>NC_059163.1:71985653-72629154 GCF_019923935.1 Bubalus bubalis
CCTCGTGGTTCATTGTTTCAAAATGAGACTTTTAATAGATTCTGAAGACTTAATAAGAGTGCTGCCTAGTCACATAATGAAGTTACTGTGCACGTGGCTGACAGGTAGTAATTTATTATTATCCTTGTCCCTGATAAGAGTCGTACCATGCATGGTGGGTGCCTAATAAATATTAGCTGTAACAACAAAAGCAACGGAAGAAAGTTTGTCTCTTTGTGTTTCAACCAACTATTCACAACACATTCTCCTTTTACCACTGTGTCTATTTTCAGTGAATTTTATCAGTTCTATATAGAGGGGAGCCAGAGCTGTGTGTCTTTATTACTGTTATTTTAAATGTCCTAATTTACCCTGTCATCGTGTTTCACTTAGCATGGCAAGTCACAATATTTTTCTGTCCCTGCAGTGAAAGACTGCAGTAAGTTGATCTTGCTAACAAGAGATAATTATTAGCTTCCTCGGGAATGTTACTGTATATGCATTGCTAAGCATTCCAGGAGGATTAATATTTCTGTGAATTTTGGACAAGACGAGGTAGCGGCCCAGAGAGACAGGGCTGTTTGAATATTTGTCCTTGCTCCATTTGCCTCTCCATCACTGGTAATTTGTTAATGCTGCTTGTGTTCCATCTGAGATCACGTGGAGAATTAATGCACCTCTACTGACTAATACACCCAATTCCAAAGAGAGAACGAGGTAAGACAGAACCCTGGATGATCCTGGCAGTCACAAGGTTTGCATTCAAGAGCAACTTCTTTGCAGGGTGATGCTTTTCTGAAAAGTCGGCAGTGAAATGGCAGTTTGAAATCACGGTTCATTGATGTTCAAGGGTTTCTTCCTCAGATGAGCAGAGCTGTTCTGGCACTCGGAATTGCAAAGGTTTTTTTTTTTTTTTTTCCTTTGTTTATTTGTTTATTTTTGTTATTATTGGGAGCAGACAGGGAAGGCAAGGGGATTTAAAATTCAGCAGAAGATCACCGAGAGTCAGAGACTGGTAGGGCTGGGAAATCTTTGATTGTCAAGCTCAGGGTCTGAAAGAAACAGAAACCTTCTGGAACACCTGGGCCTAGTCATACCTCAGTTAGACTAGACACCCTAACCAGACTGCATATACCTGTAAGTATTGAAAGCATTGAATTCTTTTAATATGTTTCCAGTGAATTCGTCTGTTTGGGAAAACTTTAGAAAAACCACAAGTAGGCAAATGCTGACATATTAACTCGAAGTGGGAATTTAGCTGTCATTAGTAACCTTTATGCAGTATCTAGTTTATTCATTCATCAGTTCATTTCATCAACCTACAAACATTAATAATTATTGAAAGTCTCATGTGGGCCAGATGCATGGTGGGCTTTGGGAATACCGGAGGAGGTTGTGGTCTAGAGGGGGAGAATGACAAGGAGGCAGGTAGTCTCAATACAACAGGATTCATGGGATGGGTCAGCCCAGAGGGCTGTGTGGACATGCACAGATGCCTCAGGCCTAACAGAAGGGAGTCTGGGTGAGTCCCTCTGGAGGAAGTGACTTCTCAGGTGAGGCAGAAGGTGTAATGAGAGGTGAGGCAGGAGGGTTAAACAGCACCAGGTCTGTGGGATATAGACCCATGAGATGGAGTTTGGCCAATGGGAGTCATGGCTGATTTTAAGAAAGGAAATGACAAGATCAGGCTGAGGTTCTAAAGACTACTCTGCTTGCAGTGGGGAGGGTGGCATAGAGAGGTGTCCTAGGCTGGGATGCCAAGAAGTTGAGCCTGAGACTGGCTTCCTGGGCAAGCAGTTTCTGGAAGAAGTGGGAAGCATGTGTATGGGAAGCACAAACAGAGCAGGCAGAGATTTGGTCTAGCCCCAGCCTGATCCCATGCGGAGCTCTGGGTGTGGGGGCCTTGTGCCTTGTTATCAGGCTGTCCCCAGAAAAGAGGCAAAACCTCCAGACATTTCCCACAAAAATGCCCAGTGTTTTTTCCCCGGGCAAGTCTCTGAGAAGGGAGCAGCTGTGAGCTCTTAGCAGCCCCTGGTCAGGGGGACATGGGTGGGGTACCAAAAGCACCTACTCCCAGAGGGAAGGAAGAGCCATGTAGGTGGTCTTGACCTCTTCCAAGGGGGGCAGATTGTAGCTTGTCGTTGCTGGAAATGAAAGGGCAAATCGGATTCTCTAATGGAAAATGCATTAGGCTGTCTAGAAAGAGCAGCTAAGCAAAGGGTGAGAACAACGGGAGATTACCAGCGGTTTGGCTGAGGGTGAGACCAAAGAGGTGGGTCATCAACCACGAAGAAAAGAGGCTCACAGTCCAGAATTAATCAGAGATAAAGGGAGTGGGGTTGGAGTAGCATTGCAGCAAGCGTCAGGCAAGGCAGGGACCGGGCTATGCCAACATCTTAAAAATAAATAATTCTCCCCCGTTTCTATCCGAGGTGCTCAAGGTAATTTGCAAATATTTGCAGACAAGTTTTCACCAAGCTGAACTGCAGGCAGAGCTCCCACTGACTTCACAGAGTGCTCCCGGGGGACAGGCAACAAGGTGAGGCTTCGGTTCTGGGTAATTAAGACTTACGGCACCCTCGTTAGTGAAGAAATCCCGGTGCACATCATTGAAATGCAGCGGGCTCTGCAGCCCTAAGGCCCCTCGGCGGCCTTGGCCGTCAGAAGCCCACTGAAGCCATCATTAATTTTGCTATCCTTCACTTTCTGAAATCAAAGGATGACATCACTTTGATTAAGAGGAACAAGCACGTTACAGACAATCAGTGGAGTCAGTTTGCATTGGTCAGTGTCCTTAGAGTCGCTTACTGATGGTGGCCTTGGGGCTCCCACAGGGATTATGAATTCTGTGAGATAGGCTGAAAGCCCAATTCACCTTCTGAGCAGGCGAAATTCTCTCCAGAACCCACCTGCACCACTTCCTTAGTTGCACTATTCTTTTCTGCTTCCCTTCCTAACACCATCTCTGAGACACAAAGGTGCTCATTGGTGGTCAATCCCAGACAGTAAGAAATGTCTCTAGAACACTCTGATCCCTCCTCTGGATCAGGGTGGAGGAGAGATGGGTAAATGAATAAGCAGGTGTCTATGGAGCTTCATCTCATGCAAGATGCTGTGCTGGCAGCTAGGAAAGGTACAAAGAATTCTGGAACACATTCCTGACCCTCAAAGAGCCGACGATCTTGCAGAAGAGGTACATCTCTTCCAGCCAGGGTTAGCAGCACAACTTTGAAGGCAGACAGCCTGGGATTGCATCCTGGCTCTATCACACTGGCTCTGTAACCTTAGGCAAATTACACAACCTCTAAAACCTCAAGTTTTTGAATCTGTAAGATGGGGATAACAACAGTACCTACCTCATAGAGTCATTGTGAGGAGTAAACATATTAACAAAAGGGCTTAAACCATGGTCATTACTCAATAAATGTGACCAAGCAACAATCATTTGTAGAGTATTCGCTGTGCTGAGTGTTTTATATGCTCTATTTCCTCTAATCCTCAAACAACATGTGAGGTGGGCACCAACGTTATCCTTGTTTTATCAATAAGGAAGTGGAGTCTCAGAGAAGTTAAGTGATTTTTTTATACAAAGCCACAAAGCTAGGAAGTGATGGAACTGGGGTTTATACCCAGAGCCCAGGTTCCCTATAGGAAAATCCACGAGGGCTTTAGGTATGCAGAGAACAAAGAGCTCCCAGGGAGCTGGGGCAGTCAAGGAAGTTTTCTTCTGAGTCTTCCATTCGCAGGAGGAGCTCCTTTTATTTCTTCAGCCAATATTTGTTGAACACATACTATGATTGGGCACAGAGCTGGGGACCTTATGAGTAATGCATGGCTTCTATTAGCACTTTGAAGTGGAGGAAGTAAACAATTGAATGCTACGTGGCAGGGAGGGACCTCTGTAAAGAGTCACTCTGAGCAGGACTTGAGGGAGAAGTTGGATGAAAAGATATGGAAAAAGGGAGAGAAACAGGATGAGCAAAGTTCAGAGGGATGAAACAGCTCCAGGAAACCCCAAGTATTTACATGTCTGAAGCCAAGGGTGAACGTGGATAGGAAGATAAGAAATAATTATCATAACCAGCATCCTCTGAATACCCACAGCGTGTTAAGTACTCTCTGCTATCTCTTATTCTTTCCCTGAAGCAGGCAAGTAAGTGTTAGTAGCTCAGTCGTGCCCGACTCTTTGTGATCCAATGGACTGCTGCCTACCGGGCTCCTGTGTCCATGAGATTTTCCAAGCAAGAATACTGGAGTGGGTTGCCATTTCTTTCTCCAGGGGATCTTCCCTGATCCAGGGATTGAACCCGGGTCTCCTGCACTGCAGGCAGATTCTTAACCAACTGAGCTACAAGTAGGGAAACTGAGGGCCAAATCTAGTCCACCACCTGTTTTTGTTTTTAGCCTAAGAGCTAAGCTAAGCATGATTTTTCACAGACGAACATTTGCAAAAGATTTTGATGATAGGAAAATACTAAGACTGAACCTAATTAAGCAAAGTATTATCTTTTCCCCCAAAAGAATTTCATTGTTCTCATTAGCAGACCTGTATTATTATTAAAAAAAGTCTTCAATCTTCAATTATTATTATATTTTGAATTTTATCAGTAAAATATGTTGTGCAAATTTATTCTCTCTCTAGTTATGTATCATAGCCTTAATTTTGCATCTTGACCTACAAACTGACCTACAAAACTGGAAATGCTACCTGGCCCTTTATGGGAAGAGCCTACCAACACTTGTCCCTTCCAAATGCCCATGAGGCATCATTCTAATTTATGGAGGTCTAGGGAAGAAGTTGAGGACCTGAGCCATAGCAACCTGACAAGGAATAAAGAGGATAAAACTGCCTAGACTCGGAGACAAGCAGGAAGGGAGAGGCTCCCCTGGCTGTCCTGACGTGTGTGGACCTGGGCTCGGGTCTGGGGCACAATAAGAGTAAGACTTGTTTCCCAGAAAAGAATTCCTGGCCAGGGGCAGTGTGTTTCTCCCTTGGATAACCAGGTATATTCCCAGTGCTGCAGGAAATGCCAGAGGAAGTGCAGGTCTGGTGGACTAAAGGTGGGACAGACAGGTGGAGCTGGAGACGGCACGGGGGATAAATATGTGGAGATGTCCAGGAGGAAGGTGGGTCTCCAGAGCCAAGGATAGAGTTTAGAGTCATTAGGAATGGAGGCTGAAACCTCGGAGAATCAGAATTCATGTACCAAGGGAAGAAATGATTCCCTCTGTCAACAGGAGTTGGACAGTTCACCTTTTTGGATTGAGAGCAGGGATAAAACACTTACTCATCTTTGAAGCTCTTGGGGGGTGGGAAGGAGGGGAGTGGGACCAAGATGAATTCAGTAGATCTGGAAAAAGGAATCAGAGCTATTTTTGGAAAGGGTTATCCATGTCAGTATATGATATTTCTTCACACACACACATGCACGCACTCCAAAGGATCATGAAGGATATATTTTTAAAACTCCAGTGTGTGCATTAATTCACACAGAATTATCTGATTAGCTTCAGAGGCTGCTGACTTGAAGATCTCCAAGTAAAAGCACAGGGGAAAACACTCGTTGTGATTGAGAACAAAAGAGGAATTTCCTTCTAGAGAAGTTTCAGGAAAACAAGGTTAGAAGCCGCTCCTGGTTACATAATTCCAACCTGGGAAAGTAAAAATCTTTGATTATCTATTTATGCCCTGCCAAACTCAGAGCCCAGAGGATATCAGACAAGCCGAAAAGAAACTGATTTCCAGCACTTCTCCTTTTCCTTGTTCTTGTTCGTGGTCTCTCTAACCTTGAGGAACTAGCCTGCATGGGCTTCCTGCTGGTGTGGGGCTCCAGGCAGGGCCGCTTCTTTATGGGAAAGGGAGGTGCTAGTGAGGGAGAGACTGGGAGGAAGGGAGAGAGGTGACCATGCCGCCACCTAACTGGGGGCAGGACCGAGTCAACTTGCCAGATCGATTCTCTTAGACCTACTGTTTCCCCAAGAATTCTCAGGGCAAATAAGGGGGAAAACGTGAGGCTGTCCAAAACTTTACAGGGACCAAGAGCAAGGGTTTATCGAGGTTTGGGGTGTGCCTAGTCTTTAAAATTTTTGCCTTGGTTTTCCTTGGGGCCAGTCCTAGACCGTAAGGTTCTTGTGTGTAAGTTATAAAAATATGAGCCATTGTCCCTGGCCCTCTTCTCCACCCCACTCTGGGCAGCCTGAGGCTAGGACTAATGGCAGAGCAGAGTGGGCAGCCTCCCTCTTTCCCTCTTCGGGGAGCCTGGGGGCAGAGCACACCTGCATATCTGACCCCGCCTCCATACCCCCACCCCCGACCCCAGTCCTGTACGCTCTGTTCGTTGTTGTTTTTGCTTAGTCACCAAGTCGTGTCCAGCTCTTTCTGCAGCCTCATGGATGTAGCCTGATCAGGCTCCTCTGTCCATGGGTTTCCCAGGCAAGAATACTGGAGTAGGTAGCCATCTCCTTCTCCAGTGGTTCTTCCATACCCAGGGATCAAACCTAGGTCTCCTGTATAGTGGGCAGATTTTTTTTTTTTTTTTAAACCACTGAGCCACCTGGGAAGCCTGCCCTATACAGTAATTTGCAGAAAAAGCAGCATCTGGAAAATGGGTGCTGCAGAAAGCCAGATGACATGCGGCGGGAGGGGGGGGGGGGAGTGCGTTAAATTAAGTACTTAATGTATGTCCATCTCAAATACTGATCTTTTCTTTGGACAAATAATGTAACAGTAGGCCCAGGGACACCTGGCTTTTCATGGACTCAATTCTCCCCTGGATTTAATTCTGCGAGAGATCATCCAGGAGGCACTCTGAAAAACTGCAGCCACACTTTTGAGTTGCTAGGGTTCGACTGAAGAAGTGATCATTCTATTGTTCTAAGTGGAACCGGAGAGCAAGACAACAAGATCCGGGAAAGCCATTAATAAAAGAAAAGGCAACACATTTCCATATCTAATACAGGAATGAGATTTTCATGAGCTATCTTCCAAAAAGAAAAATGCATGTGCAGAAATAACATGGATAAACCCAAACCATTATCCCTCCTGATTTGAAGGGAACATATAGTGTTGGGAAGATTTCTGTATTTACCTCTGAACCTGATTTTCAGGTCATTCTGTCATTGATGAACAGTTCCCAAGTGCCTTGTCAAAAAGCGTTGCTTATTAAGTCACTGAAAGTATAAAAATAACAGACAATGTAAACTGTAAATCATTCCATGAAGCCCTGGTGGCCCAGACTGGATTTGGCACTGAGTTAAACAGTTGCACAAACATGAACTCAGCACCTTTCCATGGCAGATCCAGTGCTAACTCCAGGTAAAGGATGATTCACAAGGCACTGCCGTGTCTGAGCGTGTTCACAACCCAGCGGGGAAGGAGCAAACAGATTTTAAAAATACCGTACAAGATGAGGTTAAACCATTAGACATCAATTGGAAGGGATCACTCTGAAGCTGCACTGAAGTATAGATTATATACAGAGTGTGCTGGGGACACAGACGAGGTGAAAATTAACCCAACCCAGGGGTGCCAGGGAAACATCAAGACACAGACATTTGAACAGTGTCTTGAAGGATGAATAAGAGTCTGAAAAAAGCGTGGGGAGTCTTCTCTGCTGAGTGACAGCATGGGCAAAGTTTTGGAGACATGACTCTGCACAGCTAACGAGGGAACAGGAAGAGATTTGCGTGGCTGATGGTGCGTGAAGCTGGAAAAGAGGGCAGGGTGGCTGGGCCGGCTCTGTGTGGATATGAACCCTGGAGATTTTTCAGGCTGAGAAAGGCATAAGCAGATTGGTGTTTTAAACAGTCTTTGATCTGCAGAGCAGAGCCTCCCAGTGAGATCCACCTTAAGGGTGATACATGGTGCTGTTTTGTGTGTGTGTGTGTGTGTCTTTTACTGATTCAGAAAGTTAATCCACTTCCTAAAGTTCTTTGCTTATCCTCAGGAAGTGTTTACCCTAGAACAGAGGTCTTCAAACTATGACCCACTGGCCATATCTGGTCTCCCACCTGTTTTATCAATAAAGAACACAGTTTTGTCATTTCTTTGTGCTCTCCACTGTGGCTTTCGCACTGTGGCTGATCTCAAAGCAGAGTTGAGTAGTAGCAATATAGACTGTATGACTTGCAAGGTGTGAGATATTCATGATTTGATGCTTTACAGAAAAACTGTGCTGACCTTTGCCCTTTGATTCTCTGAAGTTTATGCCAATTTTCCCATCAGACTAGAAACTTTGGAGATCATCTTGAAGGTTCGCCTCATTACCTTGTGTACGGCTCACCTCTGCCTTTAACAAGTGGCCAAATTCAATCGTGCTGTTTAAGTCAGTAGCAGGAAAAAGAGTGAAGAGTGTCACGTACAAAGGAGGTTGAACACCAGGAACTAGGCAAGTCTGGTCAAACCACTCCATTTCTTCTCGGCAGGAGTCCGTGAGCATGAGATGAGCAGCCTGCCAAGCATATTGATTGCATCAGAGTTCAAAAACCTTCCACATATAGGTAGGATGGGGTGGTTGTGTTGATGGCCAAATAATGACCTACATAATGTACAGATGAACGGGCTGACATCAATCTTGGAGATCTCTAACAAGTTCTCACAAGACTCAGGACTTAACTCCTGGCCTGCTCAGCATTTTTATTGGCACAAATAATTCAGAAGCCATGTTATCAGAGTGAAGTTTGCCCATGGCTGGGGGATAGGGGATAGCTAGTAACGGGCATTCATTTGTCAGCATCACTGTTTCAGAAAATTCTTGATAAGCTAGAGCGGCGCTTTCCTAAGGGATAAATGTGAGTCTCCTGAACATCCACCCTTCACGTTCCTGGGCCCTGGGGCGAAAGTACAAATGAAGACCAGCATTCCATACAACCAAAGACTTTGAAGTTATAAATCAGTCTAACAAACTTTTAGACAAAGTGTGTTCTTTCTTCCTACCTTGACACCACCTGGAAGCCTAGATTCAAATTCAGATTCTCTGAGTCCTCAGAGTGTTAATGCTGAAAGACAGGCAGCATGGGAAAGAGTCCTAGTCCCCTGGGTTTCAGCTTTCTGGGTGATGAACCCATATTTCTATTTTCTGGCCTTACTCGGACTCATCAGCAACTTCTTTCCAGTTGTTTCCTCTTTACAGTCTCATCCCCTGTATCTGTCATTTGGTACCATTTATCTGGCTCTATCCTGTGACTTTTATACTTAAACTCAATTCCTCTTGCATTGTGGGTTAATTTGTTTCCAGTCTCTTCGGGTAACCCTGGTCTAGTGCTTACATTTGGCAATCCCCAGGAAATAGTGTCCCTGATGGACTCCCCACCAGAGCTGGCCAACAACCTGGCCAACTCCCATCCATGTCCTAGCTCCCAGGTCTTCCATGATAGCCTCTCTGCCTTGCCAATACCTCTTGAACTTAATCACCAAGGATGAACACATACTGCAGCCAATTTGGGGTAGTGAGGGTGGGAGGTAGTCCCACCCACAAGCAACATACTTCTCTGAAAGCCAGTGTTTTTATTTTCAAAGGGTCACACGTTTTAAGAAAAAAAATTAATCTTCAGAATATGATTAAATATGTATAACATACATTCTAGAAAGTACACAAAGCATAAACAGCATAATGAATTATCACAAGGCTTCTGACCACCAGGTAAACAAATGCCCCACAAGACCTCACCCTTTTGTACCTCGCTCTCTTCTCCATGAAGGAAACCAGCTACTATTGTCCATTTTGCCTATTTTGAGATTGTATGTAAATGGAATCATGCACTATTTATTTCTTTGTGCATGGCTTCTTTCACTCAATATGTTTGTGAGATTCGCCTGTGATGCCACGTGTGGGTGTAGTTCGCCCATTTTCATTGCCATGTGTGCATTACGTGAGGACTCCATGATCTACTTATGGGCTTCCCTGGTGGCTCAGATGGCAAAGAATCTGCAGGAGACCTGGGTTCAATCCCTTGGTTTTCCAGAGTGACTGAACCCATGGAGAAGGGAATGGCAACCCACTCTTGCGTGGAGAATTTAATGGCCAGAGGAGCCTGGTGGGCTACAGTCCGTGGACACGGCTGAGTGACTAAAACTTTGACTTTCACTTTTCATAATCTACTTATACATCTCATCGTTGATGGGCATTGAGACTGTATCCAGTTGTTGATTATTATGAACGTTTTTGTAAATATCTGTTGGTACACATGAGCATGAAATGGGGGTTATATATATCTAGAAGTGGGCTTCCCTGGTGGCTCAGATGGTAAAGCGTGTGTCTGCAATGCTGGACACCCGGGTTTGATCCCTGGGTCAGGAAGATCCCCTGGAGAAGGAAATGGCAACCTCCTCCGGTACTCTTGCCTGGAAAATCCCATGGACAGAGGAGCCTGGTAAGCTATGGTTCATGGGGTCACAAAGAGTTGGACACAACTGAGCGACTTTACTTGCACTTTTCACTTTCATATCTAGAAGTAGACCTCTAGATCATGGGTTTTGCATATTTCAGATGAACTGAAACTCCCTAATAGTTTTCCAGAGTGACTGAACCCATTTGTGCACCCACCTTCAGTCTGTGAAAGTTCTTGTGGCTCCACATTTTCTTAGGTTTTTAAAAAATTATCCCCCCATGATATAGCCATGTTTGTTTCCATGTTGAAAAATATTATACATTTTTTGCCAGAAAGGGAAAATTGACCTTTCTGGAAAATGTACCAAGTTTATCCTGTGGCTTCACCCATCCCAAAGTGGAGGAGCGCAACCAAACTGACCTCCTAGAAGTTCTTTAACCAGAGTTATTACCTTCTAGCGGAGAAGGCAATGGCACCCCACTCTAGTACTCTTGCCTGGAGAATCCCATGGACAGAGGAGCCTGGTAGGCTGCAGTCCATGGGGTCGCGAAGAGTCGGACACGACTGAGCAACTTCCCTTTCACTTTTCACTTTCATGCATTGAAGAAGGAAATGGCAAGCCACTCCAGTGTTCTTCCGTGGAGAATCCCAGGGACGGGGGAGCCTGGTGGGCTGCCGCCTATGGTGTCGCACAGACTCGGACACGACTGAAGTGACTCAGCAGCAGCAGCAGCAGCATTACCTTCTAGCCTTTCACCAACTTTCTTATTCAGAGCCCAGCTTCCCTCCTCTGTCTGTGAGGAGGACCCACTGCTGACCTTCAATTTATTTTTCCAAGACAGTTCTTATCTGAATAATCTTATTTTGATCACACATTCATCTCTCTGTCACTTAGATTTGCCTCCAAGTCCTTTCAAGGAAACAGACCATATACTCCTTTAATATATACCTCCATCACCTGCAGGAATTCTTGGGACTCCATGGGGAGCCATAAGTATTTGCTAATGGACTGCCCGGCTTAGTGTAGCTTAAATTCCATCTTTATACGATAGTTGAAGTGATTTAATGAGTGGCTGTCACTGACAAGGCACTTGGGGACTGTGCATAAAATGGCACAATAGTATAAAAATAAAGCTTTGCTCAGAGACTAATACACAGAACTGCTTTCCATGTACACATCACTCTATCCTAGAGGAAACCGTTCTTTCTTTGGTCAAGTGCAGTCTGTTTTCATTGATAAAACTAAGCAAATCCTCATTCCCTTCTTGCCTGGTTTGAATGCTTACAAAGTCAGGAATCATATATAATATTCATTTCAGCAATGAATATGCAGAAAATGCTGCAACTCTTTATTTAGGGATTTTAAACATTGCAGTCATGTTCATCATGGTGACTGTGGGCTTTTATATCTAAGTCAGAATCACTTCTCAAATTCGTATTTAAATATCTCAAATGAAATAGATAAATAAATATCTCAAATGGTGCTCTTGGCTTCTTGGGTACTTCACAACATACAACTAAAGAAGGAAGGTTAGCCACGCCAAAAAAAGCGAAAAAAAGTAAAGGAATGGTGCAGCTGTGACTATTTCACGTTTAGGAAGCAGCAGGATCAAGGAAGAGAAGAAGAGAATTCTAGGGGAGCCAAATTTGCCATGAGAATCTGGATGTTGGCTTCATCCTAAAGCACAGTGTGGGAGTTGTTCTCTAACTTAATGATGCTCTAAGTGAGGTATACAATTTTTTTCTCAGTTGTTTTGTAGGCAAGGTTTCTCTTCTGCTCCTTTCAATAATCTAAATGCTGAATGCTGACAATCCGAATAGTTACCTGGACCTAAGCACACACACAGGTTCACACTTATATCTTGGCTGGTGATTTTATGTTTTAGAATAGTTTCATTCATTCAATCATGTCATTTCATTCACTTTATGTTTAATGTCTAATTACATGGTCAAATAACAAATACTTACCCAGCATCTGTGATATGGCAAGTGTTGTGCTTGTTGTTCAGAGTACAATGATGTGTCCTAGCCAGACATTATTCAAATAATTACACAAATGATTGTAAATGTGCATCAGGGTGAATGCTCTGAAGGAAGAGCAAGATGGAGATGTACATTCGAGGGCTTTGATTTAGGGAGGTCTGGGAAGTGTTCTTAAGGAAGTGCTGGGCTGAGCTGATGTCTGTTAAACCAGCAAGTGAATTAACTAGGTAAGGTGGGGGGAGTGGAGTGGAGCTCGAGGAAATGGGAACAGCTTGTGCAAAGGCCCTGTGGTGGGACAGTGCCTTATGTGAGGATTAGGTCAGTGTGGCAGGAGCGGAGAGAGTAAAGGCAGTGGGCAGGACCTTGCAGGCAGTAAAGGAGCTTTGTCTTTATCTTAAGAGCCAAGCTGGCACACGGGGAAGAATAGGTGGAGGACAGGAAGAGATCCAATTGCACAGTGTGAGTTGTGGGACTCAGAGGTATGCAAGGAAGAGGGTTTTAGAACCTCTTGTTCTCGCCTTACACAGCCCCAGGGCGTTTACTTGACTCAATTGCAGATGTCCCCTGATAGCTGTCAGGCAGGCTTCTCTCCCAGGCCTGAGTGTGTAATAGGGAGGATGCTAAGGGGTGGTGGCGGGCCACGCTCCAGTGGTCCGGATCCACTCTCTCCTCTGTGCACAAGGAGCCATTTGCCAGATGCATGTGCTTTCTGCTGGGAGACCCAAATGTATTGAGCTGTAAGAGTCTGACAGGGAAGCCTGGTTTCAACTTTAATAGAACACAGTGCACCCAACCGATTGACATAATCTCTCCCCAGAAAGGTAATGTGTGGCCTTTGTGTGCTGGAGCTTCCATTTACAACCTAGATTAAATATAGACAAATGCAGAATATAAACGTTCTTGACCCCATTTATAATGCAAATCATAAAGTACATCGCAAATGGCATTTTCAGACTCCAGGTATTCAACATTTGGAGATGCAAAAGATCTGAAAAATTATTTTTGGTTCAAGCTATTCTAATGTGGAGCCTGCTAAGACAACAGTAACAACAATAAGAATTCGAGCAGAATTCTGGGCGGGGATGAAAGGGAAGGGTCACCTATTTCCTGAATGTTGGATGTGATGGTCATAGAGCAGAGTTTCTCAGCCTTGGCACTGTTGACATTTGGGGCTGGGTCATTCTTTGTTGCGGGGCTTGTCCTATGCATTGTGCCATAGCATGTTTAACAGCATCCCTGCCCTCGTCTCATTCTATGCCAATAGTGCAACATCCCCTCTCCTGGTTGTGATAAGCAAAACTGTCTCCAGACATTGCCAAATGTCCCCTGGAGGGAAAAGTTCACCCCCCCCAACTTTTGAAAGCCTGTACTAGAGGATCCATAATTAATATATATGGTGTAGAGACTATTGTGAAATAAAAGTATGTATTGCCAATAATCTTAAGATTGTTTCATGTAAGATTGTTTGAATTTTTCAATGGAATGTGGTGAGAGGTTTTTCAACCTGAAATCACTTTTACTTCTCAAACTATTTAGACACATAGCACATGTGTGAAAATGACTACTTGAAACTCCCAGCTAAGGGGCAAACCCCTTTCTATTCACTGAGGGAAGCTGAACTTTTGATTCTGCAAGTCCACTTTTTAATTTTAAGTTGAGAGTGCAAAGATGATTTTGCCATTTCTTTCTTTGCAGAAGAATAGCGGCACCGAAAAATAACCGGTTGTTCATGTTCTGTGCTCTTAAGCCTTTAAATATTTCTCAGTTTGGGTGGGAAATGGGAGGATATTCAGTGCTGTAATACAATCATTTGGATGCTTACCCATAGTCTGGAGGAATGGAAAAAGCCTTGTGAAATTTCCCAAGAGGGGGAAGTGCCTGTCTGGGGTCCAGTGCTCCCCGTCCTCTGCTGGGACAGGCATTGGTGGCCAGCGGGGGCCACCACAGCCAGGCAGACTGAAGATATTTGGCTTTTAGCTTCTTTACTGTGCTGTACGTGAGTGACCTTGAAAATTGGCTCAATCTCCTTGGACCTCCACTGTCTTTTTCCCTGAGAATAAAAATAAAAGCAGTGACTGAATCCTTCATCTTAGTGTGTTGAGGTTTAATGAGATCACAGTTGGGGGATCTGGCGTTATCATTTAAGGAGTGTTGCTTCTCACCTTGATGCTGCCAGGGCTTTTCCCCTTATTTTGCCTATTTTTGTTAAATTGGCTGGGTAGGCAGATGTTTCTTCTGTATAATTGGAGATGTAGGATTTAGAAATGTCAGGGAAGTACCTGTCAACCATCCTAACTTTAAATCTGGTGAGTTGAGGTTAGATATAGACAAATTTAAGTGAATTTTATGTATATATAAAATATATAAACTTATATATACAAAATAAGTTTAATCTTATTTTGTATAAGATTAAATAAGTTTAATCTTAATCTCTAATATATAGTTGTTTGCTTTCTATATGTAGTATATAAAATAGATTCAAACTATAGCTATAGCAAATATTCTTGAATAGAGTCCTCATGTAAATGATAATAAAATATTACCTAAAATATTAATAGTGCCTTAATAATATAGCTTGTGTGTGTGTATACTGTTACTTCAGTTGTGTCCAGTTCTTTGCGATCCTATGGACTGTAGCCCAACAGTCTCCTCAGTCCATGAGGATTCTCCAGGCAAGAATACTGGAGTGGGTAGCTATTCCCTTCTCCAGGGGATCTTACCGGCCCAGGGATGGAACCCAGGTCTCCTGCATTGCAGGCAGATTCTTTGCTGACTGAACCACCAGGGAAGCCCAATAGGCAGCCTTTGTGTTTATCTGGGGGAAGGAGAATTTATCTACAGTCCCTGAAAGAATACAGGGACAGGGCTTGTTTGGTTTTGTTTTGTGGTCTGTGCTGCTGGAAGGAGGAGGGTTAGGTAGGAAGATGCTGGTCTATTTATGTGAAGGCTGAAAACTGCTCCCTGACTAAGGCTGAACTTCACCAGATAAACTGGGATGAGTCCAGGGGGAAAGCAAGCAATAAAAATGAGACCAACGTCTTTGAAACCGGAGCATAATGTTGGAATATTTCAGTGGTAGCAGCGTGGGATGTTGGTCTATGGGAAAAGGTGGGAGACAGAGACCTCTGAGGTTTTCGTTCCTGATGCTCAGAAGTGTGTGTCCTGAATAGTAAGACTTTGATCCCTATCCAAAATGATACAAATAACCCCACATCTGTGTAGTTTGCAAAGCACTTCTCAGCCACCATGTCCTTTAATTCTAGGAACAATCCTGAGAGTGGCTGGCATCATTTTCAATGGGTAAAGCCTGCTTAGGAGGGTGAAGGGACTTGCTCAAAGGTCTTTGATTGGGAGTTGGTAGAGAACCAATTCTATCCCACATACCAAGGAAGACAAATCCCTGTTTGTTTGTTTTTTTAAAGGTAAAATAAAAATTGAAAGCAGTCAAGATTCCAGATGGAGTTGGGGATCCATAGTATGATTTTTTTTTAAGTGTCTTCCCCAGCAACTCACCACCCTTTCCTTTTTATTTGAATTTCCTGCCAATGGACTTAGGGTAAGGTCATCTTTCATTTTAAGGAGGTAAGAAAACCTGTCTTCTTGTTCATTACCATCTCTCTCCCACACTGAGACTTCCTATAGGCTAATTGGCCAGATCTCAACATTAGCTGCTGGGCTGTGTGTCACTGGGTGATAGGTAAGTGAATGATTACATGTTGTGGTTTTAATCACTTTGATCTCTCCAAGGACCATGCCTGTTCTATGTGTGTGGATTCCGGTTTATCAACTGTAAGATGCAGTGAACTGAAGTCTCTTCCTGTAATTGACCAAGAGGCCTTAGCCCAGGGCGGCACATGGCTACCCTACTCATTCTGCAGCCATGCTCACTACAGCCACGTATCTGCCACTTTCACTTCTCGGTTTTTTAATTTTTTTTCATTTCCTATGATTTTTGTTTGGTTTTGCCCTCTGATGATTTGGCAAATACATTTATACTTCCCACAGAGATATTTAAACCATTTGTGTTAAAGGTATGTTTTTTTTTTTTTTTTTTAATATGTGTCTTGTCAACAGTGCAGTGAAGATACAATTTTAGAAACTGAAAATATGTTCAAACACAGCCTAGTAAATGTTATGGCTCATCATTGGGTGTTTGGCCTTTGCAGTTTCATTTTATTTAATGCCATATTTGATGTTCTTGATTTGAAATACTTCCTTTTATTTTTGTCTTGAAGGCAGTATTTTTTTTTAACATTTCCCATTCGACTTTCTTCTAATAACAGCTTCTCTCAAAAATATACTGGATTTCTATAGTAATTCATCTCCATTTATGTGTTTGTCTGTCCTTCTAGCATCATTTATCTACATTAAAAAAAAAAAAAACCCTGCTTACTCTGGAAGGTGCTAAGACAGACCTCCAGAATGTCAGCCCCCAGAAGAAGCCTTGTGTCCTGTGGTCTCTGCCAGGTACCATGTGGATTTGCCTTTTCAAAGCAACACATCTGGTCATCACTCACCAACCTGCTCGGCTCTTCCTGGAATATTTTCACTGCCTTTCCACTTCACTCAGATTTGAGAGAGTTAATTATTTAATACGTTTGCAAAGCACATTGGGTTCCCTAGAGAAAGTGTGCCACGTAAATATATATAAATGAATAATTAATTAAAGTGTAAGCAGATTACTTGGTGATTTCTTCCTTAACTGCCCCATTTTCCTAATGAGTTGTTTTGAAGTTCCACTCTGGGTTTGGTTTCTCGACCCTCCTCCTTCCATACGCTTTCTCTTTCTTCTTCTTCTTAATTCCTTCTGTTTTAAATTCTTTTTCCCCTCTGCCAGTTCTATCAGTGCCTACCAGATTGTGGGTACTCAGTCAGTCACAATGATTTAGTGCCAGATCTATAGGTAAAAGCCTTCATTAACTTCAATGGGCATCATAAGCTCCTCAGAACTCTAGGGTGAGATTAATAATTAGATAATGATTCTAAGGCACTGAGAAAATGAGAAAGCAGGCTCCTGAGATGCTGAGCACGGTGTAGCGATCAGTAGTTGAGAAAACCTTGTTTACTGACCCCTTTTCCCTGATCCATGTCAAGTAAAACAAGAAATTTCCTGATACTCTAAAAATTAATATAAATCAAATCAAATCCCTCCTACAACCTCCCTTCCTCTCAGGGGCCAGAACAAACCAAGGAGGTTGCAATTTAAAAGCACGCTTTGGCAGTTCGTTGGATTCTTTTTGAGAGAACAGTGGACTGATTTAGATGGAGTCTGAAGGGGCGACATAATTGCTTATTGAATGTTGATGTCCAAATCCTAGTTATTCCTTTACAGAGATTAAAAGGAATTAGGGAACAGTTCACGTCCATCCTGCTAAACCTGACCCAGTTTATTTACACTGTAATCTTACTTCAGAGCATGAGAGGTAAAATGAGCTCCTCTTATCAATTAATAGCTGAAGAAAAATTTAGATTTCAAGTTCAATGTAAGAGCTATTTATTCCAAAGCACTACAGAAATGAAGAGGTGTTCTCTGTTATGTTGAGGGTGAGGATGGGGGGAGGTGAGTGAGGAAGTGCTGAAGAGAATTTTTTTTTTTCCCTCTCGAGAGTTTGAATTACTGTGCAATCTTGGATTTTCTAGTGACCTGTGTTAAAGCCCTGGGGCTAAAGCAGACCTATAATGGATCTATTTCTGAATTGTTCAGCAGTATTGGAGTTTAAAACAGCAGCCGTGGTACATGCATATAATGAGGCCAGTGCCTCCTTCTGCATCCGGGAGGGTACTGGTCACAGCCCTGCATGGCCTCCCAAAGTATGGGGCAGACCCAGCTCTTCATCAGCCCTCTTCTAGAATCCTCGAAGGCAGCCAGCCACATCCTGAGCAGACACAGAAGTTACTTTCGAGATATAAGATAAAAGACCTGCAGAAGACTGCGCTCGTCCCCAAATCCCCACTCTGCTTGGTCCACCCTACTCCCACCCCCATTCCACGCCCAGAAATTCCCTTTTCTGGGTGAAAGCATTGTTCCACATTCAAATACCTCTGGGAAGCATAACACATTCTCTTTACCAGTCATTAATAATTTAGTGTTCATTCGACAAACATTTGTTGTTTGTTGAATTTATTCATAACATGAATTAATCAGAGTCAGGGAGGGAGAAGATGTGGTGGAGCCCAAGGCTGCCTTTCTGCAGGTGGCAAGATCCCTCGGAACCTCAGTGGGCACCCCTGGAAAACCAGAAAAGCAGGAAGACGGGTCAGGAGACCTCCCAAGCACTTCCAGTGCCAGTATCGTCTGTCTCTCAGCCAGCTGTGGGAACCAGCACACACCAGACAGGTAGGGGATGGCTGGATCGAGCCCGAGACACAAGGGCATGAGTGTGGAAATTCACCAGATGGCTCAGGGTCTCAGATTTGCTCTGTATTTACCTAAAGCTTTGTGTCCAGGTTCCAGAGCTCAGCACAGAGCCTGGGACACAGTAAGGACCCAAAGACATGGAATAAAAAAACAATAAGAAAAATGATAACACCTATATGTTAGTTTTCTAGCACCACTAGAACAATATGTCACAAACTGGGTGGCTTGAAACAATAGACATTACAATAGTCTTACAGTTCCAGAAGGCTAGAGTCCAAAATCAGAGCTCTGGCAAAGCCATGCTCCTTTTGAAGCCTCTAGACAAGGATCCTTCCTTTTCTCTTCCAGTTTCTGGTAGACCCAGTCATTCCTTGGTTCGTGGTAGCAAAACTGCAATCTCTACTGATGTCTTCACACAGCCGTCTTCTCTCTACATCCTCACACTGCCATCCCTCTGCGCATGCCTATGTTCAGATTTCCGTCTTCTCTGAGTACAGCAGTAGTGCTGGATTAGGGCCCCTCTTATGATCTCACCTTAACTGGAAATCATCTGCATAAACTCTATTTTCAAATAAAGTCATACTGACAGGTACCAGGGGTTAGTACTCCAACCTGTCTTTCTAGAGGACACAGTTCAACCAATAACCGCCTACTCCATGGGACTATTGAAGCAGTGAACTAAAACTGGATTATGAAATGTCTTGATGCTTGGAAAGTGTTTATGCAAATGTAGGTTAAGGAACTCAGCTGGGATGTGAGTCTGGCCCTTTCTCCCAACCATTAGGCTATCCACAAGGAGCTTCAGCATAAGGACCTTGATGTCCAATTGTGAAGACAAACGAGGGGGAAGAATATAGAAAATGAGGTTCAGGACCCAAAAGACAAGTTTCACTACCTTTACAGGGCTACGTGGGCTTAGTTCAGGTCCCAAGTGACTGAGGTCACTTCCAATACCCCATGTGCTGATCCATACTCCCCAGAATGTCCTGGGCATTGATTGCCTTCTGGTCCCAAGTGTCAAGGTCATACCAGAAAGAATGGAAACCACTGACTCACACTCATCTGAGGTGGTTTATAGCCATAAACTTGGAAGGTCACTTAATGAAGAAAAGCTTTAATAAGCAGCAGTAAGGCATTAAACATTGTACTATTCAGAAGATGGAAATGGTTCCTGACCTTCCAGAGCATGGGTTCTAAAGGACACAAGACATGAGCACTGGTATATATTTTATGTCTTTTGTGCCCGTTTTGGGGGGTTAGCACCAGGGAAGCACTGCATTCTAGTTGATTAGGAGCCACAGGTCTAAATTTCAGTTCTGGGCTCAATAGTAATTTTCCCTGAAAGTTTGAATAAATCATCCAATCTGCTTCTGTTTCAACTGTTTCTGGGATTTCTATTTTAATCATTAATTTTGGCTGCTCAGGACCCCGGAGTCACCAAGCCTGTTTGTGACTTAATTTGGGATTGGAATGAGGGAGGAGGCAGAAGATGCACTGGGAACCAAACAGGAGAAAATGGGCTTGAGTTCTATTCTGAAAGATTTGAGCCAAATGCAAGGGACATCTTCTCCTTAATGACACCTGAAATTCTTTGGTTCACTCTAGCAAGGCAGATTATAGAATCTTAGCAATTGTAATTTTGGTAAAAATAGGAGAGATTGTCATGTAAGCAGGGTAGTTTAATTTTCATTCTGATTTGTCTGCAAGGAGATGGGTCAGATCAACTATCCATTCAAGTGAATCATAGTACCTCAAGACAAGAAGAAGTGCGTATAATCCACCCTGCTCCTCTTTCTGCTTTGAATGCCAGGAAGCTCAAAGCCAACTACACAGTTCAGTTAAAATATTAAAAATTAGCCTGGGGCACTGTTTCAGTTATCTATTGCCGTGAATAGACAACCCCCAAACTCAGTGTCTCAAACAGTTTATTTGTATCTGCCATGGTTCAGTGGGTTGACAGGATTCTGCTGGGCAGTGCCTGTTTGGGGACGCTAATGCAGTTTCAGCATGATGGTGGCTGGGGCTGAAGTCATCTAAAGGCTGAGCTAGGGTAAACATGCAGGATGCTTTGCTCATGCATGAGATGGCTGGAATGGCTGGAGGCTGGCTACCTGTCTCCCTCCAGATGGCTAGCTTGGACTTTCTCACTTCATGCCAGTGGTCACAGTTCACACATGGCCACTGACTTCCCCCAGGGGTCATATTCCTCCCCTGCAAGCTTATAATGGGAGATGTGGTCTGTGGGTGGGTCATCTTTGGAGACATGCTACCACAGCTATTCATTAACCTTTTATTATTTTTCACGGTCTTATAGGGGATGTCTTTTTTTGTGAGCTTTTTTTGAAGTAGACAAGCATGAATAATATCCAAAGGATGCTTTACTCTTTTCTAGGGCTTGATAATGGACAATGCATCCACTTATGATACCTTACTCGGCCTTTGCAACACCATGAAGATGGTGTTGGTCCATCTTCATGGTCCACCATGAAGATGGGTAGGTCCACTGATTTCAACCTTATCTTTACAGACATGGAGATAGTTTAGAAAAAAATTAGTCATTTGCCCAGGGTCACACAGCTGGAAGTGGTGGGACAGCACACCTGGACAATGGTGTCTGAGCTGGCAGTCCATGTCCTCAAGCACCGGGTGGAGCCCTGATAGATACCTAAGTGTAAAACCCGGGAGGGACTCCCTGACACGGCGCACAACACCTGCTGCCTCTCCAACACCCACTCCCAGCAGGAGTTCAGCGAAGTGGTGTGAGCACGAGTCCTTGGGCAGAACTGAATCCAACCTGGCTCTGCTGCTTCCCAGCTGCGGACCTGGGATCTTGTAAACAACTCAGTTTCTTTGTCTGTAAAATGAGGTTGCTGATGATGATGCTGCTTATCCCCTCTCAGGGCTCTCATGAGGATTAAATGAATTAATGCATCAAAGTTATACTTGATAAGAACTTTAAAAAGAAATTTCTCCGTGAAAAGCTATAGAGATAAGTAGCTATTAAGAGGACTCTTGTCTAGCTTTTCTTACTTTATGCTTTTATTGATTTTATATGGACCTTACTAAGCTTCCAGGATGGTATTGACATTTTACACTTTACTGGATACTGCATATTACCGGATAGATGAAAAGTCCTAAGTCAATGTTAATGACTGCCTGAGTATCACAAATGCAGTTGCAGGATGTAGTTATAAAATATTGTCAAGACTTGTCGACATAAGCCACTTCCCCATGCTCTTGCATGCACCCATGCTCCCGCTTCAATTATTTACACTGGCATTCTCTCCCTCGGTGCCCAGTGGCTCTCTCCTCTCATTCTCCACCCTGAGCGGATCTGCACATTTACACCCAACTCCTCTCCACTCTGCTCCTTTTCCACGCACACATTCTTCTCAACATGCACAATCAAAGACAAATCCTTCCACCTGTGGACATGTGTTCTTGACCTTCCGCATCTCAGAGCACCTTCCTCCCTCAGACCCACCGTGTACAAACGTTTCTTGCTCACTGAGCCTGAAACATGTCCCTCCATCTCAGATTCCCCCAAGGATCTGGAGAAGTTTTTCAGCTGTGCCTCGGAAGGGCAAGATGCAGATCTATGTATGAGTGAGGAGGTTCTGGCTGCACCTTCCCGGGGATGCTCAGCTCACAGAGCTCTTCATCAGTGGCCAGAGAGTGGATTTCCCTGCTGCTCACCTGGACACTGCCCAAACATCCTGGGAGCGGACCAGGGATGACAGCTGATGCTTAAGGGGACAAGTGTTCCCAACACGGAAGGGAGGAGGCTTGGCTAAGGGAAACCGCCTGCTTTTTCCCAGCTCAGAGTTGGGGGGAGCATTGAGCTGAATATGCACCTATTCAGAAGGGCAAAGAGCCAAAAATAACTAGGAGCAACAGCATTTCATCTGACAGTCCCAGAAATAGAGCTCATTTCAGAGCTACAGACCGAATGATTCCGAGACCTTCAGCGTCCCCATAGAAATACACAGGGAAAGTCTGAGGTGACACAAGAGCTTCCATTGCCTCTTCACTACAACTTCTCAGAGCAAGGGCTCTGGGGCCCAGTGGAAGGGTCTGCTTGAGGCTTGAAGGACAAGGTCTGGCAATCCAGACATGAGGATGGTACCTGGTGCGATGTTCTAAGGAAGGTAGAAACAGGAAGTAATCGGTCCATATACAGATAAAACAGAGATAGAACTGGGATGGAGGGAAGGTAAAGACTAGGTGTCAAAAGAAAAATGAAGTACTGAACATTTAAAAACGCCATGCAGAATTTAGCTGGATCCTGAATGCTGTCCTTGGCAGAAAGAAATCCCATGGTCTGCTGGTTGGAATGGGAGTGTGTCTTCTTACAGCCTTCTTCTCTTCTATTTTTGTTTTCTGCTCTTCTGCTGCTGCTGCTGCTGCTAAGTCGCTTCAGTCGTGTCTGACTCTGTGCCACCCCATAGATGGCAGCCCACCAGGCTCCCCCATCCCTGGGATTCTCCAGGCAAGAACACTGGAGTGGGTTGCCATTTCCTTCTCCAATGCATGAAAGTGAAAAGTGAAAGTGAAGTCGCTCAGTTGCGTCCGACTCTTTGCGACCCCATGGACTGCAGCCTACCAGGCTCCTCCGTCCATGGGATTTTCTAGGCAAGAGTACTGGAGTGGGGTGCCATTGCCGTCTCCGTTCTGCTCTTCTATTTTGATGTAAAAGGCAAATGTCACAGTTCATTCGTCTTGATTCCAAATATCTGAAATTGCAGAAAGGATGGAAGAAAGAAGAAGGTGGGAAGACGCCAGAGACCTCTGACTGCGGTGGGAGATTCGGGTGGGGAGGGCGACTGTGTTCTAACAGAATAAAATCAGGGAGAGAGGAACAAATAAAAAAGGAAAAGGAGGAAGGAAGATAAGAAGAAGGAAGACAGCAGAGGGAAGAGAGAAGAAAAATGGAAAAGGAAGATAGTGGATTTGATTCTATTCAAGGAATTTGTTTAGGAACTTTCTATGCAAAGCATGAGAGGATTACTCAGAGCTGATTAAGACACAACCCCTGCTTTCAAGGAGCTCACAGTCCATCTGAGGAGGAGAAATGGACATCAAACTAACTACAGTATAAAGCAGGATTAAAGGGCTGCAGGCAATGCTTAGTGGGAACAGAGAGAAATGACCAGTTGATTTTTTCATAGGTATATAATTTTATTTAGTGGCATTTTAAAATTGAAATATAGTTGGTTTACAGTAGTGTGTTAGTTTCAGGTATACAGCAAAGTGATTCAGTTATATATATATATATTTTTTTTCAGATTATTTTCCATTATATTGTATTTATGTGTGTGTGTGTGTGTGTGTGTGTGAAAGTCACTCGGTCATGTCTGACTCTTTGCAATCCCATGGATTGTAGCCCTTTAATCTACAGGTTCCTCTGTCCATGGAATTCTCCAGGCAAGAATATTGGAGTGGGTAGTCATTCCCTTCTCCAGGGGATCTTCCCAACCCAGGGCCTGAACCCAGGTCTCCTGCATTGCAGGCAGATTCTTCACTGTCTGAGCTACAAGATATTAAAGTTTTGACCTGAGGTTATGAGGGGAGCTCCCTGGAGCTGGTGGCATTTGCCTGGGCCTTAGGAGCAGGTAGAAGAAATATTTTTGCTTCCTATGTAGCACTCTCCCCACCCTACATCTGTAACCCCAGGTCTCTGCAGGAACAGAACTCTTGACCCTACACATCTGTAGTGTTTAGAAATGTGACTTCCAAGTGCCCAGCAATGGTTATCACTGATCTGAAGGTAAATTTCTACTTGTCCACAGCAAAATGAGGCTGAGATGAGATAGTTTTTCACAAGCAAATTATATTTAATTTAAAGGACTGCCTTTTATTATGATGCTGCTGCTGCTGCTGCTGCTAAGTCGCTTCAGTCGTGTCCAACTCTGTGTGACCCCATAGACAGCAGCCCACCAGGCTCCCCCATCCCTGGGATTCTCCAGGCAAGAACACTGGAGGAGTGGGTTACCATTTCTTCTCCAATGCATGAAAGTAAAAAGTAAAAGTGAAGTCGCTCAGTCGTGTCCAACTCTTAGCGACCCCATGGACTGCAGCCTACCAGGCTCCTCCATCCATGGGATTTTCCAGGCAAGAGTACTAGAGTGGGGTGCCATTTCCTTCCCCATTATTATGATGCTAGTTCCTTCCTAATTTTTGCTGGCAAAAATGCCCTGTCTTGTTAATGAAATAATCCTGATAGAAGATTGTGTATGGGGGGTGGGGGTTGTATTTTGTTTGGTGGTTTGGCTTAAATATTTTTACTTGGTAAGTTAATAGTTGGCCAAATGACATTGCTCTCTGAGATTTTTCTGATCTCCAACAATTCCAGCCTGGAGTAGGAAATGGCAACCCACCACAGTATTCTTGCCTGGAAAATTCCATGAACAGAGGAGCTTAGCGGGCTACAGTCCATGGGGTTGCAAAGAGTGGGACATGACTGAGCACGCGCACACATGTGGGCGCTCACACACACACACACACACACACAACCATTCCAGAGTCAGAACTACTGGCCTCGGATGTTACACAGCATCCACCCAGGCAAGCAGATCCTCCCCAGTCCTTTTCCCTCCAGGACTCTGGGTGCTCCTCCACAGATAAGGGAGGCTGCCATCTTCCTTCCAGACTCTGTTGCCTTTCTCCTTTCCCATGTTCAGGTATGGAATCGTTCACCTTCCACTGTCTCCTTAGAGAGCACGTGATGAACTGACTTATGCTTTGGCAGTAATGAGAGATATCACATTAATAGACTTTCTCCAGGGGCCTTCACATTTTAGTGGAGTATTAAAACTTAATTCAAACCAATGAATTGTAATGGTGGAAGTTTAAGCCCTTCCACGGGGGCAATGGAAAAGAGGCTATTTTTAAATAAAGAGACTTCTTCTGAAACCAGACCACACCTTTCAAATTAATGACACAAACCTCTAGAGAGGAGGCAAGGGCAATAACAGATTTTGTCTTCTGGATCAAAATGTCATAGTCGACTGTGAATAGAAATCCTGACCTTCTCTTTCTCTGCCCCTCTGCAGTACAGAATTAATCAGTCAATCCCATCACCTCCTGTCCTGGACCACAGAGCAACTTGAAAGTCACTTCCAGAGGATCAAATTGTGTTTGGGTCAGTTTTCTGCCTGCCTGCTGCTCCTCAGGATTGCCAGTACCTGGGGTGGAGCCAGACACACAGTAGGAAGGCAGTAGAAGATAAAAAAGTGAGACATGGCCTACATCAGGTTAACAAGAGCCAGTTCCCTAGGGGGTGCCTCCACATTGGCTAGAGTTAGGTAAATTCAAACCTTTAAAGCTCACAAGACTTGAAAGCTTTCATTCCATGTATCCTGATTACAAACAACCCAAGAATTCAGTTCCCCGAAGACCAGTCTAAACCATGTATAATGAAGGAAGAGGGAAAATCTCTGGAAGGTCCTGGAAGACAGATGGGACCCCCAGAAACACTATGAGGTCCAGTTCTCTGGAACCAGAACAGATTGTCTTCCATAAGCATTAAAAAGTACGGACGAACCTATTTTCAAGGCAGTGATGGAGACGCAGACATAGAGAACAGATTAGGGGACGCAGTGGGGGAAGGAGAGGGTGGGATGAACTAGAAAAAACAGCATGGAAACATACTCATTACCATATGTAAAACAGCCAGCCAGTGGGAATTTGCTGTGTGACACAGGGAGCTCAACCTAGTGCTCTGTGACAACCTAGAGGGGTGGAATGGGGTGGGAGATGGGAGGGAGGTTCAAGAGGGAGAGGATATATGTACACCTGTGGCTGACCCATGTTGATATATGGCAGAAAACAACACAATATTGTAAAGCAATTATCCTCCAATTACAAAAAAATAAAAAAAAACTATAGTCTACTATACTGATAGAAAAAATATGTATATAATCTAGGACAAAGCCACCAAATCTTTTATCCCTTTGGACACTTGATAGAATAAATGGTTTTCTACATCACACAGGAGAATTTTAAGAGCTTTGGGTCTGTGGAAGTGGGACAAGGTATAAAATAAAGAAATCCTCAAACGCTTTAATGTGGTTGCTTCTGGATGAAGGGGGAGCAGAGTGACCCTTTCCTATCAGCCAGTCGTTCCGGAAATGGGGTCTCTGGACTGGCAGCAGCATCACCTCCCAGCTTGTTAGCAAGTCCCACCCAGGATCAGCTGAACCCCAAATTCTAGCTGATTTGCCCAGCAATGTGGGTTTTAACAAACCCTCCTGGTGATTGTAAGGCAGACTGAAGTTTGAGAACCGGTGACATAAGACTTTACTTTGCAGTGAGTGACTTGGAGCCAAGAGCCTGACCCAGGGCCACAGCCCTAGGTGACCTAAAAAAAGTAAGGAATGACTCAGCTGAGTTGCTGAGTGTGGCCAGGGCTGCACAAGAGATGGCTGAGGGCATATCCAGGCACAGGGGATTCCAAAGCTGGTCCAACCCTACCCTGGGCATCCTCTCTTCACCACCAACTCTCTCCTGATGCCTGTCGGGACTTGACCTGCTATGGTGTCCTCTCAGGCTCCCAATCTATTATTAGTTCCAATCCGCTCAAATCCACCAGTGCCAAAGGGAAGCTTTAGAGAACTTTCGAGGGCTGGTTAACTGTTTCACAGCAGCCGCGGGCCCAAGCAATTGTGTGAGCCGTTAGACACAGCCACACGCTTCCCAGAGCGCCAGGGCTGGCGCAAGCTGGGGCCCCCTCAGTCCAGCCTGGCCCCTTGGCGGGCGGCAGGACTCATGTCGGCGATAAGCCATCCCAACCTGAGTCCCCAAGGCCGAGGTTGTGCTGGATTTTTTTTTTTTTTTAAAAGCTGTTTGTGCACTTCAAGAGCCTCGCCCCTTTCACTTGGGGCTTGAGCACAATTGCACTGGCCTAATTAACTCATTTTCTTTTCGGTCCAAAGTGGAAGCCGCGGCACAGGAATGCAAATCAAACACAAACCCGCTTTGGGCGCCGATACTCTGGACAATTAAAACAAAGAGCTCGGCGGCGGCGGTGCCAGCCGGGCACAAAACCCCCGGGAAGCATCCAGAACGTGCCGCGAACCAGCTGGCAGGGTGCGGCACAACCCGGGCTGAAACTGTGCAGGCAGGGAGGCGACCCCGCCCCTGCAGGTGGACAGGTGGAGGTTGGCAGGGGTCAAAATCCACCCTTAAAGACTGGAAGCTGCGCCGCTGCGAGGCGCGACTCCAGGGGGCACACTCGCCCTGCGCCGGGAGGGAATGGCGCCCTCGCCAAAAAAGCCACCAAACAAAAATCCACTGCACGGGCGGGAACTGGGCTGCGCGACCCGCCGCAGGAGTGGGTGGGAGAGACGGGATGTGCAGGAGAGAGAATGAGAAGAGGAAGGGGAGAGAGGAAGCGGATTGGGAGAGAAGGGAGAAAGTGGGGGAAAAAAGCAGGGGGAGGTTAGGAAGAGAGAGAAAAGAGTGAGAGAATTGGAGAGAGGGGAAAATGGGAAACGGAGGGAGGGGAGAGGGATCGCGGAGAGAAAGAGTGCGGAAGGCGGGCGGCGGGGGGCGGGGGGGGGGAGGTGGTTGGGGAGAAAAGGAAAGAAAGGCAAAGCGGAGCGGGCCGGGAACTGGGGGTGGCGGTCAGGGGGCGGGGCTGGGGTCGGTCCCCACCTGCGTGGGCGCGGGCTGCCCCCTGGGGTGGATGCCCGGGGGCCGCAGGGAGCGGCCGGGAGGCGGGCTGGGCCGGGAGCGGAGGGGAGGGAGGGAACGTGGACTGAGAGGCGGGGAGGAGCCGGCGCTCGTCTGGGGCTGCGGGGGCGGCGACGGCGGGAGCGGCAGTGGAGGCGGCGGCGGGTCCGGCGGCAGGTGGCCCCGCGCGCGGCGGCCGCCCGGCCGGGGGCGGGCGGGAAGGTGGCGCCTCGGGCGGGGGCCGGTCCCTGCACCAGGTGACCTGTTCCGGCCCGGATCCGGGCGGCCTCGCCATGCAGCGGCGCGGCGCGGGGCTCGGGTGGCTACGGCGGCGGCAGCAGCAGCCCTCGTCGCCCGCGGTCGGCCCCCGGGCCGCAGCTATGGCACCCCCGAGCGGCGGCGTCCCCCCGGGCCTCGGCGGGCGCCCTGCCTGCGCGCTGCTCCTGCTCTGCTACCTGGTGAGCGCCGGACCCTGCCCGGGTCCTCCCCTCCGCGCGGGGCCCCGGGGACGCGGGTGGGGACGACCAGGGACCTCCGCCTCGCGGGCGGGTACGGCGCGGCTAGTTTTGTCTCTTCCTTGCCGCCGCATCCCGGGCGCTCCCGGCACCTGGGATGGGTACCCGGGGCGTGGAGAGGGGTGCGTGGACCGGACTTGCGGCGCTGCACTCTCGCCGGGATCCGTTCCTCTTCCTCCGAGACCCGCTCTAGACCCGAGTCAGGTTCCTCTGGAGACCCGGTCCTGTTCCCCACTTCACCTGGGAGCCTCGCTCCCAGCGTCTCCTCCCTCCCTGCAGCGCACGGCTCTCCATCCCCCTCCCCGCCAGTCCTGGGCTTCCCTGACAGTCTTCTCGCGGCTCCTTTCCTTCCCGTACCCAACTTCGCCTCTTGCTCTCCGCCAAAGCCACCCGCCTCGACCCTCCTTTTAGTTTCCACCCGGTCTTCATGGCCCGGACCGTTTTGTGCGGACGCACCGGGCGAGGAGCCTAGTATTTCCAGCGCTCTTCAACTCCTCCATGATCACTCCTGCCAAGTTGCGGATGCCAGAAAGAAATCTAGTTCTTTGTAACACGCTACCGCCAGAGTGGAGACTTCAGCTGCGTCTTGAGCATTATTTCAGAGAACACACTCGGCTCATGCATGTTCCGTTTACAATTTGCACACTTCTTGGCTTCTGCTTTAGTCATCAACTAAATGGCAGTAACCTATTATTTAAAACCAACTCATTTAAAATACCAGAGTAATTTAGACCCTTAGAACAAGGTGGGGAAATATTCCTCAATTCCTTCGATAGCTTTCTTTCTTCTGCTTTGAATTCTCCTAAACAATAGTAAATTTGCAGGAGGGAACACCCTTTCTGTCCAGCCAGCCTACCTTATGTTCCAGGATCCTGCTGAAATCTTGGGTTATCTTGCCATATATTACTGTAAATAAATGAAATGGAAAATGCTGAATCATGAAACTGATGTAATAGGAAATTCCCAGAATACTAAAAAGAAAAAAAAATGAGCAGTGTCATTGTCCAGAATTATTTTCATTTATGTGGCATTGTCATTATTCGGAGACTTTTTTTTTGGAGGATAAAACTGCTTAAGAACTGGCAGGAATTAGAATTTGATTCCAGAGAAACTTGCCACCCAGCCCAAGTTTCTTTTGATACTCTTTACTTCTTGGCTGTTTCACTCCCTGAAGCAAGAGGATGTAAGAATGCAAGTTGTAATTCTGCTTTAGTATCTACCTGTTGAGCAGCCCATGTTTTCCCTCATATTATAAAATAAGCCAGTACCAGGTTTTGTGGTTGGCTTTAGTTCATGTTTTTATAAGAAGTTGTCAGTTGACATGAATGATTTTTTTCACCCAGGAGATATTATTATTTAATATTTATGCCACAGGGTTATAGCACACAGGCTCATAAATAAAACTGCCATAACAAATGACAGGGTTTCAGTGTACACAGATGATTCCCGTCCACAATGCACTGGTTACCCACAGAGGCAGAAATGATGTAGTAGAGCACTGTGTGAAACATTAATGGACGAGCCATCAGGAAAGTTCCACGTGGAAATCCCAAGACCTGGCAAGGAGAGACTGCTTCTTGACAGTTACAAGAAATTAAAAAAAAAAATGAGAGCAGTAAAAGCCTAAGTGGTCCACAGGAACAGAGACAGATGATGGAGCAAGTGTAAAAGTTCTCTATGGACCAAGGGGGATTTGAAAGAACTGATCACAGAGAGGAGAAAAATGATGTTATGAACAGACTATGGTGAGTTAGTGAAGTGGTAAGGTAGGGCTCCAAAAAGAAAGATTATAGAAAATACTGTAAGGTGGAAAATAACTAGAGCATGGATGAATGTCTTGGCAGACAAAGAAGGAATGAATTTTGGAATTATCATGGAAAGAGAAATGTCAGTGCTTCCTGACTGTGTGTGCTTCCTTCAGATGAGCTTCAGATATGCTACTGTAAAAGAAAAATGATTTGGATAAACAAGAAAGCCATTTTGCAACTGAATGAGAAAGTTTTGCAAAACCCAGAGAAGCAAAAGTGTGACTTGGAAGGTGGGCTTAACCTTTTGTTCTAAAGGTCTAGCCAGTGGCTAGAGATTTTGCTCTAGAGGTTTTGTGCTACCAGAGAAACTGCTGAAAGGTAACCCCTCTTGACCTTGGAGAAATTCAATTGCAAATTGGGGAAAATGTAAAACAGCTGCATGAAAAACATGAAACAACTGAGAAAATGCATAATTGTGTGCATCTTGTATATCTAGGGATGATTCGTAGAGAAAGTGATTGGTCAGGACAGAGAGGTGGACAGGTGGAGGGTAGAGAGCAGAATAGCTAAGCAGAACCTCAGAAATATGTAGACACTGGAGGAAGAAAGCTATCCCATAATTTGGAAACCTAAATAATAATAGTAATACTACCACTGCTAGTAATTTGCATTGTGATAGGTTATTTATATGCATTATCCAATTATCTTAACAGTAACCATTATCTTAACAGTAACCTTGTGAGGTAGGAGTTAGTATGATCCCTATTTAGATGAGTTAACTGAGGCTCAGAGAGATTATGTTAGTTGCCCTGGGACACACAGTTAGTCCAAGGTGGAAACCCAAGTCTGTCTCCTTCCAGAGCCCCAGTTCTAGCCATTGGCTTCTAGCTTATTGCCTTCTGGATTTTGCTGCTTGAAACCCATTCCCCTCATTCATAGATGTACGGCCCATTAGTAAAGTCTCAAAATTAGCAGCTACTGTGAGATGGGCCAGGATGTGAGGTCATGTCTAAAGTAGCTTAAAATATACAAAGCAGGAAGCCCAGCCACAGAGTAGAAGCAGAATGCTAAAGAGAAAAAAAAAAAAAAAAGGTAAAGTCAGGAGATATTTGCCACCACAGTGGAGAGGTAAAGGATGGGGTCCTTGTACAGCCCAGAGGCAGCTGGCCGAGTTCAGCACTTGAGTCTGTATGAACATGTGCCCATGAGTATAGCCAAGTGTGCCTTGGAATGTATTCCAAAGACAAACTGTCGGTGATCTGGGGACTGATTCCTCTTTTGTGTCATCCTTACCTACATGCTTGCTCACAAGGGCTGAAGGTTCAGAGTGGCTTTCTAAACAAATGCCTTTAAGTTCCTGCCCTCACGGGGGACATGCTTCCTGGAGCCAGGGTCCTGAGGTGATGGGCACATTCCTCTTCCACTGGCTGGGACAGAATAACCTTCAGGAGCAGCCCAAGAACAGTGCTGTGACTGTAGCTAGGATACTGCCAAAGCATGAATAATTGTGACGAGGCCTGAAAGATAAGTCACGGAACGATGCCAAGCAGATTTCTGAAAAGATGATCCCTGGTTCCAGCAGCTGCCAAAAAAATTCTGAGGTCGCCAAAGGTCAAGATGCAGAGAGCCTCCTCAGAGAGGCTGAGGCCCTTGAAAACAAAAGGTAATGGAAACCGCTTCCACTGGGGTCACAGGTGCTGACTGGTGTGGTCCATAGAGGTCTTGCTCAGCCTCACAGAGCCCCTTGCCAGTCCCGGTCATCATTAACTCTTACCTTCCTCCAGACGTGACTAGAATGGCCTGAGGCTGCCCAGCCCCGTCTGTGACAGTGGCACTTGGAGAAGGCAGTTCTGTCTGTTCTGAACTCTAGTCTCGAATGTATAATTGTTTTTCTTAAATGGGAAAACAAATCTCACAGCGGCTGGTATTGGTGTCATCTGTAGAGCTGAAATATTCCGAGTGGACATTTGCGCTTGTGAGACAACCAGAGGACAAAGAAACAAAAGTGCATTAGCGTCACAGATGTATGTGGGGCTCATTAGCAGACAGAGCCTGTGACAGAGTCTGGTACAGAATTCTCCGTAAGCAGCCACAGACCGTCAGTTATCCCTTTAGAAGTATTCATTAATTCCTTGCTTTGTGTAACACAGGACCTAGGAAGTTCAAAACAAGGTATAGAGGCCCTCAATTATCCAGTTTGTGCAAGTAATTATGCATGTCTGAAATGCACAGACCATCCTCAAACTTCGCATCAGCCAATAGCTTCCGCATGCCTCCCAACCACAGCCCCTGAAAGCTCCCAAATGGTAGTGTTTGCCTCCTGCTTTCTTTTCCTTCTGGTTGCCTGTTGGCAACCGTGTAGGAGCCACTAGTTGGCTGAATGAAGCAGCTGGAGGGAAGGTAGAAGAGAAGGTGTAAAAAACCCAGGCAATTTATGGAGAAGATGGATAGAGTGGAGTAGACCATAAATGGCCTGAAGCACGGAGAAGGCAATGGCACCCCACTCCAGTACTCTTGCCTGGAAAATCCCATGGACGGAGGAGCCTGGTGGGCTACAGTCCATGGGGTCGCTAAGAGTCGGACACGACTGAGTGACTTCACTTTCACTTTTCACTTTCATGCATTGGAGAAGGAAATGGCAACCCCCTCCAGTGTTCTTGCCTGGAGAATCCCAGGGACGGGGGAGCGTGGTGGGCTGCCGTCTATGGGGTCGCACAGAGTCGGACACGACTGAAGTGACGCAGCAGCAGCAGCAGCAGCCTGAAGCAAATTCAGTTACCCTGTTTATGGCTCATCCCATTCCCTGGGGAAAGGGACTGAGGGCAGGAGGGCATGCAGGATGTGAGGAACTGCTGAGGAGGTTCTGCTTTGGCGGCTTAGTATTGGTTTCCTAGCTTCATCCGAAGAAGGGCTGACCCGGACTGGGGAGTCGGCTCAGTGCAGTGTGTGTGTTTGTGAATAAGATAATGTCTCCCCTCCCCAGACGTAATGCATGCATGGTGATCTGATGGCATTTTAACCTTTCACCCCCCACTTTTAAGATGAGAGTGAGCCAAGTCTCAAGACTATCACACCTGTAACCAGAAGGTGGTGACAGGCATAGAAGTAAGTGAGTGCATTAAAGGCATCATTTTGGGCGTTTCTGTGAGGCAGGAGGCACACCATCACAGGCTTTGGAGTCAGCAGCTATGGATTTGAATTTTGGTTCTGCTTTTTAGTAGCTGGTTGCTCTTGGGTGAGCTATTTACCCCCTCTGAATCCATTCTGTTTCCTCTTCTGTTAACTGTAATGCTGTGTCCCTCATGGAGCTGCTGTGAGGTTAGAGGGGAGACCTTCTGTGCAACTTAGTGTGAGAGGATGAGGTTAGAAGTGAATGAGAAGACTAAACTGCGTTTGTCCCAGTGTCCAGCTCATAGTAGGTACTCAGTGAAATGAAACTGAACCAACCTCTTTTACCCTCCTGTAATGTGTGTTAGAAAGAAATAGCATATCAAACAATATTAAATGGGAGAGAGGAGTATTAGGTCAGCAAGGAGTATTGATCAGTATTGTGATGGCCTTTCTCCAGCCAGCTCTGTTTGGGGAAGGCACTTGGGTCAGCCGGGAAATGTTTCCCTAGGCTTGTCTTAACCTTGAAGTCCAAGTTGACGTCATCGTTCATTCTGCTTAATGGCATGCTTTGTTGACATAAACAGAATTTTTGCTTATTTCTAGTTGGCACAAGTCATAAACAAGGGCCTTCTAAGTCAATGCAGTTGCTTTTTTGACCTAGGGAAAGTTTGATCCAGCCAGTTTGGAGAGAGGGTGCTCAAGAGCCAAGGTTTTCCTAAGAGCCCATGGGGTAGAATAAACAGGGATGAGAAAAACGGTCAAGTGTTGTTTACAATCAGATATATTCATGTGCATGTGTAAGTGTAAATGAATTTTCCACAGCGAGGTGTAAAGCGAGGTGTAAAGACGAGTTAAGATTTTCTAATCTCTCTGCCCCTTCCTTAACTAATAAGTGGATCATATAGAGAGAAGAACCAAGTTTTCTCAGCTCTTTGGAACAAGCGAAGGTTATTTGAATAGAGTTTCCTCTTACTGATTTTTAAAGGAATGAGATGCACTCATCCTAAAAAAAGTTTAGGTGGCTTTGATAGATTTTTTTGTTCATCCAAAAGATATATAAGTTCATCTATTTCTTGATTCTCAGGCTGAATGAAATGCAGTTAGGTTTCCAATTTGGGGTCTATTACTAGGAACACACATGAATGACCCATTTCTTTCTTTCTTTTTTTAAAAATTACAAAACACACATAATTAGACAAAGACAAAGGAATCTATGTTTTGTGACTCTGTGGACTGTTGTCAAGTTTGACTTTGATTAGGGCTTCCTTCTGGTATAAACAGATGTTTCAGGGCTTGAGCCCAGCTCCATTGTGTGCGGGTGGAAGGTGGATGTGGCTGCCTAAATGATCATTTGAGGGGCACAGCAGTGTCCTTTACACCCCAACTATGCTGCTTATGAGCTGCAGGGCATTTGGCCTTGTTTTTAAGGCATGATCTCCCCCAAGCTTACATAGAAATGCAGATATATGACGTTAGTGCAGTATTTTTTTTCCTTATCCCATTAACATGGATGAACTTGCCAGATGAGAAGGAGTCCAACAGAGGCTAGAGGGACAGGAAATCTAAAACTTTTTAATTTGTATTTTTGGTATGTAAAAATGGAAAAGTTCTAGACTGTAGGGCAGTTGTTTGAAAGATATGGGAGAAGTCCACCCCAAAGGAACATGATGAGTGCTGGAGTGCCACCTTCTCTGACCTCACTCACAGTCCCCCAGGTCAGCTCTAACACCCAGGGGCCCGGTCAGATGCCAGAGGTTAAGGGCTCTTTGGAAGGAGATTAATGAGGCTGGATGGAAAACATGGAAGGAAGTGCCAATCCACCTCCATGACCAAAGAACTTGTGGATGTCAGGAAAGGGTGGGGGGAACTCAAGATTGGATCTAGTCCTTTGATATATATGCAGCAGCCTCCGGGACTGTGGGGCAGTTGATCCGAGTTGGACCATTGAGGCTTCTGGCAAAAATGCCCATGTCTGGTACTTTATTTCATCAAGAAACACTTAGCCAAACTCTATATGTGCTGAGCTCTGTCTTAGAAGCCGGCACATAACAATGAATAAGACATGGACTCTGACTTTATAATATCTAAAGAAAGGAATGTTTGGGGTAATTTTTAGCTTATGTTAATGCAACCTGGCATGTGAAAATACCTATGAAGGTTGGACACGTGTCATGCCCGTAGCTGAAACTCTTCAAGTTAATTGCCTTATTCTCCTGGCAGAAAATAGCTCATAACCACACACATGACTTGAGCCAGGAAATCAGCTTCAGCTTAATCAATATTTAGAGTGTGATGTGTCACTAATCGGTGTTGGTTTTGTACATAACAGAGGTAGCCACGACTCATGGCATAGCAGCTGCCCACTGGGTCTGCTCCAACTCACAAGATGCCAGCTGCCTACATCACATAGGTGCCCACAAGACTGAAGACTGTAACACTTTCTTGGGGGATTTAAACCATGGTCTTCAAACCACTAAAGTGACTCTGAGGTCCTCTTTGGGGCCAGCACATCCCCATCATATTAAGAATATTGCCCTATCCCTGACGTTGCTCTTCTCTTGTTCCCCAGATGACACTCATACTTCTCAAATCATCTGTGTCAGTCCATGAAATTCTATCTTTTCTCAGCCTAGCTCCAACTTCTCATCTTAGATTTTTAGTGAAAGAAACATGAGCAAGATGTCAATATGCCCACAAGAGACCCTTGGCAAAATAACAAATCAAACCTCATCAATCACACATATAGGAAAATGATGCCTGATTGGGTTATTCATCTCATCTCTCCTATGTGATTATTCCTTTAAAAAGTGTATCTCTGTGTTCTTTAAAACTCTAACACTTTAAGTGGTCTTTGTTGATTATTGTATGATCTTGTCATCTTTCCAAATGGCTGTAATTCAAAATAATGACATGAGAACACATTTTCATAAAAATGACAGTATCTAATGATACAAAAACTTTATCTAGAGTAAAGGCTTGACAATCTACAACAGTGATCTGCAAGCTGTGGCCCCTGGGCCAGTCTGGCCTGCTGCCTTTTTCTGTAAACAAGATTGCAGTGGACAACAGCCATGCTCACTGGCTTGTGTGTTGTCAGTGGCTGCTTTCTTGATAATGCACTAGGTGAACATTGAGTGGCAGAGAAACCCTAAAGAATTACCATATGGTCCTTTTTTACAGGAAATGTCTCTGACTTCAAATCTAGAGTAGTACTATTGGGTAGAAATATCACGTGAGCCACAAATCCGAGCCATATAATCACATTTTAGTAATGCATTTTATATGACTCACTTATTACAACATGAAATCAGTGTAAAAATTATTAATGAGATTTTTTCATCCTTTTTTGTCTTCAGTCTTTGAAATCCATTGTATCTTTTACATTTATAACACATCTCAGTTTAAGTGCTTAGTATGATTTGTGGCTACTGTATCAGATAGCATACATCCAGAACCTGTCAACCTGGAATATACTTTTACTTCACTTGAGACTCTGAAGCCAGTGAGAATAAAATGATCTTCAAATGAGTATATGGAGGTTTCCTTAAAAACAGAATTTCAAGGGAAGGTCCTTGAGAGAATACCCCATACCTTCTTCATTCTCCTCTGTCACCACCCATCTCCACGATGAGGAGCCTGGGGTGTGGAAAGTTGTGTGTTACCAAGGAAAAGTGAAACTATATTTAACCCAATACTGCACTTACTAACACAGAAAAGTGGGCTGGGGCATTTTTAGCAATAGGATGTAAACTAATGAACATTATTATTAACTGCACTTCCCAAATGAAATGTAAGGAAATCAGACAGCTCTGTTTAAAAGAGGTTTTTACCGGAGTTCCTAGCATCAGCAATAAAAATGCGATTTAAAGAATCTACCATATGACCCAGCAATCCCACCACTGGGCATGTACCCTGAGAATACTGTAATCGAAAGAGATGCATGTGCCCCAGTGTTTGTTGCAGCACTTATTACAATAACTAGAGCATGGAAGTCGCCTAAATGTCCATCAACAGATGAATGGATATGGAAATTGTGGTACATATATACAGTGGAATGTTACTCAGCTTTAAAGAAAATGCATTTGGGTCAGTCCTAACGAGGTGAATGAATCTAGAGCCTATTGTACAGAGTGATGTAAGTCAGAAAGAGAAAGACAAATATTGTATATTAATGCATGTGTATGGAGTCTATAAAGATGGTACTGATGAACCTATTTGCCAGGCAGCAATGGAGATGCAGGCATAGAGAGCAGACTTGTGGACACAGTGTAGGAGGGAGAGGATAGGATGAACTGAGAGAGTAGCATGGAGACATACTCATTACCATATGTAAAATAGACAGCCAGTGGGAATTTGCTGTGTGACACAGGGAGGTCAACCTAGTGCTCTGTGACAACCTAGAGGAGTGGGATTGGGTGGGAGATGGGAGGGAGGTTCACGAGGGAGGGGATATATGTATACCTGGGGCTGACTCATTGATGTATGGTAGAAACCAGTACAATATTGTAAAGCAATACCTTCCAATAAAAAAATTTTTTTAAGTGATTTATAAAAAAAATTGAAGTGGAGAACAGGGCCTGGGTTAAGTGTTAAAGTATATGTAAAAAGAATGAGGAAGAAGTTTTAAGTCATTCTCTGAGAAGGGACACAATTATATTTAACAAGCCACAGTATATCCTGGATTCTGCTCCCTATTGTATCATTAAATAAGGAAATGTCTCCTTCCAGGGAGCTGAGGAAGGGAAGCCCCAGGGATTGGGGGAGTGGGCATTTGGACTGGGGAGTGTTATTCACTCATGCTCACCACTCTGGTCCAGCTTCCATTAGCACTGGCCGCCCCTGGCTTCAGCTAAACTCTGCTGGGGCTTAACAGCTCGATTCAGATCTTAACAAGGGGGCCACATCTTGGCACATCTGGCCAAGTGAATAAACCCTCACTTGTTTAAATGCTGGCTGTATCTCCCTTCATACAAAAGCAGAATTCAGCCTGGAGTTCTCAGGGAGCAGTGAAATGGCAAATCTCTGGTCTCGTGGTGTGTGCTGTGCCATGGAGAACCTCAGGGTGGGTGTGAAGAGAAAGAGCTGCTGAGTGTCTGGGCTGACTCGGCTAAGCCTCCAGTTGTGGGATCTTGGAGAACGTCCCCTCCGGCTTGCCGTTTCCTTGTCTGAAAAATGGGGTGAGCTGATTTATCACCAAGGATTCATCTGCTCTAATATTCTCTACTTATACGATGATTTTAATTTTTATTCCCCCTCTTGTAATTTGGAGGTCTACATGATAACATAAAATAGTTAAACTTCATCTTGCAGGAGCGGGCAGTGTGGACTGAACCCACCTCTTGAGGTGTTTCTTCCCACAGGTTTCCCATGTGGCCAGTTCATCTAACATTCCTCTGCCTTTTGAAGAAGCTGCATTTTCCATTTTCATCTTTTAGAATGGTTGTTTTTTCCCCCACCCCTAAACCCTGACTTTTATGGGAGAAATATTCATGTGGCACAAAATTCGAAAGATAAGTAAAGGCCGACAGTGCAGGTCTCCCTTGTCCCCTCTCTCCTGGTCACCTGGCCCTTCTCCACGTGAGCAACCAGTGCCATGTGTGCTGAAACAAAAGTGTGTATATTTTTTCCTTTTTTTAAAAGTCAAGTTGCACTTCTGAATTTGCTTAAAAACAAACAAACAAACAACTGGAGATCATCCCATTATCTGCAGGAAATCTTCCTGATTTGAATAGGTGTGTAGATCCCCTGGAGAAGGAAATGGAAACCCATTCCAGTACTCTTGCCTGGAAAATCCCATGGATGGAGGAGCCTGGTAGGCTACAGATGGAGGAGCCTGGTAGGCTACAGTCCATGGGGTCGCAAAGAGTCGGACACAACTGAGCGACTTCACTTACTTAGTACTCCAGGAGCAGATGTACTATCATTTATGAAACCAACTTTCTCTTGGTGGACATTTAGGTTTTCCATCTTTTGCAGTTACAAATAGTGCTATAGTGGAAAGTCATACATAGATCAATTTGCACAAATTTGACTATGTATATTTGTAGAAGCAAATCCTAGAAGAATTTAGGGGTCACAGGGTAGGGACATTTACACTTTTGATAGTGCCTGATTTCCGTCCATGGAGGTCATGCCTACAGCAATACATAAGGGCAGGCGTCCCCACTTCGACCAGTGCAATGTACTATTGGGCTTTTTTATCTCTGTGAACCTAGGTTCAAAATGGCATTTCAGTGTAGTATTTTTTTAATTTTTAAAAAATATTTAAAAAAAATTATTTATTTTTTAATTGAGGGATAATTGCTTTACAAAATTTTGTTGATTTCTGTCAAATATCAACATGAATTAAGCATAGGTATATGTATGTTCCTTCCCTCCTGAACGTCCCTCCCATGTCCCTCCCCAACCCACCCCTCTAGGTTGTTACAGAGTCCCTGTTTGGGTTCCCTGAGTCATATAGCAAATTCTCATTGGCTATCTATTTTACATATGGTAATGTAAGTTTCCATGTTACTCTCTCCATACATCTCACCCTCTCCTCATGCCCCTGTGTCCATAAGTCTGTTCTCTATGTCTGTTTCTCCATTGTCAGTGTAGTTTTAATTTCCCTTTTTCTTGCTATAAGTGAGAATTTTTTTATCAATGAATAATATCATTTGCTCATTTTTCTTGATTGCTAGCCTTGTTTCTACTCGACTGTCAGTGCTCTAAAATAGAAACATTACCCCCTTCTTTATTTGCACACATTTGAGTATGAATATTCACTTATTCACAGATTCACAGAGATCAAAAAACCCAACAGTACACTGTACTGGTCGAAGTGGGGACGCCTGCCCTTATGTATTGCTGTGGGCATGATCTCCATGGACGGAAATCAGGCACTATCAAAAGCGTAAATACCCCTACCCTCTGACCCCCAAATTCTTCTAGGATTTGCTTCTACAAATATACATACTCAAACCTTTATCGATTCTTTACTGTCAGTAGAATACAAGTCCACCTTCCTTGGGCTAAAATTTGGTGTTCTCCAGAGCTGGGGTTCTGCTTTTCTTTTCACCCTCATATTCCCATGTCCTTTTGTGTTTTTACCCTGTTCTGTTCTCTGGCCAAATCCAGCTGCTTGCTGGACCCTCGCACAGCCATGTTTCTCTGCCTTCACGCCTCTACTTAAGCTGTTCACAACACTTGTAGTGTTCTCCCTTTGCCTCCCTACCTAAAGAACTCTTCAAAGCCCTGTTGAAAGCCATTTCCGCCACAAAATCTGTCCCAGAGCCCCCAGTCAAAATGACTCTCATTTGATGCTATGTTCCCTTAGGGTTTTGCTTTCAGTTTGACTGGCGCGCTGCCCATGTTCTGTCCCATGTCCCCACTATTTGCAAATGTGATTCCCTGATCCCAGGCTCTGTGTGCTATCCACCTTTGCCCCTCCTACAGAACTGAAGAAAGGGTTCCCTATTTCTTCCTTCTCTGGAGAAGACTACAGTGACCTTTTTCTTTAAAATTGTGGTGAGAATATTCATAACAAAACATTTACTGTTTTAGCCATTTAAAAATGTACAGTTCAATGCCAGTAAGTATATTCACACTGTTGTGTGGCCATCACCACCATCCGTCTCCAGAACTCTTCTCAGCTTGCAGAACTGAAACTCTGTGCTCATTAAAGCACAGTTCCCCATTTCCCCTCCCTGTTGACCCTTGTAAACAACAATCTATTTTCTATCTGTGTGAATCTCACTTCTCTTGGTAACTCATGTAAGTGGAATCAAGCAGTATTCATTCTTTGGTGATTGGCTTATTTCACTTAGCATAATGTCCTTATGGTTTATCTATATTGTCGCGTGTGTCATAATTCCCTTCCTTTTTAAGGCTGAATAATGTTCCATTGTATGTCTGTACCACATTTTGTTTATCTGTCAATCCATCAGTGAACATTTGGGTTGTTTATACCTTTTGAAAATGTTAGTTGCTCAGTCGAGTTCAACTCTTTGTGATCCGATGGACTATAGCCCACCAGGCTCCTCTGTCCATGGGATTTCCTTGGCAAGAATACTGGAGTGAGTTGCCATTTCCTTCTTCAGGGGATCTTCCCAACCCAGGGACCAAACCTGGGTCTCCTGCATTGCAGGCAGATTCTTTACCGTCTGAGCCACGAGGGAAGCTCAGAATACCTACCTTTTTGGTGTTATGAATGATGCTGCTATGAAGCTGGTTGTAAGTCTATGAACATATCTTTTCCAGTCCCTGCTTTCAACTCAGGTATAGACCCAGAAGTGGCATTGTTCAATTATATGGTAATTCTCTGCTTAATTCTTTTAGGGACTGCAGTACTGTTTTCCACAGTGGCTGTACCATTTTACATTCCCGCCAGTAATGCACAAGCGTTCTGATTTCTCTACATGTTCTCCAAAATTTTGTCCTTTGTTTTCTTTCTTTTTTTTAAATAGTAACCATTCCAGTGGGAGTAAAGGGGTCCACGGTAAACTTTTTGCTATTGTGTTTTGGATTGGGAGCTGACTGTGGCTCAGATCATGAACTCCTTATTGCAAAATTCAGACTTAAATTGAAGAAAGTAGGAAAAACCACTAGACCATTCAGGTATGACCTAAATCAAATCCTGAATGATTATACAGTGGAAGTGACAAATAGATTCAAGGGATTAGATCTGATAGAGTGCCTGAAGAACTATGGAGGGAGGTTTGTGACATTATACAGGAGGCAGGGATCAAGACCATTCCCAAGAAAAAGAAATGCAAAAAGGCAAAATGGTTGTCTGAGGAGGCCTTACAAATAGCTGAGAAAAGAAGGGAAGCTAAAGGCAAAGGAGAAAAGGAAAGCTATACCCATTTGAATGCAGAGTTCCAAAGACTAGTAAGGAGAGATAAGAAAGCCTTCTTCAGTGATCAATGCAAAGAAATAGAGGAAAACAATAGAATGGGAAAGACTAGAGATCTCTTCAAGAAAATTAGAGATACCAAGAGAACATACATGTAAAGATGGTCATAATAAAGGGCAGAAATGGTATAGACCTAACAGAAGCAGAAGATATTAAGAGGTGGCAAGAACACACAGAACTATACAAAAAAGATATCTTCATGATCCAGATAACCATCACGGTGTGATCACTTGCCTAGAGCCAGACTGGAAAAGGTCAGTTTTCATTCCAATCCCAAAGAAAGGCAATGCCAAAGAATGTTCAAACTACTGCATAATTGCACTTATCTCACATGCTGGCAAAGTAATGCTCAAAATTTACCAAGCCAGGCTTCAACAGTATGTGAACCATGAACTTCCAGACGTTCAGGCTGGATTTAGAAAAGCCAGGGGAAGCAGAGATCAAATTGCCAACATCCACTGGATCATCGAAAAAGCAAGAGAATTCCAGAAAAACATCTACTGCTTTATTGATTACGCCAAAGCCTTTGACTGTGTGGATCACAACAAACTGTGGAAAACTCTTCAAGAGATGGGAATACCAGACCACCTTACCTGCCTCCTGATAAATCTGTATGCAGGTCAAGAAGCAACAGTTTAAACCAGACATGGAACAACAGACTGGTTCCAAATAGGGAAAGGAGTACGTCAAGGCTGTATATTGTCACCCTGCTTATTTAACTTCTATGCAGAGTACATCATGTGAAATGCCGGGCTGGATGAAGCACCAGCTGGAATCAAGATTGCCAGAAGAAATATCAGTAACCTCAGATATACAGATGACACCATCCTTATGGCAGAAAGCAAAGAAGAACTAAAGAGCCTCTTGATAAAAGTGAAAGAGGAGAGTGAAAAAGTTGGCTTAAAACTCAACATTCAGAAAATGAAGATCATGGCATGTGGTCCCATCACTTCATGGCAAATAGATGAGGAAACAATGGAAACAGTGAGAGACTTTATTTTCTTGGGCTCCAAAATCACTGCAGATGGTGACTGCAACCATGAAATTAAAAGACACTTGCTTCTTGGAAGGAAAGCTATGACCAACCTAGACAGCATTTTAAGAAACAGAGACATTACTTTGCCAACAAAGATCCATCTAGTCAAAGCTGTGGTTTATCCAGTAGTCGTGTATGGATGTGAGAGTTGAACTATAAAGAAAGCTGAGCGCTGAAGAATTGATGCTTTTGAACTGGTGTTGGAGCAGACTCTTGAGAGTCCCTTGGACTGCAAGGAGATCCAACCAGTCTATTCTAAAGGAAATCAGTCCTGGATATTCCCTGGACTGATGCTGAAGATGAAGCTCCAATACTTTGGCCGCCTGATTCGAAGAACTGACTCATTGGAAAAGACCCTGATACTGGGAAAGAATGAAGGCAGAAGGAGAAGCAGAATGCAGGGGATGAGATATTGGATGGCATCACAGACTCGATGGACATGAGTTTGAGTAAGCTGCAGGAGTTGGTGATGGACAGGGAAGTCTGGTGTGCTGCAGTTCATGGAATCGCAAAGAGTTGGCCATGACTGAGCGACTGAACTAAACTGAGCTGACTGTGTTTTGGATGTCTAAATCACAAAGTCTCATTTAGAGAAGAGCTCTTATCAGCCAGCCATCCATGCCTCCTAGTCAAAAACCATTGCCTTGATTTCATGACAAAACTTTCCAGATTTTTTTCTGGAAGGAACATCTACACTGAGAGGGCCTCATCATTGAAACATGTAGATAAACCCACAGCTAAAAATCTTTCTTGGCACATACAGTGCCATCCATGGTGAAAAAAAATCAGACAACACAGTCTGTGGTCCGAGCCTGCCTATGTGTGGTTTGGAGCAATAGAAACTTCCTGCTGGCTTATTCGTAATGTAGGCTTGTCCTGGCTCAGAACTTATAGAGAAAAAGGGGCCAGGCTGGCATCCCTGATATGTGTTCTCTCGGGCGCCACTTTGAACTCTTCTCCCACTGTCTCATTTGGCTGCTTTTGACTACCATTTGAAGTCAGGACAATAGTTTGAAAATGTCAGCAGCTGGACTGCCTCTTTTCCACTCTAAGCCATGTTCACTGCTACTGTTCAGGATTTGCCCTGAACTAGCTCCTCCATTTGGAAACCAACTCTGGAATGATTGCCATGTAGCTTTGAAAGTCCCATTTTGATCAGCAGATGCTACTCAGTCTGGGGAGAGAGTTTAATATGGGCTAATCTTCACCTGTGTGTATGTTGGTTTTTCTCCAATTGTTTGGTAGTGCTTTCGACATCCTTTATCTTCCACTTTCATTGCATGATGTAAATGGATATTTTTTTTTCTTCCAGGAATATAATGATTCATATATCTGTTAATATGGGTGGTGGGATGAATTGGGAGGTTGGGACTGACATATGTACACTACTGATACTATGCATAAAGTAGATAACTAATGAGAACATAGTGTCTAGAACAGGGAACTCTACTCAGCCCTCTGTGGTGACTTAAATGGGAAGTGAATGCAAAAAAGAGGGCATATATGTATATGTATAGCTAATTCACTTTGCTGTACAGTAGAAATGAACACAGCATTGTAAAGCAGGTGTGCATGAATGCTAAGTCAATTCAGTCAAGTCCAACTCTTCGCAACCTTATAGACTATAGCGTGCTAGTCTCCTCTGTCCATGGGATTCTCCAGGCAAGACTATTGGAGTGGGTTGCCATGCCCTCCTCCAGGGGATCTTCCTGACCCAGGGATGGGACCTGTGTCTCTTATGTCTCTTTCATTGACTTGCAAGTTCTTTACCAGTAGCGCCACCTGAGAAGACCTGTAAAGCAATTAAAATGAAAATTAACAAGAATATGATCATTTTTAAACTTCTTTTTTTTTTCTTCTCAGAACTTTGTACCATCTTTGGGCAGGCAGACTTCCCTGACAACATCGGTGATACCCAGAGTGGAGCAAAGTGTGGCTTACAAAGACTTTATTTATTTCACCATCTTCGAAGGGAATGTTCGCAATGTGTCTGAAGTCTCTGTAGAGTATTTATGCTCTCAGCCTTGTGTTGTCAATTTGGAAGCAGTTGTTTCATCTGAGTTCAGAAGTAGCATTCCCGTGTACAAAAAAAGGTGGAAGAATGAGAAACATCTTCACACCAGCAGAACACAAATCGTACATGTGAAATTCCCGAGCATCATGGTTTACAGAGATGATTATTTCATCAGACACTCCATTTCAGTATCTGTGGTGATACTACGCGCCTGGATTACTCACCAATATAGCAGTGGGGACTTGAATGTTAAATGGGAGGAAAATTTGCTACACGCTGTAGCAAAGAATTACACGCTGTTGAAGACTGTCCCGCCTTTTGAACGCCCTTTCAAAGATCATCAAGTGTGCCTTGAGTGGAACATGGATTATATTTGGAACCTTCGAGCAAACAAGATTCCCCAGTGTCCTCTCGAGAATGGTAGGTCATTTGCCTTGCTAGGAACCTAATGCTCATTTCTTCAGACAGCCTGGATGGGAGGAGGAGGAGTGTATGAGAAAATTCTTATCTTAGAAATGGGGGACACAAGGCAAACTGAGTCTGTAATTTTGGACTTTGGGGAGAAAAAGGAGAAAATGAAAAGGTGTGAGAAGAGAAAGAATAGGAGAGAACAGGACTGAAGATGGAGGTGAGAGAGGGACAGAGAGTCATGAAAGGGTGCTTTGAGAGGCTTGAATCTGCTTTACATTGAAGAGGAACATTAGTGCCACTGAAATAAGGATCTGGAAAATCTTCCTCCTCATGTCCCTCAAAAAGCCCTCACGTGTTGGCTTTGGTGCAGCATTAGCTTGTCAGCCAAGTACCTGAGTTCAACTCCTGGCTCTGCCACTTTCTGCCAGTGTAACTTTGGAACTTTCAGAACCTAGTTTTCTTATCCGTAAAATGGGATAATAAATAACAATTCCCTCAGAGCAGTGTGGTGAGAATTAAATGAGATGTGCTTAACACATAATCAACACTCAGTAAAAAGTAGTAGGCATAATGATGATAGAATGCAAACTCTATATTTTAACCCAAATGTCACAGGGTCACAGCCACTGAGGGATCAATAGAGGAGGCTCCTATGCTTTTTTTCAGCCTTCTTTAAGCACTGGGGTTGGAGATCACTGGCTACGTGCATTTGGAAGAAGAGGGCTATAGTTCTCTCCATTGTTGCAGGGGGCACCTTGCTATGTGGATGTGGAGTGCCTGCCAGCTCTCTCCCCATCCTGCAATGGAGAGCCTATCCAGGCATGCTCCCAGGCATTCACCCCGAGCCTGGTCATGTTTGCTAAAGCAGGACCCTAGAATCACCTGTATCAGAATCACCCAGGGCTCTTGTTGCAAAAGCAGATTCCCATTTCCTGCTTAGACAGGATCTGTGGGGTGTCCAGCCCTGGAATTCACATTTTAAATACATTTCCATGACTCTGATGCACCTTAAAGCTTGAGAATCCCTGGAGCAAGGATAGAGCTGGTGGGACTTCGAGTTGAAGTGGCTGGACCCCCAGGCAGACTTGGAGGATAGGGGAAATCCAATGGCAGTGAATATTTCCTGGGGTCACTCCCAAACAACCCGGCATATAATGAAAATAGAATGGACCAGAATAACCACGTGGTATATAGTTGGTCGGAGGCCACTTGCTGTAGAACCAACACATTTGGCATTGTTTATTTTGAAATAAATAGAGATTTGCAGGAAGTTGCAAAAATGGGATCAAGTCCTTGTTTATTTCCCCCCACTTCCCCTAACTGACATCTTCCATAACTAGAGTACAATATCAAAACCCGGAAATTGACACTGATCTAATACTCCTAACTAGACTGCAGACCTTCTTCAGAGTACACCTGTTTTTACAAGCACTTTTGTGTGTGCATAGTTCTAGACAATTTCATCCCACATTTTATTTTATAGTCCTCTTCTGTGTCTGGCTTATGTCTGAGCAGTGCTTTAAATGTAGAAAAATCTAGAAGAAGAATCCCTTTTCTCTCTTTCTGTGTGTGTGTGTGTGACTGTGCACTTTGGGGGTAGGGTGGGATGGGCAGTTAAGCCTCCGAAATAGTCAAGCTGCATGCGTTTTGATGATCAGCGTGCATCCCTCTTCCAGGCAGGGCCCCATGCTAGCATCTGTCTGGAATGCCTTCCGCGGGGATTCCTAATTTGTTAAGGAGAAGGCAACACGGGGCACAAGCAACCACAGTTTTGCTTTGCCTCCGATTGATTTTGTCAGGGCTTAATGATTCCATTTCATGTTTGGCAAATCACATATTTCTCATTGAAGAATGACTGAATCGCAAGCTGGAAGTTTTCAAATGAAGTCATTTATGAACTGGCTGAGTTCTTAGGGTGCCTGAACATACCCTTAAAATGCGAAACAGTTTTTCTTTCTTTTGTTGTTCCTTCTCAGTAGTCACTGGGTTCAGGAACAGTGCAGTGGGTTTTGTTTCTCCGCACCTCCTTCAGACCATTACTTTTGGGTCGAGAACCAGTCTAATAAAGGCATAATGCAGAAGAAAACCTTTTCTAAGAGTCAGAGTCACTGACAATGGGAGGGGGGGCTCCATCCACCCGAAAAACCAGCTATTTGCCGGGCTGAGGTTTGTTCACCAGGAAAGGGGAGCACTTCCCCTCCCTGTCTTAAAAAGGAAATCAAAAGAGAGTCTGCCGCAAGCCCCGTGGACAGTGTCCACGACCTTTGTTCTTGATATCGGCGGCGCAATGGAAGGGGGCCAGGCCTCTGGCTGGTTCCCAGCGGGGGCTTCTTTATTCTGCTCTTGAAGAACAAGAGTCAAGTCCGAACAACAAGGTGGCATTAGTGTGCCGCGGGGGCGCTTTCATGCCTGGCCCCATCGCAGTCTGCCGCCAGCCCTGGTGTGGAGTGGGGGGGGACGTTTTCTGTGTCAAGTGCCTGCTGTCCTGCAAGAGCTCTGTGTCTGAACTAAGTACCCACTGTGACTTGCTCGCATTTTCTTTTCTCTTTATGAAGAGAGAGCCCAGTCTCGGTGCATACGTGTTCCGTCTGTGTGGTTGGAGCGCCCCCACCTAAAGCCTTCAGTTAGGCTTCCAGGGCCAGAGCTGTGTGCCCTGACACTCTTTGTGGCTCATCTCCCGTGCTGGGATTGTGCTAGGCCGGCCGGTGGGCTGGTTTTGGGTGGAGGTGCAGTCGGCTTCCGTCCCGCCCTGCTGGGTCAATCTACCCCGGATCAGAAGCTGGCAGCCTTTCAGGACACGTTTGTGCCAAGGCTCAGCCACGTGCCCTGCCAGTGCACCTGTTCCTGCCTTTGGCCAAGAGATCCACCCTGCCTGGGGCCCGCTGATTGTCTGTTCCCTCCGGGGGAGGACACCGGGCATTATCCGCTGCCCTGTCACACGTGTGCCTGACTCACGCATGAGCTCACCCAGAGAAAGAAATCAACCGCTCAGGCTGGTGGCTCCAGGGGTGCACCTGGACTGCGTGTTCTGTTGTGAGAGGTCAGCTGGCCCTGCGGCCTCCATCTTCAGCCCCGACCTCATATTCAGTCGCTGTTCACCACGTGTCTGCTGTCATCCTGGTCTAAGCCACCATTGTCCCTGTCTGGATTCTGGCCGCAGTCTGCAAATGGCCTCCCCACTGGCCCTTGTCCCCCTATGCAGCGGCCCCTGCAGCCAGCTCCTCCCTGATGGAGTAGGGAAGGATCACCCACGTTCCTGAGCATGGCCTGTGGAATCTGTCCCTGTCCCCTTACTGGCCTCATCTCCTGCCATACTCCCCCTTGCCCACCTGTTCCAGCCATGCAGGTCTGCTTGCTTCTCCCTTGATGTACCAAGTTCATTCCCACTTTGAGACATTTGCATCACTGTCCCCTCCCCCTAACATGCTCCTCCTCTAGATCACTGTGTGACTTGCTCTCTTACCTCCTTGCAACCTCTGCACGAATGTCATCTTACTGGGGACAGCATCCTAGACCATCTTATCTAAGATGGCAGCCCTACCCAATTGCTCCCACCACACCAGTATCCACCTTTTATTTCCTTCATAACCTTAGCACCCCAGGCCTTGTAATTGAATATACTGAATGGTTTATTTGCCTGTGGAGTGTCTCTGTACTAGCACACAGGCTCCACAAGGCCTGGTTTGTCTGGTTCTGGTGCCCAGTGTGGCACCCTGTACACAGCAGGCACATGACAACTGCTTGTTGATTGAGGGATGAGGGCTCTTAGCCAAGAGGCAAGGACCCTTTCTCTCTTAGCTTACACGTGACCATCACACTGTGACAGCTTTCTTACATGGCTATGGTAGGGAGCGTGTAGGGTGGGGTCAGCCGTGTGCCTTCCGTAGGGCCTGTACACACTGAGGCGTCCCGGGCGGAGACCGTTTTGCTGCACTGGTTACGGCTGCGGTGATTCTCCTTTGCAACTACACATGAGCACACCGTCACCCTGCACCTGCCCTCTAGCTCGAGTCTGTGATCACTCATCTGTATGCCTTGGCTAATGCATCTCTTTTTACTGGAAGCTGCCACCCTGCCCCTACCCTCAACACTCTCCCAGCCCCATGGCCATCTTTCATGTTTTCCTAGCAAAATCGTAGTCATATTTCAGTAGTCTGCTCAAAATTTCTACTCCTTCCCCACAAAGGTTTCTTCTTTTCTTTCCATTTTTGATTCTCATATCAGAAACTAACTTTCTGCCCTCCAGCTTCCTCTAGTTCTCTCTTGGTACTCACCACCCCTTATGATGTGTATCATGTTCAATTCCATAAAGATTGATTGAACACCCATCCTGCACCAATTTCTTTACTAAGTCTGGAGATTCAAAGACGCAGACATGGTCCTTCTCTTTAACGTGGTTATCCAGAAGTAAACACAGCTCCCAATAGTAACAGTCACTTTCCCTTACTGAGCACTCACTGTGTGCCAGGAAATGTGCTAAGTGCTTGTGCAAGTATCTAATTTAATACCAGTGCACGACTGTCATTATTTATAGAGGAGGAAACTGACTCAGAGAACTAGAGTAATTAGTCTAAAGTCACGCAGCTAATGATGGAACTAGGACTTGAACTCAAGTAGTTTGGTTCCCAAACACCACACTTAACCACTAAGCTATATTGCCAGGGGATGTCGTGAAGCTATTTATTTATTTAAGTCACTTATTCATAGAAAAAAGTTACTGAGCAATCTGCGTCTTAAGTACTTTGCAAGGGTTCTTCACAGAGGAAGTGACATTTGAACAGACATTTTAAGAAAGAGTAGAGTTTCCATAGTCAGAAAAAGAATAAAGGAAAGAACCCACCTGCCAGCACAGGAGACATGAGAGACACAGGTTTGATCCCTGAGTCGAGAAGATCCCCTGGAGGAGGGCATGGCAACCCACTCCAGTAGTCTTGCCTGGAGAATCCCATGGACAGAGGAGTCTGGCGGGCTACAGTCCATGGGGTCACAAAGAGCGGGACATGAATGAAAGAACGTAGCATGCATGCACGCACATCCAGGCGGAAGGGGAAAAGAGAAGGGAATGCAGTCTGACAAGGGAATGCAGTCTGACTCGGGAATGGGGACGAGCCTGCAACCCTTGGAATGAGGGATGGCCAATGGGTTTCATCTTGCTTGCCAGCTCAGAGCAATGGGGGTGGCTACCTAGAGCACAGTGCTGAGGAGGATTCTGAGGCCGAGTCTGTGCTTAGTGAGAGAGACGCCGTGTGGATTGATTACCAGTGTCTGCCACAGGTGGAAGTGTGGAGTAGCCACACTTGAGCTTTTGTTCAGGTAAAGTCTCAAGTGTGAGATGAGCAGTTCCGGAAAGAAGACTGGAAAGGCAAGTTGGGGTGACACTTTGGAGTTCCTTAGATGCCATGCTCAGATGTAGCAAGCTTTTGTTCTACTTCCACCTGCTGTGTGCTCAGTCCAACTCTGTGACCCCGTGGACTGTAGCCGACCAGATTCCTCTGTCCATGGGATCTCCAGGCAAGAATACTGGAGTGGACCGTTGTGCCCTCCTCCAGGGATCTCTTATGTCTCCTGCACTGGTACTTCCACCTAGATGAAGATTTTTCTGATTTTCCCTCTTAGGTCAGAAACTGGCAGTCTCCTTCTTCTCCACTCTCCTGTCCTTTCACTAAAAATTCATTCTCATTTTCAGACCCAATGGATTGTAAGTAAGATTTCCTTATAACAAAAGTCGTTTACGACAAAATCATAGAAGACTAACTCAAATTTTGGAGACAGACTTTACGTGTCTCTGTGAAAATATCAGTTTATTCAGTGGAACAATTCAAGTTAATGATATGATGATGCTTTTTGTAATTATAAGAACTACAAACGTGACACTCTTAGAGACAAAAGAGACTGCTTTCTTTCCCCCAGGTAATCACTGTAGACTTGGATTTTTCAGTAATACCATTAATGAATGCCTAGTGTCTGCATTGGTCTTTGTGATTTTCAAGTCACTTTTTCCATGCGCAGTGTCTCATTTAACCCTCATAAGAGCCCTGGGGGAGGACAGTATTTTCATTCTCTTTTTACAGAGGAGAAAATTGAGGCTCTGGGAACTTGTTTAATGGAGTCCAAGTTCTTGCTTCTTTCAACTTTGCTAAGCTGCTTCTCTGACATATGCTAAAACAATTCCAACCCAGGTTCTAAATTAGAAGGAATACACTTTTGTCTAAGCTGAATTTTGACTGACATGAATCACCCTGTTTTCCTCAGCCACTGGACTTTGCCTCTTTGAAGTGGATTGAACCGCCGGGGCGCCCAGGGCGGGGCAGGCCTTTGCATGTGGCAGTCTCCTTCTCCCTGCCTGCATGGAAATGCCCAGAGATGTTCTTTTCTCTTGTAGCCAACAAAGTAATACATGTACCTGGTTAAAAAATTCAGAGAGTGTTAAAAGTTTTGGGGGAAGAGTAAATTCCTACCTGCCCCAGTCTTTTGGTCCTATTTCTTAGAGCCAAGCTCAATAACACTAGATTCTGTGTTTCCTTCCAGGGATGTTCTCTGCCCATATAATCATTAGGCTGATAGATCCTTCTCTTCTTACACACCTGGGAAGATACTAAAGATTCTGCTTTGCCCTCATTAACAATATGGCAGAAATTTTTTCTATGTCAGTACAGGAAACATGTCCACATTCTTTGCAATAGCTCCCTAGCATTGCATTGCCTGACAGTCCATAATTTATTTGCCCTGTCCTCTGTTGATGGTCATGCAGGTCATCTTTTGTCTTTTACTGTTAGAAACAAGGTTTCTGTAAGCCCCTTTGCATGTGTATCTTTGTGCACACAAATAAATATGTTTGGAGGATAAATTCCTGGGAGTGGAATTTATTTATTCTTAAGACTCCTAGTGTTGAACATCTTACAGGCTTTCTTAGTCACTCACCTCTTTGCCTATTGCCCTTTGCAGCGAGAAATTCCAACCTAAATCATACTTGCTAGAAAGTAGAATTTTTTGTTCCCAGGCTTTGGCTTTAAGGACAATAAAACTCCCAATCACCACTGCCTGTTTAGTGTCCTGCCTTTGGAAAGAAGATTGAGTTATCATCATTCTAACTTTACTTCTCTGTGTCGGAAAATCGTAGCTTATTTTCCTTCAAGTTCCCCTTACAGACTTTTAGCCTCAGGAACATCCCCTGGAGAAGGAAATGGCAACCCACTCCAGTATTATTGCCTGGAAAATCCCCAGGATAGATGGACCTGGTGGGCTATAGTCCATGGGGTCGCAAAGAGTCAGACACGACTGAGTGACTAAACAACAAAACAATGAGTTCTTTGCCTCAAGACTATCTCTAAAGAAAAGTGAAAGTGAAAGTCACTCAGTGGTGTCCGACTCTCTCAGTGAGAGACTTTATTTTCTTGGGCTCCAAAATCACTGCAGATGGTGACTGCAACCATGAAATTAAAAGACACTTGCTTCTTGGAAGGAAAGCTATGACCAACCTAGACAGCATTTGAAGAAGCAGAGATATTACTTTGCCAACAAAGGTCCATCTAATCAAAGCTATGGTTTATCCAGTAGTCATGTATGGATGTGAGAGTTGGACTGTAAAGAAAGCTGAGTGCTGAAGAATTGAAGCTTTTGAACTGGTGTTGGAGAAGATTCTTGAAAGTCCCTTGGACAGCAAGGAGATCAAACTAGTCCATCCTAAAGGAAATCAGTCCTGAATAGTCATTGGAAGGACAGATGCTGAAGACGAAGCTCCAATATTTTGGCCACCTGATGCAAAGAACTGACTCATTGGAAAAGACCCTGATGCTGGGAAAGACTGAAGGCAAGAAAATTAAGTCTCTCACTGTTGCTTCTTGACCTGCATACAGATATCTCAAGAGGCAGGTAAGGTGATCTGGTATTCCCATCTCTTGAAGAGTTTTCCAGTTTGTTGTGATCCACACAGTCAAAGGCTTTGGCATAATCCACAAAGCAGTAGATGTTTTTCTGGAATTCTCTTGCTTTTTCGATGATCCAGTGGATGTTGGCAATTTGATCTCTGCTTCCTCTGGCTTTTCTAAATCCAGCCTGAACATCTGGAAGTTCATGGTTCACATACTGTTGAAGCCTGGCTTGGAGAATTTTGAGCATTACTCTGCCAGTGTGTGAGATGAGTGCAATTGTACAGTACTTTGAACATTCTTTGGCATTGCCTTTCTTTGGGATTGGAATGAAAACTGACCTTTTCCAGTCCTGTAGCCACTGCTGAGTTTTCCAAATGTGATGGCGTATTGAGTGCAGCACTTTCACAGCACCATCTTTTAGGATTTGAAATAGCTCCACTGGGATTCCATCACCTCCACTAGCTTGGTTCATAGTGATGCTTCCTAAGGCCCACTTGACTTCACATTCCAGGATGTCTGGCTCTAGGTGAGTGACCACACCATTGTGGTTATCTGGATCATGAAGATATCTTTTTTGTATAGTTCTTCTGTGTATTCTTGCCACCTCTTCTTAATATCTTCTGCTTCTGTTAGGTCCATACCATTTCTGTCCTTTATTGTGCTCATCTTTTTTTTTTTTTTTAATGTCACTCAGGGTGATATATATATTTTTAAATATCACTCAGGGTGATATTCAAAACATTTAACAAATAGTATGAGGTGGGGGGGGCCCAGGCAGGCTCCTCCAGGCACTGGCCCTGGTGCTGAAACAGGATGTGCTGAATATCGTTACTGAGCCAGATTCTACTCTGAAGGAGAAGCCAGAGTGGGTATTGTGTGTGTGTTGGGGCACATCATCTAAACAATATGGACATATTTCAGTATTTTAACAACCAGTAGAGCCGCACATGGGCATGCCAGCTGAACATCAGCCCTAGTTCTCTCTGGAAGGACTTGTGAGATGTGATGTGGTTTAATAACAAGCACATTGGTTTGCAGTGGGAGACCAGGTTTGAGTCATATCTGGGTCTCTTATTAGTTATACGACCTTTAACAAGACACGAACACTTCTCTTGTCTCCAAATGAAGGAGTTTGCACCATGTTAAATCTAATGCTTCTTCTTGCTCTAAAATTTGAGGAAACAAAGCAATAAAAGTGGCCAAGGGAGTGGGTTCCAAACCTGAACTGATTCTATGGCATTTTGTGTTTATGTCACAATGATGCCTCTTCCCCATATAACTTCCTCATTCAAGATTAGCCAAAGAAATGGATTTGGGGGAAGGATCTGAAAAAAGAGACATTTAATTTTTGGCTTGGGGGGCATGGGGAACATTGTAGAATTATGGAACATGTTGGGTGAAAGAGACGCAGATCCAGATCCTGATTTGTCCACAGCTGTGTTCATTTGTTCATTCATCCATTCACTCCCTAAATGTTTTTTGAGCCTGTATCATGTTTTGGCCATTGTTCTGGCTCTGAGGATGGATTAAAGAATGAAGTAAAGTCCTTGCTGCCTTGGAGCTTACATTCTATGTTAGCAATTCATTTAACCTCTTTGAGCCCATGTTTTGAACTGGAGTTTACCTACCTGTAAATCCTTCAATGGGCAATGGCATTGTTACTGCTATTTACCATTTAATGCCTATGATAGTCATCACAAATCAATTATAGCAGTCCAAGCAGCCAATCAGTTCCTGGAGGATGTTATTTATCCTGGGCTAATATTTTATGTTGACGCATTTTATGCAGATGAATTCTCAAGTCTTTCCATACTCCAAAATTTTTCCTTTTTATTCATTATTTCTAATGAAATGGGAAGACAATATTGTACTAAGGGAAACTGTAATAGAACTCCAAATCATAGAACTATTATTAAAGCTACAGATTTTACAAGAAAACCATCATCACTTTGGTTTTGTTGGACACAAAAGATATGTGTTATTGTAAAATTATTTTAGATCTTTGGGTCTTAGATTTTCCCTCCACAGTCTTTTGCTGCAAGTTCTCTTATTCAACTAGCTTTACTTTGATCCCAGGATAAAGGAAAGGCTCATCAACATTCACTTTTGACTCCTTTCACTTTGGAAACCTCCTTTATGAAACCTTTTTTTACTGTAGTCAGGTGGGGCAGAATCAAATCCTGCTCACTCTGATGAATTTTTCTACTATATACTAGATAACTCAACAGCAATCACCAGCAGAAGGCTTCCCAGGGGGCTGACGTGGCCATCTGGTCTCCTATGTTTTGCTCACCATGGTGGAAGCTAGCCAAGCTTGGGCTGACATCAACCTCTCGGTCAGTTTTTTTCCTTGGATTCTGAAGACACCCTTGCAGTATTTCCATTCCTAATCCTCTTTCCTGGCTCCCATAACTGACCAGCAAGTCCAACGTGCCCACATCGAGCTCAAATTGCAAAGAAAAAAGTTTGAAGTATTTCTGTTGGAATTAATAACTCCACCCTTTGGGGTTTCTAAATGTATCTCTGAGACTATGAAAACATTGCTCTTATGATTTCCAAGTTATAATGAACTAGAGGTATCTCTTTATATAGTGAAGCATTTTTCCCCAATGAGGAATGAGAGCTGGGGTGTCCTCTATCCCAGGCTCAGGCTCCTATAATTTTCGCCAATATTGTCATTTGGTAACTTGCCCAAAAGTCAACTCTTCCCTCTCTAAGAAGACCAGGAAAGCAGATTATTTCCACCATTTAAATATAGACCTTTAGACCAAGGAGCATTTTAAGAAAGAGAAAAGATGATCTTTGTTTCTAGGTTGAACTCAGTGAATTAATTTTTCTTTGAAATGGGGTGGAGTATGGGAAATAAAAAGTCCATATTAACTTTTTAGACTTCAAATACAGATGAAATAACTCAGTTTTCTCTGTAAGATTTGTTATAGGTACTCCTCTTTTCTAGAGCCACAGAACTCTCCCACATGTGCAAAATAAAGTGGAAGATTCTCTAGTTTTTTGTGTTTTTTAAATTCTTAAAAAAAAATTAATTATTTTTAATTGAAGGTTAATTGCTTTACAGTATTGTGTTGTTTTCTACCAAACATCAATATGACTCAGCCATAGGTTTACTCATGTCCCCTCCCACTTGAACATCCTTCCCACCTCTCTCTCCATCCCACCCCTCTAGGTTGTTACCAAAGACTCTGGTTTTGAAGGGTATGGTGTTTTGCCTTAACAAAAGAAACCACTCATTATACACAATTCCACTCATTACACAACAATTCCAATATTTAATAGAAGATTATTTAACAATTTCAATATGCAGTCATTAAAAAAGAAGAAATAGAAGCATTAGAGAGAAGTAGTAGCATATGCTATGCTAAGTCACTTCAGTCCTGTCCGACTCTGCGTGACCCCATAGACGGCAGCCCACCAGGTTCCCCCGTCCCTGGGATTCTCCAGGCAAGAACACTGGAGTGGGCTGCCATTTCCTTCTCCAATGCATGAAAGTGAAAAGTGAAAGTGAAGTTGCTCAGTCGTGTCCGACTCTTAGCGACCCCATGGATTGCAGCCTAACAGGCTGCTCCGTCCATGGGATTTTCCAAGCAAGAGTACTGGAGTGGGGTGCCATTGCCTTCTCCGAAGTAGTAGCATATACATCACCAAATTGGGCTGAAACCTACATCCAGACTTGAACAGTGCTGGGAAGTCCTGAATGACAGCAATCTGGAGTCCTAGTTGGGAAAAGGATCCTGGGCCGTGTGTTCACTCTGCAAGTAAGAGTTCAAATTGCAGTTTTCGCAGTTCTCACTTACAACCCCAGGCTGCAAACTGATATCATTATCGGTTTGCATTCAGAAATGCAGCTCTGGTTTTTCTTTAACTTTTACAATGCTCTCTGTTTCACCTTGTGAGTCAGAAGACTTCTTAGACCCCAAGTGAAAAAGTGAAAGTTGCTCAGTCATGTTGGACTCTTTGCGACCCCATGGACTATACAGTCCATGGAATTCTCCAGGCCAGAATACTGGAGTGGGCAGCCATTCCCTTCTCCAAGGGATCCTCCCAACCCAGGGATCAAACCCAGGTCTCCCGCATTGCAGGCAAAATCTTTACCAGCTGAGCCACAGGAGAAGCCCTAGGGGGCTGAAGAAATTCCAGGACCCACTCCCTTTCTTATCTAAAGTGCAACTTGACTCGCTGAACAATACATATACATATTTATTTATTATTTATTTAGTATGGACCATACTGTTAGTATTATTACACAAATTCAAAATGTTTTCATAGCCTTAGACGGGCAGGATGTAAGGTGGTTAAGCACATAGAATCTAAGCTGGAAACTTGAAATTTCGTTCTACTACTTATTAGCTCTGTTACCTTAGGTAAGTCATTTTATCTCTCTATACTTCAGGCTTTTCATCTGTAGAGTGGGACTAATGAAGACTCTCCTTTGTAGGGTTGCTATGGACATGAATTGAGATAGCTCTGTACAGTGTCTTGGGTGCCTGGCATATATTCAGTGTGCCATAAACGTTTGCTGATATTTTCAGATGATTCACTTAAATGTTTGATTGGAGCTAGGCAGTAGGTTCCAGAAAGAATGTGGTGTTGAAAGCCGTGTTTTTCTGGAAATAATTAAAAGGCAGCTGTCTTGCTGTTTACAGATGTGGTTACCCTCCTGGAATTTCTCTATGCCTCCAGTGGAGAAAACACAGGCATTGTGAAGAAGTTCCTGAGATTTCAGAATCGAGAGCTGGAGGCCACTCGACGACAGCGGATAGATTACCCAGTGTAAGAAGGGGCTGGTGATGGGGGGTCAGTGCGGCCATAATGTTCTTTTTATCTGAGGACCAGAGCAGGCTGATCTGACTCACACACTTAGTCACTCAAACATGTCTGACTCTTTGTGACCCCAAGGACTGTAACCCACCAGGATCCTCTGTCCATGGGATTTTTCAGGCAAGAAATACTGGAGTGGGTTGCCATTTCCTTCTCTAGGGGATCTACCTGACCCAGGTATTGAACCTGCATCTCCTGTGTCTTCTGCATTGCAGGCAGATTTTTTTACCCGCTGAACCATCTGGGAAGTCTAGGGCAGGCTAGTGGACCCACTTAGGAGGACCTACTCTGTAATATGCTTTGAGGAAATGATGAGCTCTACATAGCTTAGGCAGAATTTGTGGACCCAAAAACTTCAATGCATTTGGAAATCATTCTCTCACTTAGCAATCCCCAGTTTGCCTCGGAATGACTGGTATGCCAGTCTTGGGAATGACCTAAGTAAGGGAGTCAGGTGTTGGAGCCTGAGGCTTTGCAAGGTGTCAGATGCAGCCAGCCACAGCCCTGCCAGATTGCAACTTTTGCTTTGCTTTTTCTGCCTTGGAAGATTGGATGAGCTGCTTGAAATCTCACAACTTCTGATCTCCTCCATTGATTTCAGCAAAACCCAGATATATATATATATATTTTTCCTTCTGCTGAATTGAAGATGCTGAAAATGGTTCATGGTTCACCTCAGACCGGATGGATTCAGCAGAGTGATTTAATTCTTCCCATGCTGCTGGCTGTAGAAAGATCTTGAGTCACTTTACTAAGCGTATGTTCTTGCTAAGCTTCCTTGTAATAACTTATCTTCATGAGCTTGCTCAGCTGGGTGGGTCAGGAGGGAGCTGTGTGGCACCATCTGTTTGTATATCTTATCACTGATTTGGAGGCCAGATTATAAAGCCCAGAATATTCTAACATTCTAAGGCCTTGTTGGGATGAATCCCCAAAGAATCTGGGGCCGCTGCCATTTTAACCCAAACTGTGAATTGGTTTTTGGGGAAATGGAGAGCATTCTCTGTACTGGTTTTGACCTTGATTCATGTTTTACTCACAAAACACAATTGCTCTCAGCTCATCTTTAAACTGCTGGTCACTAGCACAATATGTGACATCAAGCAAGTGTTCAAACAGCAAATATTTGTTGAATGATTCGTGGATCACAAAGCTTGGCTAAAATATTTCCTCTTGAAGTTGACTACTGTTATTTTATCCTCACTTGGCAAATCACAGATGGACAGTGTATTTTTTTCAACTAAAATAGCCCTTGTCCAGAAATGGAACAATTAGAGTAGTTGCTCCATATCGGTCAACCAGAACTGTGATACCAAACAACCTCATGTGTGCATTAAAATAGTATTTCTGGGTCCTATTAGCATATGGCAATGCCATTTGCAGATTATGACATGTTTCTGCCTTAGGGCTTTTATCTTTGAAAGAAATGAAATTGCTCAAAAAGCCCTAATTATGTTTTTTTTTTAATCATTGAAATTAGAATAGCTTCTTATCAAATCACCTCTTATTAAAACCCAGATTTTTAGTCTGTGTCTGGCTTTATAAGCCTTAATCAAGTATTCAAATGGCAGGTCTGTGTGATTCTCAAAAAGGCATAGGAAGAGTTTTTGGTGCAAGGTACAATGTCTGCTAGTTTTGTACAGTGACGCTTAACTCCTGTCTTTCGCAGTTACTATAACTACCTCCTTTGTTTCTAAAATCAAGCTTTGCAAGTGGATCTCCCATGATGAGCATGAAGGCAAATTCATCCCTTCAATGGAAAAAAAGCAATTTACTTGGTCATTGTTAACTATAATTACCTGTTCTTGGATGATATCAATCTGCAGAATTTTTTTTCTCCTCACTCTTGCAGGTTTACCGTTTCACTGTGGCTTTATTTACTCCATTATTGCAAGGCCAATCTCTGTGGGATTCTGTACTTTGTTGATTCTAATGAGATGTACGGCACACCTTCTATATTTCTTACTGAAGAGGGTAAGTATGAAATAGAATCTTTAGAACGATAATGTGGTTTTCTTACGCTCTGTCTTTTGGCCAATATGTCTGTCTAGAATAAGGAATGTTGTCATTGTGGCTATGCAGTAAAGAATGATGGTTTCCAAATATGGGCTTCAAGTTCAACTTTTTCCGGAAGCTTAAAACAAACATTTTCAATACAGACTAATGTACTTAGGTGTTTTTTGTTGTTTTGTTTCATTTTGCTTTTATTTAAAGGAAGAAAGAATGTGATCTAGTCATAGCAGTTTTGGAAAATCACTGAAAAGATATAGCCACTTCTTTCACTTCTAAGTTTCTTTGTCATTTTCACAAAATTTTGTTTTCCCTTTAGGCTACTTGCATATTCAAATGCATCTTGTCAAAGGAGAAGACCTTGCTGTAAAAACGAAATTCACCATACCTTTGAAGGAGTGGTTTCGCCTGGATATCTCTTTTAATGGCGGTCAGGTACCAAGAGCATGTTCCATCATGAATCATATCAGCACCATCACTTAACTTTAAGCATTGCTGTAAAGTCAGGGAGCTAAGAAATCTGCAAAAACAAATTTGTGGTAACTGATAAACTTTTACAACCATAATGCTTTTTTTAAATAAAAAATTTTATAGTTGGAATCTTAAATCATAAGCATTCTATCCCATTTAATTAACTTTTAAAGTGCTTTTTTTGACTATATTGTGAATGAATAATACATCTAGCTATATAACCACAATTATCTGAGCAATTCAAGCCTTTTTTCCTAGCAAAATAGGCTTTGAGGAGAAAAATGGTAAAACAGCCTTGGCCATATTTATATAGTGTTATCAAATCTACAACTTTTTTATAGGAAGTTTATTGGTTCGCTCAGCTAAGAAGTGGTTTGACTGTTTTTGGCAGTGAAAACAATTGCTTGTGCTTGACATTAAACAAATAATAACCAACAAACCTGAGTGATAATTCTGATGAGGCGGACGTTCTTTATCTACTTTGTACTACGAAACACTGCACATAACAGTTTCAAGCACTTATAACACAGATTTTATGGATTATGGCAAATCTCTTGTTATTATTGAAGATAATGCTATTCCTTTATATTGTTATATATGATACTGGTGTACTACCTTTTTTCTGGTTACTTTCTTAACAGCTTTTCTTGCTGATTTGTGATTTTCTGAAAATGAAACTAGAAAAGACGTTTTGTTTGTCTTCTGTGTTAGAGAATACACAGACTTCCCTTGGTGGTTAGGTTTATCACATGCCCTTTTTCTAAAGAGAAGAGAAATTGGGTCAGTCCTTGTAGCTTAACTGAGGAGAGTCTGTAAGACATTAGCTGGCATTTTTTGTATGTTTGTTTCCTTAATGTTGTTAGGTGACATTGCTGTGGTCTGAGTTTTAGCTTCTCATTTGCATGAAGATTATGATGGCATTATAGCTTGGTTGCTGCTCTCTCTTAAGGTCAGCTCAGTGCCTCATATCACTTAGGTATCAAATCATCAGAGCAAATCACAGATCTTGCTGTATGCCAGGCACTATGATCCAGGAGCTTAGAGACTATTTATGGAAGTCACATAGAGCAGGTAAAGGGGTGTCATAAGGTGAGCCTAATTGCCAGATGATTCATATTCATTCGCAGAAGAGAGACATCCAACTTCATGCTGGGATGCTCAGGGAAGGTTTCCTAAAGAAGGCTCCTACAGATGGGGCACAGAGTTTAAATGGAGAAACAGAGGAGATATTTTAGCCCATCATTGGATGCTCACTTCCAATTTCTTCTTGCCATGCAGCATGGTGTCATTGAAGTTTTTTAAACAGAGGAGTAAATCAAAGTAATCCTTTAACTAATGGCAGAGTACATGATTGGGTAAAGCGGGAGAGAAGAGTTAGGAAGACCAGATGGAGTAGAAAGAAAAAAAAAAGCTAGCTTTTTTTTTTTTTTTTAGTAGACATTCACCAATTGCCCTTTTATCTTTGCATCCCATCTGCTCTCCCTGATACCCATAGGTTCCAAAATAATACTTATTGTTTTTCTACACAAAATCCAGCTCTGTGATAAGACCACTATATTCATTACTTTGACTAAATGGACACATTGGTCTAAAGTAAATGGTTGGTTTAGAAAGACAATTGGTCTGAGTCATTTTTTTCTCTGAAACAACACGGTGTCTGTGGCTGAATTGGACTGCTTTTTCTGGGTTAGCTTTTCTTTCAAAGACATGGTGTTGGAGCTACATCTTTGAGAATCTAGTTAAGCCAGAATGTGTTTTCTGAACACTTGCTCTGTGGTAGCACTGGGGAGTCAAAGAGCCCCCTAACCTTAAGGGCTTATGTTGTAGTCCAGACACGAGAAGAATGCAAGACAGCTAGCAACACTCACGATGAAAACATTGTCACCATTGAAGTGATGGTGACGATTCTTAGTGCTGAGGAAGTAGCTTACACCTTTCTTTGTCTTTCTATGCAACAAGCTTTCAAGCACGAATTCAGCAAAAGAATCTTTTGACTCAAAGTTTGGAAGTGTGTACAACCCCCTGGGGGAAACTATGTTATAGATATTTTTATCATCTCAAGTCATTTGGAGAAATTAAATTTCTTAAGTCTCAAAATATACACAGGGTTGGTAAACTGCTATTTTGTTTTTTGCAGAAAATGATCAAACAAAAGACTATGAAGCATATTTTATGAGTAACTCATCCCCAGGACGGTATTTATGGTGTGGGGTCTGGAAGCATTACTAATCCTTGTGTATCTCTCCCAACATAGATAGTAGTAACCACCAGCACTGGGCAGGATTTGAAAGACTACCATAATCAGACCATTAGGTAAGTGTGGCTTTTCATTGTGTCAAAATTTTCTGGGTGAGGGTTAAGGAACCTTCCTGTGTTAGCCCTGCACCCTAATGTTATTCCTACCCCATCTGATTCAGCTTTTCCAAGCACAAATGGTAACTAGTCTGCCTTGTAGTTAATCTTTGTACCTTTTTTTTTCTTTTTTAAATGCCCACAAACTTTCCTTGTTTTCCCCACAACCTTCTTTTTGTTTTTTCCCAAGCAAGAGAAACTAGTTCTGTCTCCAGATCTCATTGTAAATTCTTCCTTTCATAGCACTGCATAATTCGTGTTCTTTGAAAATTATCGTTTACAAAGGATTCTAGAAAACAAATCAAAGTATTAATGTTGCTTACTGGGAGGAGTTGATAACTTTGACTTAGTGTAAAACATAAAAGCAGACAGCCTTCATATTTATGTTTATAATCTAAATTTGAAATGTATGTAAGTATTGATATTGGGCTAACTTTTCATCTTGATATAATCATTCTCTATGAGAGTTACAGAAACTGAGGATTGGGTCTTTTTCCTTGTGTGTCATAATTTTAACTTGCTTCTGCATCCCTGATTAAGAGTGGGTTTTATAGTGGTAGAACCATGGGGCGTGAGTTCTTTAGGAACTCAGGATACCTCATCATGGTGCCATGAAAGGAAGAATTTACAATGAGATCTGGAGACATAAATAGTTTGTTCAGTTGCTCAGTCATGTCCAACTCTTTTGAGACCCCATGCACTATAGCCCACCAGGCTCCTTTGTCCATGGGATTTTTCAGGCAAGAATACTGAAATGGGTTGCCATGCCCTCCTTCATGGGATCTTCCCGATCCAGAGATTGAACCTACATCTCCTGCATTGGCAGGCGGATTCTTTACCACTGAGCCACCTGGGAAGCCCCTGTATATATGTGTGTGTGTGTGTGTGTGTGTGTGTGTGTATAAAACAGAAACACAAATTAGTAGCTTTGTATGTATAATTTTAAACAACTTACCAGAGGAATTCCCTGGCACTCCAGTGGTTAGGACTCTGGACTTCCTCTGCACTGGGCACAGAATCAATCCCTCATCTGGGAATTAAAATCCTGCATGCTGTGCTATATGGCCAAAAGAAAAAAGAAGAAAATCAGGACGGTTGGGTACTTTGGCTGGGGGGTGGCAAAGTGGTTCATTCTTCATCGTTTAGTCATTTCACAACACCAAGTATAAAACGGTCTTTCCAAACAGGCTCTGTTCACTCAGAGTCCCTGAGCAGTCCAGATTTTCTTGGAAACCAATTATTAAAGGAAGGAAGGCAAAGAGGAGTGATGACCGGAGAGCAGGGAGCACACACTCTACTTTCCTCCCCCACTATTTCCCTTTACATTTAAATCAAACAATTATGTCAGGCCCTGGACGCATAGAACAGTTCTTATGTCCATGACCAGATTAATGGATTAGAGTTACTGAGAGAGGCTAAAGCAGTGGTATTCCTTAGCTTGCAAAGAGAAAGTCAGGGGTGACTGGATGGCAATATTGACGCACAGAGGCCAAGGTCTTAGGACAGAACAGAAGTCTCAAGGGCACCAGGTGGATTTAGACCAGTCAGGGAAATTCAATAGATAGGAGTTTTATTATATAATGGGCCACCATGGGCTCTTCTATGAAGACTTTGAGAATAGGAAGGGCAGGGAGTTTACTCTGGAGAAACGAATGATGTGTGGCCCCTTTGGAAATCTCTTCAAGTGCCCTGTTCTGCCCCAGAAATGTTTTTTAAATTTTATTTATTTATTTTTGGCTGTGCTGGGTCCTCGTTGCTGCGTGGACTTTCTCTAGTTACGGCGAGCGGGGGCTACTCTCTAATTGCAGTGCTCGGGCTTCTCATCTCGATGGCCACTCTTGTTGTGGAACACAGGCTCAGGGATGCACGGGCTCAAAATTATGGCGCACAGTTGCCTGTGGCATGTGGAATCTTCCTGAACCTGGGAGCAAACCTGTGTCCTTTGTGTTGGCAGTCGGATTCTTAACCACTGGACCACCAGGAAAGTCCTGACCCAGAAATTAAGGGTTTGCATTTCAGGATATAAAGTCTAAAATAATACCTGCCCTTTCTCCCCTGACACCCATCTCCAACCTCAGACACTTTTGACAACCAATTGAATTTCATAAGCTTTTCTTTTTTTTCTTTTCTATGTCAGGGCTTCCTTTCTTCTTAAATCTGCAAAATGTAGCTTCTGACATGAGTGGAGTGAATCACAGTAAGATCCAGAGCTAGGACCAGGGTAAGGCGAGGAGGGCACCTTCCACATAAAATTTAAGGAAGCCCCCCCAAACTTCGTGATTATATTATTTTGCCAAGGCTGCCAGAACACAGTACCACAAACTGAATGATTTGTGCTAAGTCGCTTCAGTCATGTCTGACTCTTTGTGACCCCTGGACTGTAGCCTGCCAGGGTCCTCTGTCCATGGGATTCTCCAGGCAAGAATACTGGAGTGGGTTGCCATGCCCTCCTCCAGGGGATCTTCCCAACTCAGGGATGGAACCTGTGTCTCTTATGTCTCCTGCATTGGCAGGAGGGTTCTTTACCTCTAGCATCACCTCTTTAAGCAAGAGAAATGTATTGCCTCTCAGTTCTAGAGGTTGGAGGGCCAAGATCTAGGTGTTGGCAGAGCCACACTCTCTCTGCAGGCTCTAGGGAAAGAGCTATTCTAAGCTTCTCTCCAGCTTCTAATAGTTCCTTGGCTTGTGGCAGCATAACTCCAATCCTCACATGACATTTTCCCTGTGAGTCTTTGTCCAATTTTCCCCTTTTTCTAAGGTTTACCAGTCATACTGGATTAAAGTCCACCCTATTCCAGCATGATCTCATTTTAGCTAACTATATCTGTAATGACCCTATATCCAAATAAGGTCCTATCCATACTGGGGGTTCAGATTCAACATATGCATTTTACAGGGGACTCAATTCAACTCACAACAATCTTCATAATAAATAACATTTAACACAGTGTTTTAAAAATCAGGATTAATGTAAAGAATCCTTGATGCACAAAGTAACAAATTTTTCTTTAATATTTATTTGTATTTATTTGGCTGTGCTGAGTCTGAGTTGTGGCACGTGGGATCTTTTTAGTTGCTACATGTAAGATATAGTTCCCGGACCAGGGACTGAACCCAGGCCCTCCGCGGTAGAAATTCAGAGTCTTAGCCACTGGACCACCAGGAACATTCACAAATTAACAAAATTTTATGTAAAGACAGAACCAGTATGATCATATAGGATTCCAGAGTTCAAAACTGATGTTCAGGTACATACCAACTCAACATCCCAGTGAAAGCTTTGAAACGGTTCCTTACCTGGGAATACTGGCACTATCCAGGCCCAAGACTGCCCCTCACCACCATCTCAGCTGCTCATCCTATACTCCTGGAGTACCCCCACTACCACCTCCATCAGTGGAACAACTAAAGAGTTAACCTTGGCCCACCTGGGATTCGTGTGGTTAGATATTTTTGAAATCTCATTCACCAGAGAGATTTCAGAACGGGCCAAGTCAGTACACTACACATCAAATATTTCAGGTGTTTACAGGTGTTCCAAGGAAAGTCTCTTAATCCTCCTTTTATTTGTTCTCATAATGTACACATAATGATAGCTGTTATCCTACAAAAGTGGTGTACGAAGCTCGGTGATTAAGTGCTGAGAAGTACAGTGCTGCACTGCATGGAAGGCTGCGGTGGCAATTGCAGAGCTGTCTGCTGTTGAATCCACTCATCCATCCATCCCTCCCTCCATCCATCCATCCATCCATCCATCCACCCATCCATCCATCCATCCATCCATCCATCCATCCAGTATATATTCCTTCATCCAACACATTTACCACATGCCTGACACAGGGCTGGACTCTGGGAATAAAACAGTGAACAAGAATACAATCCGTCCCTGCCTTCGTGGAGCTAAAAATTCTAGCGTGGGGAAGACAGATTTTAAACAAATAATAAATTTGTTTAAAATAAATTTAAAATTCCAAATTGTGATAAAAGCAGGGAAGGAAATAAGGAGGTTGTTGGCTTCAGAGGACCACAAAGGGGCCAGAATTTAGACCAGGCCATGAGGAAGTGACACTTAAGATGAGAATTACTTTAAGGAGTAAGAGGCTCATTTGAGGCTCTAAGTTCCCCTGCTACAGAACCCTCGAGCCAAAGCTGTTCCCTAATTTTGAGCGAAGCCAACTTAACAATGGAGGCAATGCTTTCCCACTCCCGGGTCCTTCACAGTAATAATCCAGGGCACTCTTCTATGTCCAGATAAAAGTAAAGATAGCTTGCCAGCATGTCTGATGCTTGCGTGCAGAAGGGACAGGCTTGGGCTTTTGAACCATCTAGCTCAGCTTTTATGTCAGCAAAATTGATGACCATCAAACAATGCACAGTGCAAGGAATTTCTTACAATCTTGATGCAGCCACTGAGAATGTTAGAGAAGAAAAATGTGGAGGGAGATGGAACTGAAAGGATCTATTAGTTGTATTATAATAATGACAAAAAATTACAAGCTAGTACCATAGGGACAAAGTAATTTATTGATTAATTGAGAATTCAGTTAAAGCAAAGATTCATTAAAATATTCCATAAGCATTTTGTTTTAATTTAAACAATGGATATGTACATTCATTTGCCAGTCTTTCTAGTTACAGCCTTGCCTTTGAGTATGGATCTACTAATTGGAGTTTCTTGTGATCTTTCTGGCATAAACAGTACCCAATTTCTGTTTCTTCCAAATGAAAAGAAAACAAAGACACTTGTGAAACCATTGAAGCCCAAAATTCATCAAGATTTCTTCAGTTTCTTTTCCCAGCCTTTTCCAGCTGTCCTAATTCCATAAGAGCTTTTTTAGTAACCATTCTTTACAGAGTCTACCCAAAATATTCAACTTAATTTTTAAAGAATGAGCATCTCTTTCTTCTTCATGCTTTTGGGATTACATAAGATTTAATTACATTGTGGGGTTACAATGACCAAATAGGTTTGGGTACAAACACATCTTATTCTTGGTAAGCACGAAAAAAGTGAAAGTGAGTGAGGAGCTTCCCTGTTGGCTTGGACGGTAAAGAATCTGCTTGCAGTGCAGGAGACAAGGGTTTGATCCCTGGAGGAGGAAATGGCAACCCACTCCAGTTTTCTTGGCTGGGAAACCCCGTGGACAGAGGGGCCTAGTGGGCTACAGTTCATGGGGTCTGAGCGACTATCACTTTTTCACATCTTACTCTTGGTAAGCATACAGCTCAACAAATGGCAGCAAAAGTAGTAGAGTGGACTAAGTTAATAATAATAACTGTAGTTAATAGTTATGGTGCCTACTATGTTCCAGGCATCGTTATAAATGCTTTGTTTAAGTGCTAATTTCTCCCAGTGACCTTGTGTGTGTGTGCATGCCAAGTCACTTCAGTTGTGTCTGACTCTGTGCAACTCTATGGACTGTAGCCCGCCAGGCTCCTGTGTCCATGGGGATTCTCCAGGTAAGAACACTGGCGAGGGTTGCCATGCCTTCCTCCAGGGGATCTTCCTGACCCAACACTGAACCCACATCTCCTATGTCTCCTGCATTGGCACATTCTTTACCACTAGTGCCACCTGTAGATAGGTACTAATATTGTCTTCATTTAAAAATGAGAATACGAGGGTTCCAGAGAGTAACCTCAGCTGGCTAGTATCCATTATGTTGAGGGATGGGCCACGAGGTGAGCTGGTGAGTTGGTTAAGCAGAGTTCTGTCATGAGAGCTCCTACTTCCAAAGTGTTGCTTCGTGTCCACCAAGTGCTGGTATTACCTCCTCATGAGGGTAGTTGGAGTGTTCAAATCTTTCACAGGTCTTAAGAAGCAGAATCAATTCACCACTCTCAGAGATAATAACTTTGTGGTCCTGCCTTTAAAAAAAAAGAAGAAGAAGAAGAAGAAGAGACCATCGTCTTCCCAGAGCCCTTCAAGACTACGATTCTGTAAAAAGAAATAGCAGGCAATAAAGCATTTCTTTTCGGCATCAGTTGCCTTTGCAGAAAGCTGATTTCTAAGTGTTCCCTCCGGCCGCCATAGGGTGATGCTGCTGGTGCCCATTTCTTCACCTTTGTGTCTTCCTTCCAGCCAGGAGTACCTGCTCAGGGTCGGGTTTCTGGCTGATAGTCAACCCATCCTCTCTCCTGGGATGACCTCAGGTTGCCTGGCTTCTGCCCCAACCACTGGTGGCCGCTCTGTCCTGTCTGCTTCACCCTGGCCCCTTGCTCCTGGCAGCCTGCCTGATGAGCTGTGTCCTTCCCTTCTGCTGCCATCTGCCCTCAGCGCTCCCTGGCTCTTTTGTCTCTGCCTGGCTTCTCACCTGATGCCTGTCTTGACCCTCCCTTGCTGTTCACATATGCTCCTATGGCCCCTTGTCCACCCACACCTATTTTACTTTCTCAATTGGTAGTAAATGCACGTGGTAGAAAAACCAAATCTATGCAAAAAGTTCTATAATTAGATGTTTTGCTTCTATCTCTTCTCCCATCCACTCCATCCCTTAACCCTCATGCCAGGGGGAAATACTTTTATTAGTTTCTTACATATATATATCTCTCTCCAGAGTTTTTGTAAATGCAGATACAAAAAAGTCCTTTCTTCTCTTCCTTGGATAAAATGTGTATGTATTGCTCTGCTCTTACATTTTCATCTTTTTCACTTAGTGTATTTTAGATATTTCTCCAGAGCTTTTTGTTCTTTTTTAAACTATGTAATAAAAGAGCTCATGCCTAAGACCCACTGAATGGTGTGGGTACCAGTCCTCACTGACAGACACCTGGACTTTTCCAGTCTTTGGTGGATGTAAACAATGCTGCCAAGAACAGCTTTGTGCATTTTATTCATGTCAACCCATTTTCCTCCTCCATTTTCCTTCCTGATCCTTTGAGTCTTTCAAGACAAAGTAGACTTCCAGCACGTCATCTGTGCTGACCTCTTATCTTTGGCCAAGTCCTTTGACCTTGCTATGGCCATCTTCTCCTAACTCTGAATTTGACCTTGGTTCTTATCTAATAGGGTGTGTTTTTATTTTTCCCACATTCACCTTCTGTCTACTCAACAAATTTTCTTTTTTTCTTTCAGAGTAAAATATTTCTATTAAGATTAGCAATTACACATAAATCCAGTGATTCTAAACAGTTTCACCAACATCAATAGTTGGCATGTATTAAACATTTATGGTGGGCAAGGCACTTTGCTATTAATAGACACTGTATGTTTTCAGTAAAGAATCCGCCTACAATTCAGGAGACCGGGATTCGATCCCTGGGTCAGGAAGATTCTTTGAAGAAGGGAATGACTACCTACTCCAGCATTCTTGCCTGGAGAATTCCCTGGACAGAGGAGTCTGGTGGGCTACAATCCATGGGGTCGCAAAGAGTCGGATATGACTGAGTGACTACCACTTTTTCTTTCGCTTGCATTGAATATTTATGGTGGGCAAGGCACTTAGCTATTAATAGATACTGTATGTTTTGTCTTTGCATCTACCTAATCCTTTTATCAACCCAGTAAGAGAGGAATTATCATTTTTACTAATGAGAAGCCTCAATCTCAGAGAGGCTAAGCAACTGATCCAAGGTCACACAGCTGGTAAATAGCAGAGATGGGATCTTAGCTAAGCCTGCCTGACCCCACCATCATCTCATCTTCTCGAATTCAAAGTAAAGGGTTTGTGGAAATTTGGGGTTTTAAGTCAAGGAGGGTCAATGAAAGGGTCTTTAAAAAAATCTGTTCAAACCCAGAGCTATCTTAATCCTTTGTACTTTTCTAGTTTCCGTGAGGATTTTCATTATAATGACACCTCTGGGTACTTCATTATTGGAGGGAGCAGGTACGTGGCCGGCATTGAAGGGTTTTTTGGACCCCTGAAGTACTATCGACTCCATGCTCTGCACCCTGCACAGGTGAGCCCAGGGGACCAAGATGTATTCAGGTGCTTATGGGTGATGGGCGGGTGGCTCAGGAACATGGAACTCAGTCCAGTGCAAACAAAAGATTTATCCATGCCAGACCTTGCATTGGCTCTGTCACCAAACACAATTAATATTGAGGCTTTTCCCCCCTGCAAACACGATAATAGATTTTTGTTAACGTTTGGTTCATTTAGTACTCATAAAATGGAAACCATTTACTTCCTCTGTTTTAATAACTAGTAGCTTAATTATAGAGTCGATTTTTATCATGCTGTTGCCTATCCAGTGATTAAGCTAATGAAAGGAGAGAAGCTTAGTTATTTGGTAAAACTTCTTTTATATGCCATTATTTAAAGTATCAGAAGAGGAGACACTCCAGCAAATTAGACTCTTGGTTCTGCATACTGCTTTCTCCAGAAACAGGCCTTCAGCTCATACTGGGTGGGGTGAACTGTGGTGGCAGAGATCACAGAGCGCCCTGTAGTCAGAATTGAATTCTCAAGTCCAAAACCCACCCACAAATGGAATCAAATTGTCCAAGTCTCCAGGCCAGCTCTAGCAGGGCTAACAGCTAGAGGAGGGCTGCCCCACATGGGAAACTTCACCTTGGTTGCTTTTTGTGCTTTGTAAGAATCCCAGGGACAGGGGAGCCTGGTGCACTGCCGTCTCTGGGGTCACACAGAGTCGGACACGACTGAAGTGACTTAGCAGCAGCAGCAGCAAGGAGATCGCTGCAGATGGTGACTGCAGCCATGAAATTAAAAGACACTTACTCCGTGGAAGAAAAGTTATGACCAATCTAGATAGCATATTGAAAAGCAGAGACATTACTTTGCCAACAAAGGCCCGTCTAGTCAAGGCTATGGTTTTTCCAGTGTTCATGTATAGATGTGAGAGTTAGACTGTGAAGAAAGCTGAGTGCCAAAGAATTGATGCTTTCGAACTGTGGCATTGGAGAAGACTCTTGAGAGTCCCTTGGACTGCAAGGAGATCCAACCAGTCCATTCTGAAGGAGATCAGCCCTGGGATCTCTTTGGAAGGAATGATGCTAAAGCTGAAACTCCAGTACTTTGGCCACCTCATGCGAAGAGATGACTCATTGGAAAAGACTCTGATGCTGGGAGGGATTGGGGGCAGGAGGAGAAGAGGACGACAGAAGATGAGATGGCTGGATGGCATCACCAACTCGATGGACGTGAGTTTGAGTGAACTCCAGGAGTTGGTGATGGACAGGAGGCCTGGCATGCTGCGATTCATGGGGTCGCAAAGAGTCGGACACGACTGAGCGACTGAACTGAACTGAACTGAACTGAAGGAGATCGCTGGATACCTGAAAAAAGGAATATTTTTTTTTCATTCCCATGACCTTGTGGAGTTTGTTCTGGGAAAATCAGGAGTTACTAGGTAAAATCAGTTAGGAAAAATGGAGCACCTTATCGCCCATGGATCATCCTAGAGCCCCTGCTGAGAAATCTTTAGAAGAGGAAAAAAATGAAATTCATTTGTTCATTTGTGCAACCAGTACTTATTAAGCACCTACTATGTGCCAGGCTCTGTACAAGATGCTGAGGCATCCAAGATGAATTAAGGTGGTAACTTTCAAACTTTTTTTGAAGGTGATCTACAATAAAAAAAAAATCCATTTTAAAAGCATGAGCAGTACATACATATTCATACATATGCAGTACCTACACATATATATATGCACGTACATACACACACATAAATGTATAAACACAAAACTGAAAGAAGAATTTTACTAAGAACACAGACCCTTGTTATGTTCAGTGTACTATGATATTTTGTATTCTGCTTCATAAAAAACAAAATCACTGCTGGTTACAAACCACTGAAATAATGTCATGACCCTCTGATAACGGGTCGCAACCTGCATTTTGAAAACCACTGAGTTGAGATAAGACCTCTGGTCTTGAGGAGCTCCCTGCCTGGGTCTTAAACAGTTAAGTCATGAAAGAATGGGGTCCATGCTTTCATTCAGACGTGAGCACGGTGTTTGGGAGTGCTGAGGCAGGCTCATCTGCTTGGGTACTCGTGTGAAGGAGGGTGGGCTGCTAGGGAGGCAGCCCTGAAGTGATGACCTTGGATCTAACTCTTAGAAGTTGAGCAGGAGCCTTCCAAGCTGAAGAAAAGGAGAGGAGGGTTGCCAGGGAGCAGGTGCATCACGGTTAGACTTGGTGACTTTTGGGAACTCTGGGGACGTGAATGTGATCTCTGGGGATAGAATGCAACAGTGGGGAAGAAGAGAGCATGGAGATCTGGTCTCTGGGAAATCCTAACATTTAAGAAGCTCTGCAGATGAGAAGATGCTACAAAAAGAAGCCAGAGGGAAGCTATCAGAGCTGGTATGCCCTTAAATTCCTAGTAACACCCTTCTTTTGAGAATCCAGAGAGGACGATCTGTGTACAAACAAGCCAACTTGGGGCTATCACTGGGAGAAGGAAATCTAGCATAGGTATCCATGGGCGTTTGATGACAGTGTTGTTCCTTTCGTTCTCTTGCCCTTTTGTAGATTTTCAATCCCCTCCTTGAGAAGCAACTTTCTCAACAAATCAAGTTCTATTACGAAAGGTGTGCAGAAGTTCAGGAAATAGTGTCTGTGTACACATCCACGGTGCAGCAGGGGGACAGGAGACAAGAAGCATGTAAGTACTGAACTTAAGGAGAGCAAGCTTTAGCTCTGGGCATGTGTATCAACATGTTTAGCTTCTTTCCGTGAGTGTGTTAGACACTCAGTCATGTCTGACTTTTTGTGACTCTGTGGATTGGGGCCTGCCAGGGATTCTCCAGGCAAGAATACTGGAGTGGGTTGCCATTCCCTTCTCCAGGGTATCTTCCTGACCCAGGGATCGAACCCAGGTCTGCCTCATTACAGGTGGATTCTTTACCATCTGAGCCTGAGAAGGCTTCTTCCTCAGGAGGCTGAAATAGAACACATGTGACTCCATCAGTGGGGACAAGTATGACCTCACATAGATTGATGCAAATGAAAGTGTGCCTTCTACCTAGACCCCAACAAGACCAACACTCAGCAGGAACCCAAGGCTGCCTCATAGCTTCAAGCAGCTGTAATTTAGTTTAAGAATATAAATGAGAGTGTTTTAAGCCTCAAATTATATTATTCCCATCCATAATGTGATCTTAGGCCAGTCTAAGAAAATAAAAATGAATTGGAAAATAAATTAATCATTAGAAATGTTTCCCCATCGGTGCACTTTTGTCTTGGGCCATTAATATCTGAATATTAGCTTTCAAAAATGTTGAACAATGGCTTTGTTGTTAGGGGCTGGGTTTTATTTTTTTTAAATCCTTGAATTGACTCATTCTGGAAGACATTGGTAATTTTTCAACAGAAGGAATGAATTTCAAATAGAGTGTTTCCATGCCTGCCCATATTTGCATGGACATCCTTTCATTCATATGGAGGGTGTACCTGTTATAAAACTTGTTTCGTCTTCCAACGTTCCAGCTTGGACCTAGCACTTACAAATTTCTCTGGCTATAGATCTTCTTGCATGGTATGGTGGCACTAGAGTTAGTCACATATGTTCCTTCTGGAAGAGAAATTCCTGTGGGACCTTTGCCATCAGCAAAAGCATATTGAGTATTTCAGTCCCGCCAAGATATCGCACCATCCCCAGAGCTGAACTTCCTATTTCAGGCCATGGAGGGATAGATGCCTCTTGCACAATACCCCATTCTGATAGGGTTCACATAAAATGGTCCTGGGAAGTGATTAGAGATGATGATAGGTGCGTGTGGAAAGGCAGCACTTCTGCAATTTAATTTAAGAATAGGCTCTACTAGTCCCCCAGCTGCCGCTTTCACCGCTGAATCATCCAGAAAATATGATGCTGTCAGAAGAGGGGGAAGATATATAGAATAGTAATATCCCAAACAGGAAAGAAACTGATTTTGATAGCTGATGTAATTTCAGGAGAGATACCCAGAGTCAGAAGGCCGGTCTTGCATGCTGATCTGTGTGGTGGCATTGGGAGGGCTTTTTTAATGTCTTCTGCTGCCTCGATTCCCTGGGGTCCCTGGGCTTTGCTCCTCGACTCACACTGCCAACAAAATGGCCTAGATATTGGCCTCTTGGGGACCCGTCCGAGGCCAGCTGCTCATTCCGTAGAATTATTCAACAGCTATCAGCAACTTTGGCACACTTCCCTTGGACGAGGCTTTGAATCTGTGACCTCGAGGCAGAAGCATCGTAGCCAATTTCAAATGCCTGATGTATCCAAACCAATATCCAGTAAGCTTAAGTCTGACACCTATTTCTGGTTCATCTTAGAGGAAGGGATTTAGGGAGCAAGCCCTTCCCTCTAACGGTACCTGGGGCTTACCTTTCCTGTAGGCAACCTCCGAAATTCCTACCTGGACCTGAAACTCAGATACGGACGGCCCTCGATGTGCAGAGCCTTCCCCTGGGAGAAGGAGCTGAGAGCCAAGCATCGAAGCTTGTTCCAGGCCTTGTTGGAGCTGAGTTTGGTGACAGGTAATTGAGTCCATGCCTTGTCTTTGGACATTGGTTAGAAAGGTCCCTGTTTTTCTGCTTTCCCTCACCTTCTTTAGTGATTTATGTCTTGAAGTTATTTTTAACACTAGTGTTCTAGCTTAATTTCAAATTTAAATTCTGCCCTTGTATGTCCACTATTCTCAATATACCTGTGCACATTTGTGACACTAAATAGAAAAACTTAAATTTAGGAATCACTTGAGCAAGTCTTTATGTAAAGCCAAGGCCAAAAACAAACAGCCGACAGCCAGACCTGACCCCCAGATGTGGTTGTTCTGGCATACACGTTGTTGTCAATTTTTTAAAAAATTAGTTACCAGTTTCTAAAAACATATAAAAATACAAATTTCTAGCTTTTGTCAAAATATCCAAAGATCTGGTGATGCTGGGCCTCAATTCCTGAGTGGCAGCAAGCTCAGAGGTGAGTGGTTGGCACAGACAGGTTTTGTCCATCTGCAGCCCCTCCTGCCTCTAGTTGAGCACTTCCTGTCTAACTCCGTCATGGATCTGACCTGCCTGGGCCCTTGGGCACTTGAACTTGAGACCCCCTGACTTGAAGTATTTTCAAGCAGCTTCCAGGAGTCTGTGTATATTTCTCAAATGTGGCCAGCTTCAGTCCATTGTCATTATGGTTTGCATAGTAATTAAGTACACACTGCTAGACTCTGAGGGATCAGGAAACAGTGTCTGTTGGGAAGAGGAGAGAAGCTGGAGATGTGCAGCCTGGGGAAGGAAATGATAAGGAGGGTGATGAGAACTATTTTAGTGACTAGTGAGAGCCTGTGGTGTTCCTGGGCGTACGATCAGACCCTTGAGGCAAGGCAATGCAGAAACTGATTTCTGCTTCGCTTAAAAACTTTCTAAAAATGGGAGCGTCCAGTGGAATAGAGTCTCTTTGCAGATAGTGACTCACCCTCACCCCATCTTGAAAGAATTCAAACCATAAAAGATATTTCATCTTTGGTTCATTTGATATTTGCTGAATGACTGCTCAGTTACTTGGCTAGACTGCAGAGTTAAGTAAAATAATTCAAGGTTTCTGCCTGTGAAGGACAGACTTGAAAGCAAAGAAAAATTGTAATGTATTTTTAAAAATAAAAGCTATGGGAGTAATTGACAACTGCACAAAGGGAGTGGTCAGTTCTACTTAGAAGTCTAGGGTGTTCAGGGTAGGCTTCCTGGAGGAAGTGACACTGGGATTGATTTTTTTTCCCTAATTTTATTTATTAATATTTATTTTTGGCTGTGCTGGGTCTTCGTTGCTGCACAAGCTTTTCTCTAGTTGCGGTGATTGGGGGCTACTCTCTAGATGCAGTGTGCAGGCTTCTCCTTGGCAGTGGCTCCTCTTGTTGCAGAGCATGGGCTCTAGAGCACACAGGCTTCAGTGGGTGCGACTCCCAGGCTCTAGAGTGCAGGCTCAGTAGTTGTGGTGCATAGGCTTAGTTGCTCCGGGGCTTGTGGAATCTTCCTGGATCAGGGATCAAACCCATGTCTCCTGCATTGTCAGGTGGATTCTTTACTACTGAGCCACCAGGGGAGCCCCTGGTTCCAATTTTAACTTAGTACTTTCTAGTTGTGTGATCTTAGGCAAGCCACTTCATTTCTCTGAGCCTTAGTTTCTTCATCTGCAAAATGGGGATGACAAACAGGAGTCTGTCTCCCGTAGTGTTTGCTGGTTTAAATGAATTTATACTTAGAGTATTGGCACTTAGTAAATGTTATGTATACAGCATTTCTTAATCTTGGCACTGCGGATGTTCAGGACTGGATAATTCTTTGTTGTGAAGGGTCTGTCCTGTGCATTATAGGATGATTAGCTGCATTTCTGATCTCTACCCACTAGATATCAGTGGCACTCTGTCTCCTCCCACGTCCCTGCCCCCCCTCAAGTGTAACAACCAAAAATGTCTCCAGACATTGCCAAGTGTCCCCCAGGAGGCCAAACTGCCCCCAGTTGAGAGTCATTGCTGCTGTGTATGTGTTAATCTGTTATTACCCGGTCTTCATGGGTCTTCTGGGGGATGGTGGAGTTGCCCCTGAGTTGGGTGCACAGAAGAAGGAGATGCATGTTGGAAGGTGTAGGCTAAATGGCGAAGACAACATCCACCTGAAAACTAGTTTCATGAGATTTTGGATATGTTTAAATATAGTTTTGCTGATTGGGAGCAGGAATGAATCATTTTTCACAAAACATTCTTTTTAAAGCAAATACTCTCAATAAAGAATGTTTTTGTGTTATTTTTACAGCTCAGAAGTTTCGTTTAAAGAATGTGAAATGATTTTATCCTCCGTGGAGGCCTAGAAAGGGAGCTCATTAAAAACCCAAATCATGAGCCCCCGAACCTTGAGACTTGATGGGCTGCGGTGCTGGGGAGCTGCCACGTGGCAGCTCAGAAACGCGTGCAGCTGCCCCATGCCTGGGGGGAGAGGGGGCGCAAAGCTGGGTTTGCCGCTTCGAGCCGCACTGCTGGTGCCCAGCCAGCCAGGTGGGTCCTGCTGGTGCCAAGTCTGCTTACATCAACACCAGTGAGCATGCCCTGAGGGGCCTCTACCTCCCCAGGCACGGGCCACCTGCATCCCGCCTCTCCCTGCCACTTCCTGAGGCGCAGGAGCAAGTGGGACAGGGATGGGGGCAGACAGGGCAGGCAGATCTCCAGAACCAACCTCAGACTCCCGTTCTGTCAGCCCCTGTACGTCTAGCTTATGTTGTCCCGTCTGTGGGAACTGGGAGTCGTCTGCAAAGGTAGGGCCTACACCCCTCCTTAAAATTCATCTCTGCCTGGCACCCTGCTCTTACTTGGGGCAATCATAGTTAACCAGATACTCTGCCTGCCTAATCCTAGAGAGAGACTGGTGTCACACATTGTGCCCAGTTTCTAACAATCCTGAGACAATGAAGAAAATTTGATGTTGTAAGTTGAGGGTAAAAAAAATAATAATTAAAGATTATTTGCATATCTTTACTCTGGCCCTATAGGAAGAAGAGTAGTTAGACTGCTGTGACTATGTTTCTCTTCCCACTTCCTCACATACCTTTTCTCCCAAGTTTATCCTGCTGTGGTTGTCTAGCTGGCTTTGGAGTGCTTTGGATAACTCCAGTCAATAGGACCTATGTTTGTATCATGTCTTCGGCTGTCAGCCTGAGCTGTTTCGTCCTGTTGACAAATAGACTTTTCTAGAATATCCTCATGAGATTGCATTTCTCATATCTGAGATAAGCTACAGGAACAGACTCAAGGATCAGATGTTGGCTGCTCAAAATTCTTGATGTAGGAACTGAGCAGGTGCAGTAGCACAGATAAAGGAATGCAACTGTGTGAATAACTTAAGTCACTTGTATCACAACCTTCCATTCATTCATTCCCTAGACAAGTACTGACCAAGTGGCCCTCATGAGCCAGGATAGAACAAAGATGGGGCCATGTTTTGAGTGAGAGTGACTTAGGTTAAATGCAAAGAAAAACATCAGCTCCCATAGTTCCCACAAATAGAATTAATTGGTGGAATTATTTTTTTCCTGGCGTTAAAAAATACATATGACAGCAACAGACAATGGCCTGCAATTTCTCATTCTTTGTGACAGACTCACCATTTTCTTGGCAGCATCACCTCACATACACCGCCAACTCCATTGCCAGGCTGCTGTACGTGCACACTTCAGATGTGAGTGTATCCCCCAACACCGACACCATATGATTTTAGATGGATCATCACTTCAAAGGAGCCATGGGAACAGTTCATGGGGTACAGAGCTGGGAGCTTGTGCTTCCTCACAATCAGTTGGAGTGTCCTCTGCTTTCTGTCCAGGGAGGTCAGGAGTGGTCACCACCTCCTAGCTGTTCCCCAAAGATTGAGCTCTGCTTGTCTACTACAGAAGAGAAAATCACATATTTACCCTACCATTCTTTAAGGACTGTAATTAAAAAAAAATTTTATGGTAAAATGCACATAATTTAAAATTCCCTGTCATCACCATTTTTAAGTGTAAGGGCTTCCCTCGTAGCTCAGTTGGTAGAGAATCTGCCTGCAATGCAGGACATCCAGGTTCGATCCCTGGGTTGGGAAGATCCCCTGGAGAAGGCAATGGCAACCCACTCCAGTACTCTTGCCTGGAGAATCCCATGGACAGAGGAGCCTGGCGGGCCACAGTCCACGGGCTCATGAGTTGGACACGACTTAGCGACTAAACCGCCACCACCATCAGTAGTGTTAAGTACGTTCACATTGTTGCACAAAAGATTCTAGAACTTTCTCATCTTGCAAAACTGAAACTCTGTACTCATTTAGAGGGGCTTCCCTAGTAGCTCAGACAGTAAAAAATCTGCCTGCAATGCAGGAGACCTGGGTTTGATCCCTGGGTTGGGAAGATTCCCCTGGAGAAGGGAATGGCAACTCACTCCAGTGCTCTTGTCTGGAGAATTCCATGGACAGAGGAGCCTGGCGGGCTACAGTCCATGGGGTCGCAAAGAGTCAGACATGACTGAGCGACGAACACTGCTAGTACACTCCTTTAGACCACAGTTCCCCACCCCGCCCCCTGGTGGCCACCGTTCTACTTTCTTTGCCCATGCATGTGATTCTTCGAGACCACATATGAGTGGAATCATACAGTATTTGTCCTCGTGTGACTGGCTTATCTCACTTAACATAAAGTCCTCAAGGTTTGCCCATGCTGTAGCCTCTGTCAGAATAGCCTTCCTGTTTAAGGCTGAATAATATTCTATTGCATGTCTAGATCACATTTTGTTTATTCATTCATCTGTGGATGGACACTTGGGTTGCTTCCCCCAACCCAAGTGCACTGTTTTAAATAGTGCTGCTTTGAATGTAATGTACAAGTATCTCTTGAGGACTTGGCTTTCAATCCTTTAGGCTGTATACTGAGAGGTGGGCTTGCTGGATCATAGGATGATTCTGCATTTAACCTTTTGAGGAACCATTATCCTGTTTTCCATCAGGGCTGCACCATCTTACAATCCTGTCAACAGTGTACAAGGGTTCCAATTTTCCCATGTTCTCACCAACACTTGTGATTCTCTGGGGTTTTGATGGTAGCCATTTTCATAGGTGTGAGGTATAATTTGTAATTTATTTGCTAGGGTAAGTCTAGTTTCATAGGAATGAAGAATGCAATACTCTCATAAAGTGACGGTGTCTATGAAAGAGATTCATGGACAGAAAGGTAACTTATGGACCTAAGAGACAGAGTAGCCCACGTAAAGCTCATCTCATCTGCCTTGAGACACGTGTCCTTGATCCTCTGTGTGTCTCCATTACTTGCTTGACTGCAAGCTTGTCCAGGGTGATGTGAGAGGTGTAAGTATCCCACTGACACTTCCGATTACTTCGCAGTGTCTGCAATGATGCTGGACATAGGTTAGCTGCTTAGTTATCAATCCTTCTTCATATGACCTGATAGAGTGCATTTCTGCACCACTCCCCACAAAGAACACATCTCAGCCACCTGTGCTCCTCAGCTTGCCTGCCTTGCAAGAAGGCTTCAAGTTCCAACTCAAACAGCCTCTTCACATCATCGTTCCTGTCCCCTTAGGCAGTCGGCTCCATCTCCCCCATCCTCCTTGCCATTGTGTAGGTTTTCCCTTATCAGTACCCATCTTACCAAGTTACAATATTGATTTGCCTGTCTAGTTCCACAGCAGCACTCAGATGTCTTCAAATCTAGGCTTTCTTTGAAGACCCTCAGTAAGTATTTGTTGAGTCACTAAACGCGCTCCAAATTAATAAGTGATCTCATTGTAAGTACTAAAAACATCTTTTGGGGGTGTGAGAGAACAGGGAGTTTGACTTCCAGGAGATGCAAGTTCAAACCCAAGCCATTATAGCAATCCAGATTGATGGAGTCTATGGCTTATTTGCCTTTTCTCTACATTTTTCTGATTTCTCTCACACATTTTTAGTCTGCTTCCCCCTCAGGAAGTGACATCCTGGCTCTGAAAACACTGTCCTGTTTCCCAGGTCAGGCAGAATGCTGTCTCCCAACTCTTGCCTGTCAGCACGAGTAGACCAGTCTCCTTCTTAGACTATGCACACGCATTGCAAAAGAATACCTGAAATACAGCCCTCAGGGTTCTTGCCTCCATATATCTGTAACCCCGTTGCTCAGGTAGTACAGGTGCCTGGATATGAAACTGCCCGAAGGTTCATGCAGACCCAACTTGACACCCATGTACTGAGAACCTCCCAGCATGGCGCTGGGCCCTGGGGCGACTGTAATGAGACGCGTAGACCCACCCACACACTGCTGTCTGCCAAGTGCCAGGGGGTGTGGAGGTGGGAGTCTTCTTACATGGTGACAGCTGATGTGCTAACCTGATATAAAATGCAGCTATCCCCGCTGGTAATTCCCCCTCTGGAGCAGCACAGGACTTGTTCCTCACCTCCTGGAGTCAGCATGCCTTTGAGTTAGAGATGGCAGTGCTCCTGGGGCACCCAGCTGCGAGGCATACAGATGTAGCAGCCAACCCTTTCCACCTCCCGGCATTCCTGGGCCACTGCTCTGCATCCTCATTCCCTCGTGTGGTCTGGGAATGCTCCTGTGCCACTCTGTCCTGAAGTCTAGGCTCTGGGGGACATCCGACCAAGACCCCATGTTCAAGACTTCCGGGGGACCATTCTAATTGCTCTGTGCTGTTTTCTGGGGAAGCTCCAATTCTCTGGGAAAATGGCTCTTGTCAGAGCATAGAATCCCCTATTAGCTGTTTCTAATGCTAGGCTGGTAGTATTTCAGTGTGCACACCTTTTCATCCTTGAAGAGGTATGCTGGCTACTTCTTTCATTCTCCTCTCACACCTTTGACAAAACGGAACCCTTTGAATTCAGAGACCCTTTGAATGGGGCTCTGGAATCAGGGAAGAGAGATGGTGGGGACTGGCTGGTAAGAGGCTGCTGGGATGGCAGAGCCAGGTGAGAGCTCTGGGTCAGAGAACTGCTCATGGTAGGAAGGAGTGAGGAAGGACACAAGGCCTAGGTGCAGGGGACTCCCCGGCAGGGAGGGCCAGGTGAGCGGCCAGCACACCCTCCAGACATATGCCCCGAGGCCGGAACTGGTGACTCCCTTTCTTCTTTTCATGCCAGAATGGGCACCCCTGAGCCCTTGAGAGCTGGTGACTGTGACTACAGAGAGGCTGAGTCTGCCTCAGGGGGCCTCATTGGTCCTCAGGGGGAGGCCGGGTCTGAGGCTGGGCTTGCATCCTGGGGCTGACGCCATCTGCACTGTTCCTGCAGGACCACTGCCCGGCGCCTGCCCTAGGCTTCAGCGAGTGGAGTGCAGGAGACACGGTTCCTCCTTACAATGTGCAAAGGGGTGCTGGCTGCACTCATGGCACTCTAGCTTGCTCCTGAAAGTGTCAGTCACTCAGTCGTGTCTGACTCTTTGCAACCCCATGGACTGTAGCCCCTCAGACTCCTCTGTCCATAGGGATTCTCCAGGCAGGAATACCGGAGTGGGTTGCCATGCCCTTCTCCAGGGGATCTTCTCGACCCAGGGATCAAACCCGCATCTCCCACCTTGTGGGCAGATTCTTTACTGTCTGAGCTACCAGGGAAGCCCCCCAACTCTTCATATTTTTGCAGTGTTTATTTGGAGACTAAAAAGCGAGCATGAAAAGGGTAGAAACACAATGGTGTTATTTAGCAATTCCAGGATACTCTGGAATTTAAGAGCTATCTTTGCTGTTTTTCATTAAAGGGCCCCTATCTTATTTTTTTAATTCAAGGAATTATACATTATAGTTTTTTAAAAATACACACAGAGAAAGAGATAAAAAGAAGGAGGGAGTGGGGAGAAGAGGAGGGAGGAAGAGAAATGACATGTATAAAGTCAGAAAATCTACACAGGACAGAAAAGTACAAATAGTTTATTTCGGGGAGAGAAATAAGCCACCTCTTTGAGCCTCAGGAACCCTGTGGGGCTCATCAAATGCAAATGCAAATGAGAGATGTGCTATTAAAAAAAAAAACAGAACTATAAAACTTGGTGAAGATCTGTCCTTTTCTGGTTAAATGATATGTTCTCCTTCCATGTTTTTCCCCCCCGCTTTCAAACTTCTCTGGATACATTATAGCTTTCAGAAGGTTGAAATAAAAAATGACTTTCTTAATGCGTCTTTTTCCCCTCAGAAGGAATAAATAAGCCTGCCTTTTTCTCCCAAATTTTCCATCAGATGTGGCTTCAGCTCCTTCAGTAGGCGGCTACTTTCTCGTTTTCTGCTTTTTGCCTCTTTTAATGACGAGCACACAAATGGTGACCTTATGGTATTGCTGGAAAAAAGAAAAAAGAGCAAAATAAACAATACTGTGCTCCCGGGAAGAGAGTGAGAGTTAATTAACGGTGGTGGTGCCTTTTGTTTCCTTAGCCTCTCGTGTAGGAAGAAAGAAAAATGGGCAAGTGGCTCCACTTCTATTTTGTTTGTTTGTTTTTCATTACTCCATTAATCCCCATAAACAAGGCATGTTTTTTAGTTACAGATCCACTAGAAAAAATGCATATGCTAAACCAGATGGGTGAAATTAACAGTCTCATTAAATGTATTTTTAGATAGCCGGTTTTACAATATCACCAGTGACATCAGAGCTTTGATTTTGTGCCACATTTGAAATGCAAACTTTAAAAAATGTGCAAAATGAGCAGTTTTCCTTTAGATGTATTATTATTTTATTATTATATCCACAAGGGCAGAAAACTGTCTAGATTCTTTTGTAGAGAAAGCACCGATTGGTAATGTTTGGGGGGAGTTAAGAATTTTAATAGGTAAAAGAAATAATGAAGGCTTTTCCACCTGCCTTCGTTTCAGTCTGCATTTTTTTTTTTTTTCTGTGTGTGCACTTGCTGAGGATTTGAACTTTGTGAAGGTTCTCCCTCCTGATTGTTATTCTCCAGCAATCCGTGCTTCTGGGACAATCCTGCAAATGATTTCTGGGGTTCTGTGCCAGATGTCAGCAGGGCAAGTGTTTCATTTGGAGCTTCATTTAGTTTGGAGTCTCTTCTCTCCTTTGAGTCCCCAAAGCCCATGTCCGTGGGTACTCAGGCAAAACTCATCATCTTAGTTATGTGTTTGGCAAAGCAGGTAAGGCCAGAATGAATCATTAACAAAATGGTAATATTGCTTTGCTCTGAGTGTGCACAAAGGGGCATTGGAGATGAGCATGTATTTAAAAGTAAATATAAGAGCAAGTAGGGGTGGGGTTTGTTTTGCAACTCCAGCTGAGTGCTGCAGTACACACTGAATCACTGCAGTAGGTTCTCACCCTGTCTACTGGTTGGATAGGATGGAATTCTCTCAACTCTGCAGAGGGAAAATTCAAAAGAAGAGCCCCAGACTCCTGGTGGAAAAGGGGGTTATTATTCAGATCCATCCCAACAGATGAGCAGAGGAAAATGTTCAAGGACGTTCATTGGCATTTTGTTGGTTATAGCCAAACCACTGGAAGCAACCCAAGAGGCTAAAAATAGGAAACCGGTTGGAAGAACAGCACTGCTCTAGACTGCAATACTATCAAAAGTTTAGGAAGAAGAATAAGCTTCTGACTGCTGTGGACAGGTATTTGTGGTATGCTGTTAATTTAAAAAGAAAGTTGACAGATAAGCATAGGGAACTAGACTCAATATCTTGTAATAACCTATAATGGAAAAGAATCTGAACAAGAATATGTATGAGTCATTTTGTTCTACAGCTGATACTAACAGAATGTTAAACTAATTTCAATAAAAATATTCATAAGGGAAAAAAGTTGAGAGTTTGAATCTATAGGAGCTTTTCAGAAGGAAAATATGTATGTATATAGGCAGATAGATGTATAATGAATTATCTATGATGAGGAAAAGTCTAGAAGTACATACACCAAACTTTCAATAGTTTTCCTTCACAATTAAAGAACGACTGGGAGAGAGGGGACTTTTTATTTTATATAAACCTACATTGTTTGAGTCTTTTTTTTTTTTTAATAACAAGCAGCTATTTCTTTAGGAATTTAAAAAAATACAGAAGGATGAGCAAAGTCCACTTGTTCAGTGAGGTGGTTCTTTCAGCACTTACCTCTTGGGATGGAGAGAGTAAAAGCAGATCCAAGGTGCTACCTCTGAACAAGCTGAAGAGGGTGAGGGTGAGGAGTTTCAGGAGCCAGGAGACAGGACTACCTTAGCGCTGAGTGGAGGTGGAGGGCGGGTACCTTTCCCACAGCTTAGCAAGTGAAGGCACGTGCCTCCCTGACAGGGGCAGCCAGCTGCCTATGTGCTCAAAGGGATAGGTACCAGCTCATAATCAATGGCGTGGGTCTCACAGTTTCATCCGTTGGATTCCGCTGGCTTCTGTGATGCCAAGGCAGAGACATCAACCTTTGCCAATGGCCTGCCCTTCAATCCAATCTCAAATCCTCCAGCGAGAGGTTTCCCACGTTGGAAACTTATCTCTGTTCATGCCTTTTGTGAATTTTTTGTGAAAGTCGCTCAGCCGTGTCTGCCTGTTTGCAACCCCATAGACTATATAGTCCATGGAATTCTCCAGGCCAGAATACTGGAGTGGGTGGCCTTTCCCTTCTCCAGGGGATTTTCCCAACCCAGAGGTCAAACCCAGGTCTCCCGCATTACTTTGGTGAAGTGCTGATAGAATGAGTCTCTCGTTGCCTCTTGGAAGTTGTTAATAACATTTTAATGTGGGATACATTGAAGAAGATCAAAGAAAACTGTTGGACATAATTCTCAGGGGAGAAAATTTTCATTTTAAATAAGTTGACTGCATCTCTTTAAATGGAAGTAGTACCTGTGCAATCCTATGTGGCTTTTTGTAACACAGCATCCAGTAGATACACAGAGTAGAACTGTAAACATTTGCTGGCTGATTAATAAATGAGAGATGAATAATGTAGATAGATTTTAAGGGACTGTGACAGATTATAAGGCCTGTTTGGACTTAGTTTATCAATTTATGGGAGGATTAGGTGAAAGGAAGTGCCATAGCTTAAAGCGATTGTATAGAGAGATCTCTACCCACGGCAGTAAGGTACTTATTAAGATACCTGGTTGCCTATTATCAGGAAGAAGCTGAAGCACAGTGAATAGGAATCTTTTCCTGTGACCTACCAAGCTGGATTCTAGGCTTGGCTCAGCCACTTGCCAGCTTTTGTAACTTTAGACAAGTTAGTTGACTTCTCCAGACTTCAGTCTCCTCATCTGAAAAATTAAGACCCTAATTAAGTACCTACCTCCTAAAATTGTTTGGCTTACATGACATAATTTGCATAAGGGATTCAACCCAGTATTGGGCATTTCATAAGCCTTCAATAAAAGTTGACATTCTTTTTGTTGTATTTAGAAACCCACAAGGAAAACCAGAGGCAAAAGATGATAAGAAGGCATCTCAAAATAAGGTTCTTGTGCTCAACTTTTTACAGCAGCACCTAGGATCTATTTCTGAGATAAAACACACTCTCCTTCAGAGTCTTAGAGGGGAAAAAAAAAATCTCTCTGGCAGTTTCGGTGGTCCTAACTTGGTGTGAGTTACACTGAGTAGATTATTCTCTTGAGGCATTCTCTCAGCTGTAGAAAGCACATCCTCTCCCCCAGGATACTAGGCTGTCATTTAGTGCCAAAGGAAAAGCTATTTACAGAATGACACCCTGGCATCCCCAACGGGTTTGATTTACTTCCCCGGAAGGTGGTATATTTCAAGGCACTGCAGGACCAGCAATATTAATAACTCAGGTGATTTAATTGGCTCCTCCCAATTCTTTTTAAAGCCATGTCGATCCCATGGTAGTTAATTGTGTGTGCTGTGAATTGTGTTATTTACAGTGCCGAGGAACCAAAATGAATCTGTATTAGACATCGGTGGGCGGATATTCGAGAAGGCTGTAAAGAGACTCTCCAGTGTTGATGGCCTTCACCAAATTAGCTCCATCGTCCCCTTTCTGATGGATGCCAGCTGCTGTGGATACCATAAAGCATCCTACTACCTCGCAGTCTTTTATGAAACTGGATTAACTGTACCTCGGGATCAGCTACAGGTAGAGTATTTCATGAATCGCAGGAATATCCATCACCTAGATTGTATTTGCAGGGTAAGGCCCTCATACCCCAGGTGGAACTGGACATGTTCATGCTCCCTGGAGTCCTTTAAAATCTTTACACTCAAGAAAAACAGCTTAGGGCTGTGTTAAATACAGGATCCTCTGCTGGCAGTGAATGAAGAAGTGCACTTTATCCATTTCTGGACACAGCATGGGGATACGATTGATATACTCAGGAATAGTTTGTGCAGGGCTTATCAAAATCCTAGTCCTTCAAGAACAGGTGCCTCTTACCCAATTCTTGGAACTATTCTGGCTGTGGACCCATCATGGCATATGACTTTTTAGCTTAGTGGAATCATTTAGACCTCTAAGCAAAGAATTGTCACATTCAGCCTTCTACCATTAAAACAGGAGAAGGAAATGGCAACCCACTCCAGTATTCTTGCCTGGAGAATTCCATGGACAGAGGAGCCTGGAGGGCTACAGTCTATGGGGTGACAAAGAGAGTCGGACACGACTGAGCAAATTGCACACCGTTAAAACAAAAGTCATACTAGACTGTTTTGTTTATGGTGTTGAATCCAAATTTCATATGCAACTTGCTTAACATCTGGAATTGCACTTTTATAAGTGCTGCTAAATAATCCCTGATCACAGAGTTTTTGTATTTGTACCCAGGATTGTTTATCCTGGATTTGAAGAGACTCAGACTGTTTAGACCCTCCCAGGTGGCTCCACGTTTCTTTCACTTGATTTCTTTATGTGCATCTCTGGCTGTAGCAGCTCATGACTGATGGCATGCTTTCCTAAGTCCCTGAGGCAGTTCCCATTGAGGTGTATAGAGTAGAAGACTTGAGCCCTGTTTCTGTCACAAAACGACTGGTTGACCAAAGACATATGACTTCAACTTTCTGAGCCTCTATTTCCTTCACTCTGAAATGAGGTGGTTGGACCAATCAATCTCTAAGGACCCTTCCCAACACTAACATTCTGAGAATGTGAAGTTGGAATGTGGCCCACCATTCAGATCATCTGACACAGATGATGTAGCTGAAGTGGGCCAGCATCCTTAGAACAGTTGGTGGATACACGAAGAGATGCTGTGAGATAAGTCAGGGGAAGACCCTGTCTTCACTGAGGGAAGAACAAAGGACTTTTCAGCTATTAGACATTAAGGACAGATAATCACGAGAAAGCTCTTGTGACTTTTCTGAAGTTTTTCATGTTTTTTGTTTTTTGGCCATGCAGTGTGGCACGCAGGGTCTTAGTTCCCCAACCAGGGATAGAGCCCATGCACCCTGCTTTGGGAGTACAGAGTCTTAACCACTGGACCACCAAGGAAGTCCTATCTAAAGTTTTTCTTAAAAGACGTATTAACTTCTTTCCAGAATGACTAAGCTCATATTATGGGGGTGGGTCCAGATGACCTTTCTATGTTAGAATTTTACCACCCTTTTCTGTAATCTTGTGAACACTGTCCATTTCTTTCTAACAGGGCATGTTGTATAGTTTGGTTGGAGGCCAGGGCAGTGAAAGACTGTCTTCGATGAATCTTGGGTACAAGCATTACCAGGGTATTGATAACTACCCTCTGGACTGGGAGTTGTCCTATGCCTACTACAGCAATATCGCCACCAAGACCCCCCTCGACCAGCACACGCTCCAAGGAGATCAGGTACAAGAGGGAAATGGGTGGGAGTGGTTATGGCCCTGCCTACTAGGGCTTCCTGAACAATTTTATCAAGTGTCTGCCTCTGTGGCTGGTTTATTCACTGGCCTTCAGAGTGCAAGCATAATCCCATGCAGAGAGAAACCCTCTCATAATCTCCAGTTCATATTTCCTCACTGTGCTCTCAGGCTGAACGCAGGAACCATCCTACATCTGTGCATGAGGAGCTTTTCACGAGTGGGAAGACTGGTATGGGGAGGGGAGATACAGCCCTGGACAGACTCTGATTTTGAAAACCGTGTATACCAGAAACAGAGACATTTTGTCTTTGTTCCAAAATCATGTGACTGGGAAGGATCTGGAGATGTCAGGGGAGATTGAGTCAGATTAAGCAGGGGCAGTAAGCCAAGGGCTGCTATCAACATGTCACAAGCAGCAGGGTTGCAGAGTCTACATATAAGAGAGTTCCATCCCTCCCTATGTTCCTGCTGCCCAGCACCTCGAGAAGCGTCTGCCCATCACATGAGCCACAGGGCTCCAGGTGACTGACAGCAGGCAATCCATCCTGGATTAAGGACTGGATGAGGGGCACTGACTCCAGCCTCTCATTTTGCAGGCTCACCGATCTTTTTGACTCATTAGGCAAAGAAATCAGTGGCTAATATCTGCCTTCAAAACATGATGCGTTACATTGGACCAACTGATGGTTTGTTTCAGGAACTGTGAATAAAAGGCTGGAGGTAAAGGTGATGCATGCATGCACTGTCTATTCAGTTGTGTCCGACTCTTTGCGACCTTATGGACTATAGCCCGCCAGGCTCCTCTGTCCATGGGATTCTCCAGGCAAGAGTATTGCAGTGGGTTGCCATGCCCTCCTCCAGGGGATCTTCTTGACCCAGGGATCAAACCCATATCTCTTTACATCTCCTGCATTGGCAGACAGGTTCTTTACCACTAGTGCCACTGGGGAAGCCCAGGTAAAGGTGACAGTGTAAGAATAAAAAGAAAGCTGCCTTTAGATGATGTAGATTTGCATCCAGCAGGAGTAGATTGTGACCTGGCTGGCCTCTCGGCTTGTTTTTTTCATAGCACTTCAGCTAGTTAAATTGAGAAATGCAAGTAGACTGTACCAGGGGTTGACAATGTTTTTCTGTATAAGGCCAGATAGTAAATATTTTAAGCTCTGATTTTATAGTCACTATTTCAGCTACTCAGCTTCTGCCAAAGATAGTATATAAACCACTGGGGTGCCTGGGTTTGTGCAACCACGGACAGGAGGTTGCTGCATGATCAGATTTGGCTCTGGTTGAAGCCATAAGCTCTTGATTTTCACCTTATGCTTGGTGAGCCTGGGGGATGGGTCAGGCTCGTGGAATCTTAGACAGAGCAGGCTAACTGGGAACCAGACCACTTACTGTTTCCAGTGCTGCTCCTGCATTACATTTAGAAACCCCCAGTGCAGGAAACGTGTGCTTTGATGATTGGGAATGAATGGTTTCTGAAAAAGAAACCTACAGTGGCCACTGTAGAGTTATGAAATAAATGACTCAGAGATACACGTTGTCAGTGAACATTAAACATGAATCAAGCTATAAAGTACCCAAAGGCTGTCTGTATAGACATTCTAATTCCTTTAGAAGATAATGATTTCTCCTGAATAAACTTGTATTCTCTCCGCATACATAGGCTATGGGCAAAATTTGACCTTAGTTTGACAGGAAGTTTTTAATTTATTCATTTATAAAGTTTTTAAAGGATTATTCTGGAAACACATTCATAGAAAAATTAGACCACCAAATAATATTGTTATTGTTCTGCTAAGCTTGAATGTGTTAATAATGTCCTATACGTATACACTTTTAGGAATTCTAATGCAGCATAAATGAGCAAGGGGAGATGGTATGTTGCTAACAAGCTCCTTTTCTTTTGAAGATTTGGCCCATGAAGTGTTATGATTATGAAAGAAAATGTTTAATTGGTCAGAACCAGAGAAGATGAATAGAGAAGATCCATCTTGCAGCTGGAAAGTCGTATGATTAAGAATCACAGATACGAATTATACAGTTAGTTGTATCATAGCTCATTTTCTTCAGAGTGTGTAATTAATGGCTTCTTGAGAATTTTAGCAGGTGTCATACGTCGATTTAAATATCCTTTTGTTGAGAGATCTATTAATTCACCGGCAGCACATAACAAGGGGCTTCTCAGGTTGCACGGTGGTAAAGGATCCTCCTGCTGATGCAGGAGACACAAGAGACAAGGGTTCGATCCCTGGGTCGGGAAGATCCCCTGGAGAAGGAGATGGCAACCCACTCCAGGATCCTTGCCTGGAAAACTCTGTGGACAGAGGGGCCTGGCAGGCCACAGTCCATGGGGCCACAGAGAGTCAGACATGACCGAGCACACCCACACACAGCACATAAAAAATGAAGAGATCTGGAAAGCCAGACCTCTAATTAACAAACCAAAGATCCATCAGTAACTTCTCTCTTGATTTTTGTTTCATTTTTTATGTAACTTGTGGTTCCCATCACTTCTATATTAGTAACCTCGCTTCATGTCACTTTTATATGATTTAGAGGGATTCTACTTCAGGTCAAAGAGAAAGAATATACTAGTTGTTTTTTGGTTTGTTTTTGTGGCTTAATCACAAATGCGTTCCTATCATCCTTTTCACCCTTCAGAATTTGCTCTTCTGAAAGGTTTGGTTCACAGTCTTTTGTGTCTACACCTTCTAGAGGGCCAGGGGTCTCACACATCCCTCCCTCCACATACTGACGACACAGAAATCTGACTCTCAGGCTGAGCTCTTTCTTACAAACCCCCATCTGCAAAAATAACATATCACAAAGGCAACACACCCTTTCCTCCTCTCCATTCCCCCAAACTCCTCAACCCATGACACCCCTGTCCATGCCAGGAACTGGGGAGTCATCTTCAATCCCCCCATCATCCTAGCTGGGGTTATAATCCCCCCATCATCCTAGCTGGAGTTATAATCCCCAGCAGGTTTACACGCCAACTTCTCTCTACTCCCACTCCTATCCAATATACAGCCACAGCCTACAACTGTCGTTTACATCTCTCTGCTGAGCGACTATGATGGCCTCCTCTTATGGACTGAGTATGGCGTGAATTGACCCCTAAGTCCATAGCCTGAAGCCCTCCCCACCAGTACCTCAGAATAGGGCCCTACATTAAGGAGACAGAACCTTTGAAGAGAGGAATACGTTCAACCATGAGGTGACCCTCATCCAGCATGACTGGTATCCTTACAAGAAGAGGAGGTTAAGATGAAACAGAGGGATGACCATGTGACGACACAAGTTAAGGAAAAGGGGCCTCAGAAGGAACTAAACCAGGACTTCCTGGCAGACTCTGAGCTTCCAATGCAGCGGGCACGGGTCTGATCCCTGGTCTGGGAACTAAGATCCCACATGCCACGTGGCCAAAACAAACAAAAGAACTAAACCTGCCAGCCTCTTGATCTTGGACTGCCAGCCTCCAGAAGCATGAGGAAGTTAATTTCTGTGGCTTAAGCCGTGCCATCTGTGGCTTTTTGTTACGACAGCAGCTCTAGCAAATAAATTTACCCCCTAACTGGCCTTTCTGTCACCAGTTTTATTCTTTTCCATGTTCTTCCCATGGAGGCCAGAGGGGGCTGACAACAGGGGAAGTTCTCAACCTGGCTGCACCTCAAAGTCTCACGGGGGATAAGAGAACACCTCTGTGCTGGCTCCACCCCATAGTCTCATCAAATTGACAGGGTGGGGTCCAGGCGTGTAGTTTGGGTATATATGTCTACGCGCATGTGTGTATTTAAAACTTCTTCAGATGGTAGTAACATGTAGTCAGTGCTGAGAAATACTGACCCAGAAGCACCAAGTCCAGCTCATCACTTGGCATAGGAGTCGTTTCTTGATCAGGTTTCTCTCTGCTTCTCCAGTCTCAGCTCTCAGCAGTCCCTGCTTGGCCTGCCCACTCTGGAGATGCCAAGCTTTTGGTCACATCAGGCTGTCCATATCTCCTGACCCTGCCGGGTTTCCTCTGCCTGGCTTGCTTTCTCCATGCCCACCCCTCCTCTTCCTGTCTGCTGACCCTTCTTCCTCCTGGAACACTGGGCTCAGACATCACCTTCTCCTTGGATGTCCCCTTTGCCATGCACCTGGGCACCCAGGCACACCCGTGCCCTCGCTCAGTGATGGGTGCTGTGTACAGGATCTGAGGACTGGCTGTACCAGTAGACTGGGAGCCCCCCAAGACACTTTGTCTGTTCATGTTGGTGATCCCAATGCCCAGCACTGTGCTTGAAATTTAGGTGGCACTCCCTGTTGACTGACAGGATAGAATGCAGAGCAACCAGAAATGGACACAAAGGGACCGCAGTGTTTTGTTGACTCTCTGGTACTTTTTCATGTGACCACTGATCATTGTCGACAGCAAGCACCTAGGCACTTGGCTTTCAACTCTGCCTCTCCTGCAGTCAACACCCCTTCACCCTATTTTGGGAATCTTGGGTACTTGCTTCTGTGTCTACATCTTTACACTTGATATTCCTCTATTCTTACTTTAAAAATCCCTAAAATGTTAAATTTCAACAAAGAAAACTCAGATCCCCACATTGGGAGCCAAACATTGTAGCTGATTTTAAACACCCTAAGATCTGGGTTCCTCACGGTGGCTCCTCCAGACCCTGAAGGAAGTGGTGGTTTAGGTGTAGACTCAAATTGCCCTGCTGCTGAGTTCCCGGGAGTGCTGGCTGAGCCATTCTATTTCACGACTTCAGAGAACGTACATGCTCTGGGAAATGGGGGACCACTAAGAGCATTTGCTCCCCAGGTTCAAAGTCCACTAAGTCCTTCACCCTCCTTACCCCTCCCTGCTCTCCGCTCTGTCCTGCCTGTCCTGTGATTGATGGCAGACAGCTGGCATGATGTAGCCTGAAAGTGAGCAAAGAGAAAGGTAGCAAAGCATATGAAGAGTCTAGGGACAGTGTGGAGACTCCTCTGATGCTGGGTCCAGGGACGTCTGAGGATTGCAGAGTCTCTGGACACCAGACCTCCTCTCACCTGGTCAGCAGGTCTTAACCCTGCAGTATAGGCTATGAACTGCTTATCCTAGAGACCTTGATTTTATAACACAGCAACAAAAAGAACCCTTCCCCCCTCAGAATCCACAGAAGATCCAAGAATTGGTCAGTCTGGGACTCTGGACTCCTGCCAGCATCTCTCCAGCTCTACCCCTAACCCTCACCCCCACTGGTCTTTCTCCACACCATAGCTTCATCCAGGATTGGTCACTTTCCCATCTGAAGCATCATTCCTTGTTCTCAAAATGTTTGATGGATGAACAGTCTGACACTGCTCCCTTTTAGGGATTGCTCCTTCATCAGATGTCTTTGTAGATGGTTGACTTTCACAGAGGGCCTGGGTGTGTGGCTCTGACTGGTGCTGGTTGCCACTGTGGGGACCCCAGAGTTGTAAAGAAGCAACCACCAGCCTGGGTGCGGCAGGCAATTGTGGTGTAGCTTCAAGGCCAGTTTGCCTGGATTCAGGTCCCAGGTCTGCTGTTCACAGGGTGTGAAATCTTGGATAATTCCACTCGCTTCTCTGTCTCTGCACAGTTTTTCACTAGTAAAGACTACCATGACACTCTCCACCTCACAGAGTTGATAGCATGAATAAATTAATCCATCTGATGTATGCTGAGTGGAGCCCAACACACAACATGATGCTCTCAGATGTTTCCAGCCCTGACACTCCCTCCTCAGATCTGTCCCTTCCATCTTCAAAAGCATCAAACTCTCAGAAATTCACCCCCACAATGTAAGGCTCTGAGCTGTACAAAACAGCAAACACCAACAGGAGGGCTAATATTCTAAACTGCTGTCAGCCTTTTATGAGTTCAGGACCTAAAACATGAGTTACCATTCCAGAGAGCTTCCCATATGCCAGACACTCCGCTAAGATCTTCACAATCTCATTTAATCATCCTGCAACTTTGTGAGATCAGTACAGGTATTGTTCCCATTTTACAAATGGGGCAACCGAGACTCGGAGAAGCCAAAGAACTTGCCCAAAGTCAAACAACAAGCAAGTAGTAGAGGCTAGATTTGAACGTGAGTGTTTGTAACTCTTTTGCACTATTAAAAATAATGGCTAGTAGGTAGAGTGCTTTTGATATAGCAGATACCATGCTACACTTCATTTTTATCGATGCAGAAGCTAAGACTCAGATAAATAAAGTCAGTGGCCCAAGGCCTACAGGTAGTTAGTGGTGAGTTAGAATTCATATCCCCTGGGGGTGATGTGAAAGATCTGATGTCACCACCATGACACTATTAGATGGAATTCGTTATGTATAAGGGGAGACGGTGAACCAGCCCCCCTCTGCTTTCTCCCAGATGCATAAGTCCTCAGGGTGGTGAGGGTGGGTGAGGACTATCTCACAGCCAGCTGTCCTGGGTCTGATTCATTAGTTTGAAGAACTTAGGTAAGTTGCTTAACCTTTCTGGGCCTCATTTTCCACATGTGTGAAATGGGGATATTGATAGGGACTGTCTTATGAGGTTGCAAAGATTCAGTGAGTCAATCTGGACCAAGCAATCAGTCCACACACACAGTCTTTGATGGTGATTATGGTATGTTATCACTGCCAGAGAGTGGCAGAAGCACCTGAGTATAAATTCTTGCAGCACAGAAACTCTGTCTTCATGTGCTATGTCTTTCATTCAAGTATCATGACAAAGTTAAGAAGGAAAAAGCAAAATAAGAAAAAGAAGAAAATCAATCCCAAATCAAATACCCAACTCCTTAGTTGACCAAAAAAATCCTTATAGCTGAGAATTATATTATTTGAGCTGCCTGAGCTTCTGCCCAATTCCAGGCTCATCACAGATGACAGAGTATCCCCTGGAGTCTGAGCTGAAGTGCCTACTTATTGGCCTTGCAGTTAGCGAAGAATGAGATAGAGACCAGTGCCCAGACAGGATTCCAGGGCCTTCCCGCTAGAGGGCGACATTGTTGGGGAGCCTGTCAGAGCCTGTCTTTGGAGACAGGTCAACCTGGCTTCCAAGGCCCGCCCTACAACATGCCTTGAGCTCACGGTTTTACCCTGTGAGCCTCAGTTCTTTGCCTATCAGTTGAGGACAGTGATATTTGGGTCTCAGTCCTGCAATGAGGATTAAGTGAAAAAAATATTTGTAAAACACCCTGCACATGGTTTCAATCAAAGGTGGCAGCATCATTATTCTACTTGTTGCTATTTTCTGGGTGCTGTGCCAAGGTTAGACATCCAACAGGAATTGATACCTGTTGTGTTCTGAGTCCTAGCTCTGTCCCCAAGTCTGCCCTCTACTGCCGCTAAGAGGGACCTCTGGTTGTGTGTGGCCCTGGTGGATGACGGGGCTGCAGGCTAGAGCTTGTGAATCTGAGTCTTTTTCTCTCTCTCTCTTTTTAATTTTATATTGGAGTATAGTTGATTAACAACGTTGTGATGGTTTCAGGTGAACAGCAAAGGGACTCAGCCATACATACACGTGTACCCATTCCCCTCCAAACTCCCCTCCCACCCAGGCTGCCACATAACATGGAGCAGAGTTCTCTGTGCTCTACAGTAGGGCCTTGTTGGTTATCCATTTTAAATACAGCAGTGTGTACACGCCTAAAACCTTCCCTTCACTGACAAACAGAGGATCAGAAGGGAAATCAGGCCGAGCTTTTTGTTCCCTAAAGCTTCTTTCTCCTAGCCTCATCCAGAACCAATTTTTTCACCATCTGCTTGTGGCCTTGAAGCCCTTCCCAGGCCCTCTGGCACTAGATAGAGTTCATCATGTATTAAATATAAGGGGAGACTGTGAAACAATAAGACTGTTTTTTGGATAAAGAGCCAAAATTTATACATAAAAATGAGCCTTATTTTCTTCAAAGGAGGCAGATACCTGGGAGGCTGTTTGCAAATTTGAAGCGTTTTGTGAACTTTCCCCTTGGGTTCCTCCTTAGAACCTCTGGTGCATGCTTGTGCATATACTCAAAAAGTTAATATGCCCTTCGCTTTTGAGAGCAGATTTCATTTTTGGAAATAGCCAAAAGATATTGGAGGCTGAGCCTGCTAAATAAAAAGGGTTAGTCATGCAGGATAATAATACAGCATAATAATAAGGTTATACTTAGAATTTATTGATTTACCTTTTTTGATGCCTTGTATAATCTGGCCCTAAAACTGATGGCACAGAGGGGGACTTCTGAACTAGCTTGAGCAAAGGAAGAGAAAGCAGAGTAAGCTTCATCTTCCCAAGGCAAATGCTTTGACAGGAACAAAAATGCCCATTTAGATGCAAGGTGTGTGATCGACTCATTTAAAAAGAATGTGATCTTATGGCATTGTGGACACACCTCATATTTCCATTATTTGTGAGTTTTTACTTGAATAATTGCTGGTTTAAGAATAATGGCATGTCTTTTGCATGCCCAAATTATTTGGATATTTTCATTCTCCCTTCTCCCCTTCCTTTCTTCCTCTCTCCCTCCCTCCCTTCTTATATTCCTTCCTTCCCTTTTAGGCATATGTTGAAACAATTAGACTAAAAGATGATGAAATACTCAAGGTACAAACCAAAGAAGATGGAGATGTCTTTATGTGGCTGAAGCATGAAGCTACTCGAGGCAATGCGGCAGCTCAGGTAACGATGTGGTCCACTGTCTTGGAAACTGTCTCAGCCCTGATGGACCAGGATACGCTGTGATAGCAAGATATCCCAATCCTAGTGACTTAACATAGCACCAGTGTATTGCTGTTCACGCTACTGGGGGTGCTGGCAGGGGCTGTGCTCTCATAGTTCTTTAGGAGCCCAAGCTAACAGAGGTGTCACCAAAATGTACTTCCAAAGCCATTGCCTCAGGGCCATCTGTGACATGTCACAGCTGGCTCCTAACGCTTCTGCTCACATGGGGCACTTCTCACATTTCATCGGCCAGAGCAAGTCAGTTGGACATTCTCTTTAAATAATTTGATTTACGTATTTATTTCTGGTTCTGTCGGGTCTTTGTTGCTGCGTGAGCTTTTCTCTAGTTGCCGAAAGTGAGGGCTACTCTCTAGTTGCGGTGTGCGGGCTTCTTGTTGCCATGGCTTCTCTTGTTGCAGAGCTTGGGCTCTAGGGCACGCGGGCTTCAGTAGTTGTGGCCAGGGGCTTTGTTACTTCATGGCATGTGGGATCTTACTGGATCAGGGGTCAAACCTGTGTCTCCTGCATTGGCAGGCAGATTCTTTACCACTGAGCCACCAGGGAAGGCCAGTTGGTTACTCTTGACATTGAGTGTAGTCAGACCTGTACCCATTGGCGAGTCACAGGATTTATGATCAGTCCCAAGACTCCATCAGACATTCTAGTGCATCAGATATATAGATATAATGATATAAATCATTTATATAGGGCAGTTCTTCAGGATCTTTGTTTACATTTGGCCAATTATCTGGTTTCTTTTTTCGTACTTGAACTACCCTAGGACCCTCCTCTGTGTGTGTGACTGTTTCCAAGATGGATTGAGGCCTATGGGGTGGCCTTGGCATCACATGTTATGGGGTGGTGCCTCCTCCTTTTGATCCCCAAGGAGCTTTCTGCACATGTGCAGTGTCTCTCTTACCCCAAGAATGGAAAATATATGACCTAGTGATCCTTTACTCAAACAGGGTTAGCCCCTCTCTTCCTGCCTTGTCTGTTATCTTAAGGTGTCCTCAGGAGACAAAGCCTGGCTATTTACCTTGTTTCTGTTGTCAGTTCTGTTTCAGTATGCAGACAGGAGACTGATTGTAAATATCTAACCAGGAGCCCACCTACCTCCTGTCTCAGGAAATGCAAACAGGAGGCCAGCTGTAAATGCCTAGCCTGGAGCCCATCTATCTCCTGCCTCATAGGGAGATGCCCTGACTGCCACAGATGTGCACAGGCATGCATGCCTTACACTGGGCTCAGAAGACAGTCAGTGACTCCCAAAGGGGAGGGCATTTCAAGAGAGGAGACAGTATGGTTGTTGATCCATCAGCTCTGACCTGGGTATAGTACATTCATTCACATACACACACCCACATCCCCCTGACACACATTGTTGTGTTAATAACTTGTATTTAACCCAGTACACCTTTAGGGCTCTGGTCCCCAGTAGAAAGATAGCATGTGTCTACCTAAGTTTTGGTTCTCGATATAAAAACATTTTGAACTAGGTTTGCCTTACCCTCTTTAAAAATCTCGTATGTTAAGTATTAGGGCTTCCCAGGTGGCTCAGTGGGTAAAGAATCCTCCTGTGATGCAGGAGACATAGGTTCACTCCCTGGGTCAGGAAGATCCCCTGGAGGAGGGCATGGCAACCCACTCCAGTATTTTTGCCTGGAGAATCCCATGGACAGAGGAGCTTGGTGGACTACAGTCCATAGGGTCGCGAAAAGTTGGACACAATTGAGCCACTAAGCGCGTGTACGTGCACACACACACACACACACATGTTAAGCATTTCACAGGAAAGTCATTGTTTTAAATTGCTACTGTCTTAAAGCAACGGTTGGCCCAGATGCTGTTTTGGGGCCAGCAAGGTGTGACCAAGAACCCGGAAGCGGCTATCGAGTGGTATGCCAAGGGTGCCCTGGAGACTGAGGACCCTGCATTAATATACGACTACGCCATTGTATTATTCAAGGTAAGAATCACTCAATTTGTGCTGAGGTTGCAAAATTCCTATCAGATTTCCTGAGCAGTTTGATGTAGGCGTGCAGGCAAACAGGGAGCCTGTAACCCAAGAACCTCGGAATCTGCTTCTGTCAGGCTGAATGGAAAGGGGTATTTGCTGAAAAGGCAGAGTCAGAAGCAGTTCCCTGGTCTTGTTTTTAATCATTAGTCTTAGGTTTGGCACCTGGATTCTCTTTGCTTTTCCAAGCATTGTGGCATTCTGGAGGAGACACCCCATTTTTTACGGATTGGTACATGGCTGGCAGCCCCAAAGGTGCTGCAAGTTCTCTTATCAGGCAGAGCTTTCGTTGAATTACAGCTGAGATGAAATGCGTGTTTGGCTGGATCCCAACAGTGTCTCTGATCAAAACAAAGATCTTGGTTTTAAGCCAACAGGAGAGCAGGGTAGTGGGTGAGAAGACCATTAGCCCAGGAGACAGAAGATGGAGTTCAAATCCCTCCTCTGCAACCAGCAGCTACATCCTTGGGCTTATGTGACCTCATGGGACACTGGTAATGGCCACAGGTTGAGTGAAAGAACCTAAAGAAGGGACTCCAAGAACTGCAAAATGCTTTATGGAGTAACAATAATTTACTTCGATTGAAGCAGTGCTTATTACCTGATGTACATCAATTTTCAAGACACCCTTGCAAATGTAGCTACCATGGTACATGATGATCTGTTTATGTGTGTGCTAAGAGAAGCTAAGAAAGGATTTGTAACTTACCCAAGGGTTTCCCAGATGGTGCTAGTGGTAAAGAACTGGCCTGCCAATGCAGGAGACTTAAGAGACACGGGTTCAATACCTGGATTGAGAAGATCTCCTGGAGAAGGGCATGGGAACCCACTCCAGTATTCTTGCCTAAGGAGCCCCATAGACAGAGGAGCCTGGCAGGCTACAGTCCATGGGGTTGCAAAGAGTTGGATACTACTGAAGCAAGATAGCATGCACGTACACGTACAAGATTGTACAGTTGGTGCATTTCAGACCTGGGATTGGGATCCAGGCAGTCTGGCTTCAAAGTCTGTGCTCTTCACCCTTGAACACAGAGACATCAATTCATCCACCTTGGAAAAATAGAAAGCTGTTGGCTCTACAAGGAAAACCTTGGTGGCTATGTCCAGGCCCAAAGGAGGCAGCTGCCCACAGACAGCAAGTGTCTTCAAACAAGGACTTGGATGCACATGGCCGGGCTCATCTCCAGAACCACAGTTGTGGTCGCTCACTGATTAACAACCATGACTCTTGCTACATCTCTAGCCTTCCAAGTCTTAAAACCTATTGGTTGTTACGGTTTCCAAGTTTAGAGCCCAGACTTTTTCTTTGTAGTTGTTAAATCAACATAGAAGTGGTTTGACTCTTAGCCATATGCCAATGTATTTGTGTACTTATGTAATACACACCCATTCAGGGCTGACAGAACTCCAGACTCTGCACTAGATGGAGGGATGTATGGATGCATGAGCCATGTTTCTGACCTCTGGGGCCTCAGACACTCACACGGAAGACAGAGGACTGAGACAGGTGCAGAGGAGAGGCACCGGTCCGCCGGAGTTGGGGCTGGTCATTGCCTGGAGTGCAGAGAAGACAAAGGCATGACTCAGGCATTATTTCTGCCTACCAGGAGCTTGAAATCTAGAAGGAGAGCCAAAGATATAAATATATGACATGGGAGGTGACAAAATGTTTCTTCAGGGTCTGATTTCTGAAAACTGAAAGTTTTTTTGATTTTCCTACATTCTAAGTTATCTCTGAGTGGGAGGAAGAAAACCCATTATCAACATCTCGAGAAAGATTTTTACCTCTGGCCAAAGGTGTCTTTAAGTGTTTTCAGTGTTAAAAAAAACCCCATCCAAAAATGAACTTTCCAAACAGGAAGAAGGGCAGTGTGCACTTGGCTCATTGCTTTGTGTGGATATTTGGCGTATTGTATTCAAAAATGGTGCCACAAAGATGGCTGTAGTTTTTCCAAGATGGTCGAGTCAATCCCATTTTACACACACCTGAGGATGGAGCTTGGACTTTTACTGCAGCTACTGTCCTCCGTGGATTCATCCAGTGGATAGTCACTGAGCATTTGCTATGCATCAGGACTTTGTATTTTTCTTTTAACAGCTTCCAGTGCTACTCAGACTTGTGCAGAGTGTATAGTCTTTGTGCAAGAAATCATCCCACTTCTGATTATGTAATTACACTGGGAAATCCCTGATCTAGAAATGAGAGTATCTTGAGTTCTGTTTGCAGATCTAATGAAGAGGCTTTGGGTTAGCCAGCCCCTGTGGGCCCCAGTTTTATTCCTTCCAAACAAAGAAGCTGGAGAAGATAAACTTTGAGTGTATCCAGGTTCTAACATTCTGTCATCCTGATTGTTCTGATCCTTTCTGCAAGGTACAAAAAGGTTGTCTCATTGCCCCGTCTAGTTACTTCAAATAGCCTTCATGTCCTTTTCTCTTTCCTCTTCCTCTAATTAAACGAAGTAATGGTCCACTTCTGAAAAATAGTTTCATCTTGCATCCTGCTTCAGCTCATCAGTTTTTATTAAACAGGTAAGTTAAAGTCGAGTAGAAACTCAATGTATGTAATTTAACCTTTATTTGGATCCACCGTTTTACTCTGGGTCCCGGAACTCTAAGGACAGATTCTGCAGCATGTTTTTGTATTCTGTAAGGAGAGTGTGAATCATTTTACTTTCTCAGCATGGAAATGACAATATACAGGAGAAAATACAGCATGGCAGTTGTAAACCTGAACTCTGGAGCCTGGGCTCAAATCCTGCCTCTGTTCCTCATTCCCTGAGTGTCTCTGGGTTGGTTTCTCAGATGGGAATGATAGCAGCACCATGGCTAGGGTCGGGAGGATTAGATATGGCAGGAGAGCTCCTGGCCCAGAGTAATTAACGTAGGAATGTTTGCTAGTGCTGTCTTCATTACTAGAGCTGAGTATTTAAATAGAGTTAATAGTTGTAGTCATTGCAAAGCCCTCTGACATTATATCACATGTGACCCTGTCAAGTGCTGAGTCTGAGACCAGGAGGACTCCATGGGTGCAGGGGTCAAAGACAGGCTCTAAGTGAGCTTGGAAGCATCAGGGTTTTCATCCAGCTCTTCTCACCTGCCATCTTCATGGTCAGAGCCATGTCGAGAGAGCCCTCAGTGACTCCTCCTGTCCCACCCTTGGACCCACCATTTTCCCACGTGGTCCTGCAGACACACCAGAGTGGTCCCATGAAGTTCTGCTCTTATAACAAGAACCCCAAAGCCATTTCTCTCGTGATCCACAAACCGCGTCTGCTGGAAAAACTTGATTTTGCTGGAGGAAGCTTGTCAGTTGTCAGTGTCTGAAGGAACTGATTCTAAGGGATCCTATCTCTTTCACCACTGACCTTCCAGCTGTTTCTGAAGCCGCAGAGGTCCACCATGGGAACTCCCACGTGGAACTGGGATAACTGAGTTGTCCCAGCCTGATAAGTCTTGACTCTCTGACACAGATCAAGTGCTTTATCTGACTCACACGTTAGGTAATCCCCAGAAAAACACAACCAGAATGACCAGACTCATTTAACCCTATTCATGGCTTCTCCCAACTGCACCAGTGGATTGATGAGAGTGTGATTCACTTGATGATCAAATGGGGAATTTTGTATGATGCTAAACAGGAAGGGGGAGGTTTGTTGTCACTGTTCTACAAATATACCCAAAATGATGATGATGATGTAATAGCTCTGAATATGGAAATCTTCAAGATTAGGTTTTTCTTTGGGAGGGCCTGGGCTTCTGTTGGATCTTCTGTTGAACACTGGCGGATCAGTGTGATGGTTTTGCATGCATTCTGTGTTTATTTTTTGTGTGTGTGATCATTGCTTTTATTGTTGTTTAGGGTCAAGGAGTGAAAAAGAACAGACGGCTTGCCTTAGAGCTGATGAAGAAAGCAGCTTCCAAGGTAACACTTGTGCATATTGTCAGAGGGAAGCCTTTGCCTACACACACCCCACCCATGCATTCACAAGTCTAGGAGAGTGAATGGCCAGCCTTCCGAGGACGGTAGAAATGCAGTGGGGAGGGAGGGGTTGCTAGCATTGCAGCGATTAGTCATTTTTGAGCTACAACACATACACAGAAACCTGCACAATGGGGATGGCAAACTTCAAAAGGTGAATTCACTTTCCAGTCAATAGAATTCAGACCGATTTTGTTTGAAGGCTAAAATTATAATCAAGGGCTGCCCTAATAACAAGCAGCAGCAGGGGCTCCTTGAAACTGAATGGATATAAATGCCAATGAATTAGGAAAACCAAAAGCCTGATTCCTCTGAATCTTGAATCCTCTGGATTAACCCTGTCATGCCCAGTGCTCATTTCCTTCTCTGTGCTTTAATAAAAGGACTGTTTATCAAGTTTATTGCTGGGTTTAGAAATTGTTTTCTTTCTGTCACTATTTACTCTTCAAAGTAAACTTCAAGCCAACTAGTTACAGTGTTGCAGTACAGAATGGAGGTTGTAATATTGCTTGTGAGGGGATACCCACACACACACACACACACATACAAGCAGGGATGCACAACATATCCCTATGTGCAAACACACCCCACCCCAATGCATGCACACTCACATGTGCATGCATACATATTTGTAAATAAATGGACTGGTAGAAACCACTGTAACTCTAGACAGAGTCCTTGATAGCCTTTCAGGCTCTTGAATATACCTTCATCCCAAGGCTGCTAATATTTGCCCTAACTACATGCGAAGAGTTGACTCATCGGAAAAGACTCTGGTGCTGGGAGGGATTGGGGGCAGGAGGAGAAGGGGATGACAGAGGATGAGATGGCTGGATGGCATCACTGACTCGATGGACATGAGTCTGAGTGAACTCCGGGAGTTGGTGATGGACAGGGAGGCCTGGCGTGCTGCAATTCATGGGGTCGCAAAGAGTTGGACACGACTGAGCAACTGAACTGAACTGAACAAAGATTCTTAAAGTAACCATGCCGATTTTCCTTCCTTGCTCACTTTTTTTAGGAAGCTTAGAGTGTCTATTTTTCCTGTAGACTAGGAAGTTGGAGCATGTAGTCAGAGAGTCAAGAGGCTTTTTCTCCACCTGTGTGGTCTCAAGGGGGCATATCACCGAGGAGACAGAGTGGGCTGAAACACATGTCAGCTCCCAACCCTGACACAGACTATAGTGCAGAAATAGAAAAGCTGCTAATGTTGGTCATTGAGGGCATAGTTGTAGAGCACCCTAAAATGGGGCTTCCTGGCAGGTGTGAAATTTGCATCTCTTTAGCATGCTAGTGGTGAATTGTCGTCTAAGGTGCTTTATTCGGAGCGTGCTTTTAGCAGAGCTGAGATGAATATTAGAGGAAATGCAGTTTTAGAGCCTGGAGTACTCGCATTCTTAAGAGTGTTACATGATTCTCACTTATTCACTTGGCAGGGAGTTATTAAGCCCTTACTCTTTGTCAGGCACCGTGGTGAAGCACAGAGTTTGATGTCTGGAATTAGCTAAAAGTCACTTGAAGGTAAATCTGCAGATATAGCTGGAAATGTCCGGAATAAGGTGTGAGCATGAAGAAATAAAACAAGATTTCTTGTGGGGCTCCTGACCTGGGTCCCCATACAATTTCTAAAGAAAGTTCTGCTAATGTTTTGAGTGATGACAGGTACCTTTGAATAAACCTATGCATATGGAGGTGAGCAGTACAGAAACCATTTTGATGTAAATTCCATAGGCTTATTCCAAAGCTGGTTCTTGCCACTTCATAATATGGCGTGGTCTGTCACTTCACGGAAATACATTCATCCTGAAACTTCTCAGGAGGCTGCCTTGCATCTGGTACCACCCGAGGCTCAGGAAGAATGTTTCTATGACTGCTCCACAGCACTGATACCGCGTCAAGTGTCAGCTATCTTGAGGGCCTGTGAATCTGATGTAGGATTGGATTCTGTTTTGTGTGTTATCAGCATTCAAGGGATGGCTCTCGTTCATTTCTCAAGTATTTATTGAGCACTTACTGTATGCAAGTACTAACACAGGTGCTTGGAATACAAAATAAAGATCCTTGCCCTCATATAGCATCTATTCCAAATGGGCTTTGTCAGTTTCTTCCTCCTGGTCTTCCTGGCACCTGGAGTCCAATGTAAAAACTAAAAAGGTTTCGGGAGCCCTCGCAGACGAAAAGGCTGCAGGCTGGGATCTTGGCATCCATAGTTGAGGGACACCTGTTCTTCACGTCTCAGAGGGGAAGGGAAAGAGATTTTGTTCCACACTTGGACTTTTAACCTGTCTCACAGATGCAAGGGCACTCACCATTTGCCTTTCTAATCCTTTTTTCACCTGCTTGTCCATGGTCTTGTTGATCTGGCAGGAAAGCAGGAATGAGAGACCCGAATGTCCAGGTTTGCACACTTACACCCCTGCAGGGTTCCTAAGCCTTCGACAGCCAGGCTGGAAGCTACTGTATAGAAGCAGGTGGGAGCACCTGGAGAGGGCAGAAGCGGGCCCCTGAGAGCACGAATCAGCAGGAATAAGGAGACTTGAGACTAGACTCACAAGAACCAGCCCTTCTGTGGAACAATCCCAGGTTTAGACACAGTCCTGAAGCCACCCTCCCTTCTCCGTCCCCTCCCCTTTGCCTCAGGCCCAGCCACCTACCTGTCTGCTAAGCAGACCTATAGTCCCTGAGCTTTACAAGTAGACCATTGAAGCTTCTTCCCTCAGATGATTTGTTGGTGTCCAGTGCAGAGTAATCAACAGACGGCTGGCAGGTCACCTAGAAATCAGCCCAGCCAGGCCAGGTTCCGGCCTCCTGTCGCAGTTGAGTGCTTGTGAATTTCAAGGGCGTTGCTGATACTCAGGGCAGCACAAGGCCTTCTGTAGACAAGGGCATTGCGAAACAGTCCCCGGGGGCTGAGTGATGATTCAAAGCCAGCATCATTGCTGAGGTGGAAGGCAGAAGTCCCAACAGCAGGCTGGTGAAGTCCTCCTGGGAAGACTTTGAGGTGGCCTCATGTTTTCTAGCATTTAGCATTTCTTTAATGCCATCTGGCCCCAAAAAGAGACAGGAAAGGTTTTTCTCAGGCTCTGGCAGAATGCTTTCACAACAACTGATTCTCTTTAGAGAATTTTTCATTAAGAAAAAAAAAGTCATTTCTTTCTTCTTGTTCTAAAATCCAGGGGTTGCATCAGGCAGTCAACGGCCTGGGATGGTATTACCACAAATTCAAGAAAAATTATGCCAAAGCGGCTAAGTACTGGTTAAAAGCGGAAGAAATGGGGAACCCAGATGCCTCATACAACCTTGGAGTCCTGTACTTGGATGGCATTTTCCCAGGAGTTCCTGGAAGGAATCAGGTGAGCCTTGTGACCGGCTGTGCAGCTGGTCAGACACTTGGTCAGGAAGCAGGTGTACTATGTGCCCAGCCCAGTACACACACCACCCGAGAAACAGATCATGAGCTCAAGGAACTCAAGGCCCCAGTTAAGAAGACCAGAGAGTGAAGAGCAAAAACCGGCATTAGCCAAATGTCAAGTGCATTCTAATCGCTGTGACCCAAGCAGTTCTGGAAAGGGGAAACAGGGAAAGTCAAAGCAGTCAGGAAGGCTTCATGGAGGAGGAGGCTTGTGCTGGGGGGAGGAGAGGGAGATGATACGAGATGAGAATAAGAGAGATGCTGCAGAGATTGATCACTGATCTTACTGGAAGCAAAGCGGGCTGTGTCCAAAAAGGATTGCCAGGTATGAGATCGGATTGAATAATAATAATGTAAATAGCAATGACAGTCTTCAGTGTTTGCTGAACACTTCCTCTTAAAGTATCAACAATACACTCATTGATACTTTCTGTGTGCCATCCCATGTCATCCTAACTACACTCTTGGAATACAAATGTTACTACATCCATTTAACAGAATAAGCGACCAAGGCTCTGAAAGGTTTCATAACTTACTCAGACGTCAGACACTTAAGTGGAGTCAGGACCTGGTTCCCATGTGAAATGAAAGCCCCTTGTTATTGATAATAATGTTAATGGTGGTAATAACAATCTGAGCACCATTACAGTCAATGAATTAACTGAACACCCACCCTCTGCCAGGCACTCTTCTGGGCAGTGGTGGTTATGGCAGCAGACAGAACAGTCTCTGCTTTGGGGAAGCTTAGAAGCTTATATTCCAGTGGGACAGAAAGATGATAAGCAAAGATAGAGCATGTGGGAAAATGGAGGGAAGTGATATGGGGAGAAATAAAGCCAGATGAGTAGGACCCAGAAGGTAGAGACTAGGGGATGCTATTTTATAAGTGATATTAGAGAAGGTCTCTCTGATAATGTGACCTTGTACAGACTCCTAAAGGAGTCTTGTGAATATCTGGGAGAACATTCCAGAAAGAGGGAAGAACATTCCAAAAAGAGGGATCAGCAAAAGAACAACAGGGAGATGCAACTGGCAGGAGCTGAGAGCAAGAGAGGTGGCAGAAGAGATAAGGTCAAGGAGGCAGGTGCCCAGGCAGCCGCTCTGAGCAAGATGGGACGGCTCTGAACAGGGCTGGGGTATGCTGTGTTTGAAAAGGCTCCCCCTGGGTCTTGACGAAGACTGGCTTGAGGAAGAGACGAGCAAGAGCAGGGGGTTGGTGCAACAAGGATCTACTGTAGAACACACGGAACTCTGCACTCCATGTTGTTATGTGGCAGCCCGGATGGGAGGGGAGTCTGGAGGAGAATGGATACATGCATATGTGCGGCTGAATCCCTTTGCTGTCCACCTGAAACTATCACAACATAGTTAATCGGCTATCCCCCAATACAACATTAAAAGCTGAGAAAAGAAGAAGCAGGGGATTAATGCATTGAATCCAAATGAGAATGGATGGGCAGTATCAGCAAAAGGGCTGAGATGTGACTAGATTCTGGATCTGCTTTGAAGGTCAAGAGGGCAGGATTTGATGGTGATTGGATGTGAGGTGTGAAGCAGGGAGAGGAGTCAGGCTGACTCCAGAGGGTTTGGCATTTATTGAGATGGGAAGAAAGGTAGTATTCAGGCAGATGGGCAAGCTGTAGCAGCAGATTTGGGGGTGGGAAATGAGAGGATTATTTTTGGTAAAGCATCATACCAAGCCTCGAATATCCATTATCTTATTTAATCCTCATGACAAACTTTCATGGTAGCTACTATCAGAAGCCACATGTTTCATTTGTAGAAACTGAGTATTCTCTTAGTTGGAGAGTTAAACTGACATGCTCACAGTCACGCAGCTAGTAAGGAGCAGAGGTTGGATTTGAACCCAGGCCTGTCAGACTCCAAGTTCAGTTCAGTTCAGTCGCTCAGTCATGTCTGGTTCTTTGCTACCCCATGGACTGCAACACACCAGGCTTCCTTGTCCATCACCAACTCCTGGAACTTGCTCAAACTCATTCCATCGAGTTGGTGATGCCATCCAGCCATCTCATGGCATCACCAACTCCAAAGCTCTTGCTTAAAAATGGCAGTTAACTGCCTGGGGAAAAATAATGATAATCAGTGGCGCATCTACCCATTTAAGCACTTGTTTTCTCTTTTCCCTCTATCTCTCTTTGACTACATAGGAGGCTGTGTATTTTTATGCATTGCAAATGTCTGTTAGCGCTCCCACACATCTGCTAGAATGGATTTTTTAATTGTCATATTCTAATTTTCACCTTTCTACTGGAACTGCAGTTTTTGCATCTGAGTTTGAAAAAAAGATATTAAGTGAGGTTAGGAAAGCAAATGCCTGAAGTTTCTCCTGCGATCTTCTGTCTGGCTGGCAGGGGGTTTATGTGAGGATACCTAATGATAATGACATTCGTAAGGTTATCTTATTTATTGGGTGAACTTAACAGAATAGCTGCAGTCAAGGTTATCATGTCGAGAAGCTTCTGTGATTGGCTGTCTTCCTGGAACTTGACTTGGTTTCTTAAAGATACCAGATGTTATAGGCCTATGATGAAATCACGGGTTACGTACCTCACGACCTTAGCTCTGATGAAACCTGCCCAGGAGGACGTCTCACTAATGACACTGACGTTTGCTCATCTCTTTCCAGACATTAGCCGGTGAATATTTCCATAAGGCTGCACAAGGTGGACACATAGAAGGAACTTTGTGGTGTTCTCTGTACTATATCACAGGCAACCTGGAGACGTTCCCGCGAGATCCCGAGAAGGCTGTTGTGTAAGAACCTATCAGATGCTGCTCATGAAGGGAAAGCTATATACTGTGTTCACCACTTCTGAGAGAATAGAGTTCTTTTTTCTTTTATTCTTTTTTTTTCCACTTTTAAAATGTAATTTTTATCAGTTACATGCACAAAAAAAGAGCCAAATTATTTGAGGAGGCAAAAATTTAAAAAGTAATAATTTGACAAGAAAAATAGGAAATCTTTATCCCCCGCCCACATACCATTTCCTGCTGCCTAGAATAAATCACTTTTCATACACTCTTGCCTGGAAAATCCCATGGGCGGAGGAGTCTGGTGGGCTGCAGTCCATGGGGTCGCTAGGAGTCAGACACGACTGAGCAACTTCACTTTTACTTTTCACTTTCATGCATTGGAGAAGGCAATGGCAACCCACTCCAGTACTCTTGCCTGGAAAATCCCATGGACGGAGGAACCTGGTGGGCTGCAGTCCTTGGGGTCGCTAGGAGTTGGACACGACTGAGCGACTTCACTTTCACTTTTCACTTTCATGCTTTGGAGAAGGAAATGGCAACCCACTCCAGTGTTCTTGCCTGGAGAATCCCAGGGACAGGGGAGCCTGGTGGGCTGCCATCTGTGGGGTTGCACAGAGTAGGACACGACTGAAGCGACTTAGCAGCATCAGCAGCATGTTTTATTAGTAATTATTTCTCTTTTATTTGCCTCTATGTCTAAATAACATGCTTAAATCACTATTTTTTATTATACTCACTACAGACTTTGTCTAATGATGTGTCACTGGGAAAAGACAAATATATAAATAGTTCTTTCACTCTGCCGCTTCTGACTGCCCTGCATGTTCACACTTCCTACCTTCTCCCATCTCCCCCATGAGTACATCATCATTTTGCTTGGATTGGTATCAGGGTTCATATTATTGGATTTGCCGAAAAGTTCTTTTGGCCAACCCAATATTTTTACCATTTAATGCTACTCATAGCTGACCACGTAGTGTGCTATGACTACTCTTTCTTGCATAACTTTTTGTTTTCTATGGAATACTACTGCTAATTATTAATTTGCTTAGCTCTCTGTGTACGTATCATTTCCTATGTACTTGATGTTGACATTCTCCTTGTGTTATCTAAATCTCCTCTCAGTATATCTACACCTATCAAGTACTCTGTTCATTTAATCTTCTTGGCAACGTCTCTTCTCTTTGTTCAGGGAGAGCTGTCTTCCTGCTAAAATGACTTGTTAGAATTCTTGATTCACGCTATCTTTTTCCATATTGGTAGACTCTTTTCATTAAGCACTTTTCACATCTTTGTTTCAAAAAATGACAACGCTTAAACATTCATTATAAAGGGCACTGAACTCAAATGCTCCCAAAGTATATCTCTCTTTGCCTTCTTAACATTCAGATCCAACTTGTGGCTCCATAAAAATTCTAACAAGCAAAATATTCCCCAAGTGAGATTTATTGAACTCACATGAAGTAAAAAGAAATTATTTAATTTGCCGCAGTTTGGATATTTTCTCCTCTGTTTCCTTTATAGATGGGCAAAGCACATAGCTGAGAAAAATGGCTACTTGGGCCATGTCATTCGCAAAGGCCTCAATGCCTACCTGGAGGGCTCGTGGTAAGTTCGACTGACTTTCTCAGTCCTTACCTTTCAATCTGTCAGTGTATTCTTAGGAGATGGAATCTTAAAATGCAACTGAAAAAGCAATTTGCAGGGAAATCACAGCCTCCTGGTAATGATATTCAGAGTATCACCGACTGATTGGCTGTTGATTAGAAAACATAGCATTTCCATGTTTAATTATACGCAAAAATTAGTTCTCTAGGGGGAGCGTCCACATTCATCAAGTTGAGAGACACATGAATATGTTGACTTTTCTTCCCTTCGGCTCGTTCTACTTGGTTTCAGAGTCTGGAGACAGCATAGGGGATCCCTGCTGACCCTCTGCCTCTCACTGGCATGTCACAGAAAGTCCAGGATTTCTATCTTGTTTGTGGGAAGGAGTGAAAGCAGTGTGTTTAGGGCTTAGTCTACATCTTTCCTAGGATTGCTGGAAGTCACTCAGCAGACCTCAAGTGGCACAGCCAAATAGACTCCCCCTCTCTAAGTATCTTCGGATGGAGTTAGCAAATCTCACCCTGCATGAAATGGGGGTAAAACCCCACACATGAGGACCAGTAAATGCCCCATGTCCAGTTACTTGATTTTACAAATATAAGGGCACCCCTCTCCAAGATCTACCTGAGTCCATCTCTCTGTTCTCTGTTTTCAGGCCTTGCGGTCCATCTTACTTTTCTTTGTGCTACATTTTGTGTGCTTGTTTATTGCCTAAATGGCCTGGATATTTCCGTAATAACTAAAAGGGAAATGCAAATCAGCACACATCCCATTGGTCCACCATCTCAAAGATTTTAGAGCAGCCCTATCATTGATTGTGCTCTGATATGAACTTTAATTAAAAATTAAAATAAAAGTCCCAAAGAAGGTCATTTCCTTCTTTGGTTCACGGATGCCCGGGTAATCCACAGATAGCATCTCAGCGAATGAGAATCTCAAATTAGAAAATGCAGGGGAAATGGGCCACGTGAAAAAAAGCACTTAATAAAACTGTGTATTAGTATCATCTTGTAAAAGTTTATCATCTGTGGCCTCACTTTGTATAATGAGAAAGGAATTTTTTTAATGAAATGATCTTTTCCCAATTGATACACCTTACTATTTGTGTGCTGTTTATCTTGTTTCCCAAGTAAACTTCAATTTATAAAACATCCCAGTTTGACCTTAGCTCATTTCTGCTTCTCACCCTCCACATTTCCCATCCTTTGCTCCTGACAACTTCTTAATGGAAACTAAGCATTCAAACATCAAAATGTTTCTATGTGGGGTTTTCCTAAAGGAAGAGCACATATGTAAACACCCCCAGCACACACACACACACACACACAAACATACCCCAAGATGTCTCACACTTTTTCCCATAAAAAGGGTATCTGCTAATAGCTTAGCTTTCTTGCCGACTTTTGAATTTAACATTACAAAGCACTTCAGGGAGGACATTTAAAAATTTTCTGTGAAGGTCAAGAGGGATTAAGCTGTAGTGGCCTGCTTTCCCTCTTAGAATATTCAGCTGCATTACATGATTGATTTGGGGGCGGTGGGCGGGTGGTGGATTAAGTGTGCTCTCCACGGTGGGTGAGTTTGGGTTCAGTTCAGTGGATTTTCCTGAGTGCACTTAAATGCGGGGTGCCATAGCTGCAGGGGATGTCACAGGTAAGACGGGGCAGTCCACTGCCTCATCTCTTCCTGGTGCTAAACTGCCTGCAGTTTCTCAGGTGGCCCATATTCTCTCCGACCTCTGGGCCTTTGCGTTTGCTGTTCCCTCTGCTCAGAAGTCCTGCCTAACCCCTTAGTTCCTTTGTCCTTGCATGGGTCATGATGGCTCTTTACTTGTTGATTACCCTGTGATGTGTATCCCAGTGCCCAGCACCTAATGGCTTCTAGGAAATACTCAAAAACTACTGAGAGAATGATTTAAGGCAAATAGACAGAACAACCATCACTAAAGAGCCATGAGTGGTATATGAAGAGCATCGGGGATTCAGAGGAAGAAAAGATACAGCCTGGTTAGAGCACTTAGTTCAGCCTTTATAAAGGAGGTAACACTATATGGCCTCGAGGGATGGGTGGAATTTCCACCTAGTCATTGTACTTCTATGGGCTTCCCAGATGGCTCAGATGGTAAAGAATCTGCCTGCAATGCAGGAGACCGGGATTCGATTCCTGGGTCGGGAAGATCCCCTGGAGAAGGGAGTGGCAACCCACTCCAGTATTCTTGCCTGGAGATTTCTGTGGACGGAGGAGCCTGGTGGATTACAGTCCTTGGGGTCGCAAAGAGTTGGACATGACTGAGTGACTAACACTTTCACAGTAATGAACAGGATCACAAAAAGCAAAGAAACAGGAAAATTCTGGATGTGTCTAGAAATTTTTAAGCCACTCAGTTTGCCTTGAGGGTAAAATTTGTAAAAGGAAGTGGTCTATGACAAGACCAAAGAGGTGCTGGGTTATGGGAGTTTGAATAGCAGTTATATAGTTTTTATTTAGTTTGTCAAATAGTGGAGAGCCAATAATGGTTTGAGGAGAGGGTAGTGACATGATAGAGGTGGATTCTGAGATGCTTAACCAAACAGCTGCAAATTATGGGGAAGGGAAGGGAGAACCTGAATAGGGGAATTAGTTCAGAATCCAGGTTAAAGGAGCTGAGCTTTTGAGCTGGAGCTGCAACCTGGGCCAGGTAAGTTGTTTCCACGTCTTTTATCACTCAATAATTGCTGCATACCAGTAATATGCAATATGTATGTAAGTTCCAAAGTCAAAGTCAGTCAGTCGTGTCCGACTCTTTGCTACCCCATGGTCTATACAGTCCACGGAATTCTCCAGGCCAGAACACTAGGGTGGGTAGCCTTTTCCTTCTCCAGGGGATCTTCCCAATCCAGGGATCGAACCCAGGTCTCCCATATTGTGGGCAAATTCTTTACCAGCTGAGCCATAAGGGAAGCCCAAGTTCCAAAGCATAACAATAAAATGAACACCTGTAACCCTACCATCCTGTTTAAGATGAAACCCTCCCCAGCCCCCAGGATCCAGAACTAACCATTTCGTGAATCTTTTGTCCTTCTGCCCATTGCTCGCTTTATAGTTTTGCTATATATGGATATAATCCTGAGCAATAGATTTGACTTGTTTCTGAGCTTCGTATCATTAGAGTCATATCATATGTAATTCTTCATAAATAAACATCATGCTTATTTAACCTGATGTTTCTGGGATGCATATATTTGGATACATGTAGGTCATTCATTTCCACTGCTGTCATATACTGCAGTTTACTTACCAGTTCTCATATTAACACATATTTGGGTTCTTTCCCTTAAGAACAATGTAGCCATGCACGTTTTTGATGTATATCCTAGTACATGTAGGAAGAATTTCTCTAAAAATACATGCTTTGGAATAGGGGCACAGGCTTGCCATGTGTTCAACTTTACAAGACAACGTCAACTGTTTTCCAAAATATTTTACCCATTTACACTCCTGTCAACCCCATATAAATTTCTGTTTCTTCATAGCCTTGCCAATTCTGATGCTGATGCTAAGTATTATTAAAGATGTGTCTTCATCTGGACTTGAGACCTTTTCCTACTAACAGGAAGAAACCCCTAGTACCCATTACAGTGGGCGTATCTTTGTCAAAGTATATTTGAGACAAAGAGCTTTTCTCTTTTCCTTCCCTCTGAGCTTCCAAACGCCTCAGGGGTTAAATAGGAAATGTATGGCCGTTGGCCTCCCCACACCACAACATGGCGTTTTTTGGGGTCCCTTCTGTTTTGCTGTAATAGAACTAAATCATCCATCACTGTCCCAAGTTCACCTCTTTTTTCATTTTTTGTGAGTGCATTTATTCTGGGCATTATTTTCAAATCACATGTGTCAGTTTGATGAGCTTGTGCTTTTCTGTGTTGTTCTGAGATTTATATGGGGTAGTTTAAAAGAGGAGCATGATTGAGAACAGGGCATTTTGCTGCTTAGGCAAAATACGGAAGGTAATGCTGTCATGCCCGAGGCCATCCTCGGACACCAGGAGAAGTCAGCTAAGGAGAGGTCATCTGTCATGTTTCATTTCTTTCCTGTGTACCCTGCTGCATGTTTTATATGTGAGCTGTGTGTTTTATTGTCCTTTGTCTTAACTATACCCCCCAAACACTTGACCCTGGAGGTTAGCCAGATTCTAGTAAGCTTGAGGCAAGACAAGCACGCATGCAAGATTCCTGTTCAAAGAGATGTGTCTTTTTGCCTTGGAGCAGGGTCCTAAATTCCACTGAGACCCCAGGATTTTTTTTTCATATATATATATATATATATATATTCATATATATATATATTTCCAGTTTGGACTGCTTCAGGTATTGGCAGAAAAGAATCCAGAGAAAATAATTGGATTGTTTGAGAAACTGCTCAGAGAAACTCAAATTCACAGTTCACAGCAAGCAGCCAAAGGATTGATTATTAAGATGTACCATTATAAAAGTTCTATAAATGGATGTGCCGAGTCTGAAGTGGGAGGGTAGCAAATGCGCCCCTACACTCGCTCTTTAATCCGCTTCTCTCTGCACCCCCACCCCAGTCCCCATCAGAATGACTGCCTGGGCGACTAGGTCACTTTAGCACATTGGAAATAAAGCTGGACACCCTGGTCAGCTTCCTAAGCCTTGAGGAAGTTCACGGAAGGGTGGTACAGATTTCCGGCTTGTCTCTGGGCCCCCTACACAGAGAAAATACTGAGTAAATGTTTATCCTGTGAATAGATGGATAGAAATGTCTGTAATTAATACTTTCAGGCAATCTCAGTTGAGACACAAGTAAGAGCAAAGTGCTGGGAGCCTGAATGTAGGTAGGGTTTCGGCAGAGGTGTCCTGTCTCTGAAGTCTTCGTAAGTTGAGAGAATCTGGTCTTCAGTGTCTGATGCTTGCCTAGAGTTCACTCTTCATTATATGAAAATGGATGATGGTGGTTTTGGATTCCATGGCTTCTGTAAAATGGAAGACAGAGGTGGATTTCTGTTCAGTGCTTTTTCTTTCTTTTTTTTTCTGCCACTGGGCGTGTGGGATCTTAGTCCCCTGACCAGAGACTGAACCTGCGTCCCCTACAGTGGAAACGCAGAGTCTTAACCACTGGATCTCCAGGAAGTCAAAGTTTTTAGACTTCTTTTTGATGATTTCAGTGCTTCCTTGAAGGAAACGCTTGAGAATTCTGTGAAATTTCCTCCTGGCTTCTACTGACACAATAAGTGGTCAGTGGAAGGTTGTTACTGTCATTTAGTTGATAAAGTCATGTCTGACCTTTGGCAACCCCATGGATTGTAGCCCACCAGGCTCCTCTGTTCATGGGATTTCTCAGGCAAGAATACTGGAGTGGGTTGCCATTTCCTTCTCCAGGGGAGTGGGTTGCCATTTCCTTCTCCAGGGGATCTTCCAGACCCGGGATCAAACCTGCATCTCCTGCATTGGCAGGCAGATTCTTTACCACTGAGCCACCTGGAAAGTCCCAGTCAGTGGAAGTCTTCCTATAAAATGTGTTCCTCTCTTCCCTCTCCCACCACCCAAGTAACTTTAGAGACAAGGTATTGTCTTTATAAAATTTATCATAGTGACCTTGTTTTTACAGGAAATGTCAACCTGTGTCCCCTGCTCCCAAATTCTAACAGTCTGCTCAACCACTGTCTAAGAAAAACTCATTTTCTTACATTGCAGTAATATGACCCAGTTCCATGATGGCAGCAGAGGGAGCCCCTCTGACATCTGACCTTGGGCTGGCAACTCTCTACCATGTCCTTCCCTCATCCATCCCTGGGGGAAACTGAGGCACTGATGCAAACCTGAGTGTTTGAGATTATAAGACCTTTGGGATGGCACCTTATTGTAGGATGGGTCTTGCTGCTGAACCTTCCTCGAGGGTCCTCCATCTAGAGTCCACTCTGAGGATTCTTGTCACCAAACATGATTCTTGGAGGCTATGTAAGAAAATGCCTGGGGCCTTTTGTGTTGTTGCAGTCTCAGTTGTGGGCTTGTTACGTGGCTTGTTACACTCCTTACATGGCTGCTTAGCCAGCCTTATCTCTTGAGCATGAGTCATGCCTAATTGGTCAGCTGCCTTGGGTATCTTGGAGGCCAGAAATCAGCACACTCAGCAGCCATGACCTGGGATGTCTGATTGAAGGTCTGCCTGTCCTAATTTGACCCCCAATCATCTCTCTCTGTCCCCACGAGAAGGCCTGCCAGGAGCTGTTTTAGCCACGTAGAAAAGATGACCTCCTGGGACTTTCTTGGGGCCAGTGTTTAACACTTTGCACTTCCACTGCAGGAGGCACAGGTTGGATCCCAGGTTGGGGAACTAAGATCCTGCATGCCATGAGGTGTGGCCAACAAAAGAAAAGATGACTGTCTCCAGCCCCCTGCCCTGCCCTTTCTTAAACAGTTCTTAGATGGAGCTAAAATTAACGAAGAGTTCTTAATGTCAGCAACTGAAAATGAAAAATAAGCTTTAGAAACAACCATTTATAGTTAAAATTTTAACTTATGAAATGGGTAACACAAAAGAAAATGGAGGAAATCAGATAAGTTAAAAAAAAAATCACTTGCACTCTCAGCACCTACTGATAAGTACTGTTAGCGTTCTGGTGGATCGTTTTAAGTAGTTGTTTTCTCTCTGCATATATGCATCTGCATATGTATGTCCATGTGTGTATTCAGTTTTATATTTGTTTTGCAAAAATGAGATTGCACTGTTTTTTATCCTGCTTTTCTCACCCAATGGAAAATTTGGCATAGACACCTTTCTACAATTTTGAATGCTCTTCTTCAACATCACTTTAATGACCTCCTCTGAAAGTGGCTGCACCATGGTTTAATTGAACGAGCCACTGGTTTACAGATATTTGTGGGGTTTTTGATGTTGTCATCGTTGATATACACAGATCTGACACGAGCTCTGTTGTCACAGAGTCTTTGCATGTTTCTGATTGTTTTTTTTTTAATTTACTATTTTTTTATTTTTTAAAATTAATTTAATTTTTTTGAAGCACAATTACTTTACAGAATTTTGTTGTTTTCTGTCAAGCCTCAACATGAACCAGCCATAGGTATACATATATCCCCTCCCTTTTGAAACTCCCTCCCATCTCCCTCCCCACCCCACCCCTCTAGGTTGATACAGAGCCCCTGTTTGAGTTTCCTGAGCCATACAGCAAATTCCCAACGGCTGTCTATTTTACACATGGTTCTTGGAATAAACCTTCATGAGGCAGAACTGTTGGGCCAGGTGGTATGTACATTTGTAAGGCTCTCACATTTAACAGTTGCATCAATTGCTACTGCTTCCCACTGGCAGTGGTTAGAGAAATACGTCCATTTTCCCCAAGCCCTTGCCGTTATCCGGATTATGAATCGGGTGGCAATCTTTCAACAGATGACAGGTGGTCTCATTGTTTTGCAATTATTCAATTACCAGTGGTCTTGAATACTTTTTTTTTTTTAATGTGTTTTTGACCATTGGTATCAAGCCCCTTGTAAACTGCTTCTCCTTTGCCAAACTTCTAATGTACCACAAAAGCTCAGCTTTAATTAAGCTTGTTCAGAGTCCTAGGCCTCATAAAGCCCTTCACAAAACAGGACTCAAAAGCACAGAGCTTTTTCTTAATACCACTTATCTCCTCTAAGCGAGGATGGAGGATGGAGGATGGAGGATGGAAGGATTTCAAGGACCCAAAGCCGATAGACAGCTCCCTAGGCAGCACTCAACGTGTCATTCGGCCAGTAGAGGTCGCTGTTGTATCAACCAGCTCCCCAACCTTATCTGTGAGTTCAGCCTTTTAAGATAGAAAATAAATCAGTGCATGCAGTATTTTTAACAACAGTATTTATTTAAAAAAAAAAAAAAAAACTCATGATTTTGTGCTTTTAAAAAAACTGCTTATTTTGTGCCCTCTTATGTGTGAATATAAAGCTCTCTGTGAATATTAGTAAAAGCCACTATATGAAATTTATTATTAATCATCTATTTTTAGGCATGAAGCTTTGCTGTATTATGTTTTAGCAGCAGAAACTGGAATTGAAGTGTCACAGACAAATTTAGCACACATCTGTGAGGAGAGGCCAGTAAGTAAATGTATTCTCCTCAGACTAGAAGCTCTAAGGTTAAGGATAATGAATTGGGTTTTATGGAGGCAAAATCAGTCACTTGGCCAAAATATTAATGAGTTAACTTTTTCTCCCCCTTCATTCCCTTAGGACCTGGCCAAGAGATACTTGGGTGTTAATTGTGTTTGGAGATACTATAATTTCTCTGTTTTTCAAATCGATGCTCCTTCATTTGGTATGTATAGAGAAACGGGTACTAAATTGAAGCTTTGGAGGCTTTTAATCTTTGGTAACAGGGAACATCTAACAGCTTTGTGTGAAGTGTGATATTTCTAAACAATTAAGAAAGAGAGTGAAAAATTTCAGCCATTAAGATCTTGCCTAAACTCTGCTCTCAATCTCAAGCAGAGCATTTCTCCTCATCCATCGTCTACTGAATTCTTAGATCCACCATTTTCTAAGGAATCAGCAAGAATTCATAAAATAAAGCTATTCTGGAGAGTCCCTGGCCAGTCATTTACCCTTTTGCCCTCAGATGGATTCCCTGTCTACCTGGTTCTGCTCTGTGTGATAGGAGGCTGACCCTCAGGAACTACAGTTCCCAGACCCGTTTGGATCTGATTAGTTTCAGCCAATGGGAGGCACAGGCAGGAAATGTCAGGGTGGGAGGAGATGAGAAGCCCAAATATTTCTCCATTTCTCTGTCTGCTTTGGGCTGTATCTCTGTCAACGGCTGCACTTCCATGGTCCCAGCTCCTGCCTGGCAGTCCATCCTCTGTGGTCTCAACTGGCCCCGAGTTCTGGGAAGGTTGTAGCTTCCCTCATTGCTAATCTCTAGGTTGCCTACTCTTTCCCATTTGCCCTTTCAGCTCTTCCAACACTCATAGCCAGTTGCAAAATCCCAGTTTTGAATGGTCCAACGTGGATTCTTTTTCTGATTGGACATTGAGAGATACATACACTCTTAAAATTTTTCCTTAGAGAAAAAATAAAACATATGGCTTAAACAGAGTAAAGACATGCTCATCAATCATAAAAACCCAGGCAGCAAAACCTTAATACCGCAAACATCCTTGGCTGATTGGACTGTGAGGTTGCAGACTGATTTTCACTGGGTAGTCTCCATGTAGGAGAGCTACCCAGCCAAGCAAGAAAATGTGTCCAGAAATGGAGAAATGCAGAAACCATTTTCCCCCTCCTAACAGCAAGGAAACCTAAAGATGTATCTGTATTCAGATTCTGGTGGAAAAAATTTGAAATAATGCAAATGAGCCATTCTTCTAAAATATCGATCTGAAATCAAACCACGTGACAAATAGACCTGTAATTCTCGTCCTGCAGCATATTTGAAAATGGGAGATCTTTACTACTATGGCCACCAAAACCAGTCACAAGACCTCGAGTTGTCTGTGCAGATGTACGCCCAAGCAGCGCTGGATGGAGACTCACAGGTAAATAGCAACAGAAATGAGCTCCTGGTGGTGCTCGTTCCTGAGGCTGCAAATCCACTTCTCATTCATTTTCATGAGCCCCTCACAACCTCTCTGAGGCCACTAATCTGCATGGCGAACCTTTATCAAGCGCTTACTATGTTTCCCATGCCATTGTCATAACAATCTTGTGGGAATAGGGGTCAGTGGACCTATTTTATAGTAAAGAATGCCAAGATTGTGACAAGGTGATAAAATGCTCAAGGCTAAACAACCAGGTAATAGATGAAACAGTCAGAGCCTAAACCCAGGTCTCCTGACTGCAATCCCAGGAGTCTATCAGATTCCATCAAACTAACTCACCAGGTAGAAACTCAAGCAACTGTAAGAGGTCAAAATGGGAAGGACTTTACTTGTGTAGCTGAGTCAGTGCTTTAGTGATAGAACTTTATTCTCAGTGACCTTTTTTTTTTTTGGGAGAGGGGGACTTCTTATTTTGGAATATTTGTAGAATTATAGAAAGGTCACATAACCATAATACCATTATCAAACTAAGAAATTAGTGTTGACTCAGTACCAGTAACTATACAGCAGAAGTTATTTGGATCTCACTACTTTTTCCGCTAATGTTACTTTTGTGTTCCAGGATCCCACACTGCATTTAGTTGTCATATTTCTTTGGAGTTCTTCCATCTGGGACCATTCCTAGTCTTTGTCTTTCATCACCTTGGCACATTTGAAGGCTGCTGGTCAGATATTGTGTAGAATGTCCCTTGATTTGTGTCTGTCTCCTTTTTTCTCATGAATATATAGAGTTTCTGCATTGGGGCAAGGATAGCCCAGATGTGAGGTGTCCTTCTCAGCGTATCATATGAGGCATGCATGATGTCTTATTACTGGGGAGGTTGATCCATTCACTCAGTGAAGGCGGTTTCTGCTGGGTTTCTTCCCTGTAATGCTAATATTTTTTTCTCTTTCTAATTTATAGATGTTTGGGGAAGGTAATTTGCGACCACACAAATATTCTATTTTTCCTCAAGCTTCTGCCCACTGATTTTAATATCCTTCAGTAACTCTTGCCTGCAACAATGTTCAGGCAACCAACTGTGGTGTGCTAACGATAATTTTCTATTTCTCTCATTCCTTCTATATTTGCTAATCAAAATGCTCTTGTAAGGACCTCAAGGCCATTTCGTGATGAAAGTTAGAATAGCTGTTACTGTCTTATGCCGCCCATTTCCGGTGTTGTGATTTGTGATCTGATCACAGAGCAAAAGTTGGAAACATTCCTATCTCAGTCTCTTTTTTTGGGCCATGCCACTCAGCTTTTGAGATCTTAGTTTCTAAGTTCCCTGACCAAGGATTGAATCTGGGCCCTTGGCAGTAACGGCACAGAGCCCCAGCTCCTGGACTGCCAGAGAATTCCCATCTCAGTCCTTTTTTTTTTTTTTTTAAAAAAAAGGAGGCACTATGTTCTTTTTACCCATATCTCTGTCACTTCACAGTTATTTGGACATAGAAAGTCACTCAAGTACTGAGTCTTGATTTTCTCATTTGTGAACTGAGGTTAATAATAACATCCAAATCATAGGTTGCAAAGATATATGAGATGCTAGATGTAGTATGCTCAGTGGACATGATCTAGCCTAAACTATTATTATTTGTTCTGGAATAAAATAGATTTGGGTGCTAAAAGGATTTGCTCGAGGGCCAAACTCCCCTAAATGACATCTGTTGTTACTCAAAATCAGGCCTGGACCTAATTTTTTTTTTTTTTTAATTCTGAGTTTTTATTTTTCAAAAGATAATGTTATAAAAACATTAAAGAATAATTTTTAAAGAGAAAAATATTGAAGAATGCACCCATAATTTCATGTCAAGGGCTTTATTCCTTTGGTCTTTTTTTTTTTTTTTTCTAGTTCCTTCAGTTTTCATGCCTTTCTGAGTCCTGGCCACAGGCCAGTGGGTCTCTGTAATGGTAACTAGAGCACATGGGCCACTTGAAAAATCTGCTCCTTCTCACATATTGCAGGAATATGTGCATCCTATTGCCTAATCTCTGTAATTATTACTCTTAACTACTGCCCCATACTCTGTTAAGCTGATAGAATGTAATTTATTAAGTTTTATCTTTTCATGGACATTTATTATATCTTGTTCACTAATGTATTGATTGATTTGACACATGTTTATGTAGTCCTGCCATGTCTTAGATACTGCTTAGTGGTGGGGGCACAGCATTAAAAAGTAGACAATGTTTTTGTCTACTAAGGAAGTCTATTAAGGAAGATGTGAAGGTCATTTCCTATTGCATTGCGATTATAGTAAATACTATAATGAACGTGTTCTTATTTCTACCTTTTACCTCCATTTGATTAATTTCTTTATAATCTGAGAAATGGTATTACTAAGTCAAACAGTCTAAATTGTTTTATGGCTCATAATAATAGTATATTGCCCATTTGCTTTCTGAAGTTGTTTCCCAATCAATATATCACCAAGCAGGACTTAAGTATAAGAGGATAACGGAAATCACGTCGGCACTGGATATTTTCATGGCTTAATATTGATGATTGAATAATACAAGTTGATCCTTCCTTATTGTTTAACTTTTACATATGCTTATCTATGATAATTTATTTACTCTTCATATTTTCTTATGTGAATTCTCTGTTCTTACTCTTTGTCTGCTTATCTATTGGAGTTGTGGTATTTTTCAATTTAAATTATAATTAGTTCTTTATACATTTGGCCAATAGATAATGAATTTTAAGCTATTACATTGCATATAATATTTCCCTAGTCCATTTTCTCATTTATTTTAACCATGTTATTTTTCCATTGTTCCGAGACTTTACAATTTTATAATGTCATTTTATTCTTTTCTTCTAATACCTCATTTTAAGAGGACCTTTCTTTCAAAAAGTGAAGAAATAGTCTGTTTTCTGCTTGTGTGTGTGTGTAAAATTTAAAGAGACCTGTAACTATTAAGAAATTATTTGTCAGCATAGTGGAGCTTAAGATTTGGGACTGTGAATCCGGTCTGCTTGCATTTGAATCCCCTTTCCAGCTGCATGACATAGGGCAAATTCCTTAACCTTCTGTGTCTCAGCTTCCTAGTAATAGTAGTATACAGGGTAATAGAGCCTATCTTGATTTGTTGCTATGAGGATTGAGTTAATATATATAAAACAGAACAAAGCCTCATATACAACAGCACTCAGAAAATGCTGGCTCTGTTATTTTATCGTGATCATCACATAGCATGCTTGTGAGACTCCTGCTGTTTACAAACCAAGGGTTGGTGACTTTTATTTAGAATCAACTAAATGAAAGAAAAGGGAGGATATAAGTCATTAAAGTATGACTTAATTCTTTGAAGGGCAACAACTCTTTGGAATCTGTAAAGCCCTAATGATAAGTAATGCATCATTGTTTATTTCTTGGTCTGGCCACGTGCTCAGCTCATGATGGATGGTGCATCTCCTCCAGGCACTATAATAGTTGTCGTTCTTTATGAAGCATCTCAACCATCAGGCTCTTAACTGTGTGATTTTATTGCACCTGCACAGCGTAATATGGTAGTCCCTACCTCTGTGGGTCAAGAAGAAGATGTTTAATAGGGGAGAGGTAGGGAAGCATGCCAGAGTAGCGGATTTGTGCCAAGAGGAATCAGAAGAGGAGATTTTCCTCACTAGCCTAGGAAAGATGAGTCAAACACTCATACATGACTATGTGCATCAGAGACCCTCTCCCTCAGCGCCCACAGCCACAGCCTGTTCAATTTCTGATATGCTGATGGTGACCCAGGGTAGTAATCTAATGATGCACATTGCATTTGACTTGGTGTTCTGGTTTTGTTGATAACTCAAGGGCATGTTTTCCAGAAAGTTCTGTCTTGAGAGAGTAAGCAGGAGGACAGATTCCCCCGGTTGATTGGCTTCTGAGCAGATGGGACGCTGCAGCCTCTGAAAGCCTCCTGGTTCTCCTGCAAATAAGTTTCTCAGATGCATATATTTAGGGAAACAATTTATCAATGAAGATGACAAAGCCATCTGGCTCTAAAGACTGAGGAAAAATCCAGAGGTTGTAAAAGTTTATATTCTGATGAGTGTATATCTAAGTTTTATTATAAGGAAAGAATGAGTTTGGTTTGTGGCTTGTTTTCAGGGATTTTTTAACCTGGCACTGCTAATAGAGGAAGGTGCTATAATCCCACATCATATTCTGGATTTCTTGGAAATTGACCCAACAATCCATTCTAATAACATCTCCATCCTCCGGGAACTGTATGAAAGGTGAGTTCAGAGCCTCTTCAGTACTGTAAATGCTGGGGAATCCAAGTGGGTAGTGTTTGCTTTTTGGCTAAAGTTATCCTTATTTTCTCAAGTATTAGTTGCTCAGTTGTGTCCAACTCTTTGCGACGCTGTGGACTGTAGTCCACCAGGCTCCTCTGTCCATGGAATTCTCCAGGCAAGAATGCTGGAGTGGGTAGCCATTCCCTTCTCCAGAGGATCTTCCTGACTCAGGGATCGAACCCTAGTCTCCTGCATTGCAGGCAGATTCTTTATTGCCTGGACCACGAGGAAGAGCCCCTTATTTTCTGTCAGTGGTTATAAAGGGCCCAAGATTTGCTTCAATTAGAGAACATACAGCTGGACCCAAACTTAATTCCCCTTTCTAGTATCTGAGGACTGAGATACAGAACGTGCTTGATCTGAAGAGGGCCCAGGATTTGCTTCAATTAGAGAACACACAGCTGGACCCAAACTTAATTCCCTTTTCTAGTATCTGAGGACTGAGATATAGAATGTGCTTGATCTGAAGTTAAAATGCTGACCCAGGTTTTCCATAAGAGTGGAAAAAATAGTGTCCAATTAGATGATGTTCTTCTGCAGATAGGTATCCCTGTGTCTGGACTTTGGACAGACACTCAGACAAAAGTGTTGCTTGGCAGTCTCCATGCTGCAAGGTCTTCCTTGAAATGTCTTTTTATAAATGATAAGACTGACCTTTTCTGAGATTGTTGCCTGGGTGTCTAGTATTTCCATGTAGGCTCAGACTCCTCAGAACTGCTTTATTTCTTTTTCCCCTCATCTTACATGTGCTCATTTGACCCAAAACAGAAGGACATGGGTTTGAGGATCTGCAAATATTGGCAATGCTACCAACGTCTTCCAACACTGTCAAGATGCCCTGTGCTGTTTGTCTGCAGGTGCTGGAGCCATAGCAATGAGGAGTCCTTCAGCCCCTGCTCCTTGGCCTGGCTTTACCTTAACCTCCGGCTGATCTGGGGCGCTATCCTGCACTCTGCGCTGGTAAGGAACCGTCTCCCCCCAGCCCTGCCCTCATGGTCCCTGCCTTCTATCAATCATCTGACATCTGCTTCGGATGTTTGCAGATCTACTTCCTGGGAACCTTCCTGCTGTCCATATTGATCGCCTGGACTGTGCAATATTTCCAGTCTGTCTCAGGTAAAGATTTACAAAAAGCTGGGCCCATATATAAAAAAGTAGTGATTCTTTTTCCCTACTAGAAAAATGACATTTTCCCCTCTTGGCCATGCTGTTGCTTTTTGTTAGGAGGATCATTCACAAAATGATGGTTACCCCTAGGGCTATATGGTAATCTCTGGCTGATGCAAGGCTCCAAGTATTGTTATATTTTTCAAAATAAGCAAGGATTTAAAAAACAAAAAAATAAGGTGCTTAAGAAATTGAACAAAAATGTCTACTCCCATTGAAAATATACCTGCTATCAAAAAAACTACGGATTTCCCAGGTGGCACAGTGGTGAAGAATCCACCCACCAATGCAGGAGATGGGGGTTCAGTCCCTGGGTCAGGAAGATCTCCTGGAGGAGGAAATGGCACCCACTCCAGTATTCTTGCTTGGAAAATTCCAGGGATGGAGGAGCCTGGAGGGCTATACTCCCAGGAGTCACAGAGTCAGACAAGACCGAGCAACTGAGCGCACGTGCACACACACCAAAACTATACTTTGTGTGTCTTAAAACTCAGGTCCAAGGCTCCCTCTGGCACAAAGTCTTCCTGTTTATCCCAGTCAAGCATGTGGGATGATAAAGAAGCTCTTGTGATGAGTAACATACCCAGTCACTTAGATTCAGAGGGAGGGGCCGAGAGGGCTAATGGAGCCAGCGTTTCGTCTAGTGTGGCTTCCCCTAGTCAGTAGTTCTTTTCTGAACTAGGGTGGGGCAGTCCTTCTAGCTGGGTTTAGAGTCCAGGTGTATGGCCTCATTAGCTGTGTGACTTATGGACAGTTATTCACCTTCCTGATCCTCTAATTTCTCATCAGTAAAATAAAGTTATAACAGTAGCTACTTCTCAGGGCTGTTAGGAGGGCTCAGTGGAAAGAATACTCATGGCCCTAAAATGACAACTGTAGTTCAATGTTAGCTGTTGTGTTTATTTGATACATAAAACCCTCTTGATGAAGTTCGCTGTTGTGTCTGTCTTTCCTATGAGACCATAAGCTGAGTCAGAGGAAGGCCTTGGTCTCATCCTTTATGACCTCACACTTAGTAGGTGCTCACATTTGCGAACGCCTCTCAGTGAAGAATTCCAATTCCCCACCACCTGGGAAGCTACACCAGGACCGAATTATGCACGAAGACCGGCAGGGACATTTACAAATGGAGACATTAGGACTGGACATGGCGTTTGAGCATCGGCACAGCCGTTGTTTGTGTAGCAAATAATGAAAAGCAAAAGGAGTGCATTTCAGCACATATTCGTTGGTGAGATGGAAGCCACTCTTCTGAGAGGCTAATACAGAGTCATTTTCCCTGATTACCTGAGGAGGTTAATAAGGAACCATCAAAAACCCTTCCAGGTTTGATGCCCTGTAGCATGCCGGCTGATAAATTTTCCTCATGCAAATTCTGTCCCGTCCCTAAATTTGTTGCCAGGTAGAGCACATTTATTTTGCATCTTGTCAGTGTTTTCCATTTCAAATTATCTTTGTCATTTTTTACTCTGTAGAAATATTGTTATGATTATTACAAATGCAATTCCGTTAGAGGAGCTGAAAATTGTCTTTATGATTTTATGCCAGCTGGTAGCCATGAAAATTCATGGGCTGGTAGAATGGCTTTTATCAGAAGTCATCTTTTTTTCCTTTCTCCATAGCTTCATTATCAGTCCCTTCACATTTCCATCTCCCTGTCCCTCCTGCCTTTTGATATGTTTTCCCCTTCCTATGTATCCTTTGCTCTTTCATTCTCTTTTTTCTTCACTTTTTTCAAACTCTTTCACTTGCTTCTTTATATACATACCTCTTCCCTTTGGTGAGCACCAGAGAAGTCTGAATATATATATATATATATATATAATTTAATTCTATGCCCTTCATTTTACAGATGGTAAAATGGGGGCTACAGGAATGACGTGGTTTGCCCAAAATCACAAAATAAAATCCAAGAAAGGATGTAGGGCAACTGACATCTGAGCTTTTTTACAGTCACAATACTTTACAGCAGGGGCTACCATCTGCCTCTGACCCATTGTCATCTTACATAAGACGTATTTTTTAACACATTTTCTGGTACCCTGAAATGAAGGACAAGTAACCTGCCTATATACTTATTTTTAAAAAATAAACAGCGATATAAAGAAGAAATAAAAAAGAAAGCAATTATAATAAAATAACATGTATTTCAATATGTATATCCTAGCCCCGTGCTTCTTAATTTCAGTGTGCACAGAAATCAGGCAGGGATCTGGTTAAATGTAGATTCTAGGTCAGTCAGTCTGGAGGTGGCCTCTGAGATCCTGCATTTCACACAGGGTTTCAGGTTGCATCCATAGAGCTATTCTATGGATCATACTTGGAGTCACAAGGGCCTAGAAGTAAAAACAAAAACTCTAGAGAAGGCAATGGCACCCCACTCCAGTACTCTTGCTTGGAAAATCCCATGGACGGAGGAGCCTGGTAGGCTGTAGTCCATGGGGTCGCTGAGGGTCAGACACAACTGAGCGACTTCACTTTCACTTTTCACTTTCATGCATTGGAGAAGGAAATGGCAACCCACTCCAGTGTTCTTGCCTGGAGAATCCCAGTGACGGGGGAGCCTGATGGGCTGCCATCTATGGGGTTGCACAGAGTCGGACACGACTGAAGCGACTTAGCAGCAGCAGCAGCAGGTATTTCCAAAACATGCCCCCATGGGGGTACCTACCAGCCCTGTTAGGACTAGCATTGAATTAAAGTATGTAGTAAATTATTTTCATATTTTTTAAGTCTTCAACATAAGTACAGATTTGTCCCTAGTTTTGAAATAAGAGGGTACTCCATCATTGATTGGGTGATGGGGCAAGGGGAGATTGGAGCTCAGAGAAGAAGAGAAGCACTGCAGAGGGGTCCTGAGAGGGCAAAGTTTCTGCCCCAGGCACCTCCTGGATGAGCCAAGGTCCATGAGCCGCCCCACCTAATGGGATGGATGTAGAGATGCAGGTGGTAGCCCTGACCATGGTGTAGCTGGTGCAGGAATGCAGCCCGGATGCTGACTGCCAGAGTACAGAGGGACAGGATTTGTGGGCTCAGAGCCTCCGTTAAGGCTCTGGGTGGGAGGATTGTGCCATAAGTTAGGGATCTTTGTCATTTTGTGATTTGCATTTTTTACTGTCAGTTGTTTTTAAAAACTAATGATTTATAGCCAGACCTTTAAATTGAACTGTCCATCCATTTTGCGTTCAGCTCCAGCTACCTTCATTTTCCTCCTGAGTTTATTCGCTTTGTGATATATAGTCAACATTTCACTGTGTTTGCCACATTAAATTGTCCTGCATTCAGAAGGCTAGCGGTGCGGGACAGTAGCTGACAGCTCAGGCTGCTGAGATTCCGGCCTGTCGCTAGTTGTGTGACCTTCGGCAAGGGAGGGACCCTCTCTGTCCCTCGGTTTCCCATTCTGTAAAACAGCAGAAGACCATCTTATTTACAAAGCAGAAATAGAGACACAGAATAGAGAACAAGCATAATGATACCAAGCGGGACGGGCTGGGGGGAGAATAGGATGAACTGGGACATTGGGATTGACATATACACTATTGGTGCTATGGATAAAAAAGATAAGTAATGAGAACCTACTGCATGGCTCAGGGAACTCAACTCAGTGCTCTGTGGGGACCTAAATGAGAAGAAAATCCAAAGAAGAGGGGATATATGTATTTATATAGCTGATTCACTTTGCTGTACCTTAGATACTAACACAACATTGTAATGCAACTATACTCCAAAAAAAAATTTTTTTTAAAGAAAAGAAAGAAAAATAAATAAAATAGCAAACATAATAGTACACCTACCTCGTATTGTAGTTGAGAAAGCCAAAGGAAAGAACATAGGGTTCTTTAGGACTCAAGAAATGTTAGCTGGTAGCTTCCTAAGGAGTAACGGTCTCTGGGGCATTTTCCTTTCCATTAAAGCACGCTGACAGCAGGTAACGCCTATGCTTAAAGAGCTTGTTTACCTCAGTCAGTATCACAACACTACCAGAGTCTAGCATGCTTTTCTTTGCTGTTAGACTCTTTCTAAGACGTTAAACTCTTTTTCAAAAACCAGCTGAACAAAGATACCAATTAGTCTAGCAAGCATACCAGAATAAGTCCACAAAAAATATTGTGTACACACAAAAGATCTTTTCTTTCCTTTGAGGGAAATTGTTTTTGATTCCTAGCTTGCATTTCCCCAGTTGGCTCAATCTTTCTGGAAGCTGATGCCTCCCAGGGACGTACTAAGGTCCATGGGTCTTGGGTGGCACTAACCACTCAGATGATCATCAGTCTGATAACAGAATACACACTGACCCGGGCCTACAGCATCCTTCTGGGTCCTTCAGCTTTGCAGCTTCTGAGTCATCAATGAGTCCCAAAGCTGATCACCATTAACCTTTCTTCCCCCAACTCTTCCTTGCTCAGATTGCTGCAGGGCAAGAAGAGAACTCCACTGAGCTACACCCCCAGCCAGGCTCAGCCTCTTTCTCACACTCCAAAAACCTCCTTTCCCCACCTCATTGCATCTCTAAAGCACTTTTCCTCTTCCCTCCCTGTCAAAGATGCCAAGCATAATTGCCTTAATAGACTTGGGCTTTGAGGGGGGAAAATCCCAAAATGTGTCTGGGAGCATCTCCATTTCTCTTGCCATAAATCTCCCCTGAGACCAAAAAAAGTATGGAGCCTGGCTGCCTAGCAGAAAGTAAAAGGGAGAATAGAGGGAGACAATGTAATGACCAGTTCAGAGAAAGTCCTGCCTTCCTCAGATTAGTGTAAACTTTATGTCTAAACATAATACACAGGAGAGAGCAAGATCTGTAGAATTACCAGCTCCGGGCATGACACAGGGTCACCTTTGGAACCAATGTCAGCCAATTCAAAATTTAAGCCAACTCATCCCGTTTCCCCTAAGTAGTTAATTTAGGGGTCTTTTAAAAAGAATAAGATGATAAGATCAAGATTAATTAAACCTTTTCCTACTCTTTCCCTGTCCTCTCCATTTCCAGTTAATGAGGTTTCTTCTAAAATTACAGTAAAATGTCACAAAGTGGCGCTCATGAAAAAAGCAGTAGCTTTAAAGTCAGAGTGATTTAATGGTGAGATTTTACTTTTTCCTATCTCATTACCCTTGGTGCCCTACTGGTATCTTTACTCATGAGAAATGTTTAAATGACATGGGTTTTCTACATGAGCTGGGCCCTGCTGGAGCCAGAGGCTCAAATGAAGTAGATTTAATCTCCAGATTTTCCGAGTTTCCCTCCCTCACCTCCTTACCCGCACCTACCTCCCCTGTCTTTGTAAATATTCAATTATCTCCCAATTCACCCAATATATTCTCTACTATTCTTCTTTTCTTTATGCTCACATCTGGTGAGCTGGCAAGCAGATATTTTTCCTACAATGGTCCACGACAGAGGTTGGCGAACTTTTTCTGAAAAGGGCCAGATAATAAACATTTGGGCCTTTGAGGGCCGTCTCTGTCACAACTATTCAACTTTCATTATAGTTCGAAAGCATCCATTGATGATACTGGAAAACAAATGATGAGACTGGTCTTCAATAAAATGCTACTGTGGACGTGACTATTTAAATCTCATATACTTCTCACATATCATAAAATAGTACTCTTTTGATTTTTATTCAACCATTTCAAAATGCAAAAACCATTCTTGGATTGCAAACTATACAAAAACAGGCAGCAAGTCACATTAGGTCCATGGACTGCAGTCTGCCAACCCAGGGCCAACTCTTGATTTTTCTCACTAACGAACAGGAAATGGTTCCCCAAGCAACAAATAATCCAAAAATCACTTCTATTTGGCTCTGGAATGCACTCTGCAATTTTTTAAGCAGCATGCTGGTTTTCCTGGTTACCTTGATTCTAGTCCGGTAATCAAATTAGAATGGATTCCAGGTGAGTGGAGACAAAGAGGCCATTCTAAAATTATGACCCGCTGTGGGGGACAAGGCTTGTCCAATGATTGCAAACTCCTGATGAAAATGGAGGAGTTCTCACATGGATAATAGCAAATTTACTGCTGAAACATTGAGCATTTTTATTACGTTCTAACAAGATTTCAGTGGTGGAAATGCTAATTATGCATTCTTTCTACATTTACACATTGGCACTTTTTTGTTTTAATCAGAAAACTGATTGCTGATTTATCTTGTTACCATGGTGATTTAAACATTTTCCCTGAACTTGAAATGGAAAAATAGGTGACTTAGTACTTCATTGACTTCCTCAAAGAATCATCAGAAGGATAAATCTTTGGTCCTGAGAAGGTCTTGGACACCATGTGATCCAAGCCCCCCAATTTACAGATGAGGAAACCAAGGCCTATGAGATTCAAGCATCATCTCAGGACTGAAATGTCTGCCGTTCAGTATCTACCCCAAAGTTGCCTACTAGTGATTGATAAATGTGATTTGCCTAGAACAGGTCTCCTGACTCCAACAAATGGTCTTTCTACCGAATCACCGGGTCTCACAGTCCCTGCCATGGTTAGGTCACCTGCCAGAGTGATGACTCTGGCTTAGAAGTGTCACATCATTACACAACACCCGGGCACCAACCCCACCCCACACCACCACGACCACTGTTTTGTTCTTTCAGAACAGTCTCTGGATTCACAAAGTCTTCTGTGGATATTGGAGAGGGTTCCTTGAAGAATTCCTTTACATATTCAAAAAGGTCAGAGGCTTTGGAGCCCATTCCTGGTTTGTCTAGAATAGCCTCTCAGAGGTGGAAATCTTGAAGAGTTTATCTAGAAGTCAGATGATCAACATCTGGTGGCATCTTCTGCAAGTTGGTACATTTCAGGATGGACATTTGGGAACCTTTAAAAGTGATCCCACCTACCGACTCAAGGACTGCAGAACTTAAGAGCGCTGCTTAAAGGCAAACTAGCAATTGCTCCCACAAAGCATGGCCACTGTGCTAGCCACATGTCATACTACCCCCATTTGACAGAGAAACCGCAGCTCAGAGAGGTTGAGTAACTTGCCCAAGCTCGCTCAGCAACTGGGAACTGGCAGACCATGTGACTCCTCGGTTTTCTGGCTTCAAAGTTTTAGCTATTTTCATAAGCTCTTGGGGTCTAAAAGTGAGCCATAGGCATCCCAGAAACAAATGCTTTCATCAGTCCTGCCAGCCAGGCCCCAGAAATTGATAAATCAACACATTACCATAGTAAGCCAGGTCACTAGTAGTAACAGCTAACATCTAATGAGGATGTAGACAAACCAAACACTGTCCTAAGAACGGAATATACATTAATTCATTTAGTCCTTATGGCAATAAGGCATAGAATCCCAGGGACGGGAAGCCTGGTGGGCTGCCGTCTATGGGGTTGCACAGAGTCAGACACGACTGAAGCGACACAGCAGCAGCAGCAGCATTCTTATTTTGCCCATTTTTTTTTAGAGGCAGAAAGAGAGTGGGTAACTTGTCCAAGGTTACATCACTGATTAAAGGCAGGGCAGCCAGGTCCCAGAGCCCAGTCTTATGGGCGGACCAGGATATATCTCAACCTCGGTGCCTAACGCAGGTGTGTCAGCCTCAGCACTTGTGATATTTGGAGCTGAATCATTCCTTGTTGACAAGAGTAGGGGAGGCTGGCATAGGCATTTTATGATGCTTAGGCAGCATCCCTGGCTTCTACCCACTAAATGCCAGTAGCACCTCACCCTTCAGTTGTGACAACCAAGAATGTCTACTGACGTTGCCAACTGTCTCCTGGAAATCAAAATTAGCCCCATTTGAAAACTATTGACATAAAGTATAAAACTTTATAAGCCTCCCTAATCTTAATGGTGGTCCAAGCTTCTTACTAAAGGTAGAATGATAAATAATTAAGCCTGGTAATTATGTTTTCCAAAGTTTATATACATGTACTTAAATAAGTCAATTTAAATCAAATTTGGTATATCATCCAAATGGAATCAGAATATGAATGAAACCAACACTCTTTTCTGATTGATTGCTATAATCCATAGCATCAATACCAAGTGGAAAAAAAAAAGAGAGAGATCTGACCATAGAAAACATAGACCAAGAGTTGTTTCTCCCTTCCTTCCTTCCTTCCTTCCTTCCCTCCACCTTCTTCCCTTTCTTTTCCTCTCTTTCTTTCTTTCTTAATATTTACCTGGAATTTGCAGCATAATTTTAAGACTCCCAGAGATCTTTGCATATCTATTCCAATTGCCATTTTATAGGAGGAAACACCAAAGTCCAAAGAACCTAGATAATGGGTCCTAAGTTGCTCATCTGTTTATAGTATCAAGGACACTAGACGAGCAGCATCTCTTCTGGCTTGCTAGAGTCCAGGTGTGGTTGTGTGTCCTGTACACACTGTTTTGAGGATTCAGCATGTGTTGTGCACGTGTCTCTGCAGCCAGCAGTTCCCACCTGATGCCAGCCCGGGCCTCCGCAAACCCTATGGCCCCCACTGCAAGTCCAGCTGTGACTCCAACGGCAGACGCCTCCGCTCAGGACCAGCCCACCATCACCAACAATCCAGAGCCACGTGGATGAACTGTGCAATGCAGGTCTCTCCAGATGAGAGAGAATCCTTTCAACAACTGGTATTGGAGAGCTGTGGCTGGGGCATTATACACCTTAAATGTCTTCTCAACTGGATGCGAATTTTGCACTTGGTGTCTTTTTTTTTTTTTTAATCAAAGAAATACCCAGAGCAGACAGTGGTTATACCAAAGGTTATCAAACAAATACAAGGAGCATCCTGATCACAGGGGTGTGTTGGGAAGGTTAACTGGGTTATTCTGGATGTCCATGCCTAATGATTGTGTGTGCAGGGAGTCAGAGTTTGCCTTGTGGTGTATCCAAATCCTTATACACTGAGGTGCATTTTAAGAATCAGCCCCTTGTTCATTCCATTTTATTAAAACAGCAGAAAATTGTGACTTCTCTACCAGTTGGATAATATTTGGTATGCGTGTTTGCCACTGCCCCGCTCTTCACAGTCCCACGGACAGATTTCCATTTGACATCTAAGACCAGCATTTCTGAGGCACCTTGAAATGAATAGGTTAAGGCTGGAAACACAGGAAAGGCAATGGCTTTGTAAATGGGTTTACATTTTTCTCCTTGAATTTTTCTAGAGTCGTAATGCTTCCAAATCAGTTAATGACACTGTTGGATGTCGTTTACTTTTCAATTGCAATCCATAAAATGACATTTAGAAAATTCTTAGTATTTAAGTGTAGTATTTTCCATGAATTACCCATTAGAATAGACTGGCAGCAGTGGAAAATGCAGGAAACAAGCCTTTAGCTCATAGTCTCATTCCCCACCCCTTATGCCTGCCTGCATCTGCGTAGGGGTGTGTGTGTGCGTGTGTGTGTGTGTGTGTGTTTGTGTGTGTGTGTGTGTTTGTGTGTGTGTGTGTGTGTGTGTCTGAGAGAGAGAGAGAGAAGAGAAAGAGCCAACTGCCCACACTGTATGCTGCTAAGGTAGTAAATAAATCAGTAATGCAATATTGTGGGTCCAAACTACTCTTTGCACTACTTTATTTACAGTAGTAAATAAAAATTATTTTTATACCATTGACTCCTAGGAAGTGGCTGCTTTTTTTTTTTATTTTTTTGTAGTTAACTGTTGTCATTGTACAAAGTCCTAAAGTCCATACATTCACCTCAAGGAGGCAAAAAGAAAAAGTCCCCTTATGAGAGGGATTATTGCTGGTAACCATTAACGTTTGTGGATAGAGAGGTGGCAGGAGTCTCCTCTCCAGGGAACCTGAGCTCAGGGGCTGAGCCCTGTGATGTTCACACAGTATCAGCCATTGTCTCAGGGCTCTGCTGTTGTGAGGCTGGGTTTCTATCAGTTCTGCTAAGTCTATAGCCATCCTCTTCCTCCTCTGTGTACTGTTCTTGTTTTAGCAAAGATTGTCCTTCCTGCTTGTGAAAACATTAGGCTTTGGAGTCAGACAGCCCTGGATACAAATTATGGTTCTGCTGCTTACTAGCTCTGTAATCTGGGGTGAGTGATTAACCTCTCTGAGTCCTAGATAACTGTTTTACAAAATATTGGCCATATAACCTGCCTCTTGGGCTTTTTATGAGGCTTAAGTGGGATAACAGGGCTTCCCAGGTGGCGCTGGTGATAAAGAACCCACCTGCTAGTGTAGAAGACTCACATTGGACCCCTGGGTGGGGAAGATCTCCTGGAGAAGGAAATGCAGCCCATTCCAGTGTTCTTGCCTGGAGAATCCCATGGACAGAGGAGCCTGGCAGGCTATAGAACATAATGTTGCAAAGAGACAACGGACACAACTGAAGCGATTCAGCACATACGCAATCAAGTAGGATAACGTGTAAAACTCTCAGGACAGTGCCCTGAACATGATTGGTTGTTATTTTTATTAGAAAGAGAAGTTGAGGGGTCAGATCAAGGGCTCTTTGGTCCACCTAGATGCTCTTCATGGCAAACATGCCTATTCTCCAGCTGCTGGGAACATAGGCCACTGACGGTTCATAGCTGCACTCCTCGCTGGGAACTGCCATCAGTGCCATCAGGACAGAAAACCTTTCCACATGCAGCTCAGGGCCAATGACTTGTTAATGCCGGGAGGGAGGTTTGCACAGTCTCAGCACTACTGACATCCGGGGTCAGGCGCTTCTTTGTCGTGGGGCGGTGGAGGAGGGTTGCCTGTCTTGGGCATTAGGACGCACTGCAGCAGCATCACTGGTCTCTACCCATTACAAGCCAGTAGTGCATGCACCCCCCCAACACACACACCCCTTCGTAGGCCTGTTGTGACGGCCAAAAAAGGTCTGACATTTCCAAACATTCCTTAGAGGGTAAAAAAATCATCACCCCTCCTTCACCTTGGTAATGATTGGTGTAGGAAAACAAAGGCTCCTTGCCTCAATTTGGAACAGTGCTTGAAGGGCCACCCCAGTTCCAGAACACCCCCTTGGTGGCACCCTCATTCTAGCTCCAATTCTCTCTCTGCCCAATTCTGCCCTCCTTGTTTTCACATTAGATTTCCTGACATCTCCTATAAAGGCTCCTATAAAACTTTCCACACAACCCTGCACTAAGAATCTATTTCCAAGAAACACAATTACGTTAGCCTTCTAGAGCTGCCATGTCAAAGTAGCACAGACTGGGTGACTTAAACAACAGAGCTTATTTTCTTGCTGTAGGGAGACTGGAAATCCAAGATCAGGATGTCAGCAGGGTGGTTTCTTCTGAGGCCTCTCCATGGCATGTAGGTGGCATGTCTTCTAACGGTATCTCTTTATAGTCTTCCTTCCGTGTGCGTCTGTGCCCTAATCTCCTCCTCTTACAAGGACAGCAGTCCTATTGCATCAGGGCCCATCCCTAATGACCTCATTTTACCTTAAATATCTCTTTAAAGACCCTATCTCCAAATGTGATCACATTCTCTGGTACTGGGGGTTAAGACTCTAATACGTGAGTTTTAGGAGGACACAATTCAGCCCATAATACCAACCTAAAACACCATGGCAGGTTGATTAAGGTCCAGAATATGGACTCTTGGGAGCTGTCCTGATCTGAGACAGTTGCCCAAACACGCTCATCTCAGCTGATTCTGGAAAGAACAGGAGTGGTTCCAGAGCCAAACCACTTCAATCACTTCAGTTGAAGCCGGTAGAAAGAGAGTAAAAGTGTTAGTCGCTCAGTTCTGCCAACTCTTTGAGACCCCGTGGACTGTAGCCCACCAGGCTCTTCTGTCCATGGAATTCTCCAGACAAGAACACTGGAAATGTAGCCATTCCCTTCTCTGGGGGATTTTCCCAACCCAGGGATCGAACCTGGGTCTTTTGCACTGGAGGCTGGATTCTTTACCATCTGAGCTACCAGGGAAGCTAGTAGGTCTTCCATCAATTCCTGTTCCAGCTTAGACTCCTGTTCTCTTGGGAGTTCTCAGACAGTATGATATAGGTCCAGCCTTGATCTCCATCTTCTCTCCTTATGTTCTAAACTCAGTTCCCACAAGTCTGATGTCCATGCTGGCTAGAATAGAACCCTGCACAGTGAGGGCAACAGGGCTGGGGGTTCGGGGTGGGGGTGGGGAGAAAAAAAGGAATGGGAGGATGGGGTCCAGAGGTGATACTCAGTTACTTCCCTATTGTCCCCTCTCCTTGGGACATTCTTAGGCCAGAGGGTGAAGTTCAGTAGATTGTCAAACAGATCTAGAGCACAGATGTGATTTATTTGGTCCACCAAATACTTTTAAAAATTCAGTTATGTTGTTATCTTAAAGATTTTAGGCTTTTCCTGGAAAAATCTACAGATGTGAAAAAAACTGGACTTTCATTGCTATATGGCAAGAACTGGCTGAAGCTGAGAAGGTCTGCTCCTTTTAGATAGATCTTGTCGTTTCTGGCTTGCCCCCGTCTCCACCATTCCCTGCTGTTTAAACTTAACCTATGTAGGTATTTGAATTTATGATCCATGCTTTGGACTTTTTCTTAATGACTATTTTGACAAGTTTGAGACAGACGTCCAAATTTATCTACTGCTTAATCACTGCAAAGCCCCTGGGGAACTGGGGAAATGGTAGTCTTTCTGCGGTCTAATAGAGGGAGAGGCTGAGTTGTGAGTCATTTGAAGTCCAGTAAAGTGTCCAAAATGTTGCAGTATAAAATGTCAATTAAAAAAAAAAGTATTTTCGGAATTCCCTGGCAGACCAGTGATTAAGATTTCATTCTTTCACTGCTGAGGGTGCGGGTTCAACCCCTGGTCTGGGAACTAGGATCCCACAGTCCTCTCAATGAGACCAAAAAATTTTTATAAATATTAGCATTTTCCTACACCAACATATAACTAAATGATAAAATATTAAAGAATTATATTTATTAAAAACAAATATTTAATAAAATAATAAATATTGTAACAAATTAAATAGTTCATTTACAATAGCAATACAGTTATAAAAAGGATAAACAAATATGTCTAGTAATTAACTTAACAATGAATTCAATAGATCTTTACCAAGAAAAAAAATTTTAATTTAAAAGTATATAATGGACTTCCCTGGTGCTCCAGTGGTTAAGAGCTGTCCTAACAATGCAGGAGACATGGGTTTGATCCCTGGTCTGGGAAGATTCCACATGTTGCGGGGCAGCTGGGCCTGTGCCCCACAGCTACCAAGACTGTGCTCTGGAGCTGGAGTCAGGGAGCTGAAACTACTGAAACTCACATATCCTGGAGCCTGTGCTCCGGAACAGGAGAGGCCACCGCAATGAGAAGCCCAGGCACCACAGCTAGAGAGTAGCCCCTGTTCACCAAAACTAGAGAAAGCCAGCATGCAGCAACAAAAAACCCAAAAATAAATAATAAATAAACATTTTTTTTAAGTATATAGAGAAGATATAAATAAAGCAATAAACCAAGTTCATGGGTGGGATAACAACATAAAAATATATCAGTTTCCTCATAGTTGATATATAAATTCACTGAAATTTTAATCAAAGTCTTGATTTTGTGAGACACTAGCAAACTGATTTTAAAATTTATATGAAAGAATAAAAATCCATGCGTAACAAACTAAAAAAAGAAAAGTGCATTGACCTACCAAATATTATACAATAAAATCATAATAGCAGAAATAAAGTAGGGTGATGATGCAGGAACAGACAAATGATTCCAGGTGAAAAAATGGGGATCACAGGAACCGACCAGATGTATATGGAAATTTGATGTGTGATAAAATATTACCACAACTCAGTAGGACTAAGAGTAGAATATTTAATAAATAGAGTTAGGAAATTGGCCAATCATATGCAGAAAAATAAGATTGAAATTGTATCTCATGTCCTTTATTTTTAAAATTCAAAATAAATTAAAAATTTAACATAAAAAGTAGAACCACAAGGCTAGCAGGAGAAATTGTAGAATATTTTATACATTCAGAGAAGGCAATGGCACCCCACTCCAGTACTCTTGCCTGGAAAATCCCATGGGCAGAGGAGCCTGGTAGACTGCAGTCCATGGGGTCACTAAAAGTTGGACACGACTAAGCGACTTCACTTTCACTTTTCACTTTCATGCATCGGAGAAGGAAATGGCAACCCGCTCCAGTGTTCTTTCACTTTTCACTTTCATGCATCGGAGAAGGAAATGGCAACCCACTCCAGTGTTCTTGATTGGAGAATCCCAGGGACGGTGGAGCCTGATGGGCTGCGGTCTATGGGGTCACACAGAGTCGGACACAACTGAAGTGACGCAGCAGCAGCAGCAGCAGCATTTTACACATTTTAATGAGGAAAGGTTTTTTAAAGACAATATATAGATTTCTCCTCTTCAAAAATGAAGGATTTTTATTCAGAAAAGTCTACCACAGCCAAAGTTGGTGGACTGGTGACAGGCTGGGAGAAGGCATTTGTAACATCCAGCACTGCAAAGGAGCAATATATAGGTTGCACTAGGAATGAATGTTAATTAACCACCACAACAAACAGAAAACCCAGTAGAAAAAATATTCAAAACTTATTATCAGGTAATTCATAAATGAAGAAAATTTAATGACTTACAAATAAAGAGCTGCTAATCTAGCTTGAAGTCAAAGAAATACAAACTAAAATTAAAAGGCATAACTTCATAGCCATCTTATTTGCAAGAATGAGAAAGACACACATATGGGAAAATAGTAACTCTCATTCTTAGTCACTGGGAGGGCAAACTGGCAAGCAATATGGCAGTAATGCTGAAATTAATATCAATAGACTCAGCAAACCCTCCTGAGTATGGACTCCACAAACTGCACAGGTCCCATGGGAAATATATATGAAGGAGGATGTTCTTCACAGCAGTACTGAGAGACCAAGGTGATGGAGCAGCCTGGATGCCCATCAGTTGGAGAATGGATATGATGGATAGATGAAGTGTAAACCAACACACAGTATCTGATAATATAAAATACCTAGGGATAAATTTAACAAAATTTTATGAAGTCTGTATTCTGAAAACTAAGAGCATTACTTAAAATTAAACAAAGAGAAAAATTAAACAAACCAAAATAAAATGGAGATATATACCATGTTTATAGATTAATAGACTTAATAGTTTCAAGATAGAAATCCTTTTTGGTTTATAGATTCAATGCAATAACAATCAAAATCTCAGCAGGATACTTTGGTAGAAATTGCCAAGTTGATTCTAAAATTTATATGGAAATGCAAAGACCTGGAATAAAAAAAAAGCAATGTAAAAAAAAATATAAGAACAAAACTAGAAGACTGACACTACTTGATTTTAAGACTTACCATAAAGCTACAGTTATTAAGACAGTGAGTATCATACTGGCATAAAAATAGACAAAATAAATGGTAAAGAATAGAGATTCCAGAAATTCCCACACACATACGGTCAAATGATTTTCAACAAAGTTGCCAAAAAAAAAAAAAAAATTATCTGCCTTAGAGAAAGAAAGATGTTTTCATAAAAACAACTTAATAGTCACAAGCAAAAACAAAACAACAAATTTGATTCTTCCCTTACACCAGATATAAAAATTAAAATTTGTCATAGAATGTATACACTAAAATTATAAAACTTGTGGAAGAAAGTGCTGGGATCCTTGAATTTGGCAAAGATTTTCTTATGTAGGACACAAAAAAACATGAACTATAAATTTAAAAAATCAGTAAATTGGACTTGACCAAAATGAGGAACTCTTGTTCTTCAAAAGACACTTACCCAAATGAAAAGGCAAGTCACAAACTGAGAAAATATATCTGCAAAAAAATGTATATGACAGAAGACTTGAATATACCATATGTAAAGAATCCTTGCAACTCAATAATAAAAGACCAGAAACTCAATGCAAAAACAGGAGAAACAAACTAAACAAAATAACCTCCTCATGAAGCTGACTATAGGGATGGCAAATAAGCAGACTGAAAATTACTTTAATGTCATTAGTCATGATGGAAAGGCAAAGTAAAACCTCATTGAAATACCACTGCATATTCATTAGATTGGTAAAATTCAAAAGATTGATGATATTAAGTATTGGCAAGGACATGAAGCAAATGAAACTCTCATTGACCGCTTGCACTTATATGCTCAGTCATGTCTGACTCCATGCCCTAGGACTCCCCTGTGTTTAAGTTTGAGGATCAGTCCTCCTGGGGACTTGTTTTAGTTGCTAAGTCATATCTGACTCTTGCAACCCCATGGACTGTAGCCCCCTAGGCTTCTTTGTCCATGGGATTTTTCAGGCAAGAATACTGGAATAGGGATTATTTACCACTGAGCTACTTGGGAAGCCCCTCATTTACTTATCATGGGAATGTTGTTGTTGTTTGGTCGTGTCCAACTCTGCCACCACATGGACTGCAACAGTCCAGACTTCCCTGTCCTTCATCTCCTGGAGCTTGCTCAAACTCATGTCCATTGAGTCGGTGATGCCATCCAACCTTCTTGTCCTCTGTTGCCCCCTTCTCCTCCTGCCTTCAATCTTTCCCAGCATCAGGGTCTTTTCTAATGAGTCAGCTCTTCACATCATGTGGCAAAAAGTACTAGAATGCAATATGGGAATGTAAAATGATACAATCACTTTAGGAACAAAGCTTGAGGAATTCCTTAAAAAGTTAATAGTACACTTCCTAATTTAGTGTTGCCAGATAAAAGACACAAAGTTAAATTTGAATTTCACATAAACAGTGAAAAATTTTTAATTTAAGTATGTCTCAAATGGGATATGTATATACTAAAGAATTGCTTGTTTATCTAAAATTCAAATTTAATTGGGGTTTATATATTTTTGTTTACCAAATCTGGCAATTCTACTTCCCATACAACCTAGCCATTCCATTCTTAGTTATTCACCCAATAAAACATGAAAATACATGTCCACTTGTACACCAGTGTTCAAAGTTGCTTCCTTTGTAATAGCCCTAAACTAGATACAACCTAAATGTCTATAAACAAAAGAATAGATAAACAATCTATGGTATAGTCATAAAATGGATTACTAACCAGTAATAAAAAGGAATGAACTATTGATACACACACAAAAAAAATGTATAAATATTAAAGTAATTATGCTTAGAGAAGCCAGACCCTCCCCCTCAAAAGAGCACATATCAAATTATTCTTCAAATAAATTTCTAGACAATGCCAACTAATCTATAGTGACAGAAAGATTATCATTGACTGCCTAGGGCATGTAAGGATTGGGATGATATTAAGGGGAAAGATGGTTTTTGAACTTCTCAGAGTGATAGATAATTCCTTATCTTGATTATGATGATAGTTTCACTTTGTTTACCTATTTCAAAACTCATCAAGTCGTATTCTTTAAATGCGTGCTGTATATTGTAGGTCAATTATACCTCAGTAAAGCTGTAAAATTTTATTTCTAATTTTCTTTTATTCTGATAAAATAGTGTGTGAAACTCTGGTAGTTAAAACAAGCATTCTACTTACTTATAGAAACAAAACCCACAAATACAAGAACTTAAATAAAACCACAAGTGTTAAAATGAAATTTGAGTTAATATTCACAAATATTAAGCCAGTGTATTTTAACGTCCCCTATAATTCATGTTCCTTTGCAGTCTTCTCTCTCATAGAGAGCCCTGAAGCTTATAACCAGAAGGTAGAAGAAAGCCAAAGTATTTGGTTTCACATTAACAGAATAATGGACTAGCAAATTAAGCCTGGTAAGGGATGAGTTTCCTACAGTCTTTAGTATATCAAGGGATAGGTTTGGAAGACTAGTTCATAGATTTTTTTCTATCAGTAGTGTACAGACAGTATCTCTTCCATTTGTGACAAATACATGCTATGGTTGAAAGAATATAATAAAGTAAGTAAGACACAAATCCACTCTTTCCAGCCCAAAGAGTGGTGGGGAAAAAAAAAGAACAGAAAAATAGGGTCTGGAGGAGGAAGACAGATGCCACAGTTCTCCTTTTTTACATCCTCTCGAGTCTTGAGGGGGATTCCTATGTGGCTAAGTTGTAAAGAATCTGCCTGCAATGCAGGAGATATAGTTTCAATCCCTGGGTCAGGAAGATTCCCTGGAGAAAGAAATGGAAGCCCACTCTGGTATTCTAGCCTGGGAAATCCCATGGACAGAGGAGCATGGTGGGTTACAGTCCATGGGGTCACAAAAGAGTCAGACACGACTTAACAAGTTCCCAGGAGGACTGACCCTCAAGCTTAAACACAGGAGAGTCCTAGAGCATAGAAAGATCTGTTCTGCTTCTGTTGGAAAGCACCATGACCCCCTGCCCGTAGCTGGGGCACAACCAGTGCCTGTTTGCTGCAGCCAATGGGGAGGAGCCTGAGTTTGGCTTCTCTGAGTCTTCCCAGCTTTCTGTGTGGTTAGGTGTCCAGAAACTTTTACGTGCCTCAAGGGGGACATGTGGAAAGTCACTGAGGGTGCTGGCTGTCAAGACTCTAGCAAGTGCTGCAGCTGTGGAAATCTTTAAACACCAATGAGAGCCAGAAGTGAAGCCCATTAATAAGAAGATGTTGGAGGGGATGTCTGGAAGCAATGCTTAAGACAAGGGAGGAGACCACAAGTTTACTGAAGCAGGTGTTAACTTCAGAGCTTGGCCCAATGACTAGACGGTGTGAAGACCTCTTACATATTACCACAAGCATCTCACTGTGAAAGGAAAATCAAAATAGAGTTAGTGTTGCTAAAAGAGCTCTCTAAAATGGCGCTACGAGGTTATTAAGGAAGTGTGACTTAGGCACATCAGCCTGGATGAAATCTAACATTTTGACCTGATGAAGTAACCCAGAAAAACTGCCATAAACTCAAGATGCTTATCACATCTTTACCCTAAGATAACTCATGACAGTCACCATGTTTCAGACCTCTACCCTAAAACAATTTGTGATTCCCTAAGGCAAATATTTTCAGACCCAGGTACAGAGTCAGTCACAGTTCATACTAGGCAACTTTTAAAAACTTCGTGGCATTTCATTTTTCTTAGTCCCTCTTTCTCATCCTCAGAAGACTCCTTCAGGTTCCCCAAATCTGGGTCTCCTAAATTTTAATTCTTAAGACCCTAAATAAGCTCTTCTTATTTGCAGTCTCCTGAATTATTTTTTTTGACACCACAAATTCCAACACTGATACCGTCTTCCAGAGGAATAATGTGTATGTGGGTCGGGGAAGGGAGACTCTGAGAGAGTAGGCAATTTGCCTAAATAAACTAAACTACCCAATGGCACAATGTTAGTTTATTTCACTGGAGTAAATAGTTTTCTGACCTTACTTCTCTAACCACCCCTACCAATACCCAAAGGACCTACAGTCAAAAGGAAATCTAGGTTACAGATGAAGTGAAAAATTTATATCCAAAGCACATGAATGTAGTAAATTTGTAAACCATTACCAAGATAAGACAAGAGATGTTTCCAGGCATTCAGTGCTCAAGGGCAATAGTGGTAGCCCATAAATGAAAGATAGACTCAGAGGTGGGGCTGACTCATGCAGGATGGGCAGAATTGGGGTCAAGCAGATAGGATGGGACACATCAGATGAGAGGGACCTCATGAACAAGGGCCCGGAGGTGAGGGTGGGCAATGGAACAGAGAGCTTCTGCCGGGCCGGTGGTGTCCTTGTGGGTTAGCACCACCTGAGAACTCAGCAGTGAGTAAGCTCAGATGAGGCAGGCCCTGAACTTGCAAGTCCAAGCCTGGACTTGCCTTCTGGAGGCTTTGCAAAGAGAAAACCAGAGAAGACTTCCCTCGTGGTCCAGTGATTAATGCATGGGGCACAGCGGTTCTATCTGGTTGGGAAGCTAAGATCCCACATGCTGCTTGGTGTGACCAAAAAAAAAAACAACAACACCAAACCCCAAAATACAGAGAATGTTAATTGGCTCCTCAATAGGCAAAGAAACTCAAAGTGGCTACCTGATGGCTCTTGGTGTTTGCAGAGCAGCAAAGGGCTTCAACATATTACTTAGACCAAAATGATTCTTAGAGGCACTAGAGACAAGGAAACCAAAGCCTAGCTGGCCCTGGCTGGCTGCACACTGTAAGGAGAGCTCTTATTTTTTAGTTTCTATTCTCTCCACAAAGAAAATGTACCGGGTTGGTCTTTGGGAACCAGCCTATCTCACATGTCATGCCATCTCCTGTGGCCGAGTCCCTTAGCTTGATAGGACTCCTTGCTGAGAGGTCACAGAACAGAAAGGGCATTGGTCCCACTCTCATCCATTGCTGGCAGGAACGCACAATGGTTCATCAGTTAGGAAGACAGTGTGGCAGTTTCTTACAAAATTAAACATAGTCTTAACATGTAATCCAGCCATGGCACTTCTTCGTATTTAGCCAAATGAACTGAAAACTTCTGTCCACACAAAAACTTGCATACAAATATTTAATACAACTTTTTTCATAATTGCCCAAACTTGGAAACAACAAAGATGCCCTTCAGTAAGTAAATGGATAAACTATGGTCCATCCAGATAATGGAATATTATTCAGAGCTAAAAATAAAGAAGTTAGAAAGCCACGAGCAGATATGAAGAAAACTTCAATGCATATTACTAAGTGAAAGAAGCCCATCTGGAAAGGCTACATACTGTATGATTCCAACTCATGACATTCTGGAAAAGGCAAAACTAGGGAGACTGTAAAAAGATCAGAGAGGGGTAGGGAGAGATGAATAGGGGAAGCACAGAGGATTTTGGGGTAGTGAAAACCCTCTGGATGATGCTGATAACATAATGATGGGTACATGTCATTATGCATTCGCCAGAATTCATCAGATGTACAACACAAGGATTAAACCATAATAAAAACTATGGACTTTTGGTGATTATGATGTGCCAGTGTAGGTTGGTTAGTTATAACAAATGTACACTTCTGGTGGGAGATGTTGATAACAGGAAAGGCTATGAATGTGTGGGATTCTGGAAGTATATGGGCAATTTCCGTACCTTCCCTAAAATTCTGCTGTGAACCGGAAACTGATCTAAAAAAATAAAGTCTTAATAATTTATTTTAAAGCTAACAGAGATCAGTAACTGTTTTAAATGGATAATGTTAACATTTGAAGAAGAGACACAAATGTAAGAAAAACAGTACTCATTACGACTTCAGGGCCTTCCTAGGTGACAATGGAGGTAAAAAACCTGTCTGCCTACAGGAGATAGAAGAGACTTGGGTTCAAACCCTGGGTCAGGAAGATCCCTTGGAGGAAGAAATGGCAACCCTCTCCAGTATTCTTCCCTAGAGAGGAGCCTGGCGGGCTACAGTCCATAGGGTCACAAAGAGTTGGACACAACTGAAGCGACTTAGCATAAACATGAACAAGACTTTAGAAATTACGGTAATTCCAAGAGTCCTTATAATAATTTCATCCCCAAAATGATGTCCCCTAGTGCTCACAGGTGTGCAAATGCCCAGAGCAAAGACACCTGGCCTGACCTACTTGCTATGTAGCCCTGAGCAACCAGCAGGCCATTTGGGCCCACATTATTGGTCTAAGCGTCATCTCATCTCTGAGCTGTCTTCAGGGTCTGATGTAAAATGATTGTGCTCCCCACCACCCCCACACACACTGATGGTTAGATGGCATCACTGTTCGACGGACATGAGTTTGAGCAAGCTCTGGGAGTTGGTGATGGACAGGGAAGCCTAACATGTTGCAGTCTATGGGGTTGCAAAGAGTCAGACACGACTGAGTGACCCAACTGAACTGAACTGAACTAAACGTTGGGCCCAGAGACTTCTGACTTCTCTCTTTTTCATTCCAGCTGCTCCATAATCCGGCTCAGGTTTCCTCTCTTCCAGGAAGTAGAAAAGAATCAACACTTCTTGGCTACCTACCACTCACCTGGTATTTTCCATGTATTATTTCTATAAGTAGGATCTCATAGTCAAAAGATACTCCCTCTCTCAAGAAGCCATTTGTAGACTAGTGTTTGCATGGAACTTGGAATATCTTCTGGGAACAAATCTTGACATGCTGTTGATGCCTGTGACTTGGACACGCCTAACAGACTTGAGGGCTATGGGTGGGGAAGCCGTTACAGAAGTCAGAAGGGAAATTGACTCTAATAACCCAGACTGGGCAACAGGCCCTCAGGGCTGCTGGGGAAAACTAGACTGGGTTAACAGATAATCTCTACTCAGCCCTGACATTCTAGGAATATTTCACATTTGAAAGAGCTGTCTCACCAATTTCTGACTCTCTGGGGTCCTAGCAGGCTGTGGAGTTCACTAATGGAGTATAAGTGAGGGAGAGAGTGTTTTTGATCCTCATTCTCCCTATCAGAGCCATGACTCTAAGTCATGAATCCAGCTTAAAGTGCTGCTGATACACATCACTCTGTACTCTATAGATGTTTGTTAAGTAAATGAACCAAGTCATCCTGCATCATGAAGTTCAGATCCTCTGCTGTTTTTTGGTGAGTCTCCATGAGAGTTTCACCAAATGACCAGTCTGAGCCAGTAAATAATGAGGAACTTGAGTTTTAAGTGGTACCCTTGTAGAATTGTGGGGGTCAGAGGCTGGTGAGTGAAGGGTCACACCCCAATACTAAGGAACACCAGGACTACTTACGGATCTGTTTTCAGGAAGTAAATGATCTCATGAGCAGGTCAGATATCAATATTAACATGACCTCAGTTGTATCCTCAGGATGAGACCTTAAGTTCATATTTCACTTAATTCTCATGATACCACTGCAATTGGAGGAGGGCATGGCAACCTACTCCAGTATTCCTGCCTGGAGAATCCCATTGATAGAGGAACCTGGTGGGATATTGTACACGGGGTCAATAGAGTTGGACACAGCTAAAGTGACTTAGCATACACCACTGCAAATAACATACACATTTCCCCCATTTCACTGATTAATAAACTATTACAATCATATCAAGATTATAATATGATTGTATTACATATCTCATCTATCCATTAGACTTTCTCAGTGGCACACGGCTATAAACATTTATTTCTCACTCAGGCACCTGTGGGTTGGCTGTAGTTCAGCTCATCTAGGCCGGGCTTCGTTCCAGACTGTAGGGGGTCCAAGCATGCCTTGTGTATCTTTTCGTCTTCTGGGGTCAGCAGGCAGCTGGGGCATGTTGAATGGGATTAGAATATGCAATCCCAAAATATGCTGCTTTGGCATAAGGGTTATTGAGAATCTGCAGATGCAGGAAAAGTCCCCTGCCCTTCTGTTTTCTGCCAAAAGCAGGGCACAAATTTCTCTTTGTAATGATGTCCCCTCCTCTCCCATACCAGGAAGAAGAGAGCAACTCGTATCACTAGAGATGGAGAGTCAGCACTGAGATGAGTCTGCATTAAAGAATCTTTCTAAAATAACCCTTATTTTCCATTAGTTTCCCCATGTATTTCCTAGTTACTTCCCACAATACATCATCCCTCAAATCCCAAACCCCCTTTCCTTTGTTAAAATGGTATATAAGCTCCTGGATCTAGCCATTTCTTTGTGTTTCTCTTTTTCTGTAAATTCTCATGTGTGTTAAATATTAATTTTAAAAGTTGTCATTTATTGCTTTAATCTGCAGGTCCCCATTGAAAGAACTGAAGAGGGTATAGGTGAAGTTTATCTTCACCAAAAATTTCGTGACAAAAGGTTCAAAACCCAATCAGGCAAGCATCTTAAAGCCTTCATTCATATCAGCTCCAGTAAGGTCCTGTTGGCTAAAGCAAGTCATATGGGTAACCACGTGGATCAGAAAGAGTATGCCTCCTGTAGATGGAGGGGGCTTGCTTTCAACTTCCATTTGTCTGATACCAAAACTGGAGCTTCTTTTTTGCAGCCTTCATTGACTGCTTCCTTCTATAAGTTCCCCCAGGCTTGTTGTCTTTACCACTCAATGAAGCTTGTTTTTACCACTCAATTACACACTTTTGTCTCATTGTTCAGGCCTTTGTTCTTTGGTATTTGCTCTGTTTCCCCTGTGGGATCGTTTAGTTATTAAAGCAGGGGCTTCAGGGTCACTCTAGGCACCTGTACAACGATGGTATAGAGAAGGAGAATGGTAAAGAATTGTTGAAGGATTAGTCGGGTTTGTTTTTCCTATTTTCCTACCAAGAAGCCTGAAGTAAGTGCCATTGTGGGTATCCTGCCAGATTACATGAGAACAAGCCCTGAACTGAACATATAAGCTGCTGCTGCACAGTGCTGAAAGAATTTGACAACTCTTCATTATTTCAGAGGATCTTCCACAGCAAGTACAGCTGATTTAATCAGCACCGTGTCCTCCTTGCAGACTTAATTAGCAGCTCTTGTCAAAACTTAGCTTCCTGTTAAAAACAGACTTAAAAGAATTATTCCAAGCTTATCTCCTTATTTTCAGTTACATTTCATCCAGACAAGACACCAAAATCTCACTTTCTTTTTTAAAGTTGAGCTATAATGGACATATAACATTGTGAAGTCTAAGGTGTGCAATATGTTGATTTGATACAATTATGTATTGCTATATTATTACTAGCATAGCATTAGCTAACGCTTCCATCACACCATGTAATTTTCATCTCCTTTTTTCTGGTGAAAACATTGAAGCTCTACTTTCTTACTAACTTTCAAATACAATATTGTTAAAAATTAAAAATAGAACTACCACGTGATCCAGAAATCCCACTTCTGCTTATAGAGCAAAAGGAAATGAAAACAGGGGCTTGAAAAGATGTCTGCAACTCCTATGTTTATTGTTGCATTATTCACAATAGCCAAGGTATGGAAACAACCCATGTCCATTGATGGATGAATAAAGAAGACATAGTATAAATATATAATGGAATATTATTCAGCCATGAGAAAGAAGGAAATCTGTCCATGCCAATTTGGATGGAACTTGAGGGCATTATGCTAAACAAGTCAGACAGACAGAAACCAATACTGTATGATCTCACTTCTATGTGGAATCTGAAAGAACCAAACAAATAGAAAGAAGAGTGGTGGTTACCCAGGATGCAGGTGGGGGAACTGGGATATATGGGTCAAAGGGTGCAAACTGGCAGTTAGAAAAGGAATAAGTTCTGGAGATATAGTGCACAAAATCTCACTTTCTAGAGTTAAGAAATGAAGATTCAGAGTGATTCAAGAATGCCCTTCCCCCAGTCAATCAGAGATGATGATAATACTGGTTAACATTTACTAAGCAGGATTACGTACCAGGATTATGCATTCATAACCTTATTCAATCTTTATCTTACCCCATCTTATAACTGTTAAAATTATTCCCATTTGGCAGCTGGGGAAAATGAGAGTTAAAGAGATTATGAGACTTTCCTGGGGTCATCATGTTTAGGAATGATAGAGATGGGATATCAACCCTAACCAAAGAAAAACCTGTGCTCTTTAGTGCTCTAAATCTCTACTGTGTTCTTTTTTATATTTTATTTTAATGAACTATTTCAAACATAATATAAAATAATGGTCAGGTACTCACCAACCAGTTTTATAAAATGCTTGGTGAAGACTCTGTACTCCTACTGCAGAGGGCACAGGTTCCATCCCTGGCCAGGGAGCTAAGGCCCAACCGAAGATCCTGCATGCAGGGATAAAAATTTTTTGAATAAATAAAACAATATGCAGATGCAGAAACTTTCCCACAGGTACCCCTCCTTCCACCTGTGCCCTCCCTGTATACCTAGTGTTAATTGCTTCAGTCATGTCTGATTCTTTGCTACCCCATAGACTGTAGCCTGCCAGGCTCCTCTGTCCATGGGATTCTCCAGGCAAAAATACTGGAGTGGGTTGTCATGCCCTCCTCCAGGGGATCTTCCTGACCCAGGGATGGAATCTGCATCTTCTGTATTGGCAGGCGAATTCTTTACCACTAGTGCCTCCTGGGAAGCCCTCTATGCCCAGTGAATTCTAAATTCACTATTTGAATTTAGAATTTCTAATTTCAGTGTACTTTTAAGACTTCTGCTATGTACGTAAATAAGGACAAACATTATATAGAATCGTTTTGAATATTTTAAAATTGTATTTGAATAGTATCCTTCCAAAATTTGCTTTTCATTTCACCCTGTGTGTTTGATATATATGTTGATATATATACAGGAACATTAAAACAGGACTACTGGTATGTAATCTTTCATTTTGCAACTATACTATTAGTTATCCATTTTCCTGTTTTTTTTTTTTTTAGTACTAACAATATGTCAATGGCTGTTTTCTGAACATATTTCTTCATGCACACGTGCTATAAGTTTTTGATAATACATAACAAAAAGTTCAATTACTGTGTCAAAAGATATGCATATTTTCTACTTTATAGCTATGTAGCTGGCTAATGTGTTAATATCCATTTACACTCACACCAGCAGACCTGAGAGTTCTGCATATCTTGTATCCTTACCAACATTTGGAATGGTCAAAATTTTTAATATTTTCCAATCACATGATAGTCAATGGTAGTTTATTTTAGATACTCTGAAACCTCTAAGAAAGGCCAGGAGGGAAGGAGCCATCTACAGAACACATGCTCTGTGACACAGATTGCGTCACATGTTTTTGATCTTACTCAGGGCTCACAGCAATCCTGCACAGCGGGAATTATTATTTTTGTTTTCAAAATGCAGAATCCAAGACTCAGATAGATGAGTAGTTTGCCCAAGATGACCTTGCAGGCTGGATGCAGCCTGTGATGTCAGTGTGTGCCTGCCCACCTCTAGACCCCGTGTTGCATGGTTGCTGTCCTCTCGTACTCCAGAGCCAGTAGACTCACTCTCTTGCATGACTTTTCAGGAGTACCAGGCTTAGTAACCCCCGATCAACACCAGTCCTATACTGCCAAGTATGAGTACAAATAACATAAATGAGAAAATGTCTCATCTTTATTTTTTTATTGCTGTTGTACTTGTCTTCCAATTTTTTTTCATGATTTGGTATTAGTGTATATGGCAAAATGATCTCCATAATGAGTATAATTAACAATCATCTCCATACATAATTACAAAAACGTTTTTCCTCGTGACAAGGACTTTTAAGATTTACTCAGCAGTTTTCAAAAATACAATACGATATTACTATCGTCACCGCTACAGTATATTCCTTTGACTTATTTATCACTGTAATTTTGTACCTTTCGACCTCCTTAATGCATTTCACAGTACTCCCATTTCCTGATTCTGAAACCATCAGTCTGTTCTCTTTATCTATGAACTTGGTTTTTGTTTGTTTCTGAAGTTCCACAGATTGAGATGGCATGGTATTTTGTCTTTCTCTGTCTGGCTAATTTCACTTATTTCAGCATAGTGCCCTCAAGGTCAATCCATGTTGTTATAAATGACCAGATTTCATTCTTTTTTATGGGTGAATAACATTCCATATATATATACCACAATTTCTTCTCTTCCTCCATTAAAATCAAGGTTTGTGGTGTCTCTAGCTTTGTTCTTTATTCTCAAGATGGCTTTGACTATTCAGGGTCTATTATAGTTCTGTACACATTTTAGGACTATTTGCTCTAGCCCTGTGAAAAATGCCATGGGAATCTTGATAGTAATTGCATCGACTCTGCAGATTGCTTTGAATAGTATGGACATTTTAACAATATTAATTCTTCCAACTGCTGAGCATGGAATATCTTTCCTTTTACTTGTGTCTTCTTCAATTTCTTTCATCAATGAGTTACAGTTTTCACGAGAAGAAACATTTACCTGAGGAGACAGATCCAACAAACATTGCTAACACTAATGTCAAAGGTCTCACTGCTTGTGTTTCCTGCTACCGCTAAGTTGCTTCAGTCATGTCCGACTCTGTGCGACCCCATAGACTGCAGCCCACCAGGCTCCCCCGTCCCTGGGATTCTCCAGGCAAGAACACTGGAGTGGGTTGCCATTTCCTTCTCCAGTGCATGAAAGTGAAAAGTGAAAGTGGAGTCACTCAGTCGTGTCCGACTCCCAGCGACCCCACGGACTGCAGCCTACCAGGCTCCTCTGTCCGTGAGATTTTCCAGGCAAGAGTACTGGAGTGGGGTGCCATTGCCTTGTTTCCTACTAAGCGTTTTATGGTTTCAGGCCTTAATTTAAGTCTTTAGTCCATTTTAAGCTTGTTTTTGTATTATAGATAGTATAAGAAATTGGTCTAGTTTCATTCTTTTACGTATGGCTGTCTAGTTTTCATAGCACCATTTATTGAAGAGACTGTTTATTTCTGTGTAAATGCCCTAGATATTTTGATAGGGATTATACTCAAGCTGTACATTGCTTTGGGTAATATAAACATTTTTATATCAGTGTGGAATATCTTTCCATTTATTTGGGCTGTCTTCAATTCCTTTCACCGACGTCTTATAGTTTTTGAGGAATACAGATCTTTCACCTTCTTGGATAAATGTATTCTTTGGTATTTTATTCTTTTTGAAACAATTGTAAAACATATTTCCTTAATTTTTCTAGAAATTTCTAATTATTAGTGTATAGAAACAAAATGGATTTTTTTCTACTATGTTATTGAACATTTGTTAGTTCTAAGTGTTTTTTGATGAAGTTATTAGAGTTTTCTATATGTAATACCATGCCACCTGCAAATAGTGACAGTTTTACGTCTTCCTTTCCAATGTGCATGCTTTCCCCACCCCCACTTATTCTTGTCTGACTGTTGTGGCTACGTCTTTCAATACTATGTTGAATAAAATTGGTGACAGTGGGCATCCTTGTCTTGTTTCTGACCTTAGAGGAAAAGGTTTCAGCTTTTCACCATTCGGTATGAATGCTAGCTCTGGGCTTGTCATATATCACCTTTATTACATTGAGCTATATGCCCACTATACCAACTTTGTCAATTTTTTTTTTCATAAATGGATGTTGAATTTTGTCAAATGCTTATCCTGCATCTATTACAATGCATTGTTTGAATAAATGAATGGGAAGTGGGGAGGTTATAGTTAGATCTCCCTCCTGACTCTTGGGAAGACCTCTGAAGGAGTCAAGGAGCTCTGTCAATTAACTAACAAACATGTAATGAATTGGAATTGTGTGCAAGGCAGTAAGTCCTTCCCACTCTTCTTAGGCTGGTCAGTACCTGCTCTGTAGCTCCTCAGGGATCTGCCAATCACAGGGGCCTGCCTGATCACAGAGGAGCCAGGGGTCTGAGATAAAGAGGAAAGAGAATTCCCCAAAGATCACAACCATGACACACTCTGCTCTCAACTACTCAGGTTGGTCAGTGAGAAGGACTAAATATATGTTTAAAATTGCAAATCTCATTTTCTGGAAAGCAAATTCTATTGAAGCACTCAAATTTTATGTTCTTCTCCAAACACAGCTGAGATTCTGGTGCTATTTTAATTTTTGTCTAAATAATATTTTTTACCAATTACAAAAGTAACAAGTAAATTATAGAAAAATCTGGAGAATATGGAAAAGCCCCCATATCTCCATAATTCCTATAGCAAGGTCTCCTGTTGCTAGTAGGGTTTACATTTTCAGGTTTTGGACCTAGATATAATAGATTGACAGTACTGCTTTGTAATCTTTTTGACTTATAGCTTGTAATCTTGTAATCTTTTAGCTCTTGTTTTCACTTAACAACTTTCTATGTCAAAAAATTAGTTGGCCTCTGGGGGTGAAAGTATATTTGAGGGCTCAGCTGCTGGCTTGCTCAGCTGGCCTGCCGCTCTGCAACCCTTGGTAACCAGACACTCCTGCACATGTTGCTCTTGCCCTGTAAATTCTAGAGATTCAGAACCTAGAACTAGCTAGAATCTAGAACCTGGCTAACCTTCAGGAAGAACTGATAGGTTCAGGATAGCACCAGCTCTGAAGATCTCTTGGGGAGCTCTGTGAGGGAAAAAGGAAGATGAAACTGTCTCTTGAAGTTGTCAACTTTAGATAAAGGAATCAAATGATTCTCAAACAGGTGCTTTGTTTGATCAGCTTTATTGTGCTCAGTCATGTCCAACTCTTTCCGATTCCATGGACCATAGCCCACCAGGCACTTCTGTCCATAGAATTTTCCAAGCGAGAATACTGGAGGCTTCCTTGGTGGCTCAGATGGTAAAGATTCTGCCCGCAATGCAGGACACTCAGGTTCAGTCCCTGTGTCAGGAAGATCCTGTGGAGAAGGAAATGGCTAACCACTCCAGTATTCTTGCCTGGAGAATCCCACGGACAGAGGAGCCTGGCAGGCTACAGTCTTAAGGGTCACAAAGAGTTGGACACCAGACCACCTGACCTGCCTCCTGAGAAATTTGTATGCAGGTCAAGAAGCAACAGTTAGAACTGGACATGGAACAACAGACTGGTTCCAAATAGGAAAAGGAGTATGTCAAGGCTGTATATTGTCACCCTGCTTATTTAACTTATATGCAGAGTACATCATGAGAAACACTGGACTGGAAGAAACACAAGCTGGAATCAAGATTGCTGGGAGAAATATCAATAACCTCAGATATGCAGATGACACCACCCTTATAGCAGAAAGTGAAGAGGAACTCAAAAGCCTCTTGATGAAAGTGAAAGTGCAGAGTGAAAAAGTTGGCTTAAAGCTCAACATTCAGAAAACGAAGATCATGGCATCCGGTCCCATCACTTCATGGGAAATAGATGGAGAAACAGTGGAAACAGTGTCAGATTTTATTTTTTGGGGCTCCAAAATCACTGCAGATGGTGACTGCAGCCATGAAATTAAAAAACGCTTACTCCTTGGAAGGAAAGTTATGACCAACCTAGATAGCATATTCAAAAGCAGAGACATTACTCTGCCAACAAAGGTCCATCTAGTTAAGGCTATGGTTTTTCCAGTAGTCATGTATGGATGTGAGAGTTGGACTGTGAAGAAGGCTGAGCGCCGAAGAATTGATGCTTTTGAACTGTGGTGTTGGAGAAGACTCTTGAGAGTCCCTTGGACTGCAAGGAGATCCAACCAGTCCATTCTGAAGGAGATCAGCCCTGGGATCTCTTTGGAAGGAATGATGCTAAAGCTGAAACTCCAGTACTTTGGCCACCTCATGCGAAGAGTTGACTCATTGGAAAAGACTCTGATGCTGGGAGGGATTGGGGGCAGGAGGAGAAGGGGACGACAGAGGATGAGATGGCTGGATGGCATCACTGACTCGATGGATGTGAGTCTGGGTGAACTCCGGGAGTTGGTGATGGACAGAGAAGCCTGGCGTGCTGTGATTCATGGGGTCGCAAAGAGTCGGACATGACTGAGTGACTGAACTGAACTGAACTGAGTGACTAACACACACAGTTCTGGAGTGGGTTGCCAGTATTGACTGCCAAGGTGGATTCTTTACCACTGCACCACCAGAGAAACCCTTGAGCAGTTCAAATGTACATAGATAAGAGAAGCTAGATTAGATTAGATTAATTGGGTTTGGTTTTTTTTTAGGAGGGGGGCTTTTTATTTTTTCACTCTTTAAAATTACTATTGACCTTTGTTTTCAATATTTCAGTCTTTAAAAGAGAGCGTGTGGACTTTGAGATCATGTGATCTGAGCTAAAATCCTGGCTTTAACACTTCTTAGAGATCTGCCCGGGTCAAGAGACTTAATTTCTTTGCACCTCAGTTTTCACATCTGTAAAATGAGACTCAGAATATCTGCTTCTCAGGCTATGGCAAGCATTAAATGAGAAAATAAAGGTTGTGTATTTGACTGTGTGTCTAGTGTGTGGTAAATACTTAGAAAACAGTAATCCTCTTTTCCTGCTCTCTTAGTTCAAAGCAAGTCCATTGTAGTTTCTATACTATAAATGTGGAGTCCTTCCTAAGTGTTTTATTTACAATTTCAAGCTCACTGACTCTCTCAGATTAGCATGAGATCTTATTTCAGTTAATAATTCACTGCAATAGAATATGAATACTTCTTGAAAACTGTAAAATACTGTATTATAATTACCAGCTTGAATAATGTTGGGAATATTAGAGAAACAAGTAGGGGAAATAAATGACTCAAGTGATGGAAATCACATAGCCTCCCTTGTACAAAGGTGAGCCTGGCCTGTTGGTATGTCAGTTACACTGATTTCTAAATTGGGGATCTGGATATAACCATTTGGATGGTTTGCATCATTCATTCTTTCCATTGCATTGGAGAAATCAAATCAGTTTGGAAAGGTAACTCACCTCATACTTGATGAATTCATAAGTGTCAAGCAGCCCCTTACTGACACGTAGGGCTGCGGCTCTAGAAATGTCTTTCCCAGTCCTATTTTGACATGTTAAGCAACCTGTCCCGATAGCTCCTCTGGTCTCATTCCCACACCAGGGCTTGAGATCCTGCTCTTCTTAACTGTCTTCATGCCTGTTCCACAGAGATTCAAATCACAAGGGGAAAAAAATAATTCAATGGGGGAAAGAAGCATCTCTTCACCAATTGGTACTGGGACAACTGAATTTCCACATGCAAAAGAATTAATTTCAACACCTACCTCACATTATATGGAAAAACTAACTGAAAATGGATAATGACCTAAACGTAACAGCTAAAACTGTAAAACTTTGAGTAGAGATCTGGAGTAAATGTTCATAAATATAAACTCGGCAATTGATTTTTAGATATGATGACAAGCCAAGAACAACAACAACGAAAGTAGATAAATTGGACTTGATCAAAATTAAAAACTTGTGTGTCTAACATCATCAGGGAAGTGAAAAGACAACTTATGAATGGGAGAAAGTATTTGCAACTCATACATCTAATAAGGGTTTGGTATTCATTTTATACAAATAATAACTCAATAAAAAGACAAACAACACAATTTAAAAGATGTGCAAAGTACTTGAACAGACTTTCTTTTTCCCAAAGAAGATATACAAAGAGCCTACAAAGCACATGAAAAGGCATCAACATCCTTCTTCATAAGGGAAATGCAAGTCAAAGCCACAATGAGTTACCACTTTACTTACACTCACTGGAAGTATTTTTAAAAACGGAAAGTAACAAAAAGAGACAGCAAGTATGTGGAAGAATTGGAACCCTCATACACTGCTTATGGGAATGTAAGACAGCACAGTGCTGTAGATAACAGTTTGATAGTTCCTCCAAATTTAAATGTAGAATCACCACATGATCCCACAATTCCACCCCTTAGCATATAACTAAAAAATTAAAAGCAGGGATTCAAATGAATAAATGTACAAGCATGTTCATAGCAACAGGACTTACAATAACCGAGAGGTGGAACCAGTCCAAATGTCCATCAAGGATTGAGTGAATAAGCAAATCATGGTACCCAAAATGAAGAATTGTTAAGCCATAAAAATGCACTGATCCATGCGACGATGTCCATGAACCTTGAAAACATGATGCTTTATGAAAAAAGCCAGAAACAACAAAGTCTCATATTATAGGATCTATTTATATAAATATTCAGAATAGATAAATCCATAGAGAGAGAACACAGCTCGGCGGTAGCCAGGGGCTAGGGGAGAATTAAAATATTTTGGAATGTACTAAATGCAACTGAATTGATCATTTTAAAATGCTTAATTTTGTGTTATAGGAATTTGTCCTCAACAAATTATTATTTTAAATCATGAGAGGTCCAAAGCCATTCTTTAACAAACAATCCAGCAGGAGTAGATAGGGGAGCCTGCTCTCTAGGGGATGAGAGTATTTCTCTTCATTTGTAAAATAAGGATGACTGTAGTTCCTGCTTCACAGATCCGACGGGGGAATAAATGAGCTAGTCCTTGTAAAGTACTGAGAACAGAGCTGGGCTCGTGGAAAATACCCCATACATTTTTTTAATCACTATTATTAATAATTCTTGCTCAAGGGACCCACTAGAAAGCTTCCTCGAAAGTCTTAACTCAACCATTCCTTCCTTCATTTATGTTAAAGTTGTAAAAAAAATCAACCGTTCTGCATTTGAAAAAAAGGTGGGACAGAACTAACCTGAGTAACCTGGGTAACTAGCATCAGTGGAAACTATGGGCAGGTGCTCGGCAAACACTACCACATTTGTTCTTCCACTTTCTGGGCAGATATAGAGTTTCCATCCTGCAGCTGGAGAAACTGGGACTGAAAGAGATTGGGAAACTTGGCCAATACCTCAGCGATGGTCAGTTGGAGATGCAGAGTTCAAAGCCACCTGGCATTGACCGAAATATACAGTCTTCTGGATCAAGCCCACTGGAGGGGACCAGGATGAGAGGTGAAGGAAGATGAGGAAGAATGAACCTTGGGGCAAAGGGAAAGCCTTCCTGGGGTTGGGGGTGCACATCCTGCTGACTGGTATTCCCAACACCACTGACTTTCTAATTGGCCTCAGCAACATCCTCAGTTTCTTTCACGATACATTAATCACAAGCTCCAGACTGGAACCAGCCTGATGTGGTCTCACCTCGCTACATTAACTTGCTGATTTGAAAGGAGTTCTAAAATATTGGGCAGGACAGATGCACAGAAAATTTGAGACCTCTCCCTGTCCTCTACTTCCACCTCACCCATGCCCCATGCCCATCACCTCACCCAGGGTGTGAGGGGTCAAGACTGACGTGTCTGCCCAGGTCACCTCTTCATAGGATGATACCTGATCCCTGACCTCAGCCATCCCCCACAATCCCAATGGATCCAGAGTTGCCCAGGTAACCAATCAGCAATATAAAGCTGGTCAGGGTGTGGAAGAATGACCTCAGCTAATCAGCATACACTTTAGTTACTTGGGACCAGTGTCCACCAAAAGGGAGGCAGGGGCATTGCTCCCTTGATGGAAGACTGAGCTGGGGGTGGGAGAAACTACAGATCCACATTTTGATATTGAAACATACTAGGCAGCCTGTGATGACTCAGGGTTGGTGGCGGCAGACCCCTACCGTGGGTGGTCTGGATGCCTGGGACACCGACACTCATCTCATCCTTGGCAGTCCCCTCCCCTGGGTCACAGTAACCCTCGACCTCCCCTGGGCTCCCCCTCTTCCTTTTACTCCCTTCCATTGCAGGGTACCTGGAAGGCTGCACTGGAGCTTGCTTGCATTTTACCCACGGCTGGAGAGTTTGGTCCTCTGCATAGAGGATCACTCAACTAGAGGAAAACAAAGTAGGGTGTAAACCCACATTTAGAACTAGGGCACAGGACTTGAGGGAGCACTTGCATGACCCTGAGAGGCAGCGCCTCCTTCAATTTTGTGCCCCCCGGTGCCTCTCTCACCGCATCCCAGCCTCGTCCCGGTTGATTCCTCATCCCAGAGATTGAACCTAGGTCTCCCACGTTGCAGGCAAATACTTTACCATCTGAGGTATTCCTTGGTAGCTCAGTTGGTAAAAAATATGCTACAGTGCAAGAGACCTGTCTTCAATTCCTGGGTTGGGAAGATCCCCTGGAGAAGGGAATGGCAATCCACTCCAGTATTCTTGCCTGGAGAATTTCACAGACAGAAGAGCTTGGTGGGCTACAGTCCATGGGGTCGCAAAGAGTCAGACATGACTGAGCGACTAAAACTTTCATGTTTTACTTTACCATCTGAGCCACCAGGGAAACCCTACAGAATGGAAGGGGGATATAACACTAATGCCAAATCCTCACTGAACTTCTACTTTGTACCAAGCAATATAGGAAATGCTTGATACTCAGTAGCTCGCATAATCCCCAAAGCCATCCTGTGAGACAGATAGATATATAAACACATCATCCCCATTTGATAGATGAAGAAACTAGGACCCTGAAGATGAAAGGATTTGCTTAGGATCTTATCACTACCTACGTGGAGGCACACAGATACAACCAGGATTGAGATGGTTTGGAGACCATGACAAAGCACAGAAGTGAGAGATGAAGAGGGTATAAACTGCAGGGACAGTGGGAGGCAGACAGGGCACAGGATTTGATCAGTTATCAGAAAGTGGAAATTGACAAGCTGCTCAGCCTAATTGTGGCAGGCGAAGCACAGGAAGGAAACAAAGATAGCTCTGACAATTCCAACAGTCATGGCTTTTTGGGACAGTAGAAGCTGACATCACAAAAAAGGCTCATTTCTGCTGAAATAAATAGTTCTATGTGATTTATGTGGAAGCCCCAGTTAGTGAACGAAGGGGTGAGAACCGGGAAGTATGGGAGCTGCTTTTACAAATTTGTCAGGCAGCCTTGTGCACCTCCCATCTTGAACTACTCTAAATAATTCTGACATCTTCTTAGGCTGTAAATGGAAACATATGACTCCTCAGGGCTTCACTCGGACTGCCAGGATCAAGTCCAAATTCCTCAAAGAGCATGCACTCCCTTCTTTATCTGTATCTGAGTTGGCTTATCCACCCTTCCAAGTTCATCTCTCACAGGCTTCCATTTACAGCCCAACCTGCCTACCCTGTAGGCAATTCCTCGAAAATGTTCGAATGTCCTGTTCTACTCCTAGCCTTTGTCCCCCTTTTCTTGGAAAGTGCCTCCCTTAGCCACGACCCCCCCCCCAAGTTTTTTCTCACCTGTCTGATGACCCACCATAGGTCAAGCTTCAGTGTTGGGTTCATATGTCACCCTCTCTGGGTAACTTCCGCCCCCCACCCCAGCCCTAAGGCATCAGGTCCTCTTACTTACTCTGTGCTTATTTCTCAGAATCAACAAAATTGTGTGTATTTAAGTCTCATCTGAAACAATATAATTAAGAATATAAAAAAAATCCATATTTCCCTGCTTAAGTATGGTATTTATGCCCTGGGTGGGTACATGAAGTGTTTCTAGGGGAACTTGAATTTTTACAGCTATGCATTTGTTTTAATATTCATTAGAAGAAAAGATAGGACTCATGCATCAAAACCAGGATTTCACGAATATTGCTGCTTAGGAAGCAAAGGCCCCTGGGGAGACTCCTTGGAGAAGTAAATGGCAACCTACTCCAGTTTTCTTGCCTGGAGAATTCTATAGACAGAGAAGGCTGGCAGGCTACAGTCCATGGGGTTGCAAACTGAAGCAACTTAGCTTTCTTACTCAGGAAGCAAAAGTGGGGGATGGTATTAATGAAATAATCGTAGAGGTTACAGGGAGGTGGAGAAAACATTTTAAAGGAGAGATGATAATAATTCCTGAGGTTTGAGACAATCTCTTTTCAGTCCTTACAACCACCTGTGAAATAGCTATCTTCACATTTCTGAGATAACAGCCCCCAAATGTAACTTGCCTCAGGTCACTGAAGGACTAGAATTTGCTCCAGATTGGCTTGATTCCTCCTGCCCTAGCAAAACTCAACACTGGCTTCGTCTAAGTGTCGGTTTCTTTCTCTGGACAGCTGACGTGCCTTGAAAGCAGGAAAGTGCCTTCACTTAGGGTATGGCCCATGCCCACTGCACCCTGAAGCACAGTAGAACTTCCTAAGGTTTTGTGGAAAGTACTGAAGGCTGCAGGAGTGACTGCTGGGCTCAGTTTGCAAAGCACTTTCACAAGCATCTGCACTTGATTCTCCCAAGCCTCTTGTGGTGTGAGGCAGAGGAGAGGATGGGGTTGGGAGAGGAGAGGCACCCTGCGGGAGCGCAGCAGGCCCAGGCCAAAGGAAATTCCTACAGGGAAGCACACATTTGCAGTCACAGGAACAACCCCTGGTTCCCTCAGTTCAGTTCAGTTCAGCTCAGCTCAGTTGCTCAGTCGTGTCCGACTCTTTGTGACCCCATGGACTGCAGCATGCCAGGCTTTCTTGTCCATTACCAACTCCCGGAGCTTACTCAAATTCATGTCCATCGAGTCAGTGATGCCATTCAACTATCTCATCCTGTCGTCTCCGTATCCTCCCACCTTCAATCTTTCCCAGCATCAGGGTCTTTTTCAATGAGTCAGTTCTTCGCATCAGATATTGGAGTTTCAGCTTCAGCATCAGTCCTTCCAATGTTGGATCTCCTTGCAGTCCAAGGACTCTCAAGAGTCTTCTCCAACACCACAGTTCAAAAGCATCAATTCTTCTGCACTCAGCATTTTTTATAGTCCAACTCTCACATACATACATGACTACTGGAAAACCATAGTTTTGACTAGACAGACCTTTGTTGGCAAAGTAATGTCTCTGCTTTTTAATATGCTGTCTAGGTTGGTCATAGCTTTTCTTCCAAGGAGCAAGCATCTTTTAATTTTATGGCTGCAGTCACCATCTGCAGTGATTTTGGAGTCCAAAAAAAATAGTCTCTCACTGATATTAGGAGACAAAGACTTGTTCTTGAGCAAGGAGACATTCCAGTCAAATATAGTTTCCCAATTGACGTACTTGCTAAAAGTTGTTCAAGTTTTTATTTTCTTTATTTTATTTTTTTTCCTAATGACAAAATAAATTCAAAAAATTGGAAAGAGGTCCAAAAGACATACATACAAGCATTTCTATCTTTTTATATATCCATATATAATGAATATATTGTTACTGTTGTTTAGTCACTAAGTCGTGTCTGACTGTTTTGCGACTCTAGGGACTGTAGCCCATCCGAGTCCTCTGTTCGTGGGATTCTCCAGGTAAGAATACTGGAGTGGGTTGCCATTTCCTTCTCCAGGGGATCTTCCTAACCCAGGGATTGAACCTTAGTCTCCTGCATTGACAGGTGGATTCTTCATCACTGAACCAACAGAGAAGTCCAATGGATATGGAGATATATATGTATCTCCATACATATATATATACCTCCATTCCACCCAGGAATAACTGTGAACATTTTTGCAAGTATAGGAAAAATGGAGGAGGAGGAAGGAAGGAAGAATGGAGAGACAGAGGGAGAAAAGGAGAGAAAAAGAAAAGGCTTTGGCAAACTATATGAAAAAGCATTATCATTTTTGCCCTTTGCTGAGGACGGAGTCTCGTCAGGTATGATTTGAAGATTAGCAGCACCAGGATTACTTGAGAAATGAACATTCCTGGCCCTCCACCTACTGAGTCTGAGATGGAGCTTGGGGTTCTGCATTTTAACAGGTTCTGTGAAGTTGCAACACTCCAGTAACAAGGGACCTGCAGAAGTCATCCTGGAGACAGGTGATGGAGGAACTGCTTTAGGTGGAGGAAAACCACTCCAGTGGCTCATACCAGGGCCTAACCAGGACACTTGCGGTTTAGAAGGAAGAGCCCCACCATTCCACAGAGCCCAGGATCAGGGTGCCCGCCTCGCTTACCAGAATGCTCACTGACTTAGGGATTCCTCTGTGGGCACCTGGGATACAGGGAGGGAGTTTGGAAGTCCCTGGGCATGGGCCAAGGGAAAATTGAAAGGAGGCTGTGATCTGAGAAGAAGGAGCTTGCTGAGCACAGGGAGCTAGGCCAGGAAACAAATCGGCCAGGTGAGCACAGGAAGCTGACAGATGGAGTTGAGATGGAAGTTTTGCTTCTTGCCTTGTCTGCCCCATGACATTTTCAAGGTTTTAGGAAAGCCTGTGACTTTAATGCAGTTTTGGTGCTTTGGGAGTGGAATGGAAAGGGCGAAGAAACGCCAAGTGAGTAAGTAGCAACCAATGAGTCCAGCTATGAGCAGGAGACACAGTGCAGCTTGGAACCAAAGCTGACAGTCACAACCAAAGGTGTGAGCACGCCTCACAAGCCTCAGAAGCTACCAGCAATGAACCAGAATTCCTGTTATCCTAGACTGAGGGTGATTTTTAAAGGAAATGTCGAGAATATAGTGGCTAGACTGAGGGTGACATCCACACACACATCCCTTACTTCTGCCTCTCTCCAGGTGGGCCCTTGGAGCCTGGAAGTGAAAAATAAAGTTGGCTTCCAAAGACTCAATCCCGCCCCAGGCTGGGGCCTTTCACTCATTGGGAAGAGGTGGGCCCTTAGGAGGCCAACTGCCCCAGGGGCCCAATCTGCACACTATCTGGGATTAGAGGACTTTAGCCAGATGGAAAAATTTTATCACATGGCCTGCTTGCCCTCTCATGACTTTTACAGCCATCTAATTATTGGCAAGTTTCAGCTTTGACTCACTGAGGAATTTGAACCCCAGTGGTTCATCCCTGAATGTCACACTCAGCTTTGGAAGAATAGAGACATATTCCAGGAAGTGGTATCTCCTAAGGTGTCCAGGGGAAAAGAGGGCAAGCACCTGGCTTCCCAGGTGATCCCTTCCCACCTTCCCTCTCCTGGTGCTTCAAACTCATCACTTTGTCAACTCCAACTCTCTCTTTCTCTGGATTTTTTTATTTTGTTGTTGCTGTTTATCTTTTAATGATCATACAATTTATGCTTATGTTAATGGAAAGTTTAGGAAGGTATAATAAAAAATTGCCTATTAATTATGCACTTTTTTCTTTAATAAATATTACATTGCATATGTAATTTTGATTCCTCCTTTTTCCACATTTCTTTCTAGGCTTATTTCTGAGTAGCTAATGGCATTATTACTATTGTGAGTGATATTTCTTTGCAGTTTATTTTAGAAATGGTAAGACTTTTGGAATCATAGTATTTAGTTGTGATGGTAATATGAATCTTTGTATTGTTCCTAATTTTAATGAGAATCCTTTTGGTGTTTACCTTTTAAGCGTGATGCTATTTTTTTTTCAAGATTTATTTTATTTTTTGGCTATGGTGGGTCTGTAATGCACGAGGGCTTTTTCTAGCTGTGGCAAGTAAGGGCTACTCTCTATTGTAGCGCTCGGGCTTCTCACTGCAGTAGCTTCTCTTGTTGCAGAGCACGGGGTCTAGGTGCTCCAGCTTCAGTAGTTGTGGTGCCTGGGCTTAGTGGCTCCATGGCATGAAGGATCTTCCCAGGCTAGGGATCTGCATTGCAAGGCAGATTCTTAACCATTGGACCACTAGGGAAGCCCTGATATTAATTCTTATTTATACATGTTAGAGATTGGATGTTGAGATGGATGTTCTATATCATGAAGAGAAAGCATTTTTTTTTTTAATCAAAGTTTACTTTTCAGATAAATCGGAAGTGGATATTGGAGTTTATTAATTTTTTTCAAAACTATTTGGCAGAGAATTGATGTGATTTTTATGAGAAGTTTTATAATAAGCCTTCCTTAAATTTCTGCCATAACATAATTTGTTATTTTATGTACTGCTTGACTTATTTACTGGAGTTTTGTTTAAATTCTTGTCTCTATATAAGTAAACAACATGTACATCACTTATCTTTTTTTTTAAACTTTGTGTCTGCTTTAGCTTTAAAACTGAGTTTTGACACAACCCATAGTTTCTTCTATCCCTTGTCCTGCAACAATTTCTTTATTATGGGAATTATTTATTCCTCAAAGTTCTTTCATAAATTCCAAGATGTGTTTTACCTTTATAGTGTATCTCAATTCAGATGCTAAATTGTCATCAGTTATTGCTCAATATTTAGATTCCATAAAATTTAGTTTCAAAAGTAGATTCACATATCCAAATTTTTCTACACATTCTTTAAAAATCATCAATACTGAATCAAGTATCATTTTAAAAATTATATTAAAATTAATTAAAATGAAAATTTAATTTCCCAGTTATAGTAAGCACAAGTACTCAACCCTTGTGACTACAACATATTGTATTGGACAGTGAAGAACTATATCCTTTATTTTACTTATTTTTTACTGCAAGATCCACTAAATAGATGTATATTAAAATGTCCAACTTCTTTAAAGAAATTATTGTTAATTTTTAAGATATGCTAATGGTATTGTAATTTTTAAGATTTTTATTGAGCTATAATTGACATATAACATTCTATTAGTTTCAAGTACACAACACAATGATTCATTGTATTTATATATTATAAAACAATCACCACAATGTCTAGTTAACATCCATCATTGTGTGACAATTTTGTTTAAAGCATTCTTATCTTTTAGAAATGCATGTTGAAATGTTTATGAATGAAATTATATGATCTTTGAGCTTGGTTTTGAAACAACGTGGGAAGGGAGAAAATGGGTTGGGGTATAGGTCGCAAAGAGTCGGACACAACTGAACGACTGAACTGAACTGAACTGATAGGTGAAAAAGTACTGGCTCTGAGTTGGTAATTACTGAAGCTTAGTGAAAGGCATGAAGGGATTCATTATACTTTTCTGTTTAGTTTTTATGTGACTGAAAAAAGAAAGCATTAAAAAAACATTTTGGAGTAAACCAAGCATTTTTCCTTTATGAATCTTTTTCTATTAAATGTTCCCTGCATTTTATGTATTTCAGTGCTGTATTTTTGATCTTTAAAAGTTGTTTAATAGAAAGTTCTTTCTTTGCTTCCTCATAAATCACTACAATTTTTCTAGTCCTTGTTAGGTTAAGAGAAAGTCTTAACTTGGAAACAACCTGATGTTCATCGATGGATGAATGGATAAAGAAGATATAATATATATATATATATATATACACACACACACACATACACACACAATAAATATTAACCATAAAAAAGGATGAAACAATGCCATTTGCAGCAACGTGGATGGATCTAGAGATTATCATACTAAGTGAAGTAAGTCAGAAAGAAAAGACAAATGCTGTATGATATCACTTAGTTTGGAATCTAAAATATAACACAAATGAAGGACTTCCCTGGCTGAGACTCTGCACTTCCAGTGCAGGGGGCACGAGTTCAATCCCTGGTTGGGGAACTAAGATCCCACATGCCATGGGGTGTGACCAAAAAGTAATAAAATTAAATATGACACAAATGAACTTATCTATGAAATAGAAACAGACTCACAGATAAAGAAAGCAGACTTATGGTTGTCAAGGAGGGAGGGCTCTGGGGTAGGGATAGATTGAAGATCTGGGACCAGGAGATGCAAACTATTATATATAGAGTGAATAAACAGCAAGGTCCTACTGTATAGCACAGAGAGCTATATTCAACATTTTATGATATAAATGATAACGGAAAATAATATGAAAAAGAACACATATAACTGAATTGCTTTGCTGTACACCAGAAACTAACACAGAATTATAAATCAACAATACTTCAATTTTTTTAAAAAAATCTTAGCTTTGAAAATGAACTTATGGTTATCAGGAGGGACGAGAGGGAGGGATAGATTGGGAATTTGGGATTGACATGTACACACTGCTGTATGTAAAATAGATAAACAACAAGGACCTAGTGTAAAAGAAAAAATTAATTAAAAACAGAAGAAATTCAAATTAATCCCTAAATGTTAAAAGAAAACAAAGCAGAAAGCAAAACTATATGTGAATAAACATGTTTTTGATAGGTTTGAGCATCAGAAAAGAAAAAAAAAACTGAAAGAATACTTCAAAATATTGGTAGCAGTTATCTTGGAGGGGGCAAGCATGAGTTCTTATCTTCAGTTTCTCCTTTAATGTCTCTATGTTATTTGCTCAGAGAAGGCAACGGCACCCCACTCCAGTACTCTTGCTTGGAAAATCCCATGGACAGAGGAGCCTGTTAGGCTGCAATCCATGGGGTCGCTAAGAGTCGGACACGACTGAGCGACTTCACTTTCACTTTTCACTTTCATGCATTGGAGAAGGAAATGGCAGCCCACTCCAGTGTTCTTGCCTGGAGAATCCCAGGGACAGGGGAGCCTGGTGGGCTGCCGTCTATGGGGTCGCACAAAGTCGGACACGACTGAAGTGACTTAGCATAGCATAGCATAGCATGTTATTTACTTGGGAGTACTGACTCTATGCTGTTTTTGTAGATAAATAGAAAATTCAGTAAGATATTTCTTATCAAAAGCATGCAAAAGAGGAAGATTTCAAAGTGTTCCAAAAATTTTTGTAAGAAAAAACTCCTGATTTTTTCCTCCCTATTAAGTGAGCTGTGCTGACTTGTCAACCGTGAAACAAAGGAGATCCTTGAGCAAACTTCATTGTTCTCAGGTACTGAACATTCTCCCCTGGGATACTGTTGAAATGATTAACCTGCACTAGGAAGGAGGGACTTTCTAACAAAGGTGAACTTCACTGCTGCCTAAATTATATCCAAAAAATTGCTTGCAGTGTTTGAATATTGAGATTAGAAAAATCAGGGACTTCCCTAATGGCTCAATGGTTAAGACTCTACACTTCCAAGATGGCAGAGGGCATGGGTTTGATTCCTGGTCAGGAAATTCAGATTCTATATGTCACACAGTGCAGGAAAACAGAAAAAATCCAAACAAAAGATTCCCTTCAGAGCAATTTCAACATGTAACTAATCTACCAGTGAGCATGTCTGTGAGTCCCAGAAGGTCTTTAGATGTTTATCAGGAAGATGAAAAGTCTAAATACACATAAAAATAGAGAATGTAGTGGGACAAAAAGTAAAAGTGGGCACTCTCTACGCAGTGTCTACTTTTAGTGCTGTAGTTATTCAAAGAGTGAAGAAATGAATAAAGGCTTCCAGATTTGATAGATGATACAATGAAGATATCTGCATAACTAGAAATAAAATACGAAATAAATAGCCTTAGGATCACTTAACTCACAAATCTAATGGGGGTGGGTTAACAATGGCTGCAAATTCTTTGCCATTCTTCCTATGGAATGGTGGAGTCGCTTCCCCTTTAACTGGGATTGTCATTGCTTTGAACAATAAAATGTGCTAAGAGTGATGTTATATAACTTCTGAGGAAAGGCCATATGTAAGAGGTCCAGAGCTGCTTCTTCCCTAGTCTTGGTCCAATTGCGTTTTGAGCCAGTCACCACACTTTGTGAAGCCCAAGCCACAAAGAGAGATCCCATGAAACAGACCCATGCACTCTGGTTGACAGCCTCAGTTGGGTTCCAGCCAGCTTGAATTTGTGACTTAAGTGATCCTAAGACTGTTTATTTATTATATATTTTATTTCTAGTTATGCAAACATTTCCATTGTTGCTGCTGCTGCTAAGTCACTTCAGTCGTGTCCGACTCTGTGTGACCCCATAGACGGCAGCCCACCAGGCTCCCCCGTCCCTGGGATTCTCCAAGGCAAGAACAGTGGAGTGGGTTTCGATTTCCTTCTCCAATGCATGAAAGTGAAAAGTGAAAGTAAAGTCGGTCCGTCATGTCTGACTCTTAGCGACCCCATGGATTGCAGCCCACCAGGCTCCTCCATCCATGGGATTTTCCAAGCAAGAGTACTGGAGTGGGGTGCCATTGCCTTCTCCGATTTCCATTGTAGTGTTTATCCAAATGTGGCAGCCTTTATTCATTTCTTCATTCCTTGAATATCCACAGCCCTAAAAGTAGGCACTGTGTAGAGAGATTATTTTTTGTCTCATTACATTCTCTAATTTTTATGTGTATTGGTGTGAGTGAGCCACACTGGACATCATTCAACTGTCTGTCAGATAGGACTGCAGCTAGTTCTCAGACACAGCCCTTTTTTTCTGACATAAGATGGGTCCCCAGTTGTGGGACACTCCTATCTCACTCTCTGAGGGTTCCACTGAAGTCATCTCACCAGACCTGAGTGCGAGGCAGCATGCCTGTCTGGACTGGCATTCATACAGAAACATGTGAGGGAGTCGGGAGCAAGAGTCAATGATCACAGCTACCAACTACCAGACCTGTTTCTACCTAACTTCTTGCTCTATCTAAAATAAGTCTCCTTATTTAAAATATGTCTCCTTATTATTATATAATATCTTTTCACTACCACACTTAAATTCTTAATGCCTTCCTTCCTTGAGGAAGTTTTCTTGAGGAGCAAAAATGACTGTTAAGAGGAACAAAGAAGGAATATGACTCCTTGATTGTTTTCAGAAAGAATGAGGAGAGCTAGGAGCAGGATAAGGTCAAGGGATGTTCACTTTCCTGAGCAAAGCTTGCCTGTTGTCTTACTTGGGACTAAAACTCCAGGGGGAAGAAAAACTCCCCCTTTCTCACCTCAACCGTGGGTGTTTGGGAAGTGACTTGCCTTGACTCAAGACATGCCCCACACGTACTTCACTCGAGGACCAGGGCACCTGTGAGGGCAAGGGAGCTGGCCTTGGGGGGTTGATAATGCCCCATGGGGGACGCCTGTGGTATTCACATCTGCCTGTAGCTGGGTTAGTAAACTGGTTTCATTCCAAGGTGGAATATTAGCAAGCGTTTCCCCTCTCTGCAGAGCTAAAAGAAAGCCATGTCTTATCGGCTTCCTTCATAATACAATGGATATTTTCATCTCCATAAGTCTATATTCTGCTTATTTTTCACTTGATTCCAAATTCTATAAGGCAAAAAAGTGACATTATTTTTGGACTTCTAAGATTCCAGTGGAAAATGTAAGTACTCAGCACTAACAGGCAGACCCTAGAACCCCTCTGCAGCCTTTGTAATGACCTTGGGCCAAGTGAGGAAGCACTGTTCTATTCTATTTATGTTTTTGCCAAAATTGTGGGATCTTAGTTTCTCCACCAGGGATTGAACCTGGGTCCAACTTGGGCCCTGGCAGTGAGAGCACCAGGTCCTTAACACTGGATGAGGCAAATGACGATGCTGACAGTTGTAAACTCTCTCCAACTACTGGATTTTTAACCTTGACACAAATAATGTAAAAATCCTGTAAAACAATGCCACATCTTAGACTGAGGCTAGAAAGTAAGTCACTAGTTAGAGGACAACGCCAGTCTGTTTCCTCGTGATTCTTTGCATCCTGTTCCCCACTTGTTCCTCACCCTGTCCCTCAGCTGACCCCAGATCCACTTGGAGCTGTACCACGTGACACTAGTCCAGCTCATCCTAATAACGAGTCCACGGCTAGTTCTGACCTCTGTGGCTTGGGTTTGAGAGTAGCTTTCTTGACTTGGTACTTCACTTTAGAAATACTCAAGGAAACAAAAATGCAAAGAAGTGTGGGAAGTGTATCATGTACCACATATGTTGCTGCTGCTGCTGCTGCTAAGTTGCTTCAGTTGTGTCTGACTCTGTGTGATCCCACAGATGGCAGCCTATTTTGAGGTATAACTGTATGCCAAGCACTTGGAGTAAACCAGTTCTGGGGCTAAATGCTTACATACATTGTTGTTGTTTAGTTGCTAAGTCGTGTCCGACTCTGTGACCCAATAGATTGTAGTCTGCCAGGCTCCTCTGTCCATGGTTTTTTCCAGGCAAGAATACTGGAGTAAGTAGCCATTTCCTTCTCCAGGTGATCTTCCTGACCCAGGGATCAAACTTGCATCTCTTATGTCTCCTGTTTGGCAGGTAGATTCTTTACCACTGAGCCACCTGGGAAACTTACATACATTACTTTGTTTTAATAACCATAGGAAGCCAAGTGTTTCTGTCTCATATTCCAGATGAGAAAATTGACACTGAGAAAGTTACTAGGCTTGTTAGTAAATGACAGAGTTAGGGATGGAACCCAACTCTTCAAATGATCCCAACCCCCATTCTTGAGCCTCATTCTTTAGCTGAAATGCTCTGGTGTCAGGGTCCTGAAATTCTTAACAATTTTTTAACTTAGCTTTGTAAGTTAAGTGCAATGGGGCAATGGAGCAGAAGCAGATGCACAGTGTGCATGCGTGCAGTTCTCTGCCACCCCGATTCACATAGAGCATGTGCAATGCCCTGGTGGGTCAGATAGTAAAGAATCCACCTGCAACGCAATGCAGAATCCCACGGACAGAGAAGCCTAGTGGCCTCAGTCCATACGGTCCCACAAAGAATCGGTCAGGACTAAATTAGCTTAGCACACACACATGACTACAAAACTCCAGCAGATCACACACAAGTGGGAGTACAGCAAGACTCAAAGTATAGGTGTGCTACATCTATAACTGATCAAGCGAGGGCCCCCAAGAGGCCATGCTTCCCATTCAAACCAGAGCTTTGTCCAAATACAACACAAGAAATAACTAAGAAGCCATATCACCTCTTTCCTCATCACTGTTACTTTCCTGTGTTAGCAATCCACTCAAGGCTGAAAATGCTGACACAGAAGGAAAGGGTAACCTCGAGTTCTCCCTTTCATTGCCTCCTTACTCATCAGTAAGGTAGGGAACATCAGCAGAATGTGCACAAACAAGAAGAGAAATTAAAACAGTTGAGTAAATTCTGTGTGGTGTCCCTGCTGTTCCGGTGGACACAAAATATGTGCCCAAGCTAACAGACATGAATTGTGTACTTCTAGGAATACTGCATTTGAGTGAAAAAGTTCTTGCTTGTATTTGAAGTGAAGTGAAGTGAAAGTCGCTCAGCCATATCCGACTCTTTGGTCTGTGCATGGAATTTTCCAGGCAAGAATCCTGGAGAGGGTTGCCATTCCCTTCTCCAGGGGATCTTCTCAACCCAAGAATCGAACCTGGGTCTCCCCTGCACTGCAGATGGATTCTTTACCTTCTGAGCCACCAAGGAAGCCCTGCTTGCATTTAAAGCTGGCATCACAATATAAAGAGGAACCATAAAATTCACATTAATAATTTTAAAATTTCAACTTAGCATTAAATAGTAATTTTTAAAAAGTCAAAAAGAGGGACCATGGTCGAGAGGAAAACCTGATATTTTTAGTACCTCTTATGGCATTTTTCCCTGCATTTCAAATGAAGGACCCCACAAATTACATAGCTGGTGCTGTTGGTGAGTAGTGACATTAAATGAGGGAATGACCTCAAATTTTTAGGAAATAGATCTAGGAGGTCCTTATTTCCCTATGATTGAAAACAACTCACTCCTTTGGTCCTTTGGGGTTTTATTTTTTATTTCTCTCACTTCCCACAACCAGTTAAAAAAAAAAAAAAAGATACTATCAACGCAGGTACAAGGATCCAATTTTTAAAAATCAGAGTACAAAGAGGACCACAGCCCTGCCCAGGTTTAACGTACATATTTACATATTTGGAGAGGTGTGTGGTGTGGGTGTGGGTGCGGAAGCACGTTTAAAAGGCAGTATTACAAAATATACAAAGGTGTTCTTTCTTAGTAGAACCTGGCCTGGTTTCCAAACGAGAGCGCTACATAACACAAATCACAGTACTACTTACTATATAACTTACAAAAAATGCTGTACAGTTGCAGGAGTATAAATATAGAGTATAAATGGCTCTGTTTGGGAATCTGTATCTACACAGGGAAGGTCAGGGGAAGGCTCAGTTTGGTATCCCAACCTGCTAAAGTAATTGAGAAGCTAGAATGGGGAAGGACAGGGTCTGGGAGCACGGCTGCATCAATCCCCTTTCCCAGGCTTAGTTGAAGTTCACTTACTCTCCAGGGAGAACTAGGTTTGTTGAGGGTAAGAAGCAATGGCAAGAAGAGGTGTAAATAATAATACAATGGGGGCTCTCAAAGGCACAGAGAAGGCATCTGGGCCAAGAAGGAGCACAATTCTTGGATCCACAGACATGCATGCATTCCACTGCCACTTGATGATCATGGTTCTGTGGGCAGTCCAGCCATGCCCTGGTTTCTATCCTCTGAAAAATTTGAAGCTTGGAGACAGGGCAGATGAGCCACAGTTCATTTATGATGGGACTATGGGACAATGTCTGGGGACAATGTCTGGAAAGAGGTTCTGGCTTTGAGGGACGGACGGGTGGGGGCAAGTATGGGCGGAAGCTGATCACTAAAACTGACCCTTATAGTCATTTTGTACAAGGCGCCAAGGGGCAGAGAGAGGTGTAGAGCTGTCCTACACTCAGGTGCTTTATGATTCAGGGGGCAGAGTGGAGGGGACTCAGAACTGGCATATCTTACTTCAGAAGACTCAGCAGGGGTGATTTTTATCAGTACTAGGCTTTAGCCAGAACATATGCCGATTTGGTTTTTAAATTAGCTGGGTTAAGAAGCACCCAAGGCTCTTGTGGCAGACATGAACCATCTCCCTCAAATGTTCCCCAATTCCCAGCACTCATCCTCCACCTGCCAGCTCAGGCGCAGGACTGCTGTCTTACGAAAACCCTGCCAGGGGATATGAGGAGCACCGAGAAGGGAAAAAGGCCACACCAAATCTTCTCCAAATCCCAGACAATTACACCATTTCCCCTGAATTGGGCTGCCGTTGGACTGTATGGGAGCAGCTGCTCTTGGTTGAAGCAGGTCTTTGGTAAAAGAGAGAAGCCTGAGCTGGATCATAATAAAGAGAAGTGTACGTGAATATGCACCTCTGAGAACCTTCCTTAAATTCCTCCCTTGGGGCTTTTCCTTTGGAAGAGGATGGTCGGCGCGGGGGCGGGGGGGGGGGGCGGTGAGGGGGTGGGATGGGGGGGTGGGGGGGCTGGGATGGGGGGGTGGGGGGGGCTGGGATGGGGGGGTGGGGGGGCTGGGATGGGGCGGGGGTGGAGTCCTATTGACCAACCCAGCTGTGTGCTGGGGCAATTGTGATCATCTCTCTGGCCAGGTTTCACTAATTCTCTTTTAGTGTTGCTTTGTGCCTTCCCGAGCCTCGAAGGCTCAGGGAGCGTGGGGCTGAGATAGAACCTCTGTGTGGGCTTGATACACTGGGCCAAGGGAATGAGAGCTGGGATGGATGTCATTTCTCAGTGGGGAAGGAATTCCCCTGAAATGCAGGAAGAACCAGGAGGGAGCAAGAGCGTGTGGACTATAGGGCCCTCCTCCCCGCTCCGGGCAGCCCCTACCTACAAGGCTGTGACGCTGGAAACGATTTTGGTGCCTGAGGCATCCACTTCAGACTTAGTGACCCCATCCTGGGCCTCTTTGTCCATGGCCAAGTTATTGAATGCCTCAGGGGACTTGACCGGCTCGTCCTTCACCTCCTCCAGGTCTTCGCAGCACTTGCTGCAACGGCAGCACTTGGAGCAGCCACACAGCCCACAGCAGACGCGGCAGCAGACCCGGCAGCAGCAGCAGCAGCGCCTCTGGAAGCAGCTGGTGAGGGAGGTGATGAGCTTGTCCCAGGGCTCCAGGGAGCGCATCCAAAAGGGCAGGAAGTCCCAGCTTCGGAGCTTCTGCGGCAAGGAGCCAGGGCAGAAGGACTGCAGGATCTTGAGGACCACCACCAGTAAGATCACAAGGACGATGGGCGACGCCACGCCCACCAGCACTGGCCAGCCAATCAGGGAGAGGCCAAACACCGCCAGAGGGATCAGGAAGAAGAAGATGATCAAGTAGACGATGGCGAACCAGCGGTACTTAGATGAGATGTTGCCCAGCCCTTTGGCCAGGCGGATGGGCAGGCGAGTGAACGGGATTGGGTACCACAGGATGATGCCTGAGATGTTGAAGAAAAAGTGGCACAAGGCAATCTGAAAAGCAAGGGGTTGGAGAGGTGAACGGGTCTGCCGCACGGCGGGGTCGGAGAGAAGAGGGCGTCATCTAGAAGTGGAGTCATGGGTCTTCCTCACCTTCGTAGCTCAGCCCAGAGTGGGAGGGATTACATTAGCTGAGGGCCTAATACATTTGTGTGTCGCGGAAAGGGGGGGCGGGGAAGGACGGGGGAGGGGAGGAGGGGGGAGCGGACGCGGGGGGGTGGGGGCGGGGGGCGGTGGGTTGGGCGAGGTGGGGAGGGGAAGGCAAGGGAAGTGACCGCCTGAATCACAGTTTAATTTTCAGGGCCTGAAGTTTCCATTAGGCAAAATCTAACAATGAACTTTGAGAAATTGAGGCACTATGAGGTTAAGCTATTTTCCTCAAGTCACACAGATGGGAGATGGAATTCAAACCCAGATAGCCTGGCCCCAGAGGCCACACACTTTGTACTTTCCTATTGGAAAAGACTGATGCTGGGAGGGATTGGGGGCAGGAGGAGAAGGGGACAACCGAAGAAGAGATGGCTGGATGGCATCACTGACTCGATGGACGTGAGTCTGAGTGAACTCCGGGAGTTGGTGATGGACAGGGAGGCCTGGCGTGCTGCGATTCATGGGGTCTCAAAGAGTCGGACACGACTGAGCAACTGAACTGAACTGAACTGATATGTTCCCACCAGGCACGGAGCATGATGTTAGGGGCTTTGGACCAGCCCTATCCGATGCATTAGTCACTATCCACTGAGGTGTGGCATAAGTGTAAAATTCCTGCTAGATTTCCAAGACTTAGCCCAAAACAGTTGTAAATGACTTTGCTGGTAGTCCAGTGGTTAAGAATCCACCGGCCAATGCAGGGGACATGGGTTCGATCCCTGATCCAGGAAGATTCCACATGCTATGGAGCGACTAAGTAAGCCTGTGCACAACAATTACTGAGGCCGAGCTCCACAACAAGGGAAGCTACCACAATGAGAAGCCCACTCAAGGCAACAAAGATAGCTCCCACTCACTGCAACTAGATAAAGCCCACGTGCAATAACAAGACCCAGTGCAGCCAAAAGCAAATTAATAAATGGGTTAATAAATTAATTTTTTATAAAGAAATATAAAATCTCATCATTTTTAATATCAATTACACATTGAAATGATAATGGTTCAATCAAACACATTATTAAAATTAATCTCCCTGTTCCTTTTTGACTTTTAAAACTGCAGTACTAAAAGTTTCAGATTTCATGAGTGATTCACATATTCTATGCTCATTCTATACTTCTATCGACAGCATGGCTTTAGACAGAGCCTCATCAGATCTTTAAAATAATCCTACTGAGCTAGAGATTATGGTTCCCGTTCTTCAGATGAGGGAATTGATGCTCAAAGGTTAGGTCACCTGTCCAACGGCACTGGGTGTGTAACTGGGGGACAGTGATTCAGACATCAAAGGTCATCTTGCCCAAGGTCACCTAGCTGATCCAGGCAAGGCAGATACCCCTGATTCTTCTCAATGCCAGGCTTAGGACACAAGTGACCTCCCATTGTCCAAGACGAGGGCAAGGAGACAGAAAGTGGTATCTATGTTTCCGGAATACCCTTTCCTCCTCCAGCAAAACAGCCACCTCACCTTTGTTTAAACAACCTCTGGGGATGGGAGTCTGGCTACCACTCTAGGGAGTAGTTGTTCCACCACTCTAGGGAGTGGCCTTTGGTTGTTCTCATATCTGTCTCCCTGAGGCATCTCCACATCACAGTTTTGGACACAACAGAGAAAAGCTTGACTTGGTTTCTTGTTTAGAAACCATGTGCTTACAAGAACATGGGTGGGTTTGGATCCCTCCCAGAGCCCCTGTCCCATGAAGCATTTCCTTACCTGGAGTGAGCTTCTCAAAGTACTGCCTGGGCTGGCTAAGGCGGCCAAGATGGCGGTGGTGGTGGTGCCAATGTTGGCACCTAGCGTTAGTGGATATGCTCTTTGAATGGATATCACACCGATACCTGGGGGGATGAAAATACAAAGCCTGTGGCATCAGCCCCAGAGGATGGCAGGAGATGGTAACAGAAGACAGAGGGAGACCCAGGTGAGAAACTCACCGATCAGTGGGGTCATAGCAGACGTGAACACAGAGCTGCTCTGAACGATGAAGGTCATGCCTGCCCCCACAAGGATGGCCAGGTAGCCAGTCACCCAGCTAAAGGGGTAAGGGAAATCTGGAAGACAGAGGATAAGAGATGTATCACAATCCTTCTGGAAAAGGCATGGATTGGGAGGCCCAGCTGGCATCTCCCTAGGACCCAGGCAGCACAACTGGGCCAGAGGTTTGTGTTGTGTAAACTCCTCTGCACACCCACACTGAAGTCTGAAGCTGCAAATTGGATTTTTTAGCATTCTTTCACCTTGCATTTTCGAACGGTGGAAGCAAGGATGTGTTGCCAAGACAAAAACACATATTCACTGGAGTTCTGAATGCTGAACCCATCTGTTATGCATGGAATGTTTGTGTCATTTCCCCCACCCCAAATCCAAGTGTTGAAACCCTAACCCCTAATGTAATTGTATTAGGAAGTGAGGCCTTTGAGAGATGACTAGGTCATGAGGTTGGAGTCCTCAAGAGTGGATTAGTGCCCTTATAGAAGGGAGAGCTTGTCCACGTGAGGACTTGGTGAAAAGGCAGCCATCTATAAACCAGGAAGTGGGTCCTCACCAGAACCCAACTGTGCTGGCGCCCTGACCTTGGACCTCCCAGTCTCCAAGACTGTGTGAAATAAATTGCTGTTGTTTAAACCATCCAGTCTATGAGAATTTGTTACAGTGGTTGGACTAAGTGAAGTTGCTCAGTTGTGTCCGACTCTTTGCGACCCCATGGACTTTAGCCTACCAGGCTCCTCTGTCCGTGTGATTCTCCAGGCAAGCGTACTGGAGTGGGTTGCCATTTCCTTCTCCAGGGGATCTTCTCAACCCAGGGATCAAACCCAGGTCTCCGCATTGCAGGCGGACACTTTACCCTCTGAGCCACACTAAGATGTCACCCAAATACCAACAAAGCACTCTGAGCATTCAGGCTCTAGCTTTCCTCCTGTCTTGGTCTCCCAGTGCTTCATACCCTCCACTTTTGTTTCCACTTAAAGGAGCACTGAGTATGTGAAGCAGCTTGGAAGCCCCAGAGACCCTATTCTTGGCACCACCAGTCCAGGACCATGCCCCGCATAGCCAGCAAGCACCCAGAGAAGAGTCGCTCAGCTCACCCTCATGACAACCTCGGGAGGTAGACATCCTCAGCCCCATTTCACAGGCAGAGTTCATGGGGTGTGTTTTCATTGGCCAGGATGCCATTCTCAGCAATAGAGTCTCACTGGCTGTATTTATCCAGAACCACATTTTCTTCCCCAAGAGCTGAAGGGATATAAGGGTCGCAGTGGACTTCTGCAACCCTTTATTACCTAAGGGATCCTGACAGACTCAGTAAAGTCCTGGGCAAACAGGGAACCTGGTAGGAAGGAAGGCCTAACTCACAGCAATTTGAACTTAAGCTGGCTCTTTCTCAAGACCTTGCAAACAAGTGCTCCCCAGGCTCCACTCAAAACACTAAGGAGGATTTCGAAGGCAAGTGGCATTGTAACTTTCACAGCTTCTCAGAGCCAAGACAGAAACTCCATGTAGAGGCTGTTGCTAGAAGAGAATCAACAGGAGCTTCCCTATGGGGGAGGGGCACAGTGATGCCACCCCTAAAAGGTCCAGAATGAGAGGCAGCAAGCTTACCAGTGTTGATTGTCTTCTTGATGACAGCAGCCACCTGCCCCCTGAGCACAGAGCCCAGGAGCTTGACAATTAGGATCAGGCAGGTACAGAGGATCAGCAGGGAGGTGATCAGCAGGATGGTGCCAACAATAGCATCTGAGAGGTTGAAATTCACGAAGATGTGCTGGCCTGGAAAGACCATAGACAGCCCTTGTTAGGAGGGCATGGAGCCCCGGGCGGCCACAGATTGTTATTTTTTCCCCAACATCCTTCTGTCTCAAAGTAACAGGATCTTGGTTGTCAGCTTGATACAGGGCAGCCCAGAATAAAGACCACTCTTTCAAGCCTCCCTTGCAGGTAAGTATAACTCTGAAGTTATGTTTAGGCCAATGGGATCTCATGAGGGTGAAGATGTAGCAAAATCCAGGGGCAGGCCTCCAACTCCATTCTTCTGCCTCTAAATCCCATTCCGTATTTTACTCATGATAATGAGGATACCTACAAGTATTCAAGGAGCCAAGTTGGGGCAGGAAGGGCAAGTCAGAGTGGGAGCAATTGTTATAAATTGTTATAAAACTGCTAGTGTTTTTTTCTTTTTTAAAATCCCTGTGTGTCTCCATGATGATTCCAGAAAAAACATGGTTATTTTAATGGATGTACAACAGCTACAGTACAGGAGGTGATACATTCACATGATTCTGTGAGGTAAACCACAGCTGGAGTAGAGTAAGGTATACGGCTCGGAATTAATGTGGGGATGCTGGAGAGGCGGAGAGGCAGAGAGATGCAAATGGGCACATAAGGAATACATAATTAGAAGAACTAGCATCAGGGCCATAAAAGAGTCCAGAGGCAACAGTATAGCTTCTTAAAGAATTGGAGCATCAGTGCTCCAACTGGAGCAGTAAGCTCACTGCTTTGTTCAGTGCCCCAGTGCCTCAAATGGGGCCTACTGTACAATAGGGACTCCTGACTCAAGGGTGATGGTATCTGTTCTGTATATGCCCCCTAACCTTCAAATCAGGCTGTCATCTCCCTACAGTTACTGCCAAAGAGATACCAAAGCCCGTGGAGGGAGTGCTCTGGAATCTGTTGATGAGTTCTGAGTTGGTCTGGAACGGTCAGAAGAACTGAGTTTCAGGTCCTAGCTCTTCCCCTTACAGGGGGACCTTGAGCCTGCCCCCCTGTCCCCAAGCCTTAGTTTCTTCTGACGTGAAAGTTCACAGCTCATCGTCCCATGTAGGATTGGTGTTCAGTGAATCTCACTGCCCTTCTTTCCTTCACTTACTGGGGCTCCACACAGATAGGAAATAACCATCATCACCCCAGACAGCCTGTCGTAATGGCTGATGCTCTGTGAGTTCCACTCACACTTGGCAATGTTCTCCTTGTAGGTCACGTTCTTGATGGTCCAGGTGTACAAACCATCCGTCCAACAGAGAGAAGGGGAGGTGCAGTTCTCAGGCGAGGGGACGGTGACATTTCTCTCAGTCTGGGTGGCAAACATGAGAAATACTATACATCGTCTACAACCCTCACTTCTGGTGGGGAATGGAGGGAAATTCGGGGCATCAGGGGAGACTCCATAGGTGTGGGGGCATGCTTTCACAAGTCCCTCTATAAATGGAAGCAAGGTGGCAGCCAGAGATAAGCCAGGAGACATGAATATAATTAGCCAGGAATAACACATCCATGATGTGGGCTGGTCCTGTCTGTCCTACAGCATGTTTGTCCATCTAGAAATCAACGACTTAAGGATTCTCACTGGCTAGTTTTGACTTTTCAGGAATTCTCGATTTTTCTTTCTCCCAACCTTTTATATGCCCAATCTGAAGGCAAGATCTTGCTTTATCCAGTACAGACAAAAGAGCTAACCCAGCCAGCAATATTCTTAGAAACTTACCACGTTGGTAAAAGTTTTGCACCAAATCTTGATCATACTTTTGTTTTGGACCGACTCATCATTCATTGCAATTTGGTTGAGAATACTTTTATCCAGCTGAAGAAAGCAATAGACAGAAGAGAGTCAGCCCATTGTCAAAACCGATGTGGGACAGAGGTTAAGCTGTTAAGAGGGGCTCTGAGGACATGAACCAGATTGCAGCGGTGAGCTGGGACTCACCCTATCTGCACTCTCAGGGCAGAGCATAGCACCTTGATGTCAGTGGGTGCTCAATAAATGAAGGACTGGTATGAACAACGGACCTGTATCTAGGAAGCATGCAGTAGAATATTCATTAGATAATCAAATAAGAGGAAAAAAAAATGAAAGTAAAAGTGAATGAGCAAGGTCCAAGCTGGCCCCTTCTCCCCAAGGCAACATCTACAAAGCCTTCTTTCATTTATTTCAACAATATGGACAGACTCTAGTGAGCAGAGGGATAAGATGGGAGGAAAGGCAGTAAACTCTTCCTCTCTGGCTGTGAGTAGGATGTGACTTTAATCAGTGAGCCCAGGGGTGCTGAGGTCAGAGGTGGGAACGAAGTGTCCAATGGAGAGTCCTTGAGTCTCAAGAAGCACTCACTACCACCCACCACTCCCACACTAATAAAGATGATACACGTGTGCTGAAGTCACAGAGATAATAAATGACGATTACTCAGCTTCCCTGGTGGCTCAGAGGTTAAAGCATCTGCCTGCAATGTGGGAGACCTGAGTTCCATCCCTGGGTTGGGAAGATCCCCTGGAGAAGGAAATGGCAACCCACTCCAGTATTCTTGCCTGGAGAATCCCATGGACGGAGGAGCCTAGTGGGCTACAGTCCACAGGGTTGCAAAGAGTCGGACACGACTGAGCTATCACTTCACTTCACTCCGGGAGAAGGGGATGGCAGAGGATGAGATGGTTAGATAGTATCACCAACTCAACAAACATGAATTTGAGCAAACTCCAGGAGATAGTGAAGGACGGGGGAGCCTGGTGTGCTGCAGTCCATGGGGTCACAAAAAGTCTGACATGACTGAGCAACTGAACAACAAGAACTCCATCCCATCTGGTGTTCCTGAAGTTCTGCCTCCCTTGGTTTTTTTCAGAGGCAGCTAAAGGGCAGTGATTACAGACCCTCATCCATCTCTTCCATCCCATTTACCTCTCTGCAGGAAGCCAGATTACCTGGATAATGAGCTTTGTGAAGGGATCTGTGATAACTTTCAGAAGTTCTGGGGCTTCCTCTCCATTCTTGAAGTGGAAGCTGTCCACTATTAGGTTGGTCAGGCGCTCCAGGTAACCGGTGGCGGCCTCCAGAGGCAAGAGCACCAGCACGGACAGCCAGTTGAAGAAGTCATGGACAGTGGCCCCTGCAAAGGCCCTGCAGGAGGAGAACCCCACCCCGAGACAGACCAGTCATCGAGTGGCTGGGTACCATCTAGGCAGGTCATCACTTGTATTATCTGCCAGGTGTCACCTCCCTATATGTATATAGGTATACAATCTCACTTTTCTTCTTACAGCAATCCCCAAAGTGAGTGGTATTAATACTACCCTCCCCCCACCCCACCGCCATTCATCAGATGAAGAAATTGAGGACCAGCAAACAGAGGAACTGAAGATCACTGCAGCAGTGCTGGGTCCAGGGATCTCGTCTCCTACTGCCTGGCAGAACATTTCCCACCAGATTAGACAGGAGACAGTTTGCTCTGTGTGGGGGAAAGGGAACTATCAATAGAGGTTATTTTGGCTGCAAGTATTAATTCAGCAAGGGGCTGTTTGAAAAAACGTCATCAGGACTACTTCTGAATCATGCATCCTGAACACAATCTTCCTTTAGAAATTTGCAATTTGTTTGCAAGTACAAATTTTTACTTATGCTTCCTGGAGAGGGTGATTTAAGACATTTTCATACACTGCTGACTCAAAGTGTTACAAATATTTCTTTGTAGTTTGGAAAACTGTTAAAAAAGCCTTATAGGTGTTTGATATAGTTGTTGTTGTTTCAGGAATCTATCCAGGAAAAAATGACCAGAAAAGAATAATACACATCTCCAAAGATGTTATTGAAAGCAATCTATTTAAATATCTCAGAAGTGGGTGAGCTAGATCAATTATATTCTATGTGTACGCACTTTCATCTTTATATATCCAGAGGTAAAAATTAGTGTAACAGTGAAAGGAACCCAGAATTTCTAATAAGAAAACCTGGACTGAGTCCCAGCTATGCCCCTCAGCGAAGTTACTTAACCTCTTTGTGCTTCTATATTTAATAAAATAGTGCATAGAAAAGTCTACTCAGTTTCTTAAGATCAAATTAGCAAACGCCCTGGGTGATACGTATTATAATTTAGACCTCAGAACATCTTATCGCGGACCAGGAGTTCAGCTATGGTTGACAGAAACTGAATGGGGGACATCTGGTGCCCGCCAGTGCACCCGCGGACGAGGGATGGTGTTTGCTGACCACCCCCAGCAGCCTGTTTAGTGTCACCTTCTGATGTGATAGTTGCAGTATAGTTGGTGTACAATATTATATAAGCCGCAGGTCAATGCAGCGACTCACAATTTTAAAAGGTTTTATTCCATTTATGGTTATTAGAAAATATTGGCTCTATGTCCTGTAGCGTATTTTATACCTAATAGTGCGTACCTCTTATTTCCCTACTCCTATCTTACTCATCCCCCTTTCATCTCTCGAATGGTAACCACTAGTTTGTTCTCATATCTGTGAGTCTGCTTCTTTCTTGTTTTATTCATTAGTTTGTTGTATTTTTTAGATTATACATATCAGTGATATCATGCAATTTTTGTCTTTCCCTGTATGACTTATTTCACTTAATATAATGCCCTCCAAGTTCATCCATATTGCTTCAAATGACAAAAATCTGTTCTTTTTTGTGGCTGAGTAGCAGTATTCCATTGTATGTGTACGTGTGTGTGTGTGTGTGTGTAGATGGATCACGTCTTTCATTCGTCTGTTGATGGACACTTAGGTTGCTTCCATATCCTGGCAATTCTAAATAATGCTGTTATGATCATTGGGGGTGCATTGTACCTTTTCAAATTGGTGTTTTTGGCTTTGTTGGATGGGGACTATTTCACTATTGTAACAAGCTCCGGAAAAACCCATAACCAGTCAGAAGAGAGGCTGGGAATTGTGTTTAATGGAAGCTTTAGGAAGTTATAATTATTTCCAAGTGAGATAGTAAATGCTATTCTACCTGGCCTTGTTTTAACCATGCCACAGGTCAAGCTTCTGGCTAAAACTTGTATTCAGGCAGCCCTGACTAGGTGCCAGGCACCTTGCTAAGTATTTATCTATATGAATGTGTTAATTTCTTTAGGCAACATGGAAGTTGATAGATTCTGTTATCCAAGCTCTGCAAGTCAGGGAACTGAGTTACCAACTGATAAGTATGTGATCCCAGCCTCCAGCCCTACTTCATTGTAGCTACTTCTAAGAGGTCCAGGGATAACAAACATGCTCTCTTGTCAACGACAGTTAGGAAAACTTGGCCAACCCCTATATGGGCCTGGTGGTGGCCAAGGCTGACTCCAAGCCTCCTACCTTCTGAACTCTTTCCGGTCTCCTGCCTGCATGAGCGCCACGATGGTGTTGGTAATTGAAGTCCCAATGTTGGCTCCCATGATAATGGGAATGGCAGCATTCACGGGCAGCACTGGAGGGTGGAAAAGAGTAAGTTAGCAAGTTAGTAAAGTTGAGGAAGGCATCTTGGCCGTGTTCCTGATGTGGCCCAAGGCAAACTGACCTCATGCAGGCTGGTAATCCCCTAAAGCACCAGGTCTTAATCTCTTTAGGGTCTGCACCCCACTGTGAATCTGAACAAAACTTGGGCATCTCACTATAGAAATAGGCACGTATGCCAAAGAAGGAAATAAAAAATTTCAGCACTTAATTGCAGGGAATTCAGAGACTCCACAAAACCCTCCTGTTTAAAAGTTTCAGTTTAAAAGTTCCATTCTAAATCCCTCTGTCCCCCCATTCCAGATGGCAGGGTAGCATAAAGGAGACCAGGAAACAATGTATAAGGACTTACGTATTTTTATGGAAAATTTATGGCAATATCTTTTTCTCACAAAATTAATACATTGCCATACATTCTAATGTATAAAAGTATAAAAGTACATATAAAAGTATATGTTATAAAAGTATTAAGAAGTATAAAAAATATAAGTTATAAAAGTATAAAAATGCTTTGCAGAAGTAAAGAATATTTTTCTAATTTGGTCCTTGAAAAGTTGTTCTACTAAATTTTAGATAAAAATACTGGTTTGGGTTGAAAATTAACCAGTTCAAACTGGCTCCCCTCAAAGGGTCTGTCTCAACATAGCCAGGGCAAAGGTTGAGTGGGTTCAAGTTTGTAACGTCAGGTCCCCAAGCTCAGATGCCCCAAGGCCAACATGTGCTGTGATTACATGAAGCCCTGAGAGCAATGATGGGCATGTTCTAAATTTATGTGGTTCAATATGACAGCCATTAACCACATGTGATCCCTTGAAATACATCTTGCCGCTGAGCAGCTGAACTTAAGGTTAAATGAAACAGCCACATGTAGCTAGTGGCTACTAGACTAGACAACACAGTTCAAGAGAATTCGGAACTGAGTCTTCAAGCATTGGGGCTCAGCCCTGGGAAGGGAAAGAGGAGGCTGCCCACAGTCTAAGCAGAGCACATCATAATTGGACAAGTTAGGAAGGTAATGGCAACAGGCCTGGACATATTCAGAGTAAATCCCAGCCTCCCCAGCTGAACAGGGAAATGCCTGAAATGTATCTGGGCTCACAGGTGCCTGGACTCACGTGAGGAGGCCACCATGCTGACGACGATGGACGTGGAGGTGCTGGAACTCTGCACCAGGACCGTCACCAGCACCCCAATCACCATCCCCGCCAAGGGATTAGACATGATGGAGTTGTTGTTGAAGAATTTCCCAGCTACCTTTCCTGAAAAACAAACCCATAACCATGTGATGGACGTTAGGTGGGCGCTGAGTGACCAGCCTCAAGTTACTGGCCGGTGGCTGTAGGTGCCAGCCAGCAGACTTGCTGGTGGTATCTCAGGCATCTTGCTTCTTCAGGCTTCTCCCCAGTGCTGCTCTAATCTCCCCCACCCCTGTTCCTCTTGTCCCTTCACCCTGTACCTTCCTATCTACTTCAACCACTTTCATCAGCAAGCCCTCCTCTAGTCCTCTACGATCGCGAATCTGGCCTCAGCTCTGTACTTCATTTGATGAATGCCAGTGCATCTCCTGATGGCCTCATTCTGGTCAGGGATGTATTCCCAACTCACAAGATTTATCCATGTAGATCATCTCATTCTTCTCTACCCAACCCCTTCGATTCAAGCCCCTAGCCCCAGCCCATAACCGAACACCAGGAGCATCACTTGAGAGTGTGCTCTGAGACCATCAATCCATCCCCCCAATTAATGTTTAAAAGAAGACTGAGAGTGGGGAGTGGAATGCCTTGTCTGAGAGACAGCAAGGCCCCTTGCTGATGCTGCGTGGGATAGAGGCAGATCAGAGTGGCATTCAGCAAGTCAGTCTGCCCCTCAAACTCCCCCAGTTCTGCTAGACCACAAAGATGAGTTCTCAAGAACAGAACCAAGGGATACAGAAACCTACGGTCTTCCATGTTACCAGATCTCAGTTTGAATCCCACTATGCCAATTACAGGCTGTGAAACTCAGTGCTGGGTGACAACCTTCTAGAGCCTTAGCCCATTCCTCTGTAGGTAGGAAAGACTTTGGGAAGTAATGTTTAAGACAATGCCCCTACGTCAGTAGGCACTTAAAGGGCTGGCTCTTACTACTGTTGCCCATCGGGGATAGGCAGGTGACCAAGCATATAGTAATTTCACTTCTGGGTCCCCTCACCCCTCATTTCCACGCTCAGTCCTGGGAGGTGTTTAGGCAACTGCAGTGAAAGCAGATCCCCCAACAAGGGACCCCTGTCCTTCTCCAGCAAAGGACCAACTTTGATTTTTAGTAGTTGCTTTAGCCTAAGAACAGTCTTAGTCAATAGTCCCCTCAGGTGGGGAGGCACCAAGACAGCCAGAAACCCTCATGTAAGCCTTTAGGTCAAACAGCTTCCTGTCCAGGGATCACAGACAAACACAAGGAGCTGATGGCTTGCCCTTGGCATTGGCTCTGGCCTGGCCTAAGCCACTTCAGCCAGCCTATCATAACCTCTCATGGGCATTGGTTTTCTCTTCTGTAAAATGGGGGCATGACTTCAGATGATCTCAGGTGACTTCCATTTCTAGAACACTCGGGTAGACTGCAACTGCATGGGGCTTGCTGAGTTGTGACTTTCTGAAATAAATTCACCGAAAACACCACCCCCACCCCAGACCTTTGACCTCTTCCATCCATACCTCCAACCAGCTGGAAGGCACTGCTCAGGACATCCAAGGAGCACACGAAGAAGTAGAGAAACACCAGAAGTAAAATAAATTTCCCAATCCCTTGGAAGACGCAGAGAATCTTCCCTTTGGTGTCTCTCTCTGGAAGAGGGGAAAAGGCATGGCTGAAACACTGAGAAGTTTGACGATGAGCTCAGAACTCCCCCAGCTCCCCTCCTAGCCAGGCAGCTATAGTCTTAAATCTAGCAAGACCTAGCAATGGGATGCATTCATGGCTGGCTGTAGTTTTCAAAGTAATTACCACTTGAGTCCATTCAGTTGAAACCTGTGGTGAAATGGCTAAAGGATTGGGCTCTTGGGAGGAGGGGGTTGGTGAGGTCTGGGGCACACACGGGCAAGAGCAAGTGTCACTGATGAGCCACTTAAGAGCACTTGCCCCCTGCTAAGTGCGAGGTCAGAGATAAAGGCTTTTCTAAGCACCTTCAGAACCACACAGAATATTTTCAACAAAGTGGCTGCAAGGTAGCAATCACAGCCTCCATCTGGGGAGGGTCTGGGCCCTCGTATGTCCTGGAAGGCTACATCCTGGGCTGTCGCTTTCTGCACTCACTTTTAAAGTGGTTCTCACGTCCTCCCTCCCAGCTCTCCTCCCCTTCTACCTGACCTGCAGACTGACCTTACTGCCTGAACCAGAAGTGTGGCATCTGCTTGCATCCCTGCTGTTTTGTCTATGTAGACTGCCTTCTATAATCTCTCTTTGATGCCCATGTTGAGGTCTGGGGACCCCTCTTCCCCAACCCCCCGGGGTCTCAGAAATGGGGCCTCATCTATTTCCTGCTGCATCCACGGCACTGGGCAGTGCCTGGGACATGGTTCGGCACACAGTGGAGCTGCACAGGGTCTGGTCTGGTTATAACCTCGGTTCATTCGTTGAATGAATGAATGAAAGGATAAAAGATCCCCCAGTCATCACAGGAGGCTTGACTCTTAAAGCCAGGACCTTTGCTTAAACAATCGAAGGGAAACGATGACACCAAGGTGACAGTGTAAAGACCTGCCTCAGCTGCCCTCATTTACCTGACCACTTGATCCCCGTGTCCTTAAGCTCGGGCAGGTCCCAGGGGTCTTCCACTTCGGTGGGCTCCTCAATCAGTGTCGCAGTGGAATGAGATGGCACAAATTCTATCTTGGTGATAGGGGTGCCGGTGTCATCTGCCCAAACAAGCAGAGAGGCCATGAGGAATGAGGAACCAGGCCTGGGTCTCCTGGGGCCTTCCCAAGGGGGCCAGCCCAGGGCTGGAGGTGGGGCACTTACCTTTTTCAGTCTCCTTAGCTTTCTCAGGCTTGGCAGACTGCTCACCATCGGCCTTTACAGTGTATTTCTCTGAGGTAGGCTGGCCATTTTCCAACTCAGGCCAAGGAGCCATGGTCTGTGATAGAAAAACAGCTTAAAGAAGCAGCCACTGAAAGGAAGCCCACTCAGTTTCCACAAGAAGAGACAGTGGTTGCAAAGACTCATGCTTGTAAGTCCTAAGTGTGGACCCTTAAGCACCGTATTTCATGCCTCTGGAGGCCTCCCTCCCTCGCTCACCCAGGCTGTCACTAAACCAAACCACTGTTTTCTATGTTTCCATCCTAGCCTCAAATCCATACACCAGCCGAACCTCCTTTGGTTGCTCTGTCTGTCTTGGTCTGTCATGACTCTCTCCTTTAGTCAGAAAGGGAACACGAACCCATTCATCTTCATCAACTCGTGGTACCACTAAGCCCTCACGATCATCCAATGGGCTTCCCATCTGCTTCTCATGAAAGGACAAGCTCACCTGCACATCTGCAACAGGCCTCACCTAGTGGACTTATGGTCTGTCTTAATGCTCGTATACACTCTACCTGCTTTACCTGCTGCTGGGTCCTCTATGAGAAGCATGATATATTAGACCTGGTTCAAAGCCCACAGGTGCCACTTATCAGTGGGCATATGTTTAGGAGAGTCCCTTTAGGCCTCTGAGCCATCTATAAAATGGGGACAATGCTTCCTGCTTTGTGGGGTTATGAGATTAATGGTTGTGTCCAGAAAGTGCCTGGTAAATAGTAGCAATGATTACTAGGCTATGCTGCCTGGATTAACAACCCTTTGTCGGAACCACATTCTTCCCAGCCTCTGAGAGAGCCTTCCTCACAACCCATTTTCTCAACAAAGCCTTTCTCAGCTCCGTGGAGAGGAAACCTGACTCCCTACGTACTGGGACATCCTCTACTTGCAGTTCTTGTCCTGACACACGTCAGACAACGCAACCCAAAGGACTGGAATAAACAATTCACAGAAGAGGAAGTACAAGTGGCTCAAACACTTATTACAAAGTAAGAGTTTGGCCTCATTAATGACCCAAGATACGCAAAACAGTGAGGTAAGTTTCAACTATCAAATTAGCAAAAAATAAAAATTTAAGTATAATGTACCAATCTGGAGATGATCCAGTGAAATGAGCACTGCCGAAGTTCTGGAAAGAAGTTGGCAAATGTCTAAACCCCATACATATTTCATACATCTCTGACCCAGTAATTTCACCTGTAGGAATTAAAATCTAGGGACAGTTTTTTTTTTTTTTTTCTCAGAAAATCAAAAGTACTGCCTTGCTCTGATCACCTCTTTGGAGAGGGTTTCCCAGAACCTGGGTCTGTTTCCTTTCCCATTTTTCTTCAGTGGAAATCATTCCTGCCTGTCAGAATGGAAGCTCTACCAAAAAGGGGGCCTTTGTCTTGCTCATAACTGCATCCTCAAGGTCTATAACTCTGCCTGGGACGTTGACGAGGCCCAGTAAACATTGATTGATGGATGAATGTGATGCAAACCAAAATGCACTCTTATTTACAGGGTCAAAAATAAAAACCGGGAAACTATTGTATTAACTATGGGACATGCATGCAGCAAAGAGCATGCCATTATAAAGAACCAGCAAAACAAAGTAAATACAACCTCAGGAAAATGTTTTAGATAAATTGTGAATAGAAGGCATATTTATGCCTTCTATTCACAGCATGATCGTGAAAAGGATCCAGAAATGTTCCATGGGGTACACAAGGGGTGGTAGGATTGTCTGCGATTTTTATTTTCTTCAAGAGATGCAGCCCCATCCCCAAACTCACAGAAGTTAGGTGATTCAGGAGCACTTGTATGGTTACTGTCACTCATACTGATAAAGCCAGGAGTTAAAAGAAGCTGATTCTGTGAATTCCCATCATGAGAGGATTTCATGCCATTTGTTTAGCCCAAGGAACTTTCCCTGTGTGACTGTAGAGCATGGCACATACTCCTGTGATCAAAGCCAACATCCTGCAGTCACTGGCTTCCAGGAAGGCACAGACCAGGTCTTTCATTTCAGCTTCATAAGCACCCAGCACTGGGCCTGGCACCTAGGCTTCGTGTGCTTTCTGAACAGGATGCTGGGACCTGCCTAGCTAGCAAGAGCCAATAGCTGTGCTCAACCTCACCACCACCCATTCGGAGAAGTGTTGTTATTATTCTGCCATCATATGGCATCCCAAGATGAAAAACCTGCTTTATAGCACAGGGAGCTCAGCTCAGTGCTGTGTGGTGACCTAGAGGGGTGGGATGGGGTGGGGAAGGAGGTCCAAGACGGAGGGGACATATGTGTACAAATAGTTGATTCACTTGTTGTACAGCAGAAACTAACACAACATGGTAAAACAATCACATGTGCATTTCTGCTCAGTCGTGTCTGACTCCTTGTGACCCCATGGATTGTAGCCTGCAAGGCTCCTCTGTTGATGGAATTTTCCAGGCAAGAACACTGGAGTCAGTTGCCATTTCCTCCTCCAGGAGATCTTCTCAACCCAGGGATCAAACTCATATCTCCTGAATCTCTTGCATTGGCAGGCAGATTCTTTACTACTAAACCATCAGAGAAGCCCCAAAAGCAATTATACCCAATTAAAAAAAAGAAAAAGAAAAACTCAGGTACACGGAGACCTGTGACTTGCCTAAGGTCCCACACGGCAGAGCCTTGAACCCAGGTGAGTTTCCATCCAGTCTCCTGCAGTACAGCTGACCACCCTAGGTGGGGCAAAGCCCACTGCTCTCCAGGCCTGCTGATGGGGCACCTTCTGGGGTGTGCTGAGAGACAGCTACAAGGCTGGGCCTGGGCAGGGGAAGTGGGGTCAAGTTGGGTGGCTGGAGAGGAGAGACCACGGCTGATCTGGGAGAACTTCAACCTCAGCTCAAGGCTGCCACATCTGAAATGTCGGCTTGAAATGGCTCTGAGGTTAAAAAGAAAATACAGGGTTGGCTCTAGACTAGGTATTATACAGCACAGAGGTTTAGAACCAAACCCCAGCTCTGCCCCAGATACACTGCGACTTTGGGCAAGTCACTCGACTGCCCTGTGCGTCTGTTTCCCATACATAGAAATGTGGTTTATGTTTATAAACCACTGGGTTACTAGGCAGCTTCAATGAGTTAATTTCTGTACAGTAATCTGTTCAATAAATTGATCCTCTTAACCCCTCTTATCAGCTCTGCAAGGGGTTTGTGTTGTTCCCATTTTATAGATGAGAAAACCAAAGCACCCAGACAGATGAAGTCACTTGGCCCAAGGTCATAGGCATGATTTGAGAGTTTCTCTGACTCTAGAGTCCACTTGCTTGCCTCTCAATGACTATATGACCTGGAACTCTCCTGGAAGGAGTGAGTCATGCATTAATAGCATCAGAAGTGGTATCTATCTGATTAAAAGCCCAAATCTAGACAAATGGAAAAGATGCTTCCACACTCTAGTGGAAGTCAGCATCCCACTTACTGCACACAGAATCCAGAGAGGGGGCCTTCTCTGGTGGCTCAGAGGTAAAGAATCCACCTGCCAGTGTGAGAGATTGAGTTCAATTCCTGGTCCAGGAAGATCCCACATGCCTTAGAGCAATGAAGCCTGTGTACCGCAACTACTGAGCCTGTGCTCTAGAGCCTGGGACCCACAACTACTGAAGTCTGGGCACCTAGAACCCATGCTCCACAGCAAGAGAAGCCAATGCAATGAGAAGCCTGCACACCACAACTAGAGAGTAACACCAGCTCGCCACAACTAGAGAAAAGCCCACGCAGCAACAGAGACCCAACACGGCCAAAAACAGATGGAAAAAAAAAAGATTCCAGGGAGGAAATGAGTCTCCCACAGTCTCCAAGCATCTCCCACCCCAGATATCTGCACAAAAGCACGTAGCCTGCATCCGAACCACCTATCTCCACTGTTCATGGACCATTTACGTGTGTCAGCACTTAGACATCACCTTAACTTAAATCCAACTCATTTCCCCATCATTCCCAAAGTTCCCCTTGGTGGAACTTTGCTGTTTATGTGACTCCTGCCATCATCAGCCGAGAATCTCCAAGTCATCTCTGACAGCTCCCAAATCCAGCCAGCACCAGGACTGTGCATTTTACCTGGGAGCAACTTGGTTCCTGGCGTCTGGTTCCTTGGGGCCACCTCCTCATGCTGAGCCTCTGTATCTCCTGCCTAGAGGAACACAGCAGCCTGTTGAGCTGATTTGGGCCCCAGCCTCTCTGTACAGCTTCTTTCCCAACACACAGCTGTGATCGTGTGCACTCATCTCTTTATGGCTTGCTGCTCCCCAAATGATCCCTGGCCTTGGTCACACCAGCCTAAAACTGGGACCCTGAACCCTCTCCTCTGCTTCTGCCCAGGCACCCCCCCACCAACTAGAAGACCCTCCCCCTATCTTTCTCACCACCTCTTTAGGCTCAACCCAAGCCCTCTCTCTCCCTCCTCTGCCTGAGTTCCCTAGGCCTCTCTAGTCTTGCCCTTCTCTAAGCGTGTGTCCTACCCATGTGACTCATCTGGCACTCCATCACACACCACTGTGATATCTTTACTTGATTTCTGATAATAACAACTCCCATTTTAAAGAGTGACAAAGAGGTGCCAGGTGCTATGCTGGTGCTTGACACATATGTCACTCAAATCTTTAGGCAAAAAAGGCGTATGAACGTTGTGCTGCGCTCACTTGCTTCAGTCGTGTCTGACTCTGTGCGATCCTATGGATTGTAGCCTGCCAGTCTCCTCTGTCCATGGGATCCTCCAGACAAGAATACCAGAACGGGTTGCCAATGCCCTCCTCCAGGGGATTTTCCTGATCCAGGGATCGACTCGGTCACCTGCTTTGCAGGCGGATTCTTTACCACTGAGCCAAGGTTCACATTTCATCATGAACACTGTCATTTGCAAATGGGACAAATCTGTGATTCCAAGACATCCAAGCAACTTGCTCAAAGTCACCTAGTAGGTGAGTGATGGAGCCAGTTTTTAAACACAGCTCTACCTGTCAGGGAGGGTGGGCCCTGATCAAACATATCCTTGGTTGGGACATAGACATATCTTCAGAGAGCACTACTTTTACACACATAAAGAGGCAAGGGAATGTTAAATGACTTACATTATTACTGCTAAATGATGTATATTTGATTAACCCTATGAAGGATTATTGTGATGATCAAGTGTGTGATAGTTAAAAAGCCCCCAGAATGGTGCCAACATATTGTAAACTTGTGTGATTATCAATGATCATGCTAAAACAAGTATGGGCATATTATAGTATAGAACGCAAAATGTATATAGGGGCATTTTGAAGGGAAAAATTGGTAATTCTATCACCTCTCTTTCTCTTATAATCTGAATTCACCCTAGAGCTGTTCTTCTCTTATGCACATTTACACTGCCTTCCCAACTGGAATTTAAGCTTTGGAGAGCTGGAACCCTGTTACACGTTTTCTCCCAGAGCTCAGCAGACCACACATAGTAGGTACTGTACATCTGTGAATGGAGACGTCAACATCCAGGGTTTACTGAAGGAACACCCTAGATCCACACTGATCATGACCAGGAAACAAATCATGCCTGAATCTTATGAGTGCTTGCTCCTCATCACCATATGCAAGCCCGTTTGGCAAGATCTGTTGGATGGAGCAGCTGTCTCAAGAAGCTACAATCTGGATGTCATAGCAGCCCAGCTTGGGAAATTCTCATCAGCAGTAAGGTATTATTTAAACTCTTCCCAGTGACTGGATTTCTGACTAATCAGAATCATTTTCTTTTAAGGGGTGTACAAGGTATCTAGCAAATTCAGAACCACACACTTTCCATGGTCCGAAATACAAGTAATTCACAATAATAAAAGCAATGGAATGGGCAGACACTCATTTCCACTGAACTGGACAGAAGGGAGAGTAGCGTTTGGCCGCAAGGGATTCAACAAACTAGAGTGCCTTGAGTACTTCCTCTTCGTGAGGCCTGTGCTGGCTTCATTCCTCTCTGTGTCCTCATTTCCTATTAATCAGCATCACCAAGAAGCAAAGGCAACATTCTAATGGAAGTCTCTACTCTTCCTTCCTAGAAATCTTGCTTCCCCTACTCTAAGTTCAGACATCTGTCCCACACCCAAATCACCTTTCCAGACACATTCCTGATGAAGCAATCATTTTCCTACATCCAGTTCAGTAGTCCTCCTTGTCCTCGGCTTCTGAAGTTTCAACCAACCACGGATGGAAAACATTCAGGGGAAAAAATTATTCCAGGAAGTTCCAAAAAGCAAAAGCTGAATTTGCAGCACACAGGCAACTATTTCCATAGCGTTTACCTTGTATTTACACTGTTAGGTATTATAAAAATCTATCTAGAGATGATTTAAAGTATATGGGAGGATAGCATTGGCTATATACAATTACACTATTTTATACACTAGACTTTGCAGATCTCAAGATCTGTGGTAAGTCCTGGAACCAAACCCAGCAGACACCTGGGAACCGCTGTACTTCACTGTCCAGTACATTCATCTACTCCATCATCACTCACTGGGTGTTCACGCTGCTAGTCACTTGCAGGAAAGAAGAGAATGCGCAGGTCCACATACTGAAGCACTTCCCCCGGAGGGGTAGGCAGCCAGGAGTCATCTGACCCAGCCCAGAGCATTCTGAAGCTGCTGAACAGCCCCTCCTGTCCTCCCCACCCCACAGCTCAAGATGTTCTTCTTGGCACCTGGAAAGGGGGGAAATGCAGGCCACCAGGTACCCAACCACTGCACCTGGCAGTGTGGCTGCAGAGTCCCTATATCCATGGCCTTCCCAGTCACCAAAGCCTCAGCGCTCTGAGCAGGCTGACCCTGCAGACTCCAAGCAAAGGGGGACTTGGAGCAAACGCACCGTGATTAGCCCTGAGACTAGAGAGCTGTTCAGTCTGCTGCTATCATAGTGCCTGGCACACCACCCAGAAAGAGAACCATGCGGCAGGGGAGGCTCTGCAGAGCCCTGCCACTTACTGTGTGAGACTCTGAGCCTCAGTTTCATCTTTTCAAAAATTAGGGACAAGTGTCTCCCTCCCTAAATAGCTGTTATTAGACTAACTGATTAATGAATGTAGTTGAGGGCCCGAACAGCGTGCCTGGCAGAGTAAAGACTCAGCACTTTGTGAAATGAACTGCATCACAAACAACAAATAGACAAAACTCCACTTTGCCCCAGCCCATAAGATCTTCATCTCGGTGCACAGCTGAGTGAATATTTATGTGGCCGCTGAATTCAAAGGACGTAAGAAAAAAGGATCTAATATTTGTTTTGTGATGCGGGAGTGTTCTATATGATTTGTGACCTCATTAAATCTTAGGATAAGAGGAAACTGAGGCACAGAGAAATTGAGAAAGTCTCACAGTTACCCAAGGATCATGCTAAGTTGCTTCAGTCGTGTCCAACCCTTTGTGACCCCATGGACTGTAGCACGCCGGGCTCTTGTGTCCTTGGGATTCTCCAGGCATGAATAGTAGAGTGGGTTGCCGTGCCCTCCTCCAGGGTATCTTCCTGACCCAGGGATCAAACCTGCATTATGTCTCCTGCATTGGCAGGCAGGTACTTTACCACTAGCGCCACCTGGGAAGCCCAAGGATAGAGTCTAATTTGAAGCCAGGACTGCTGGTTCCAAAGCTAGATGGCCTTTCCACAGAACCCCACCAAGTGTCAAGGTGGAGGAAGGAGTTAGATATCCTCCAGGCCCCATCAGAGCAGTAAGGCACCTACCTTGGGTCCAGGCCTAGTGGGGCTCTGAAGGAGTCTGGGATAGCTAGTTGACTGACACCTCTGCAGGGGTCAGTCTTACCTAGTGATTCAGACAGCTGGAAATGTCAGTCAAGATACTCTAAGGGCAGGCTGCTGACTCCCCACAAAGGCTCAGGCATACTAAAGGCCTGGATTTGGCATATGTCTAAATTTTAGGAGGCTCAGCTAAGCAGGACAGTAGGCACTGAATGAGCCTGATAGAAGATGTAGACTGAATCTGAGGCCACTGCTCCCAGGGGTGTGGCAGACACTAGTGCCCAATTCCCCTGGGAAGTGCTTTGGCAGTCAGAGGGGCCCTTAGAGCTTGTGGTCCCCTCCAAAGGCTTTCTCCCATCCCCCTCCCTCTGATTCAGCTGTTCCCTCTCCCCACCTTCCCCCAAGGCTGTGCTCTCCTACTACCTGCCAGAAGCAGAGAAGGATTAAGTCATCCCTTTTGGCAATTTGGTGCTAATACCCAGAAAAATGTTTTTTATTGCCCAGGCACAAGATTAGTGACTCCGACCACACATCTGCTCCCTTGCCCCGACCCTGGGCTCCTCCCTACAATTGAGCTGGCTGTATTGATAACTTTTGGCTCAACTTCCTGCATCCACATGTGTATATGATGCCAAGAGGAACTCTTGAGGGATAAGGGGAAAAAAAAAAAAAAAAAAACTGCTCAGCCCTTCTCAGACCTGGGCAGTGGGGAAATGTAAGGCACCTGGCAGTCACCCAACTCCTATGCTTGGCATTGTTTAAGCCTCTCCAACCAGGACCTGTTCTGGGGCCACCTCCGCTCAGAACAGCAGTAGCTCAAGGCCATCTGAAGAAGTAGGGAGAGGAGGAAGGAGGCAAGGGGCATCGTCCTGCTGAGAGACCGAGACACACAGGCGTTTTCCCACCAGGCTGTGACCTCCACAAGCACACGGGGGTGACCCCAATCCCCAGCATGGCGGACAGTGTCTGCCAGCCAAATACTTCCAGAGAGTTTTGTGCCAAGCCCTGCAGTAAGCCCTGTTAACAAATTAATCTGTTTAGTCTCACAAGCACTTGATGTATTCCTGTCAATTTGCTTGAGGTGGCTCAGACAGTAAAGAATCTGCCTGCAATGTAGGAGACCCGGGCTTGATCCCTGGGTCAGGAAGATCCCCTGGAAAAGAAATGGCAACCCACTCCAGTATTCTTGCCTGGAGAATTTAATGGACAGAGGAGCCTGGTGGGCTATAGTCCATGGGATAGCAAAGAGTCAGACACAACTGAGTGACTAACACTTTTGACCTTAGTATCAATGCTATCCCCCATTCTACAGGAAAGGAAACTGAGGCTCAAAGAAATAATCACTTTAAGTCACACCAAGCCTGTAGAGACAATTCAAACTTGAGTATTTTGACTCCAGTGGTCTCAATATGCTTGAGGTACATTTTCTCATACTTTGAAAGAATGACCAAGAATTCAAAAATTCCCGAGAATGGTGGTTACTTTCCTTCAACTTCCACTAAACATCGCAAAAATAATCCCTGGAGGACAGAATGGTGGAGGAAGGTGTGAGAGACAAAGCAGCTCAGTTTTACCTCAATGAATGGCTTTTAGACTTTTGAAGGTATGAACTAACAGGATTTTTAAAAGACTTTTACACTATCACTTTAAACTAAGACCCTTTTAACCAAACCACACTTGCCCTCATCTGCACTTCCAGTTTGCATTTATTTTAAAATAAATCCTATAATTAACTTATAACCATATTTTTGCATTGTATGGGGGGGCGTTAAAAGAGCTAATTTATAAAAGATAAACATCTTAAAATGCATTGTCATCTTTTTGCCACCTTCTTTCCACACACTTTTGCACCTTTAAATTCACTAGAATTAATTCCACTAGGATGTCCTGATTACTCCCTGCTGATACTGCCTTTCTGTTCCCAGGGTGGAGCTGGGGGGAGGGCAGGACAAAGGCGGGGTGGAAGGTGGCTAAGAATTAAGTTTATTCCAAATCACTGATCCTGAGAAGCTATTGTCTTCATTAAAGTGAATTCAAGCAGTACATATGCCCACTTAGTGTCTAATAGCAATATACCAGACGTCCATCCTCCCAAAACCGGGAACTTGTTTTAATGAAATACTTGAGTTGACTTAGGGTGGATTTTGGTGGTGGCAGTTTAACATCGAGCCTTTACAAAGCATGCACTTCTGGCCACCAGTTCCCAAAGTTACAAAAATAGAGATCATTATCAGCTAACTGGCTGGCAGGGGCTAGAGAGTCAAACATGCCCAACAATCTGAAACAATGGTCACTGCCATGAGGTACAACTTTTTTAAAGAATACCCAACTCGGAACAGATTAGAGGGTTCCAGCCCAGGAGGAGAATGGTGTGGAGAAGAAAAAGTCCAACAGGGCTGGAGCAAGCAGAGTTAACCCAGATCTCATCATGAACCCAAATAGGGAGGAAGAGAGGATTCTAAGTGATGAAATCCACAAGCTGCCTCCATGAAATCAAGTTTGAGAAAGCTGCCTCTTCACTAAGGGAATAGGAGAGACACTCAACCTCAGTGCCAGCTACCCAGAGAATCTGAAGACTGAATTCACTCCACTCCACATGCCTCCCTCTTCCTGATCTGGAGATGTTTGATCTCCCCAACACAACTGCACCTTGCCCACATCTCCCTAGCCCCCCACCCCAGTACCTCTATCTCCAAAAACACTGGAAAACTGGGGGCTCCGTTCTCCCAAGACAAGTGGAAGGCTGGGCCCTTTGCTGATGCTGCCTGAGCTGATGGGACTAGCAGACCAGGACTGTGTCTTGCAGTCACTTTGGATAAATAACCCTGCAGACTAGAACAGCAGCATGTGGAAGTCACACTGCAGGAGGCACTGCATCACTGGACAGCCACCCAGAGCTGGAATTTTCGCAGTAAAGACAGCAGAAAAGACAGACCGTTTTGTTTCCCTTCTTGGAAAAAGTTGGGGGGGGGGGGGACTGAGGCCTTGGGGCTCACAGGGACCTGCCTCAGATCACACAGCTAGTTAGTGACCAAAAAGATAGCCTAGCTGTCCTGATTCCTATGTGGTAGGAATCCCCCCACATCTTTAATTTTAGAATCCCCAAGTATGCCACAACTAATAGTGTAGTCCCTGGAGTTGAAATAACAGCAACAGTAATGACATTAAAAAGAAAAAGAAAAATCTGAAAATGTGGAGAAAGTTACTTTCCCCCTCTTCTGTAGCTCAAAGACAGCCAACTTCCTTGAAATCAGGATCGAGGGAGATCTAAAAGAATTAAGTAAATTAAAAATGAATTAAGTTTCTTTCAAGAGGCAGGAGAGAGGAAGAAGCGCCCAGACCCCAGCGGCGGTACTCACTGGCGCTCTCTACGCAGGTAATGAACCGGAGCAGGCACCCAGGTGGAGCCCGGCGCTCTGGTATATATAGGGAAGGTGTTGCGCAAAAAGGCCGGCGGCAGTCATCACGCCCCTCGCACATTCCAGGACCGCCTGCTGCCGCCGCCGGGGCACTGCCTACCTGCCGGCTTAATGAGCCCATCGTGACCCAGCCGGCTATGCCGAGGAAAGAGGCGGCCGTGCTTGGGGGCGAGATCTCAGACGGCGCCCCCCCGCGCCGGATCCGCGGCGAATGCCCCAGCGCCCGGTAGGCAGGCGGCCCTTGCGCCCTGAGCCCCGGCCGTGCTGCCGCGCGCCCGCCCCGCCTTATCACCGGCCCCAGGATCCCAGCCAGGGAGGCCTAGCGGGGCTCCTCGTTTTCCCCAGGTTTCTCCTCCCCAAGAACCTGAATCGTCTAGTTTAGCTATTCCGAGACCGAAAAGGTCAGTGACGTTGAGACTTAAGTAGAAGCCAACTGGAAACTCAGGGACAAATCCTTCCAAAACAAAGCCAGGATTGTTTGGTCTTATCATGCTCGGAGATGCCTTCTGTCCTGGTAGCTTGGACAGACACTTGGCCAGCTGGAGCCTTGGATCTGCGAAAGGCTGAGAAAAACGCAGGGCTGCTCACCACCAGAACCTCCCACTTGCCTGTCCGGGCTTGGGCAAAACTTGACCCTTATTTCTTTTGCTCTGCCCTGTATTCCAGGTGTGGCCACATGTTTTTCCATCCTGGCTTTGAGAAGACCTGTCCCAGGGAGACCCCATCATGACGCTGATGGAAGTAACAGCCCAATTATGTGTGGAGCAAACGTTTCCCCCAGAAGGGCATCCCTGGTGGCTCAGACCATAGAGAATCTGACCGCAGTGCAGGAGACCTGGGTTCCATCTTGGTGGGGAAGATCCCCTGGAGGAGGAAATGGCAACCCATTCCAGTATTCTTCCCTGGAGAATCCCATGGCCAGAGAAGCCTGGCAGGCTACAGTCCATTGGGGCTGCAAAAAGTTGGTCACAACTGAGCGACTAACACTTTCACTTCCTTGGGGAAAGAGCAAGCTCCCTTTCCAGTGGAGGTTAGAGAGGTTAGCGGACATAGGATTCCTTAGAGTTGCTGAGCTGGGATCAAACTTGGGTTTTATTCCAATACCCAGGCCCTTTCCCTCTGTCAAATGGCCCTGGTTTTACAGCTGAGGAAAAGGCTTAGCAAGTTAATTTGTTGCTCAGCTGCCAGCAAATAGTGGAAGTGCCCCACTGAAACTAGGGTGGTTTTCTTTTCTGGCCATAAGGGGGAAAAACTCAGGAGTACTGCTTCCAGGAAACCAGAGCCAGGCTCTCTGGGGCTGAAAAGTTAGTTGGTCACTTACACTAACTCCTGCGTCCAACTGCCTGAGACCAGTGTCTTGTTTTGCCCCTTGCTTTTCCCCTGCCTTTGTCTGCTGTGTGTAAAATGGGAATAATGGTCTCTGTCTGTTAGAGTAAAGTGAGCTAAAATATATATAACACATAGAACAGTACCTGGCACATGAGGAGTACATGTTAACCATTAGAGCTCCACTGGAAGCCTCTGGTGTTGGGAGATGAATGGGAAGCTTTGATTGGACTCATCTGGAACCTTGGGAGTCTGAGGTCATTACTCCACAGTCTCAAATGCTGGTCATTTTAGTCCAAGGGCTGACACATATTGCTTGAGAGTGGGCACTAGAAATCAAATCTAGTGGGCCTGTTCTTATTATTGGAGAGAGAACGATTTTGCCAGTGGGTGCTGGTCTTAAAATCCAGCCCTTGGAGACAGTGAGCAAGCAGCACCTCTCCTGGGAGCAACTTCTGCAGCAGAGTCCACCAGTGATAGGGATCTGCTGGCATGCGTTCACTGAGCTCAGCTCTATCTCTGGCCCTGGGCAGGAGGCAGAGTCATCTCAGGGACTCCCAGGGCAGGCCTTAGTTGCTCATTGGTCCTGCTGAGTCTCCCCCAGTAGGTATGGACTCTGTATGGGATATGGATCTAACTCGACCCACAATGCCTTCCTATCACTCCCAACAAGGATGTGACAAATGGAAATTTCAGAAAACCTGGAGAAGGTCTCAGGTCTCCCTTTTATGGTCCAATGAAAAAGGCAAAATACCGGTTCAGTCAGGAGTTTTGTTTTTTTTTAATGGATTCCATTTACAGGTCAGAGATGATATCTGTTTGATTCTGGTTTTGGATTGTAGGGTTTTATATTACTTTGTGTGTGCTAAGTCACTTTAGTCGTATCCAACTCTTTGCAACCCTGTGAACTGTAGCCCTCCAGGCTCTTCTGTCCTTGGGGAATCTCCAGGCAAGAATCCTGGAGTGTGTTGCCATGCCCTTCTCCAGGGGATCTTCCTGATCCAGGGATCGAACCTGAATCTCTTATGTCTCCTGCATTGGCAGGTGAGTTCTTCACCACTAGCAAAAGGGTGGATAGGGTGTGTGCATATAAAGTCTATAATCTGTCCCTTTAGGGGAACATACTTTTCTATCTTCATTCCAATCCTAATACAGAAGGCTATCATCACTGAGCACTATAAAGCACAGCCTGTGCTTACCCATAAACTTCTAAACTGCTTTCCTTCAGCAAACTTGATCTGCATACTGTTGTCTTACAAGGTAGAACTGACTGATTTAGATGGGCCCACCTAGAGGCCACACAGTATCTTGTCCAAAGTTACAATCTCTGTGCTAATATATGTTCACATTCCTTATTGAGTCCCTGGGGCCAGATGTAGTTCAGAATATAAAAATTTATATTTTTAGAAAGTAAGATGCAGATACTCCAATGGGACTTGGGCAGTACTCTGTGATCAAACTCATTGATATTTTTACTGTAAAAATGTATACATATTGGTATTAAGTGGAATAAATTTTATTTTATACATCAGGCCAGGGCATGGAATGAGTTTTTAAATGGCAGATTAGAGATTATGACTGCTTTTTTTTTTTTGCCATGGCCAAGTATTTTATATTTATTTATAATATTTTATGTGTGTAGGGTATTTTACATTATATATACATGTTTTCCATTTGTCTATACTTTTACTATAAACATTTTTATTTTTATTATTTTTTTGTTTGTTTTTGGCTGTGCAGGATCTTAGTTCTTCGCATGTGTGCGCGTGTGCACACTCAGTAAACCAGGGGTCAAACCCATGCCCCCTTCAGCTTGGAGTCCTAAGCACTGGACCACCAGAGAATTCCCTATAAACATTTTTTAAATGCTTCATGAATTTGCATGTCATCCTTGCACGGGGACCATGTTAATCTTCTCTGTATCGTTCCAGTTTTAGTATGTGTGCTGCCGAAACAAGCACCCTATAAACATTTTTAAACATGCAGAAAAGTGGAAATATTTTTACACTACTTATGTGTATATATTCTACCTAGATTTTGTAATAAACATTTGACTATACTGCTTGCTTTTATTATGTATCTATCCTATCAGTTTTCTTGTTAATCCACTATTTTGCTTAATTTTTAAAAGTCAGTTCACTGCAGCTATAAATTCTTAAACATGCATATTAGTAACCAGAGTTCAATATTTCCTTCTGGTTTATTTTCTAAGTAATATTTACAAAAGTGAATGCAAATTGTAAATGTATCTTTTGACACATTTTGACAAATATGTAAGCTTATGAAACTCAAACTGTTTATCATGATACAGAATATTTCTATCACCCTAAGAAATTCCTTCATACCTCTTCCCAATAATTCTAAACTCACCTTCCCTCAAAGGCATGACTTTTACACAATTGTTTTGTATCAGTAGCATTTTACCTTTTTTAATTGAGGTATCATTGACATATAATATTATATTAGTTTCAGGTGTACAACATAATTGTTCACTATTTGCATTTACAGTTAAAAGGATCACTACAGTATGTCTAGTTAACACCTGTCCCCATACATAGTTACAAAAATGTTTTTCTTGTAATGAAGACTTTTAAGGTCCTTTATTGAGTGCTTACTGTGTACAAGTACTGTTGTAAACATTTATTAATCCTTGTAACAAAATGAGCTAAATATAAAGATTGGGAAATGGGGCCCCAGAGAAGTCAAACAATGTCCCCCAATGTTACAAGACTAGTAAGTGGCAGAATTAAGATCTTAACCCAGTTACCAATTTCAACCACATAATCAGCAGTTTTCTGCTACTTTCTTACCTCCTTTTCCTTATAGGGATAATTGTTGCCCAGAGGACTTGTATGATGAGGAGGATGAAATAAAATGGACAACCCAGAAACACATATGGATACTTGCTTTACAACAATATCACTGCAGACAGTAGGTACAGAAAATCTGCAATAAACGGTATCCAGATGGAAACAAATGAAACTTCACTCTCCATCTATTCCCTCGCCGCCCCCTCCCTGCCCCGAGAATTTATCTAGAGGCAAAAGGCAAAACAATAGGACTTCTAGAAGACAAAATAGACAAATATTCATGAACTCAGGTAGGAAAGACTTCTTCAGTAGGATACAAGATACATTAACCATAAAGAAAAAGATGCTTTTGACAGGGAGAAAAGGACAATCAGAATCAAGGGAAAGATCTGGAGCACATATAATTGACTAAGAGCTTATTCCAGAATTTGTAAAGAATGTCTGTACATAAAGGAAAAAGAATCCAATTGAAAAATGTTTGGTAATTCCCTTGCAGGCCAATGGTTAGGACTCTACGCTTCCACTGCAGGTGGCATGGTTCAATCCCTGGGTGGAGAACTAGGATCCCACATGTCATGGGGCACAGTCAAAAAAATCAAAGATGGTTGAGACTAGAATAGGGGCTTCACAAATGGAAGTAGTTAATAAACACATTAAAAGGTTTATTTATCACAGTTGAGGGGAATGCAGTTTAAATCACAGTGAGATTTAAACCCAGTGTATGTATGTATGTCCACTCCCACGCCACTGCCCAAGAGAAATGCACCCATATGTTCACCAAAAAGCATACACAAAAATGCCCACAAGATGGCTTGTATGTCCATTTGCATTCATAGAATGGAACATTAACTGTGAAACACTCCTACAATGAAATACTACTATACAATTGCCATTTTTGTAGTAAAAATTTGTCAAATGGTATGCATCAGTGATAATGAACAATTTATTTATTATCTCATGGAACAAAATGGATAAGTCTCATCTCACAAACATAATTTAAGTTAAAGAAGCCAGACCAAACTTTCATACTGTTTGATTGTAATACTTGTAGAAAAGTCCCAAGCCAGACAAAATGAAATTTTAGTAATCAGGAATGTGTGCTTAAGTGGTAACTGAAGAAAAGCGAAGTCTGACTTCCTGGCGGTTCGGTGTTAGGACTCCGTGCTTCCACTCAGAGGGCCTGGGTTCCATTCCTGGTCCCACAAGCCATGCATTGTGGCCAAAAAAAAAGGAAAAGTCTGTGCAGGTCACTTTGGTAGGAAGGAGGGAGTAATACTGAGGGAACATGAGATTTCTGAGGTGGTGGCAGTCTCCTTCTTGGTTGTGATTGATTTGTGATAAATCTTTGAGTTACACTAATCCTATGTATTTTTTTTTCTATGAATGTCTCACAATTAAAAAAATTTTTTTAAACTTCATTAGTATTAGGTAGGAATTCAAGGAAGAAGATAGGTTCTGGGTTTATTTCACTGAGTTGGAATTCTTTTAAAGCCAGTAAGTTTGAGCCACTTACTAGCCTTGTCACATGAATGTTCCATCAGTAGCAGAGCTAGTCCTTCTATATGTCTTGCTCTGTCTAGGATGCTTAATCAATTGTTGGTTCATTAATTGGCCCCACACATAGAAGGCAGGCAGAGACCCTAGAAAGAGGCAACCACTTTAGATTGGAAGGTGGCAGGTTTAGTAAGCCGGGAAACTCACATATGAGGCTTGTCTTGGGCAGCTGCAAAACAAGTAAATTTGTGCACCTGCCTGCCAGAATTTTAAAAGTTTCTATGGAAGCCTTAACTGGGCTCAGTCACACATATCACCCAGATGGTCTCAACAACACCGTACTCTCCCAAGGCTGTGTCCTTGAAACAGCTGGGAGAATGTGCATTCCAAGAACAGGGGAGGGAGTGAGGAGCCTACAATTGCCTGGGTCTAGCTCCAGGGTCAGCCAGAGGTCACATCCTCTCTATTACCTCCTCCAACACCAATTATGTGATAAATTTTTAAAATAGAACACACAGACTTTCTTAGTGGGAGTAAACTGAATATAACCACCTCCTGATGGCTTATTGACTTACGATCATTTTACAAAATCCAAAGACAATCCCAAAGTTCCTTAAGCACTTCAGAGCTGTTTTTAATAACCTAAATAGGTCCAGATTACTAACATACCTTTAAATTTTCCCTATGTGTATATGCTTTATCATCATCATTCATTATTATTATTATATTGTTATTTCTAACCAGTTGTGGATTAAGAAAATTGCCCATCTCATTCATTTATCTGTTCAATTAACAGTCATTGAAACTGTGTGTCAAGCAAGAGTAAGTAAGCCTGAATCTGTTTATATGCATCTTGTGCTACCTAGACTTAAAAACATTTACTCCGGATAATCAGAAAATGTTTCCTTACTTACTGGGCTAGATTCTAAATATTTGAGGCCATTGCCACTAAACTCCTATTTTAAAAGGACATACCATAATAGGAATAAGCCTAACAAGCTGGCTTCAACGTGGACCAGTATGTATGTGTGTATATGTATATATGTGTATATGTGTGTATCTGAGCCTCAGATACACAGTCTGGGTGGTAGCCAGGGGTCCAGTGTGGAGAAAAGGTGGCTTCCCTGCCATCTGGTCTGCTTTCTCCTTCTGTCACTCATTCCCACCCCAGGGCCTTTGCTCTTGCCGTTCTCTGAGGGAAACATTCGCTTGGGCATTCACAAGGACACGCCTCCTTATCATTCAGGTCTCAGAGACCTTCGCTGTGCATTTTCCTGGCCCACCATTGTCACCCTATTTTTATCTCCTTCACAGATTGTTGTATGGCTTTTTTTGTTTTGTATTTTTCAACAATAGACCTCCAAAGAGATGACTTCTTCCTGGGCTGAGGGATTGGGGTTTGAGGCCCTGATTGCACCATAAATATTTCACTTTCAACTCAAGACTTTTTTTTTGAACTTTTAATTTTGTATTAGGGTATAGCTAATTTTTTGTATTAGGGTATAGCCCTCACCGGGGCTTCCCTGCTGGCTCGGACGGTAAAGTGTCTGTCTGCAGTGCTGGAGACCCAGGTTCAATCCCTGGGTCAGGAAGATCCCTTGGATAAGGAAATGGCAACCCGCTCCAGTGCTCTTGCCTGGAAAATCCCATGGACAGAGGAGCCTGGTAGGCTACAATTCATGGGCTTGCAAAGAGTCAGACATAACTCAGTGACTTTACTTCTACTACTACTACTCTAGCTAATTAACAATGTTATGACAGTTTCAGGAGAACAGTGAAGGGACTGAGCCATATATACATGTATCCCTTCTCCCCTACACCACCTGCCTCATTCAGGTTGCCATATAACGTGGAGCATAGTTTCCTGTGCTATACAGTGGGTCCTTGTTGATTATCCATTTAAAATATAGCAGTGTGTACATGACCATCCCAAACTTACCCCTGGCACCCATAAGTTTGTTTTCTAATTGACTTTAGCATTTCTTAACCAAAGGGATTTAGAGTTTAGAACATACAATTTTTTATCGCATTATTTTAAATTAATTCTTAATTAATTAAAATCAAAAGATTTTAATAATAATTTGACGTTCAAGAGGAACTCACAGCTCTGAACTTCAGTGTGAACGCCATCCAGGAGGCCTGCATCGCCCTTCTACTCTCTGGTGCCTCTGGGTCCAACAGGCCTGGTTGAGGACATCAGAGAAAGAGATATGAGCACCACAAGCACCACACCCACACAGAAAGATCTCCTAGCCCTTAGGCATCTCCTATTCCTATCATGTGCAATCACACCTCCCCCCCAAATGGAAGGTTTAGAACCCAATGTGGGTGGAGTTACGGCGGGGGGCGGGGGCGGGGGCGGGGGCGGGCGAGGCGGGGGGAAGAGGGTGAGTGTATTCTCTCAGGAGGCATTGCTGGCAGTGTGAGAGCAGTGCTTAACCATGATCTTCTTGGGACCTCCCTGGCAGTCCAGTGGTTAGGACTCAGGGCTCTCACTGCCAAGGGTCTAGGTTCAATCCCTGGTCAGGAAACTAAAATCCCACAACCCGCCACCCCCCACCCCCAAATAAAAAGTCTTCTACTTGGCTTTAGCACCTACTCTGCTTCAGCTTCAGCTTCTACTCTCCCCTCCAAAGCATTATGTATTTAGATGTTCCTAAAGGTAATACTTACGGTGCCACACAATTGGAAATGACTTAAACAAGTGTGTAACAACTTCAAACCTCACAATCTTTCCCACATTGCCATCTATTATACGTAATGCTGTAGAATAGGCTGGACACAATGTTTACTGTTTCATATATACATAACAAAATCCTTATATCCAGACAACCATTGAGCCAATGGGGTACCACTGAAAAAGCACAGAATAGATACAGAGGGGAAAAGATTAGAAGGTATATACTAGTCTTAACAGGGATAATCTGAGGATTTAACAATTTATTCTTATATATGTGTGTGTGTATCTATACATATTTTGAAATTAGAAACAGAGTTTTATTTATTTATTTATTGGTCATGTCACACAGCTGTGGGATCTTAGTTCCCTGACCAGGGATCAAACCCAGATCCTCAGCACTGAAAGCACCCTGTCCTAACTACTGGACTGCCAGGAAATTCCCAAGAAATAAAAATTTAAATATTATCCATTATCCATCCATTTATTGCTAAAAGCCCAGGTGGCACAGAGGTGAAGACTCTGCCTGCCAATGCAGGGGATGCAAGAGGCACGGTTTTCATCCCTGGGTTGGGAGGGTCCTCTGGAGGAGGCAATGGCAACCCATTCTGGTATTCTTGCCTGGAAAATTTCATGGACAGAGGAACCTGTTGGGCTACAGTCCATGCTGGTTATGGTCCATGGGGTCACTAAGAGTCAGACACGACTGACCAAGCATTCCTGAATTCCCAACCTAGAGGCCAGCAAAATGCAAGCCCTTTGATAGAGTTCATACAGGTCTCATGGAGCAGAGAGCTTGGAAAGAAGGGTGGACAGTGGATCTGAAAAGAATAATGATTTATTCTGTCACTGACTGACATGGACAAGTCATCTAACTGAACCTCAGTTTTCTTACTTGTTATATGGGGGCAATGTTTTGATCTGCTTTACCTAACTCATCCCCTTCATGGATCACAGCCTTGGTGTGGGGAAGGGGTTTGCATAACTCAATGAAGCTATGAGCCGTGCTGTGCAAGACCACCCAAGATGGACAGGTCATAGTGAAGAGTTCTGGCAAAACATGGTCCCCTGGAGCAAGGAATGGCAAACGACTCCAGTATTCTTTCCTTGAGAACCCCATAAACAGTATGAAAATGCAAAAAGATATGGAAGATGAATCCCCCAGGTCAGAAGGTGTCCAATATGCTACTGGAGAAGAGTAGAGAAACAGCTCCAAAGAGAATGAAGGGTCTGGGCCAGAGCAGAAATGACACTCAGTTGTGGATGTATCTGGTAGAGAAAGTAAAGTCCTGTAAAGAACAATATTGCATAGGAACCTGGAATATTAGGTCCATGAATCAAGGCAAATTGGAGGTGGTCAAGCAGGAAGAGCCAATTCATTATAAAAGACCTTGAAAGCTGGGAAAGATTGAGAGCAGGAGAAGAAGAGGGCAACTGAGAGAATGAGATGGTTGGATGGCATCACCAACTCACTCCATGGACATGAGTTTGAGGAAACTCTGGGAGATGGTAAAGGACAGGGAAGCCTGATGCACTGCAGTCCCTGGGATCACAAACGGTCAGAAATGACTTAGTGACTGAAAAACAACAATCTCACAGATGATGAAAATTTAGTAAGACAGCACAAGAAAAGAGCTTTGCAACTCTAAAGAGTTATACGAATGTCTGATAGTTGGATTGTTTCAACAATCTATATACACATACACAAATATTGTTGTGTTCAGTAGGGAGAAACAGGGTAGTCCTTTTGCATCCCCAATAACCTCTACCAAACGTGTACTTGTGCATTGACAAGGATGGGAATTCCACTTAGAATATTTATATCACTTATTTGTCTTTGGTTTTGCCTGAAAAGCTGATGAAATGCATAATAAATTATAGCACAAACTCTAGCTCTTTGGGACACCTACTCTCATGCATGTAACAACCCAGCCCAGGATTAGGTGAAGGGGAGGCCTGGCCTGTGTCAGGACACTGCTGTCCTGTCTCTTCCTCCTGAAACGCTCCTGCTTTCTCCCACCCTGTTATCTGCTTTACACTTTACCAGTCAACAGACGAAGGCTTTTGGGCTTTCTGTTCATACATAGTGTCCTCTCCCACTGTTCCTTCTTGAAAGCTTTGCTGCTGCTGCTGCTAAGTTGCTTCCGCCTCTTTGCGACGCTATGGTCTGAAGGTCATCAGGCTTCTCTGTCCATGGGCAAGAATACTGGAATGGGCTGCCATTTCCTCCTCCAGAGGATCTTCCTAACCCAGGGATTGAACCCATGTCTCTTTTGTCTCCTGAATTGGCAGGCGGGATCTTTACCACTACTGCCACCTGGGGAAATCCAGCAGGCTGAGACTCCCCAAATGTCCCCACTTTCCAGAAAACCCCTCCCACCCCAATGTTCCTGCCTTCGGAGAAGGAAGACTTTGGAGAAGGCAAGAGTCAGATATCTTATCTTTAAACTCATCAGCCTTAGCCGTTAAGGACATAGATAAAGTGCCTGAGCACAGATTGAGGCAGAAATTACTCCCTCAGGGGCAGGCCCCAGGCAAGAGAAGACAGGTGTGTTCTGTGCTAATCTGAACAGGCAACGCCCAGGCCAGGGTTTAACTCCAGATGTTGCAGGACAGACAGGGACGGGATGCTGCCAGATATTTGGACTTTTCTGAAGAAGTCAGTTTTTCATGCGAAATTTACCACTAGGAAAAAAAAAAAAATGGCTGGCCAAACAAAGCAGGTCTGTACGCGTGCTCACAGGTGTCTGACTCTTTGAGACCCCCGTAGCCCACCAGGCTCCTCTTGTCCATGGGATTCTCCAGGCAAGAATACTGGATTGGCTGGCCTTTTCCTCCTCCAGGGGATCTTTCCAATCCAGGGACCAAATCCGTGTCTGATCCCTGCATTGCAGGTATGTCTCCTGCATTGCAGGTGGATTCTTTTTTTTTTTTTTTAATTTAATTGACTTTTATTTATTTATTTATTTATTTTAAATTTTATTTTATTTTTAAACTTTACATAACTGTATTAGATTTGCCAAATATCAAAATGAATCCGCCACAGGTTTACATGTGTTCCCCATCCTGAACCCTCCTCCCTCCTCCCTCCCCATTCCATCCCTCTGGGTCGTCCCAGTGTACCAGCCCCAAGCATCCAGTATCGTGCATCGAATGCAGGTGGATTCTTTACCTCTGGAATACGGAGAAAGCCCCAAAGCAGGTCTGTGGACCGCCAATTCAGTGTTCATGTGATGCCAGAATCTATCCTCAGATGTTCAGACCCTGGCCCTTTCCACCAGCTGTGTATTAATATATGGCTTGTCCTCTGGGGCCGAGTACTTCTTCCTGCTGGTCTCCTAATCCACTTGGTGGGGCTGGCATTCTTTAAGGTGGTAGAGAGAAGCTCTCAAGAGGAGACAATGGCTCTCTTGCCTGGGAGATGGCTGTGTCCTGAGAGATGGGCACCCGGGAACCAGACTCTTTCATTTCTCATCCTCAGCTCAATGCCCTGCCCTCCAAGTCACCAGGCCTGAGAAAACCAAGGCACTCAGACAGACAGGAGAACCAACCCCTGGCCTTGCCCAGTTCATCCCCAATTCCTCAGCAGTGAGAAGCTGCCGGTGACTGAAACAAGAAAAGAAGGGGATGGCAAATATTCCTGTTTGGGTCTCATCTGTGAGAACTGGGCCCAGAGAACTTGTCTACTCAGGCACCCACCCTGGAGGGCAGTGGGCAAGCAGCTTGGTGCTGTCCTGGCCACAGCCCCTGCAATACAAAGGCATAAAGTAGATTGTACCATAAAGGCCCGAAAAAGTGGCTCCAAAAATATCACCTGAACAAAACCGCTTAGAACCTTTTGCATCCATTAGGAGCTTCTTCAGGGCCTGTGGCAGTGTTGATCATTTTAGACTGTTCAGCCAGGCCCACTCATCAATGCAGCCAGAATTCAGGAAATGTCAAAGAACATGTTGCATAGTTGTGAGACAGCACTAGACTTCAAAGTATCAGGTTTAAATGGAAAAAGTTTAAAGAAATGGAAGACAGATGGACATAACTATAGGCTGTTTTCAACTTTGCTTAAATATGTGTATAAATATGCAGAGAAAAATTCTGGAAAGCAATGCACAGAAAGGTTCACAGTGGCTATATCTGGTAGTGGAAATGTGTGAGGGTTTTTTTTTTTCCTATTTCCATACTGCCACAACAGACTGGTTCCAAATAGGAAAAGGAGTACGTCAAGGCTGTATATTGTCACCCTGCTAATTTAACTTATATGCAGAGTACATCATGAGAAATGCTGGGCTGGAAGAAGCACAAGCTGGAATCAAGATTGCCGGGGGAAATATCAATAACCTCAGATATGCAGAGGACACCACACTTATGGCAGAAAGTGAAGAGGAACTAAAAAGCCTCTTAATGAAAGTGAAAGAGGAGAGTGAAAAAGTTGGCTTAAAGCTCAGCATTCTGAAAACGAAGATCATGGCATCTGGTTCCATCACTTCATGGCAAATAGATGGGGAAACAGTGAAAACAGTGGCTGACTTTATTTTTGGGAGCTCCAAAATCACTGCAGATGGTGACTGCAGCCATGAAATTAAAAGATGCTTAGTCCTTGGAAGAAAGTCATGACCAACCTAGATAGCATATTCAAAAGCAGAGACATTACTTTGCCAAAAAAGGTCCATCTAGTCAAGGCTATGGTTTTTCTAGTGGTCATGTATGGATGTGAATGTTGAACTGTGAAGAAAGCTGAGCACTGAAGAATGGATGCTTTTGAACTGGGGTGTTGGAGAAGACTCTTGAGTCCCATGGACTGCAAGGAGATCCAACCAGTCCATTCTAAAGGAGATCAGCCCTGGGTGTTCTTTGGAAGGAATGATGCTGAAGCTGAAACTCCAGTACTTTGGCCACCTCATGTGAAGAGTTGACTCATTGGAAAAGACTGATGCTGGGAGGGATTGGGGACAGGAGGAGAAGGGGACGACAGAGGATGAGATGGCTGGATGGCATCACGGACTCGATGGACATGAGTCTGAGTGAACTCCGGGAGTTGGTGATGGACAGGGAGGCCTGGTGTGCTGCGATTCATGGGGTTGCAAAGAGTCAGACACGACTGAGTGACTGAACTGAGCTGAACTTCCCTTGTAGCTCAGTTGGTAAAAAATCTGCCTGCAGTGCAGGAGACTTGGGTTCGATTCCTGGGTCGGGAAGATCCCTTGGAGAAGGAAATGGATACCCACTCCAGTATTCTTGCCCAGAGAATCCCATGGACAGAGGAGCCTGGCAGCCTACAGTCCATGTGGTCGCAAGAGTCAGACATGACTTAGCAACTAAACCACCAAAGAGGGTTTTAGGAAATCTACAAAGACACAAAAGAAATTGATTCAAAAATAAGTGAGAAACAAGAGGCAAAGAGAAAGATGGGGAAGTAAGATTGAGGTAGGAAAGAGGCAGGTGCTATATATTAAGTGGAACCAAATGAAATTGCCATTTTTTGTAGATCAAAAAATTTCCCCAATTTCATGTGGCCCAACTTAATATAAAATGCAGATCTAGACTCGCTGGAGCTCAGGCAACTTTGGCTCTCAGTTTTCTAGTCACCAACTGGAAGGGGGAAATAACGCTAGTTAAAAACCTATGGTGTCCATTAGATTAAAAAAAAAACAACTAGATGCTCGAGACTTTCCTTCTACTAAAATATTTTTCAAGACTATATTTCCCTTTCTTAACCAGAAATTCTTAAGGTAAATGCTTTTTAAAGAAATTGGTGCTGGACCTGAGCCCTCCATCCCTGAGTTTTCAGATTTGAAGTAGTGTCACTCCATTTCTCAATAAGATAGTATCTACTCAACTCACTCCAAAGGTGGTTTTGAGTATTCAAATAAGATGATGTTCAATAAGGTGTAAAATCCATCTAGAAGCCTTGCAGAGAATAGAAATGGCACCATTTATTAAGTGCTTGCTGTAGTCAGGTACTGTGCTGGTGTCTAGTAACAAATAAGTCCTACAGAGTTATAGTCACAGATGTAACAGACTCACGCCTATGGAACTGATGAATGTAAATGTTTATCAGTAAAGTGCCTTGCATGATGTCTGACACACAGGAGATCCAACCACAGTAATGACTGTTGGTACTTCTAAGAGATATGCATGTTCTGTTTGAGTCATAACTAATAGGTCCTAAAAGTTTATAGAACTTTGCATATTTTATAAGTTGTTTAGTAAATTAATGAATATCAAGTATTATTATAGTGCCTAGTACACAACAGGGACTCAGGAAAAAAGCTATTATTCCATTTATTTCTTGCTAAAGGTCTGTAACAACTAGAAGCAAAGTTAGGCTCTCAAACCTTGGCCTCTCTGGTTCTCAAATCCTTCTTATCACACATTTTGAACATGTAGTAGGTATGATGTATAATTATCAATTTAATGAGAAGGCTTCAGTACCTTGAGCTTTTTTTACCTTGAATCTTACTATTATTATTTATAAATAGTTCCTTAAAGTCCCCTGATACCCTCTTTTGTTTCACTGTTACTTAATTTATCATAACCAGTTTCTTCTCCCATCTCTCCTATGGGGATAAATCATTCTTACATTTATTTTCCTCTGGAATCTGAGGTCTCCCCCGTCCCTTCCCTCTGGCCAGCTGAGAGACTGGGACCCTTCCATAGCAGTTAGTCAGGAAGCCTTTATGGACACCTACTATGTGTCAGGCTCTATGTGGAGGCCTGGGCCCTGCGCTTATAGTGCCTTCAGCAGCAGGTTGTCATCCGGACTAGTTTAACAGAGGCATGTACAATACCAAATCTACAGCTTGGCACACAGTAGGACTCCACTGTGATTTTTGTCTTAATTCTGTGTGGGGAGCCTCTATGTTCCAAACCCCAAATCTAGCTCCTCATGCATTGTCTCATTTCATCCTCAGTTGTTGTGTGTTAGTCGCTCAGTCATGTCCAACTCTTTGCAACCCCATGGACTATAGCCCACCAGGCTCCTCTGTCCATGGGATTCTCCAGGCAAGAATTCTGGAGTGGGTTGCCATGCCCTTCTCCAGGAGATCTTCCTGACCTAGGGATCAAACCCAGGTCTCTCACACTGGAGGCAGATTCTTTGTCACTGAGCCACCAGGGAAGCCCATTGAGTGACTGAATTGTTAATTATTTACATGCTAGAGATGAGAAATCCAGACCAAGACGTTCATTACTTTCCCACCTGTTGAGATTCACTCACGTCTGCCTAACTCCAAAGCTTATACGTCCGTCCAGGGCCTGGCACACGAGAGGCAAGAGGCACTTAAAGCACAGAACTCAAGGACGGACTCACGCTCAGGTTCAATTGCAGACATTTCCATTCCCTCCAAGCCCCCAAAAGTTTACTAATGTTTGTGTCACCTCACACTTGGTGAGATTCAAATCTCTGTGATTTGAATCACAGTGAAATTAACATGTTCTTTCTCTGCATGTAGTCTTCTTCCCTCCCTTTCTCTTCCTCCTCTCCTTTTCCCTTCTCCTTCCTTCATTCTTCCCTTTCTTCCTTTCCTCCTTCTTTCTTCCCTCCATCCCTCCACCCCTTTCTTTTGTCTGACCCAACTCAGAGTTGGCCTCTGTTCTGCTCTAAAACCTTAGCAAGCAGGCCTCTCTATCCCTGGTTTGCCAGAAGCACAAATCTCAGGACCAGTGGTTTCTAAGGAGAAAGGCTGCTCCATGCACTGGGCTCACTTAAATCTGAATTACGGGGCGGTGGTCTAACAGCAGAAACAGACACAACTCCAAAGGCCAAGGATGTTTTATAGTCTTTAAAGCATTAAAGCAAGAGTCAGCCAGCTGGCAGGAGAGGCCAGAGAAATACCAGTTCCTCAAGTGTGGTTCCCAGACCAGCAGCACCAGGACCTTTTTGGCAATGCAGTTTCTTGTCTCCACCCCAGATTTTCTGATGGGGAAGCCTGGACATGTGGCCCAGCAGTCACATAGGTGATTCTGGTGTGCACCTAATTTTAAGAACTACTAGCTGATAAGACAGAATCCAAAGTCTGCTCTGGCAGTCTCTCCATGGCTCTGCCTATACATCCAACCTCATCTCTTTTCTTCCCCCGTGTCACCTCCCCCAGGAAGCCCTCCCAAGGAAAAGCCAACACTGTACTTTCTTAATCTTTGTGTCCCTGGAGCCCAGCACAGAATCTGGTTCTCAGTGAATGTTTGCTGAATAGTAATAAAATCAAAGCAGACATGAGAAAGTGGGGCTCAGGGTAGTTCCCACAGAAGTGCAACACCTTCCTGAGCTGGAACTCTGGCCAATGGCCAGTGCCACATTCAGGCGAGTCTTCAGTGAAAAAGCCCAGTGTAACAGAAGGTCCCAGAGCTCCTTGACTGTCCAGTGGTTAGGACTCTGTGCTTCTACTGCAGGGGGCACAGGTTCCACTCCTGGTGAGGAAGCTAAGATCCCGCCAGCTGAGTAACCAAAAAAGAAAAAGCAGCAGCGGCCAATACTCACCTTCAGTTGATTGTTGCTATTTAGCACAAGGACCTGTGTTGCTACGTCTCTCACAGCTCAAAAAATTAAGGCCTTTAGCGAAAACTTCAGAATTTGGGGACTTCCCTGAGGGTCCAGTGGCTAAGACTCCATGCACCCAATGCAGGGGGCCTAGGTTCCATCCCTGGTCAGGGAACTAGATCCCACATGCCACAACTAAGACCCAGCGCAGCCAAATAAATAAATAAGATTTCAAAATAAATAAATAAATAAATAAGTTAAAAGAATAAAATTTCAGAATTTTTGAGGTTGGCTCAAAATTTTTGAATCATAAAAACCTCCAAAAATCCATCTTGGGGAGCTGAACAAAATATCAGTTCAGTTCAGTTCAGTTGCTCAGTCGTGTCTGACTCTTTGCGACCCCATGAATTGCAGCACGCCAGGCCTCCCTGTCCATCACCAACTCCCAGAGTTCACCCAAACCCACGTCCATCGAATTGGTGATGCCATCCAGACATCTCATCCTCTGTCGTCCCCTTCTCCTCCTGCCCCCAATCCCTCCCAGCATCAGAGTCTTTTCCAATGAGTCAACTCTTCCCATGAGGTGGCCAAAATATTGGAGTTTCAGCTTTAGCATCAGTCCTTCCAAAGAACACCCAGGGCTGATCTCCTTCAGAATGGACTGGTTGGATCTCCTTGCAGTCCAGGGGACTCTCAATAGTCTTCTCCAACACCACAGTTCAAAAGCATATCTCAGGCCAAATGCAGCATACTAGCTGCTGGCTAGCTTACTACCTCTGAATGGCATCACTGTTTAGTTCTTTCTAGAACTAAGTTCTAGATGACAATAGAATATACACTGCATGGAGGCAGGGATTTTTCTCTTACTCATTGCGGTGACCCCCAAACCTGGAGGGGCACCTGGCTCAGAGTAGAACTCAACCGATATTTGTGGAGTGAATGAATGTCACAGAGAACAGGCCTATGTCATCAGCATCGTGGCCTGCCTCTGTGCCAGTTCTCCCTTTATCAGAATCAGCCTCATCTCAGGAAAGAAGGCTCCTAAGAAACCACCTGATTGCAGGCATCGCATTCCTGTCCCAACTCTTTAAAACGCCAGTGCCTTGCCATCACTAATGTTGATGTGGTTGCCCCTTTGGCTCTCTCCCATCACAGAATGAAGAAGGTGAAGAGGGCCTCCTTGTCCCTGTGAGGTGTCCATGTTTGCACTGGGCAACTGTCCAGAGGATTTCATCCTGGGAGCAGCTGCTAGGTACCAGGAACAATGAAGCCTCTTTGTCCTTATAGAAACTCAACAAAATGAAAATCCTTTCCCTCCCTTGCTAGAAGCTTTGTAACTCCTGAGAAAGGGCAAGAGGTTTGCCATTTTTAACTGCTACTGTTAGCTGTTATTTCTTTCTTTCTGATCTGTGGCGGATAGGAGGGGGGAACCCTTGAGTGTGACTCAGAAAAAAGCAGTGGGTAGACACAGTGGAGCAAACACAACCTAGTCTCTTCTTGTTTCAGGAAATGAACCTCTTCTGATTTGGGGTCACTGCACAAGTTACATAGTCTTTACCCTGAATGGTAAGTTTGACCAAATTTCAATTCTTTCCAGAAACCTCCAAAGTAACCCTTCTGATCTAGGCACTGTGGTATCAGCTGAGCTCTCACATAGGGAACCTGTCAAAGCACTTTCCACTCTGCCAGGAATCTAAGGCGTCATCCTGTGTATAACTCTGTGGAAACCTTTGCTCAGATAAAATTGCAGTACTGCAATCATCTCAACAATTTACAGGTAACACAGAACACAGAATGTTTAAGTTGGAACAAACCATAGAAATCATCCGTTCCAGTGATTTTTTTTTTTTTCCTGTGCAAACAGATAAAACAGATAAAAGCAGAATTGAATGATCTGATCCCCCAGCCTCCCGTGATCTTTCCACCTCCCAATCTCCCTTCCAGCATTTATAACCTGGGTGGGGACTCTGGGGGTGGGGATAGGGGTGCAGATTGGGAGGGAGCTCTGTGAAACCCCTGGGATTTCTGAGTTGCAGCCTGCAAAACTGAATCAGTCCTCATATTCAGGAAAAAAGAAGAAAAATATATTTATTGAAGATTTCTATCATAAAAGGAATCTATGGCTGTTGTGGAAATTGTGACATTTCCAAAATAGGAGGGAAGTTACTGTCAGTGAATAGTCACTATGACGAGTTTGGGTGCATTTCACTCTAGTTGTTTTCTCACACCCAGAGGTTTTTTGTTGGTTTTTAATCTTTGCCTGGGTCTGTGTGCCACCAGTGAAGGCACCTTCCCCATGCACATGGAAGGGGCGGCAGGACTGGGCCTGCGTTATATAGTACAGTGAAGTCGCTCAGTCGTGTCCAACTTTTTGTGACCCCATGGAGGCTCCTCCGTCCATGGGATTTTCCAGGCAAGAGTGCTGGAGTGGATTGCCATTTCCTTCTCCAAGGGATCTTCCCGATCCAGGAATCGAACCCGGGTCTCCCGCATTGCGGGCAGACGCAGCCTGTGTTAGAGCTGCACAGACTTCCATCCATGCCGGGCTGATTCCACAGACCTGGCTTCATTCCGTTTGGAATCACAATCATCCTTTTTGGTGACCTCACTGTTTACCATGGATGAGCATAAGCTGCAGACTCAGGGCCTTTGGGAGAGATTTTGATGGGAAAGCAGGTACTACACTTAGCCCCAAGTAAGCCCAGAGCTAAAGTCACCACATGGATGTCCAAGCGTTCAGCCACAAGTCAAGGGAGAGCAGGCAGGCATACTCCAGTGGCAGACTGCAGACCACTGGAGGGCTTTAGCATTTTTTGTTTGAGTGAGTGAGCAAAGATCTCTAACTCCCCCTGCCTTCTCCTCAGCTAACAATACCATCTAATCTTTATTAGAGGGTCTAATCTTTATTAGATCCTCTCCCCTCCCTCCTCTGCCCTGCTCCAGGACAGCTCTCCCAGTCATCCTCCTCATTGACCCCTCATCTCCCTCTACTGTCCCATTTCTCTTTCTCACCTTTTAGTAAGTGCCTTCAGTCATCCAGACCCTGTCTTTACTTCTCTCCTCCATCCCAGTCTCTCTGGAACCCATTCTAACCAGGTTTTGGCCCTCCATATGCCACCAAAAGAACTTTATCAAGGTCCCCATTGCTTTCCATGTTGCTAATCTCATTTTCAGTGCTTGGTTACCTTACTCAATCTTGTGATAGCATTTTTGAGGCACACGATCTCTCTCTCTGATTCAAATACTTTCACTGCTCAGCTTCTTAATGTTCCTCCTACATCACTCCTTCTCATGAGTTGCTTGTTGGAATTCTTTCCTAAACTTTATACCTCAAAGTGCCCCAGGGATCAGTCTTCAGTTCTCTTTCACTCAGCCCTTAGCTAAATGACCTTCAAACTTTTGACCATGACTCTCAGACAGTAAAGAAGCTATCTGCAATGCGGGAGACCCAGGTTCAATCCATATGTTGGGAAGATTCCCCCGGAGAAGTGAATGGCTACCCACTCCAATATTCTTGCCTGGAGACTCCCATGGACAGAGGAGCCTGGTAGGACACAGTCCGTGAGGTTGCAAAGAGTCAGACATGACTGAGCGACTAACACACTTTCACTTTCACAGTAAGAAATACATTTTACATCCAGACCCAGTTCGTGCGTGTACATAAACACAACTGAAATAAAATATTTCACAAAACAATGACCACATACTATGTATAACACACTCTGAAATTTCTATTTTATTCACTTTTTTTTAATGCTGGTCAGGATTACCACTGGGGCATAGGTCATTAAATGCCTTTAAATGCCCTCACTCTGCTGACAACTCCCAAATATTTATTTCCAGCCTGGAAGTATCTGAGTTTCAGACATGAATTTCCAACTGCTTCTCAAGAGTTCCTGTCATAGGCATATCCCACCAGCCTTTCAAACTTGACATGACCTAAATTCCACTCCTGACTCCCCCAGCCTTCCTGATCTTAGTAATGAGTTACTCAGTTGTTCACATTAAAAACTTTAGAGCATAACATTAGAAAGACACAATACCTATCCTTACCAAATTATTTTTTTAAATTGAAGAGGAAGGAAAGCTTACAAACTCATTCTATGAGGCCAGCATTACCCTGATGGCAAAATCAGACAAAGACACCACCAAAAAAAAAAAATTGAATGCCAATATCCTGGATAAAAAAAAATAGATGGAAAAACAAATCCTCAATAAAATATTACCAAACTGAATTCAATAATACTTTAAAAGGAGTATACACCATGATCACATGGACTTTATGCCAAGAGTGTAAGATGATTGAATATTCATAATTCAACATGATTCATCACATTAACAAAATGAAAGATAAAAATCATATAACCATCTCAATATATGCAGAAAAAACATTTGACAAAGTTCAACATCCACTTACAATAAAAACTCACAACAAAGTGAGTGCAGAAGAAACACACCTCAGCATACTAAAGGCCATTTATGACAAACCTACAGCTAACATCACACTCAATGGTAAACAGTTGGGAGCTTTTCCTCCAAGAACAGGAATAAGACAAAGATGCCCATCTCACCACTTTCATGCAGCATAGCATTGTAAGTCCTAGCTACAGCAATCATAGAAGAAAAATAAGCAAAAGTCATTCAAATTGGAAGGGAAGAAGTAAACCTGTCACTATTGGTAGATGATACTATATATAGAAAACTCTAAAGACTCTACCAAAAAACTCAGTAAAATTCGGTAAAATTGCAGGATACAAAATTAATATATACAGCTTGTTGTACACCTGAAACTAATACAATATTGTTCATCAATTATATACCAATATAGAATAAAAATAAAATAAAAATTAATATACAGAAATATGTTATATTTCTATACACAGATAATAAACCATCAGAAAGAGAAATGAAATAACACCATTTATAATTACATCAAAAAAAAAAAAGAATAAAATACCTAGGAATAAATTGAATGAAGGAGGTAAAAGATCTGTACTCTGAAAACTATAAAACAATAATAAAAGAAATTGAAGACAACAAAAGTAAATGGAAAGATATTCCATACTCATGTTAAAATGCTTATATTACCCTCAAACTATCTACAGACTCAACACAATCCCTATAAAAAAAATAGCCATGACATTTTCTAGAAAACTAGATCAAATAATTCTAAAATAGAACTGCAAAAGACCCAAAATAGTCAAAGCAATCTTGAAAAGGAATAACAAAGCTGAAACCATTACATTTCCTGATTCCAAATTATACTACAGAGCTGTAGTAATCAAATAGTATAGTACTGGTACAAAATAGACACATAGATGATGGAGCAGAACAGAGAGTTTAGAAATAAACCTACACTTATACAGTCAATCTATATGGCTCTCTATTCTGTTCCATTCATCTAAGGGTTTATTTTTGTGCAGAACCTGCCTGCAGTGCAGGAGACCCAGCTTTGTTCCCTGGATTGGGAAGGTCCCCTGGAGAAGGGAATGGAAACCCACTCCAGTATTCTTGCCTGGAGAATCCCATGGACAGAGGAGACTGCTGGGCTACAGTCCGTGGGGGTCACAAAGAGTCAGACTTAGCAGCTAACACTTTCACCCGTGGTCAATCTATGACAAAGGAGACAAGAATATACAATGAGGAAAAAGTTTCTTTAATAAATGATGCTGGGAAAACTAGACAGACACACACAAAGAATGAAATTAGACCACCTTCTTACACCATACACAAAAACAAATTCAAATGGACTAAAGACTTAAATACAAGACTTGAAACATAATACCTTTAGAAGACAACATAAGGAGTAGGTAAACTTTTTGACATTGGTCTTAGCTGTATCTTTTTGGCTCTTTCTCCTCAGGCAAAGGCAACAAAGCAAAAATAAACAAATTGGACTATATCAAACAAAAAGGTCTACAGCAAGACCATAGGCGCTGGAGCCGCTGCTCTGTGGCCCTGGAGCGGCTGTGAGGAGATAGTCCACGCCCAAGGGCAAAGGAGAAGCCCCAGCAAGATGGTAGGACGGGCGAATTCACATTTGGAATCAAACCCCATTTCCACCAGAGATGTTCAGAGGACTCAAACAAACCTTGTGCACGCCAGGACCCAGGGGCCCCACAGAGACTGAGACAGACTGTGTTTGAGCATCTCCTGTGGAGATATACGTCAGCAGTGGACTGCCACAGGAACAGGGGCTCTGGGTGCAGCAGACTTGGGTATGGCATACTTCCTCTTGGAGGAGGTGCCATTAACCCCACCATAGAGCTGCCAGAACTTACACAGGACTGGGAAATAGACTCTTGGAGGGCACAAACAGAACCTTGTGTGCACCAAGACCCAGGAGAAAGGAGCAGTGACCCCACAAGAGACTGACCCAGACTTGCCCGGGAGTGTCCAGGAGTCTCCAGTGGAGGCGTAGGTCGGTGGTAGCCTGCTGCAGGGCTGGGGGCACTCGTAGCAGTGCATGCATGGGACCCTTTGAAGGAGGTCCCCATTATCCTCATTAACTCTACCATAGTTTGGAGTGAAGTGAAGTCGTTCAGTCGTGTCTGACTCTTTGCTACCCCATGGACTGTAGCCCACCAGGCTCCTCTGTCCATAGAATTCTCCAGGCAAGAGTACTGGAGTGGGTTGCCATTCCCTTCTCCAGGAGATCTTCCCCACCCAGTAATTGAACCTGGGTCTCCTGCTTTAGTTTGGCCACAGGTAAATAGCAGGGAGGGAACACAGCTCCACCCATCAACAGAAAATTGGATTAAAGATTTACTGAGCATGGCCCCGCCCATCAGAACAAGACCCAGTTTCCCCCCTCAGTCTCTCCCATCAGGAAACTGCCAGAAGCCTCTTATCCTTCTCCATCAGAGGGCAGACAGACTGAAAACCACAATCACAGAAGACTAACCAATTAGATCACATGGACCACAGCCTGTCTAACTCAGTGGAACTATGAGCCATGCCGTGTAGTGCCACCCAAGATGGATGGGTCATGGTGGAGAGGTCTGACAGAATGCAATCCACTAGAGAAGGGAATGGCAAACCACTTCAGTATTCCTGCCTTGAGAACCCCAGGAGTAGTATGAATAGGCAAAAAGATAACACACTGAAAGATGAACTCCCCAGGTCAGTAGATGCCCCATATGCTACTGGAGATCAGTGGAGAAATAACTCCAGAAAGAATGAAGAGATGGAGCCAAAGCAAAAACAACACCCAGTTGTGGATGTGACCGGTGATAGAAGCAAAGTCTGATGCTGTAATGAATAATATTGCATAGGAACCTGGAATGTTAGGTAGGTCCATGAATCAAGGCAAATTGGAAGTTGTCAAACAGGAGATGGCAAGAGTGAACATTGGTGTTTTAGGAATCAGTGAACTAAAATGCACTGGAATGGGTGAATTTAACTCAGATGACCCTTATATCTATTACTGTGGGCAAGAATCCCCTAGAAGAAATGGAGTAGCCCTCATAGTCAACAAAAGAGTCTGAAATGCAGTATTTGGATGCAATCTCAAAAATGATAGAATGATCTCTGTTCGTTTCCAAGGTAAACCATTCAGTATCACAATAATCCAAGTCTATGCCCCAACCAGTAATGCTGAAGAAGCTGGAGTTGAATGGTTCTGTGAAGACCTACAAGACCTTCTAGAACTAACACTCCAAAAAGACATCCTTTTCATTTTAGAGGACTGGAATGCAAAAGTAGGAAGTCAAGAAACACCTGGAGTAAAAGGTAAATTTGGCCTTGGAGTAAAGAATGAAGCAGGGCAAAGGCTAATAGATTTTTGCCAAGAGAATGCACTGGTCATAGCAAACACCCTCTTCCAACAACACAAGAGAAGACTCTATACATGGACATCACCAGATGATCAATACTGAAATCAGATTGATTATATTCTTTGCAGCCAACAATGGAGAAGCTCTATAAAGTCAGCAAAAACAAGACCAGAAACTGACTGTGACTCAGATCATGAACTCCTTATTGCAAAATTCAGACTTAAATTGAAGAGAGTAGGGAAAACCACTAGACCATTCAGGTATGACCTAAATCAAGGCCTTTACAATTATACAGTGGAAGTGAGAAATAGATTTAAGGGATTATATCTGATAAACAGAGTGCCTGATGAACTATGGATGGAGGTTCATGATGTTGTACAGGAAGCAGTGATGAAGACCATCACCAAGAAAAAGAAATGCAAAAAGGCAAAATGGCTGTGTGAGGAGGCCTTACAAATAGCTGTGAAAAGAAGAGAAGCAAAAAGCAAAGAGAACAGGAAAGATATACACATTTGAATGCAGAGTTCCAAAGAATAGCAAGGAGAGATAAGAAAGCCTTCCTCAGTGATCAATGCAAAGAAATAGATGAAAACAATAGAATGGGAAAGACTAGAGATCTCTTCAAGAAAATTAGAGATATCAAGGGAACTTTTCATTCAAAGATGGGCTCAATAATGGACAAAAATGGTATGGACCTAACAGAAGCAGAAGATATTAAGAAGAGGTGGCAAGAATGCACAGAAGAACTGTACAAAAAAGATCTTCATGACCCAGGTAATCATGATGGTGTGATCACTCACCTAGAGCCAGATATCCTGGAATGAATGTGAAGTCAAGTGGGCCTTAGAAAGCGTCACTACGAACAAAGCTAGTGGAGGTGATGGAATTCCAGTTGAGCTATTTCAAATCCTAAAAGATAATGCTGTGAAATGCTGCACTCAATACGCCAGCAAAGTGACTTAGCAGCGGCAGCAGCAGCAGCAGTGGCCACAGGACTGGAAAAAGTCAGCGTTCATTCCAACCCAAAGAAAGGCGATGCCAAAGAATGCTCAAACTACCGCACAATTCCACTCATCTCACACAGCAGTAAAGTAGTGTTCAAAATTCTCTAAGCCAGGCTTCAACAATACATGAACTGTGAAATTCCAGATGTTCAAGCTGGTTTTAGAAAAGACAGAGGAATCAGAGACCAAATTGCCAACATCCGCTGGATTATCGAAAAAGCAAGAGAGTTCCAGAAAAACATCTATTTCTGCTTTATTGACTATGCCAAAGCCTTTGCCTGTGTGGATCACCACAAACTGTGGAAAATTCTGAAAGAGATGGGAATACCAGACCACCTGACCTGCCTCTTGAGAAATCTGTATGCTGGTCAGGAATAAATAGTTAGAACTGGACATGGAGCAACAGACTGGTTCCAAATAGGGAAAGGAGTACATCAAGCCTGTATATTGTCACCCTGCTTATTTAACTCATATGCAGAATACATCATGAGAAACGCTGGGCTGGAAGAAGCACAAGCTAGAATCAGGATTGCCGGGAGAAATATCAATAACCTCAGATATGCAGATGACACCACCCTTATGGCAGAAAGCAAAGAAGAACTAAAGAGCCTCTTGATGAAAGTGAAAGAGGAGAGTGAAAAAGTTGGCTTAAAGCTCAACATTCAGAAAACGAAGATCATGGCATCTGGTCCCATCACTTCATGGGAAATAGATGGTGAAACAGTGGAAACAGTGACAGGCTTTATTTTCTTGGGCTCCAAAATCACTGCAGATGGTGACTGCAGCCATGAAATTAAAAGATGCTTGCTCCTTGGAAGAAAAGTTATGACCAACCTAGACAGCATTTAAAAAAGCAGAGACATCACTCTGCCAACAAAAGTCTATCTAGTCAAGGCTATGGTTTTCCCAGTATTCATGTATGGATGTGAGAGTTGGACTATAAAGAAAGCTGAGTGCCGAAGAAATGATGCTTTTGAACTGTGGTGCTGGAGAAGACTCTTGAGAGTCCTTGGACTCCAAGGAGATCCAACCAGTCCATCCTAAAGGAAATCAGTCCTGAATATTCATTGGAAGGACTGATGCTGAAGCTGAAACTCCAATACTTTGGCCTCGTGAAGACTGATGCTGGGAAAGATTGAAGGCTGGAGGAGAAGGGGATGACAGAGGATAAGATGTTTGGATGGCATCACTGACTCAATGGACATGAGTTTGAGTAAACTCCAGGAGTTAGTGATGGACAGGGAGGCCTGCTGTGCTGCAGTTCATGGGGTCGGAGAGAGTGGGACATGACTGAGTGACTGAGCTGAACTGAACCCAGAAATTTTAATTTAAAATAATGATTGCATAATTGATGTAGATATTTGTGAACTTAAATTGAAATTTTATTCAGTTTGTAAACCATATCAGAACACTTAAGAGTACTTAAAATCCATTATTTTAAGGTTTAATTTGTTAGATTCATAAAAATGAGGTAAGTATCTAGTTATTATATTCGATAATCACAATGACTGAAAGAAACCAAATATATTGAAAGTGCAAATGAAGTTTAAAATGTAAATAAAGTGATTTTTAAATTAGTTGTTCAAACTTTGGTAGGTTTATACATAGTAAAAAGATATTTTAAAACTGAATTTAAGATGAAGTGAGAAGGGAAATTCCCTGGTGGGCCAGTGGCTAGGACTCTGTGCTTTCACTGCTGAGGGCATGGCTAAAAAAAAAAAAAGATGAAGGGAGAAGTAGAGGTTTTAAAAATTGAAACTTAAATCTTTATAGAATAATCCTTTCCATAAGGGATTATCTTTTCAGAATAATCCTTTCCATAAAAGAATCATTTCCAAAAGCCAATCTCCAGGGCACACAAAAGATAAACAAACAAAAAAATATCCATTTGACAGCTGGGTTGAACTTGAATGAAGTTTTTCAGAGTAGGTGGATTTGTGCATTTTTCTAGAGAGTGGGTCTGATATTTTTTCACATCTACAAATGTCCTTCATCCCAAAAGCTTAAAAATCTTTTTCTGTGGATGGAGTGACTTATACATCTCTCTCCCCAGCCCCATGGGTCCTAAAGCTGCCCTGGAGCTTCACTTGGACCTCCCAGTAGTGCCCCACATGCAACAGTCTGCAAAACCATTTTATGAGTGTGCATGCATGCTAAGTCGCTTCAGTCATGTCCAATTCTGTGTGACCTCATGGACCGTAGCTCACCAGCCTCCTCTGTCCATGGGATTCTCTGGGCAAGAATACTGGCAGAGTGGGTTGCCATTCCCTTCTCCAGGGGATCTTCCTGACCCAGGGATCAAACCCACATCTCTTAGGTCTCTTGCATTGTCAGGCAGGTTCCTTTACCCCTAGCACCACCTGGGAAGCTCATTATTTTATGAGAAGGACCCTCCCAAACCAGTCCCTCCCACAGAGATGCCTCTCCAACCTGCAACTCAGAGGCTCTCAACTATCAAAGCCCTTCTTCTTTGCCAAAAAATCCAACCAATGTCTTAATTCTATTGCTCTCTCTACTGGCTTTCCCTATCTTATTGATTTCTGCAATTGCCTAACCTATTGATCAATTCTAATTGATTCTATTGGAGATCAATAGAATTAGGCAACTGGTTGGCTATTTCCTTCCCCTTTGCCACAAAGATCCAAATTTCCCCCAAGCCCTAGTAATTCTTGCCTCTGAGTATTCACCAGGTTTTCCTTTCTCCCAGTACTCACAGAAGCATCAGTGCTGCAGCAGACTGATGGTTCTCCCCACCACCCTGAATGACGTTCCCCGCAAAAGCCCTCGGGTATGTTGCTCTAGAGCCTTCCACGGTTCCTGGCTAACCCTGTGGAGGTCTCATCACCCAGGCAATGGTGACTTTATGCAAACTCTGAAAGCCATGCCAAGGACAGATCGCTGAGTGCAGCTGTTCCTGCCTTCATCCTCCACGTGCAGGGAATGCCCTTGGAGTGTCCTTAATTTTGCCTCTGGAAATCCCATTTTCCTTCAGGACTTAACCTACTCAGGGGCCCTCTTTTCCTTTAAATGATTCAAATAACAACCACAAGTCCTCCTTCTGTTGCTGTGTTCTCCAGCCCCTAAGTACTTAAAGCCTCTGGAGGGCAGAAACCATGCCTTTTGCCAATTTGAAATCTGTGAAGGGAAGCCTTGTTTCCACTCATTTCTTAAGCACCACCTGTTTGCCAGGCACTGTTCTAGGTGTTGGGGAGAATGAGGGAAAGAAAGTTCCTACTATCAGGGAGTTTATGTCTTAGGGGAGTAGAGAGGAGGTGAAAGGCAATCAACAAACACATATACACACACAATTGTTTTAGTGGTGACTCATACATGAGGAGAATAAAACAGAGTTATGGGATAAAACGTGACAGTTTTGGGGGGGGGTAGTACTTGAGATCTGGGTGGTAGGAGAGCCCTTTCTGAGATGGTGATATTTGCACCAAGACTGGAATGGTGAGAAGCAAGCCCCATGTGGAGACCTGGGAACAGCGTCCTGGGAAGAGGGGGCCAGTGAAGGCAGATGTGTATGAGGTGAGGGGACTTGTCATAATGAGATGGTGGTTCCAGTGTGGTGACCGAGGAAGTGCTATAGCAGAGAGGCCGAGTGAGGCCACAGCCCATCACATGCGGCCTCGAGAGGACATGCTGGGGGGAGCTGTGGGTTTAGGGGCATCAGAGGGTCTTGAGCAGAGGGTGCCATCCGAGTCAGCTGTCTGAAGGCTCACCCCGCTGCAGTGTGGAGTGTGGCTGTGGGTGCAGAGCGAAGGAGAGAGACCAGCTGGAGAGCACGCAGTAGTGCATATCAGACAAGTGTGGCCGAAGCAGAGTAGGGTGACCGACTGCCCCTGTTGGCCTGGGACTAAGGGGTTTCCTGGGACATGGGACATTTAGTGCTAAAATGGAAAAATTCCTGGCCTGGGTGGTTGGTTATCAGGTTGGTTATCATAGGCCACAACACTTGGAGGCAAGACCATCTGACTTGCTGATGGATGGGATGGAAGGAAGAAAAGGAAATCTACAGAGAATGATGGGAGTTAGCTTGAACAGCTGGGTAGGTGGCGGTGCCATTTACTGGTGGATGAGAGAGAAATAACTTCAAGGATCAGATCAAGAGTTTGACTTTGAGTGCCCCAAAATGAGCTCCATAAATCTACCAAGTGGTGAAGTCACAATATAAATTGGGAGGGCGTTACTGCTATCCTACAAGGACAGAGGACTAAAGGGTTAGTCACTCAGCTGTGTCTAACTCTTTGTGACCCCGTGGACTGTGGCCCACCAGGCTCCTCTGGCCATGGGATTCTCCAGGCAAGAATACTGGAGTGAGTAGCCATTCCCTTCTCCAAGGGATCTTCCCAACCTAGGGATGGAGCCCAGGGCTCTTGCCCTGCAGGTGGATTCTTGACCGTCTGAGCCAACAGGGAGAAAAACAAGTTCAGGAATAAAACCAAGAGTTCAAATTTCTAAGCGCCCCAAAATGAGCTCCATAAATCTCTACCAAGTGGCAAAACCACTATAATAACCTGGGAGAGCATTACCATTATCCCAAAAGTGGTGAGAACTAAAGTGGATACAAAAATAGGTATTCGGTCAATAGCAAAATCACTCTGGAACCTCTTAATTGCTAACAGTCACAGAGGAGCCAACCTTCCCAGAAAGAGTGGATGAATCCATTTCCTGCAGATGTGATGTTAATGAAATCCAGAAGTGGACCAGGGACCACACAGACCCTGGCCTCTGCAGTCTTGTGACAGGCTTCACTCCCAGCAATTTGTGGTGGTTGGAAATGTAATTTAAGATAAAGATGGAAAGTCACAAAGAGGCGTCACATGGAGTTCCTGCAGTAGCATCCTTCTCTGTCTCCTCTCTTGCATCCAAAATCCTCCACCAGGCTCCAATTCAGTGCTCCTTCCTCTGTTACACAATAGCTTTCCCTTTCCTCTGCTTTCAGCTGCCAGTGAAACCCTGACTGCAGCCTGTACAGCAAATGGAGTTTTTGAAGCATTTCTCAACAGAGATGTCCTCTCTCCCACTGATGTTAAGAAAAAATGCTCTCTTGTCTCCTGTTCCGGCCTTCCTCCCAAAGTCTTCCCCTTGCTAGCCATGCAGGTTTCTGGGAGAGAATACCACCTCTTAGAATTCCTCTAAACTCAGCAATTCCTTCTGCTTTGCAGCAGCTATTCCTACTTCGGAGAAGGCAATGGCACCCCACTCCAGTACTCTTGCTTGGAAAATCCCATGGACGGAGGACCCTGGTAGGCTGCAGTCCATGGGATCGCTAAGAGTCAGACATGACTGAGCGACTTCACTTTCACGTTTCACTTTTATGCATTGGAGAAGGAAATGGCAACCCACTCCAGTGTTCTTGCCTGGAGAATCCCAGGGACGGGGGACCCTGGTGGGCTGCCGTCTATGGGGTCGCACAGAGTCGGACACAAGTGAAGCGACTTAGCAGCATTCCTACTTCTCCCAGAGATTCCCCGCCTGCTTGCTCAAAGCTAAGGAAAACCAGAAGGATAGACCCCTGGGTCCCAACTGGTGGGAGCAGGAGAGGCCAGCCTCCCTGTCTCCACTGACCAGCCTGAGACGCTTCATGATTTTGCCTCATTGTGACACGTTCTCATGGCATGAGGAGGGGAGTGGTGACCCACACAGGAATTGACTCTTTAAACTTTGTTATTTTGTTCATCATGAATTTTTTACATGAATTTTGGTTGTTTTTAAAATACTGCCTTAAAATGTAATTTCTCTTGGTTACTGAGTGTTTTGGCATCCACTTAAATTTTGGGCCCCAGGCAAGTACCTTACTCATTTTATCCTGATCTGGACCTTCTCCTTTGCCCTTTTCTGGGAGGTAGATCTTTCCATTTTAAAACTAGGGTGGTCCCGGGCAAATCAGTTAGAGCTGGTGTCACCCCTGGACTTCCAGATATCACATCTTGGTGTGGCTGCTCTGTGGTTGGGGGACAGCCTCTCTGTGCCCCCATGCCCCCATCTACATAGCAGGAATGGAGCAGCAGCCACCTCAAAGAGGGGCTATTGTGAGTCTGTCTGCAGTGAGCTTGGTACAGTGCCTGGCCCATAGCAAGTGCTTCACAACATTACCAGTGATGGTGATTTATTGAGTGTCTGCCACCTGCCAACTTCTGTGCCAGGACAGGGCATCCAGCGGTGCTGGTGACAGACACACCTTGCCCTCCAGGGGGCCATGTTCTCGTGAGAGGGTCAGGCTGTGAACGGGTGATACCAAGGGTTGTTTGTGTATGACAGACTCTAGTTCCACCTACAACTCTACAAATGCCCCAGTTTCGTTCCTTTTTATGGCTGAATAATTTTCCATTTTATATATGCACCACATCTTCTTTATCTCTTCATCTGTTGATGGACATTTAGGTTGCTTCCATGTCCTGGTTATTGTAAATAGTGCTGCAATGAACGTTGGGGTACATGTGTCTTTTTGAATTATGGTTTTCTCAGGGTATATCTCACAGAGAAGGCAATGGCAGCCCACTCCAGTACTCTTGCCTGGAAAATCCCATCGACGGAGGAGCCTGGTGGGCTGCAGTCTATGGAGTCGCTAAGAGTCGACACAACTGAGCGACTTCACTTTCACTTTTCATTTTCATGCATTGGAGAAGGAAATGGCAACCCACTCCAGTGTTCTGGCCTGGAGAACCCCAGGAACGGGGGAGCCTGGTGGGCTGCTGTTTATGGGGTTGCACAGAGTCAGACACGACTGAAGCACTTTAGCAGCAGCAGCAGCAGGGTATATCCCAAGAGTGGGATTTCTGGGTCATATGTAATTTTGTACAGGGTGAGGTAAGTAAAAAAGAGGAAAACAAATATTGTATATTAATACGTATATATGGAATCTAGGAAAATAGTACAGATGAACCGGCTTGCAGGGTAGGGATAGAGACGCAGATGCAGAGGACAGACACATGGACACCAAGGGGAAAGGAGAGGGTAGAATGCATTGGAAGATTAGGACTGACATATGTATACTCTGCATGTAGAGTAAATAGCTAGTGGGAACCTGCTGTATAATGCAGAGAACTCGGCTAGTCTTCTGTGATGACTTAGATGAATGGGACAGGGGTTGGGGGTGGGAGGAGGGTCCAAGACAGAGTGGATAAGTGTATACATATGGATGGCTGATTCACTTCATTGTACAGCAGAAACTAACACATCACTGTAAGGCAAATATACTCCAACTATATATATATATATATATATATATATATATATATACATACACACACACACATATTAAAAACTGGTTCCAAATAGGAAAAGGAATACGTCAAGGCTGTATATTGTCACCCTGCTTATTTAACTTATATGTAGAGTACATCATGAGAAATGCTGGGCTGGAAGAAGCACAAACTGGAATCAAGATTGCTGGGAGAAATACCAATAACCTCAGATATGCAGATGACACCACCCTTATGGCAGAAAGTGAAGAAGAACTAAAGAGCCTCTTGATGAAAGTGAAAGAGGAGAGTGAAAAAGTTGGCTTAAAGCTCAACATTCAGAAAACTAAGATCATGGCATCTGGTCCCATCACTTCATGGGAAATAGATGGGGAAACAGTGTCAGACTTTATTTTTTGGCCTCCAAAATCACTGCAGATGGTGATTGCAGCCATGAAATTAAAAGATGCTTACTCCTTGGAAGGAAAGTTATGACCAACCTAGATAGCATATTGAAAAGCAGAGACATTACTTTGCCAACAAAGGTCCATCTAGTCAAGACTATGGTTTTTCCTGTGGTCATGTATGGATATGAGAGTTGGACTATAAAGAAAGCTGAGCGATGAAGAATTGATGCTTTTGAACTGTGGTGTTGGAGAAGACTCTTGAGAGTCCCTTGGACTGCAAGGCGATCCAACCAGTCCATCCTAAAGGAGATCAGTCCTGGGTGTTCATTGGAAGGACTGATGCTGAAGCTGAAACTACAGTACTTTGGCTACCTCATGCGAAGAGTTGACTCATTGGAAAAGACTCTGATGCTGGGAGGGATTGAGGGCAGGAGGAGAAGGGGACGACAGAGGATGAGATGGCTGGATGGCATCACTGACTCGATGGACATGAGTCTGAGTGAACTCCGGGAGTTGGTGATGGACAGGGAGGCCTGGCGTGCTGCAATTCATGGGGTAGCAAAGAGTCAGACACAACTGAGCGAGTGAACTGAACTGAACTGAAAGAATTATTTGTGTAATACACATGCCCCAGAATGTACTGAGGATGCATGTGATGTTGTGTAACCCTCTCAACCTGCTTGTAAAGGAGGTTCTCTCACTGCTCCCAGATCTTGAAGACTGGGCCAGTCAGTGCGAGACCAGGACTTGGCTGAGATCCCACAAGGAGCGAGAGACAGACTCCAGGTTCCACACCTGCCCTCAGAGCCGATCTTCCGCCCACTGCCTCCCGGCAGCTCTGGGAGGTATCTGGAGCAGCTAGGGCTCAGGAGGAATGAATGCCAGCTAACACTGTCTTCCAGAAAATTCCTGACACCAACAGTAACCCGTGCTCATCAGGCAGGTTCTCCCCTCGAGAAAGCAAATTACCCATTAGCACTGACTGCTTTTACATGATGGAGCTGGCTGCCTGGGGAGGGGTGGGGGGAACAAAAAACATTGTGCTGTCTACCCTTCTCACTTTTGAACTTTGAGCCATCTGAATATAATTATTACCTATTTTAAAGTAAATTCTAATATTAAAGTTCAAAAAGAAAAGAGAGACTTACGAATTATCTTCAGGAGAATCCTGGAGTGGATTAGCTCCTAAATATGTTCAGTTTCAGCAAAACCTCAGTGGATGCCCTAGTATGGTCTGACTGGCTGGGGAGGGGAGCCAGTCTCTCCCTGGTGAATTCACCCTTGGGATCGCATTCTAGATTCTCCGCATGTCCAAATTTCTGTTTCTCTCAGATAGACCTGGAGTGACATTGGGCCTGCAAGATTTTCCTCAGAGCCTCAAATGATCCAGACACAAGAATAGGCTTCACAGGACAACTCCTGAAGCACATAGAGGAGTTGTAACTGGCCTGGACCACTCTCTCGGTTCATTGGAGAGGAGAAAGAAACACTACAGTCAATAACTCACATTTGGAAATAACTGTAGAATCCAAGGGGCTTCCCAGGTGGTGCTGGAGGTAAGGAACCCACCTACCAAGGCAGGAGACATAAGAGATGCGGGTTTGATCCCTGGGTCAGGAAGATCCCCTGGAGAAAGGCATGGCAACCCACTCCAGTATTCTTGCCTGGAGAATCCCCATGGACAGAGGAGCCTGACGACTGAGCTAAGCACAGCACACACATAGAATCCAAGGTGACATCAAACCCACAGCTCTTCTGAGGGAAGATCATATCCTTCCCTGTACTTGGGTGAGAAGCTCAGAATAAAGCATTATTCTAAAATTAAACACAGGAGATGGTACATGAGGTGAAGAGTGTCCCAGGCAAAGAACCCAGAGACCAGTTGGCAGGCCCGAGCTCTGTCACCAACCCGGGGAGGGCGCTGAGGAAGGCTCCACATCCCCGGGGCTCTGAGTCTGCGGTGAGGGAGCTGGGCTGATGTCCCTCAGGCCCCTCCTGAGTTCTAACCCCTCATTCTGGGCTCCAACTCTCTCCTCCGTCCCTGGGTTCACTGCCTCAGACCCCAGGAACCAGAGTCCCAGCTACCTGCCTGTGTGTCGGGGCACAGCTGCCTAGGGCAGGGTCATGCCTTCATTCACTTTGTACATCTTCTCACAGAACACACAGTCCCAAATTCTTCTCACACCCCTCCCCCTCCCTCCTCCTCCGATATCTCCAGGGCTGCCTCAGCCAATGCAGGGTCACTCCTGCCTCTGGTCTCACGGGACAAGTGTCCTGTCATATCTGTCCTGCTGAGCTGCGAGGGTCTCTGAAGACTTTCGATACTGGGAATGACCCCAGACTAGGCCAGCTCCCACCTAGGTGGATATGGAGACGTCAAAGCATTCAACCACTATTGCAGGTAGTCTAATACAGGCAACGACTTACAAATTCCACAGAAAGGGACCCATATTCTAGGACAAGTCCCCAAGCCTGTCCTGCAAATTGCTCCATTCTCCCAAATCACATTGGTGGTGTTCAGATCGTCTCCTCACCACCAGCCCTGCTCCCCTCTCCCCGGCCTCAATTGATTGGAGCAAAGTAGACAACTGACCTGAGCTGGACCAATCAGTTCCTTGTCTGGAAAACTGAAACTGTGCTGAGAGATTCAGCCCAGCTGTGGCTGGTGTGTGTTAGCCGCTCAGTTATGGTGTACTCTTTGAGACCCCATCGACTGCAGCCCGCCAGGCTCCTCTGTCTGTGGAATTCTCCAGGCAAGAATACTGGAGTGGAGCTGCCATTTCCATCTCCGGGGGATCTTCCTGACCCAGGGATTGAACCTGGGTCTCCTGCATTGCAGGCAGATTCTTTTACCACTGAACCACCTGGGAAGCCCCCCAGTCAACAAATCCTGAGGCTGTGGCCAGCCACTTTCTACCTGATGCAAAGAAAGTCAGTTTTCAGGGAAAGAGAGAGAAATGAATGAAGCAGAAATATAAAGAGGGCTTAAAAAATGGGAGTGGGAGACAGTCTCAGGGACAATCCTGTCCCTGGTCAGTTCGCGGTCAAGAGCTGGCAAAGAGCAGGTTTACGTGCTTTCACGATCCAGTGCCCATCGCCTTCCAAATTAAGTCTTTGTTTCCTTTGGAGGAGTGACCTCTCTCCACTGTGAGTCACTGCAGGGATAAGTCATTCCAGGCACGGTCTCACTGTGTTAGTGGGGAAACAAGATCCTTCTGCCCACCCCAGGGACCTCCATTTACAGGCTTTATGTCCAGAGCTGAACAAACGCAATTGCAAGTGGCTGACCAGGGACGGTTCACCCCAGTCGACTGAACAGCTGCTGCCTGCCCAGGCTGCTGGTGCTCAGCCCTCCTCCTTTTGTCTTTCCAGGCACCCTGGGGCCTCACCCTATCTGCAATTGGCCATGCGTGCGCCCCCATCACTCTTCCTTTACACTTCTTTTCATTTCTTTTTTTTTTTTTTTAGCTTTTTTTTTTAAATTTTATTTTATTTTTAAACTTTACATAACTGTATTAGATTTGCCAAATATCAAAATGAATCATTTCTTTTAAAACAGGAGTGGCATTCTCTTGTTCACAAGTAAGAAGTCCTGGTTGATATTCACAGTTACAGCATATGCTAGGGTTCTGTGCGACAGCGGGTATCCATCAGCCTTCAGCGAGATGGTGTGGATTTCCGTTTCTTATGACCAAGAGTCCTTACAGGTTGGGGTGGCTCCTAGACAAACTGTTTAACCTCTCTAAGCCGGTTTCCTCTTCCTGAAAATGGTGTCACTGATTTCTGCTGTGCAGACAAGCTGGAAGGATAAAATAGCAACAGTAATGAAGTCACAGAGGCTAACTTTTAGCTAGTGCTTAAAATGTTCCATTACCTGTCCAAAGAGCCTACACAGAGTAACTCACTCACAACAACCCTATGAAGTAAACCCTTTTACTCATTTTAAAGGTTAGGAAACAGTGAATCAGAGAGGCTAAGTAATTTCTCCAAAGTTGCACAGCTAACAAGTGCCAGAGGGCCTCACACTTGTTTTGTTGTGGGATAGCTGTTATGTGTGTTAATCAAAGGATTTTAACAAGCCCCACAAAGTCAGTGTATGACTTAGGTAGCATTCCACATGCAAGGAAGGGTTGTGCAGGTCTCCACCCAAGGCAGCTGCAAAATTTGAAACAACAGTCTGTCTCTCTCTCCATTCACACACTCCTCCCAGTGACCTCACCACTCCCATGGCTTCAACTGGACACTCTAACCACGCCCCCCACCCCACCCAGCTGTCTGTCAGGCACTTCTGCCTCAGTAGCCCATGGGTGGCCCAAACTCAGCACAGCCAATGACAAACATTCCATTTTCACCCCAAGCCTAGTCTGCCTGCAGAGCTTCCTGCTTCACTGAATGGTGTCACCATCTGTAAAGCTTCCTAAACCACCTGCCCAGGGCTCACTTCTCTTCCTCCCTCACCCCAAATCCATTCAATCCACCTCGAAGCCTGGGGCATCCTGCCTGGATAATCCTCATCTCTCCACTCACTACAGCAGCCCACATTCACTGTTGCCCCATCACATGACTCTTGGTCGCCAACCTCCTCCTCCCACTCCAGACTCATCCTACATCACAGCCAAAGTGATGCTTTTAGAACACAAATCTGGGACCTCCCTGGTGGCCCAGTGGTTAAGAATTTGCCTGCCAAGGCAGAGGACACAGATTCGATCCCTGGTCCAGGAAGATTCCACCTGCCAAGGGGCACTTGAGCCCCTGTGCTACAGCTATTGAGCCTGCACACCACTAGAGAGTCGCCCCTGCTCACCACAACCGGAGAAAGCCTGCTTGAAGTAACAAAGACCCAGTGCAGCCATAAATAAATGAATAAGTAAAACTTAAAAATAACAACAAAGCATAAATAAAGCTCAAATCTGGTCAGTTGTTGCTCGGCCTAATTTTTAGTGGTTTCCCCTTGACCCCAAGATAAAGTCCAAACCTTTTTTTATGGTCTATGAGACTTCCTGATCTAACCCCTGCCTACCTCTCCGTTGTAAATTATGAGATTTTCCCTCCAACACTTCCTGCTTCAGACGTGCTAAACTTTCCCCTGGGGTTTTCACCATTCACTCACTTACTAATTCAACAGATTTACTGAACCTTTGCCATGAGCCAGGCACTGGGAGGTCAATAAGATAAACATGATTTTGTTCTCAGGAGGTTTGTGCTGGTCTGGTTGATTTCTTTTCATCATTGAGATCTCAGCTTTCCCCCCACCTCCCCTGGTAGTGCCACATGGCTTGTGGGATCTTACTTCCTTGACCTCGAAGCCCTAACCGCTAGACCCCCAGGTAATTCCCTGAAATCAGTTTTTATATGAGTTCCTCCAGGAAATGCTCCCTCTCCCCTAACTAGGGTAAGTCCCTTAATGTGTGTCCCTGGGTTACCTTATTCTCTGTTTAACATACACCACACCTTACTATTGTTTAACCTCTCTTTTTCCCGCCATACTGTCAACCCCAATGGGATAGGCACTGGCTCTCTTGCTTACTTCTGTATCTCCAAGCCTGGTACATAATAGACTCAAAAATAGCTGATGAATGAGTGAATACATGAGTGAATAGCATTATTATACTCAGCACATACTCATACTTCTGATTTTCCTACAAGATTGTAAGCTTTTTTTTTTTTTTAATAGGATAGATCATGTCATGTTTATATTTTTCTCCCAATGGCTTCTACATTAGTGCTCAAGGAGTTTTGGTTGAATGGATGAACAAGAGTATCTTCATGTAGTTAAATGAGAGTTAAAAAGGATGGTCAAAGCAGGAAGGCAACATCCTTAGGAAAATGAAGAGTGTGGGGACCTCTGACTTACAATCACATGATCTGATTGTTCTCCACAGGGGCATGGAGTTCTTTGCTTCTCAGTGCTTGCTGTATGGTGGGTTCACATGGTAAGGTTGACAAAATACTGACGCCTGGGCCCCTCCTGCAGAGATTCCCATTCAATGAGTCTGGGCTGAAGCTAAGCAATGGGAAAAAAAATTTCTTTTAACTTTCCCAAGTGATTCTAATATATAGTTTGGGATGCACAAGTGCAGGGCCCCCTGGAATCTAATTTGGACGGACCTGTCTGCAGATAAATAGATAATCTGTCAGGGATTCCTGGGATTGGATATGGGCCAAGACTTATGACATAATCAGAGGTGAAACCAAGGGAATGAAAACATGAGAAAGAGTTCAGGACCAATTATTAGTTATCCCTTCTAGATACACACTTATTGATGAATGAGTGAACAGGGAATGAAAAAAATGAGCGGGCAAGAGTAGGTACTTCAAATTGCTGTGAACTCATTGGGAGTAGCTTTCTTTATGGACACGGAGCTGCTAACTCAGTTCAGTCACTCAGTCGTGTCCGACTCTTTGCTACCCCATGAATCACAGCACGTCAGGCCTCCCTGTCCATCACCAACTCCCGGAATTCACTCAGACTCACGTCCATTGAGTCGGTGATGCCATCCAGCCATCTCATCCTCTGTCGTCCCCTTCTCCTCCTGCCCCCAATCCCTCCCAGCATCAGAATCTTTTCCAATGAGTCAACTCTTCGCATGAGGTAGCCAAAGTACTGGAGTTTCAGCTTTAGCATCATTCCTTCCGAAGAAATCCCAGGGCTGATCTCCTTCAGAATGGACTGGTTGGATCTCCTTGCAGTCCAAGGGACTCTCAAGAGTCTTCTCCAACACCACAATTCAAAAGCATCAATTCTTCAGCACTCAGCCTTCTTCACAGTCCAACTCACATCCATACGTGACCACAGGAAAAACCATAGCCTTGACTAGACAGACCTTTGTTGGCAAAGCAATGTCTCTGCTTTTGAATATGCTATCTAGGTTGGTCATAACTTTCCTTCCAAGGAGTAAGCGTCTTTTAATTTCATGGCTGCAGTCACCATCTGCAGTGATTTTGGAGCCTCAAAAAATAAAGTCTGACACTGTTTCCACTGTTTCCCCATCTATTTCCCATGAAGTGATGGGACCGGATGCCATGATCTTCGTTTTCTGAATGTTGAGCTTTAAGCCAACTTTTTCACTCTCCTCTTTCACTTTCATCAAGAGGCTTTTTAGTTCCTCTTCACTTTCTGCCATAAGGGTGGTGTCCTCTGCATATCAGAGGTTATTGATATTTCTCCCAGCAATCTTGATTCCAGCTTGTGTTTCTTCCAGTCCAGCTGCTAACTACTCACAGGCAATTAGGAAAAAAAAAATCATAAAAAGATTAAACAGTATTAAGCTGGTAGAATCTTCTGATATCATAGACCCCCAGGGGCTTCAGGGCCATCCACTCAATCCCTATTCACCCATTCAACAAACATCTACTGAGCATGTACTGTGTGCCAAGCACAGTTCTAGATACTAAGAAGGATAAAATTTTGGGGGGGCTTTGCCTGGAGAATCCCAGGGACAGAGGAGCCTAGTGGGGTGCCGTCTATGGGGTCGCACAGAGTCGGACACGACTGAAGCGACTTAGCAGCAGCAGCAGCAGAACCGTTTCCACTCCAATTCACATACTGAAGTCCTAACCCTCAGCATCTTACAGTGTGACTGTTTTTGGGTGTAGGATTTCTTAAGAGGTTCTGCTTTATTGACTATTCCAAAGCCTTTGACTGTGTGGATCACAATAAACTGTGGAAAATTCTGAAAGAGATGGGAATACCAGACCACCTGATCTGCCTCTTGAGAAATTTGTATGCAAGTCAGGAAGCAACAGTTAGAACTGGACATGGAGCAACGTACTCCTTTTCCAAATAGGAAAAGGAGTACGTCAAGGCTGTATATTGTCACCCTGCTTATTTAACTTCTATGCAGAGTACATCATGAGAAACGCTGGACTGGAAGAAGCACAAGCTGGAATCAAGATTGCTGGGAGAAATATCAATAACCTCAGATATGCAGAGGACACCACCCTTATGGCAGAAAGTGAAGAGGAACTAAAAAGCCTCTTGATGAAAGTGAAAGAGGAGAGTGAAAAAGTTGGCTTAAAGCTCAACATTCAGAAAACGAAAATCATGGCATCCAGTCCCATCACTTCATGGGAAATAGATGGGGAAACAGTGTCAGACTTTATTTTTTGAGGCTCCAAAATCACTGCAGATGGTGACTGCAGCCATGAAATTAAAAGACGCTTACTCCTTGGAAGGAAAGTTATGACCAACCTAGATAGCATATTCAAAAGCAGAGACATTACTTTGCCAACAAAGGTCTGTCTAGTCAAGGCTATGGTTTTTCCTGTGGTCACGTATGGATGTGAGTTGGACTGTGAAGAAGGCTGAGTGCTGAAGAATTGATGCTTTTGAATTGTGGTGTTGGAGAAGACTCTTGAGAGTCCCTTGGACTGCAAGGAGATCCAACCAGTCCATTCTGAAGGAGATCAGCCCTGGGATTTCTTCGGAAGGAATGATGCTAAAGCTGAAACTCCAGTACTTTGGCTACCTCATGCGAAGAGTTGACTCATTGGAAAAGATTCTGATGCTGGGAGGGATTGGGGGCAGGAGGAGAAGGGGACGACAGAGGATGAGATGGCTGGATGGCATCACCGACTCAATGGACGTGAGTCTGAGTGAATTCCGGGAGTTGGTGATGGACAGGGAGGCCTGGCGTGCTGTGATTCATGGGGTAGCAAAGAGTCGGACACGACTGAGCGACTGAATTGAACTGAACTGAATAAAAATGATGTCATTAGGCTTATCTTAATCCAATATAACTGGTGCCCTTATATGAAGAGGAAATTTGGACACAGACATAGAGGGAAGACCATATAAAGACACAAGTAGAAAATGGCCATCTATACGCAAAGGAGAGAGGCCTTAGAAGACACCAATATACTGACACCTTGATCTCAGACCTCCAGCCTCTAGAATTGTGAGAAAATGTGTATGCGTGTGCATGCTCAGTTTTGTCAACTCTTTGCAACCCCATGGACCTTAGCCCTCCAGGCTGCTCAATCACTGGAATTCTCCAGGAAAGAATACTGGAATAGGTTGCCATTTCCTTCTCTAGGGGATCTCCCTGACCCAGGGATGGAACTGCGTCTCTGGTGTCTCCTGCATTGGCAGGCAGATTCTTTACCACTGAGCCACCTCGGAAAGCCCTGTAAGAAAACAAAGGTCTATTATTTAACCCATCAAATCTGTGGTACTTTTTTTGCAGCCCTAGAAGACTTATACTGTAGCTGCAAAAGAGACCAAGTCCCTGTTTTCCAATGCATATATCCACCAAGCATTCATTTTTCGAAGGGCTATGGGCATATTTTAGGGGTATTTTTCTATTGCTATTTTTCAAGGCCTTATGGTCAATAGTTGCATTTAATAAAATCCACATTCATTGAAGGAGCCCCTTGACTCTAAGTGGCATTTTGTCATTATATATCTCTTGTACTAGATAAATTCTCAGTTGGCTGCTAGCGTGTCTTTAGCATCTGTCTAACACTGGCTAAGCTCTCTCGTATACAAAAAGCCTCAGGCTCAGAACTGTCCCCAAGCAGGAATATCTGGCTAGAACTGAATGGCATCACTGTTTTATTTTTTCTATTATATATATTTGCACAGTTACTTGTATTTAATAGCAAGTTTTAATGGCTTTCCATTTGTAGTAATTATAGGATGTTTTCATTTCAGATACATTTTTATGGCAAAAATCAAGTGATTATACTTTAAGAATGAATATTCAACAAATAAGGGTAATGTCATTTATATATAAGGCAAAAGTCATGATATGTGTGTGTGCTCAGTTACTCAGTTGTGTCCAACTTTTTGTGGTACCATGGACTGTAGCCTCCCAGGCTCCTCCATCCATTGGATTTCCCAAGCAAGAATACTGGAGCAAGTTGCCATTTCCTTCTTCAGGGGATCTTCCTGATCTAGGGATCTAATCTGAATCTCATCTCTTGCATCTCCTGAATTGGCAGGCAGATTCTTTACCTCTGACTAAACCACTCAGGAAGATCTAAAACTCATGACATGGTATGCAAATGACAAAAGATTGGTAAACACTGAATGAGGTGATTTCATAGAAATAGATAGCTTTATTATTATCATTCATTCTCTCACTTTTTCATTGCATCAATACTGATCACTTCATGGCAAATAGATGGGGAAACAATGGAAACAGTGAGAGACTTTATTTTCTTGGGCTCCAAAATCACTGCAGATAGTGACTGTAGCCATGAAATTAAAAGACACTTGCTCCTTGGAAGAAAAGCTATTTAATACAATAGACAGTGTATTAAAAAGCAGAGACATTACTTTGCAGACAAAGGTCCATATAATCAAAGCTATGGTTTTTCCAGTAGTCATGTATGGATGTGAGAATTGGACCATAAAGCTGAGCACCAAAGAATGATGCTTTTGAACTGTGGTGTTGGAGAAGACTCTTGAGAGTCACTTGGAGTGCAAGGAGATCAAACCAGTCAATATTAAAGGAAATCAATGCTGAATATTCATGGGAGGGGCTGATGCTGAGGATGAAGCTCCAATACTTTGGCCACGTGATGCAGAGAGATGACTCATTGGAAAAGACCCTCATACTGGGAAAGACTGAAGGCAGGAGGAGAAGGGGACGACAGAGGGTGAGATGGTTGGATGGCATCACTGACTCAGTGGACAAGCTCCAGGTTTGAGCAAGCTCCAGGAGATGGTTAAGGACAGGGAAGCCTGGCATGCTGCAGTCCATGGGGTCTCCAAAAGTCAGAAACGACTGAGAGGCTGAACAATAATGACAGCACCGATTGAGCACATACTGGCTTCCAGGCATTGTACTGAGCACTTTCTCATAAGATATCTTATGAGAATTCTGCAGGGAACTGCAGAAATTTCAGAGAAGACAGAAACCGTATCTGTCCTGTTCATTGATGCACATCCAGCACCTAGTGAAGTGAAAAAGCACTTAACACTTTTCCTTGGAAAGATACATGTGCATTTTTGAGTCAAGATTCAACCTACTAAAGGATACTATTCAAACCCAAAATGCCTCCCACTAAGAATTAGTTGGAATGAAGGGCCAGTTTCTGATTTTCTCTACTCCCTCCGTCTATATTCTCTTTTGAAAGAATTATTGTTGTGAGACTAAGGTGCTTTCTTGAGACATTAGATGAGCTGCCCTACAACCTGAAATGGGCCTCTCTTCCCATCTATCCATAATCCACCATCTATCATCCATCCATCCAATGAAGAACCTGTGAAAAAAAACAAAAAAACCTATATCTATCTCTGAAGAGAACTTGATTAGCATTTGCAAAGCAATTAATTAAATTCCATTAAGTGCCAGGCCCTGGGGAGGAGAGAAACTGACTACCATGACCCCTTTTTCCACCTTCAGGGAGCAGTCCAGTCACCCTCCCCCCCTACCCTTCATGATGATGCTCCAGGTCATTCAGAGTAAGTTGAATTTTGTGGTTATCTTCTATATTTGGAAAGCACAAAACCAAATAACTCATCTTAGTAAAATTTCTAATCCAGATGTCTAAAAACTTTTTAAAGTATGAGTCTCTGTAGAACATTCACACTCAGTGCATACATACATTCATTCAAAAAATATTTATGAGCCCCTGCCATAGACCATGGAGAAGGCAATGACACCCCACTCCAGTACTCTTGCCTGGAAAATCCCATGGACGGAGGAGCCTGGTGGGCTACAGTCCATGGGGTCGCGAAGAGTCAGACACAACTGAGCGACTTTACTTTCACTTTTCACTTTCATGCATTGGAGAAGGAAATGGCAACCCACTCCAGTGTTCTTGCCTGGAGAATCCCAGGGACGGGGGAGCCTGGTGGGCTGCCATCTATGGGATCGCATAGAGTCGGACACGACTGAAGCAACTTAGCAGCAGCAGCAGCAGCAGCCATAGACCAGGAACTGTCCAGTGTGAGAGCACAGAGGGGTGACAAGACAGATGGGGTCCTTGCTCCATTGGAGTTTACATTCTGGGTGGGGAAATGACCTTAAGCTAGGAAATACTTCAGGGAACAAGGTAAGTTTAGATAAGATGTTAAGTGCTGCAATACATATGAAACTAGATCAGACTGCTGTGTCAGGATTATGGGGTAGACAGTGCCTAGGGTGGGACAGCCATGAAAGGCCTCACCGAGGAGGGACATTGGGAGCCATTCCCATCCCCCATCTCACCCTCTTGGCTCCCAGACATGCCCCTCCCCAGCTGGAAGAATCCTTGTCTCACAGAGCCACTGACAGACTTCCCTGAGGTGGGGAGAAGAAAACAAAACAACCACATTCTTTGAAGAGGGGTTTGCCCAAGCTCGAGTCCTGCTTTCTAGAAGGAAGTTTTTGCAGAACCTGAATTAACACATCTTGCAGTTAATCTGAAGGCTGTCCCACCATGACCCAGAGTACACATCAGAGACGGGTCATCTGCTCTCAGTGGAGTGGGTTGTTTATTTCCCTTTGTTTAGCAACCAAGGCTCTGCTCCCCTCCCCTCAACCCAGAAGTTAATAACCAAACAGTGACTGTCACTAACTCAGCAGAAGGATGGGTTCTACACTCAGTCATCCAGAAATTGCCTAGGACCAAGGCTTTTCATGGCCTGACACTTGGACACAAAGCCTGACACTGACAAGCGATCTCTCAACAATTTCTCCAGGGCCAGCAACCATCTCAGTCTGACTCCAATGTGTAATTTGTGATTCCCTTCGTGCTCTCTGCCTGCCAACCCTCCCAGGAAGGTCACTTCATTTGCATCTGGGCACCTGGTTGAGCTTCGCTCAGTTGTTTCATCCATGTCCCCCTCTTTGTGATCCCATGGACTGTAGCCTGCCAGGCTCCTCAGTCCATGGGATTCTCTAGGCAGGAATACTGGATTGGGTTGCTGTGCCCTCCTCCAGGGGATCTTCCTGACCTAGGAATTGAACCCATCTCTCTGGCATTTCCTGCATTGCAGGCTGGTTCTTTACACACGGAGCTACCTGGGAACCCCTTGGGCACCTGGCATCTTCTTTTAAAGGCTGGTTAAAAAGCTTTCTGGAGAAGGCAATGGCAACCCACTCCAGTACTCCTGCCTAGAGAATCCCATGGATGGAGGAGCCTGGTGGGCTACAGTCCATGGGGTCGTGAAGAGTCAGACACAACTGAACGACTTCACTTTCACGCATTGGAGAAGGAAATGGCAACCCACTCCAGTATTCTTGCCTGGAGAATCCCAGAGACGGGAACCTGGTGGGCTGCCATCTGTGGGGTCGCACAGAGTCGAACACGACTGATGCGACTTAGCAGCAGCAGCAAAAAGCTTTCACCTGCTTCCAGCGAGAATGTTGGAGCAGATTCCTGTTTCAATTCACATCCCTCAGGAATGTGTGTAATCCCATTTAAGATGCTTGATTAAGTCTTTAGAACCCAAATCAAGTTGGGGACTTTTCAATGCCAAGAGCGTGGCCTGTCATGAGATGGAAACGTTCCTAATCAAACATTGTCCTGGAGAGAAGTCTGTTTTGTCTGGTTCAAAGCATACAAAGACGAATTCCTGTAAGAAATAGCAGCCATTCCCACATACAAATTCTTCTAAGCCAACTCAGATCCTTCAGCCAAAGAGGGCACATGTACTGTTAGACAGACTTGGCCTCTGACAGAATCCAGAGAGAAGGAGCTGTATCATCAGACCTCATTTTGCAACACACCCTCCCCAGCTGCCCAGCCGTGCTGGTGGAAGAACTTAAGAATCAAATATGGGACTTCTCTGGTGGTCCAGTGGCCAGGACTCTGCACTTCTAATGCAGGGGGCCCAGGTTTGATCCCTGGTCAGGGCTCTGGATCCCATACACTGAAACTAAGAGTCTGCATGCCGCAACTAAAGATCCCACATGCCGTAATGAAAATTGAAGAACTCAAGTGCCACAACTAAGACCCAGGGCAGCCAAATAAGTAGATAAATATTTTAAAAAATAATTATAATGATAAATAAAAAAGAGAACCAAATGCACTGAGCAATTATTGATATGAAAAGTATGCTACCACATCATGGAACAAGTCAGTAGGAAAGTCTCCTTCTTGATCTCTCCCTCCAAGTGCAATAGCAGCACCCATCTACAGAAACTATGAAGCAAGCAGAGAAGCTACCAAGGTGAGTGGTCTCAACCCTTGCAGAGCCCATGCCATCTCCCAAAGCCAACCCAAGGAAAGCCCATGGCTTCGAGGTAGCAACCCAAGGCATCAGAGTCCTCATCACAACGTGGAAGGAAAGCAGAGGACCTGCTTTAAGACCACATCTGGGTTAACGTGAAAACTGGTGTGTATTTCAACAGGCAAGAATTCACTTGCCAAGTTCTATCAAAGGACTGTTTTTCCTCTGAGAGCACCTGGTGTGATTTGGCATATATGAATACCTGAATAGTTTCCCTCCAACACTGCTGAGCTGGAACTAAAGGGTCTATAAACTATGAAATGAGAAAGGGACGTGGTGCAGCTTAATGCTAATGACCACTCAGGTGATGGGGCTGGGCTTCCACATTCTTACAGCTCCCGGAACCAGAATCTGATTAGTAACTCTTTTAAGGCTGAATATACAGTCTGCCCCAAATGCTTCTAAATAAAGGGAGTGTTATGGGCTGCCATCAATCTTTCCCTCCTGTTAATCATTCAAGCATGCACATTGTGCACACAAGGTGACTATTAAGAAATTAACCCTTTAAGGGTTTTTTTTTTTTTTTTAAATTTCAAGATTTGGCTGAACTTGAGGATGATCCTCTTTTCCCCTCCCCATCCCCATTCCTTTTAACTAAGGATCTGAATTCATCTACTACAACAGCAGTCCCCAACCTCAGGGATCTAATGCCTGATGATCTGAGGTGGAGCTGATGCAATAATAGAAATAAAGTGCACAATAAGTGTAATGTACTTGAATCATCCCCAAACCAACCCCCGCCCCCCCCCCCCCCCTCCCCCGGTACCCAGTCCATGGAAAAATTATCTTACACGAAACTGGTCCCGTGTGTCAAAAAGTTTCAGTGACTGCTCCAGTATAGTCTGTTAAAGGTGTAAATAAACAAGTTACTAAATAACCTGGTGATAAAAGCCAGGGAAATTATTTCTATTTTTAAAAAACGTATTTGTATTAGGATCACTGCCCTTGATTACAGAACTAGAAGCACTTATAGACCTGAAATTTCCTTTTCTCAAGTTGTGTTGTTTTCATTGCTTCTGGAGTGGAATACCTAATCTATTTGCTTCACTGTGTGACCTTGCTTTTCAATTCTGTGCATTTCTGCAAAAGATGTTGGCAATTCTTTTGTGTTTTTGCTTATGTGGTGATTTGGGAGATGGGATCCTGATGGGGAGGAAGGAAAGGTGTGATGTAAAAATTGGTAAAGCATTAATGATACAGAGCTCATCTTATAGCTTTCATTTTAGATTTACTTTACTTCATAGATTTGCAAAATTACTAATAATACGTGTAATCTTTCCCCCAACACTGGCTTTTTTTTTTTTTTTAATGTGTCTGTGTATCTGCTCAAAGTCAGAAGCCAATTAGTCATTTTAGGATTTTCTTTCAATTTTAATACCCACCCACCTCCAACCAATTACCAAAGCTAGGTGATTCCACTTCTGAACTCTCCAGTAGAAGAGCCAGGTGCCCTGATGTCATTCAGGACCCAGTATTGTCTCCCAGGGCAGGGTGCAGTCCCATAGCCAGGCTTCCTAGTACCAGTCTGGCCTTCCACACACCCAGCCTCCACACTGTGCCAGTATGATGCCTTAAGAGCCCAACTTTCCACATCTACGAAGCCCCTCCTCAGAACCCATCCATGATCCCTTCTTGCCTCCCCCAGACCAACTAGGGGCCCTTCTTCAAAATGCCCCCACCCTCCTCCCTTGTAAGGGCTTTCCTGGTGGCTTAATGGCACCCCACTCCAGTACTCTTGCCTGGAAAATCCCATGGACGGAGGAGCCTGGTAGGCTGCAATCCATGGGGTCGCTAACAGTCGGACACGACTGAGCGACTTCACTTTCACTTTTCACTTGCATGCATTGGAGAAGGAAATGGCAACCCACTCTAGTGTTATTTCCTGGAGAATCCCAGGGACAGGGCAGCCTAGCGGGCTGCCTCCGTCTATGGGGTCGCACAGAGTCGGACACGACAGAACTGACTTAGCAGCAGCAGCAGCAGCAGACCATAAAGGTAAAGAACCCACCTGCAATGCAGGAGACACGGGTTTGATCCCTGGATTGGGAAGATCCCCTGGAGGAGGGTTTGGCAACCCGTTCCAGTATTCTTGCCTGGAGAATCCCATGGACAGAGGAGCCTGGTGAGCTATACAGCCCATGGGGTTGCAAAGAGTTGGACACGACTGAGAAACTAACACTCCTCCCTTGTAAGGGATCACACTGTAATTTAATTTTGCTTGTAAAACTATCTCCCTCACTAGACTGTGAGCAGTCCAAAGTTGGAACTGTGATTTTTCCCAGGGCCCCACATAGAAAATGCTCCACGGATGCTCGTAAGAAAAGGAAAGGAAGAGGGACAATGGGAAACTTTGAGCTCTGTGTGTTGTGATACCCCAAGATATGGCTTGTCACCCTGCTCAGCTAATTGCTTAGAATAAAAAAGGACATGCCAGAGGAGAGGCCATTGGCTGGCATACACACTCCGCTCCCATTTGGGGAGACTCTCCGGGCAGCAGGGCCAACTTCTTGCACACATGACCTGGGCAGTTGTCCAGCACTCCACACTGGGAGGGTCCTTGAAATTGGTTTGATGTTCTATTGTCACTATGCCGAAATTCTTAATACATTTTTAACAACGATCCCTATGTTTTTCTTTTGTACTGGGCTTTGCAAATTATATAGCTGGTCCTGCCTGGTGAGTATTGAAGTCGGGGACAAGGGGCTGGGGGCTCAGATCCTCCTGCTTTTCATCCCCTGGTGAAGAAAGACCAAGTTCCTGTCCTCTGGTGCACAGACTCACCAAGCGTTCATTATCATTTTATAGTCTTTCTGCATATCTGTCTACCTCTATTTTTCAAAGTCATGTAGTCATGGATGAATTTAATAAAATACATGTTTATTTAAAAGAGTTTCCTAATTTAAAATGGCATTTTAGCATGAGATGTAGTTTGTACAGGAGAAGGTCACAGTTGAGTTCCAGCATATCTTTACTTTTTTAACAGTCACCATATTCCTTTGTCTAGGATAGAAAAGTATCTGCAGGCTCAGACTCTTCCTCAAGTTTAATAGAGCTATCTGCTTAGATTTGAACACCTTGTTACTTCCCACCCCTGGGAGCCAGGTGCCCAGGGACACCTCAGCTCCCACCAGGAGATGAAGAGGTGATGAGATTCTCTTGTAGGATGGCCATGATGGTCGATTTCAGTAAAAGAAATAAAGGATACGGCACATCCCTCCCAGCCTCCCCTTCAGCTCTTACCTGTTTCCCCAGCCTGCACCTTCAGGCACCCACTAATTGTGAGAGTCCCCACCAACTCTAATAGATACTCTTTTTATTGAGGCAGTGCGGTTGGGTTGCTACTAGTTGAAACAGGGAGACTTCTTCCTAAAGAACCATAAACATTCAACCACTTTTGCTAGAGCCTCTTTTTCTTTTCACTCACTCACACTCCCAGCATCAGACATAGGGATATTTGCTGATAGACAGCACACCTTTCTCCAGAGCCTCGGCCCTATCCCCAGGCCCACAGGTGGGGCACTTTGCCATTTGATGGAATTCAGTATTGTTGTTGGTTTTGCATTCACCTCTCTTCCTCCTCCTGCTCTTCTGAGTAATAACATCTAAGGATTTTTAGTCTGACCAGGTTCTCAGTCGGCTCTGAACCCTCTGTGTATCCTGAGAGCAGTATTGTGGAGCAATTGTGAGCTCAGAGTCTGACTCCAGACTGTTGGATTAGAACCATGTATGTGAGATATAAACAACAAAAAGTACCCATCTCCAGCACCAGTGTGAAGTTAAATGAGCTGAAGTATATGCTACACTTAGCCAGTGCCTGGTAAGCAGTGCTTATGCTTGCTATTATTGTTAATCCTGCATCATTTAACCCTCTCAGCAGCCCAAGGAGGGAGGTTTTATTAGTATCATTATCATTCCCATTTTGTAGATGAGAAAACTGAAGGGCAGAGAAATCAAGAAACTTGCCCAGAGTGACCCTTTAGTAAGTGGTGAGGCCATCAAAAATGGCCTGAGATGGTCTCATTCTAGAAGCAAGCTCTCTCACCACTAAGAACCACCACCTTCCCCAGGGGAACACCCAGCTGACTGTGGACCACAGATATTTATTTCTCCAGGTCTAACACATTCTTTGCAATCCTATGCCTGGGTCCTATATGCATAAACCTGCCAGCTGATAACAGGGCCTACAGAATTGCCTTTGTTTTTCACCGAGTCCTCTGGCCACCAATCCCCAATGTGATATGGAGGCTGGGGAAGGAGTTCAGAATGGGGTGAAGGTGGGAGTAAAGGGCTGGGCCTGGTGGTGTAGGGGCAGTAAGAGATGATGTGAGGGAACAGTATGGTTCCTGGGAGAAATATGGTGGATCAATACTTCCTGCCTTCTCATGGGGCTTCCTCCACTGCAGAGGCTGAAAGTTAAGGTCTATAATTCCCAGATGCACTTGGGGTTCCTGCAACCAGAAGGAAGCAGTGAGGGAGAGACCACACTTGGGCTGCTTCCACTGCTTCTGCTGGCAAGTACCATTGCTTCGGAGTCTGGAATTTCCATGATGTTTTCCCATCCAGCTGGTAGTGTCCACTTATAAAAGATAGTAGTGCCTTCTGTGTCCCCACGAGCTGCAGCACGGTTCTCAGAACTATTCCTGAAAGCTCAGTGTGGTCCCTCCAGCCTCTTGAGTAATTCTGTGGTGGTGGTGGTGGTTCAGTCACTAAGTCGTGTCCAACTCTTGGGACCCCATGGGCTCCTCTGTCCATGGGATTCTCTAGGCAAGAATACTGGAGTGGGTGGCCATTTCCTTCTCCAGCACAGCATTAAATCTCCTTCAGCCTAAACTCACTAGGGAGCTAGAGTGGATTATGTCTCTGCCATTGAATCCTGACTGATACAGCATCTGAGAAGTGGAAAATTGACCATGACTGAGGGGTGACATGTCTCATTATCAAATATTGTATTTTTAAAAAAAGTATAGAGAAAAATATGACAAACATCTGTATCCACTACCCAGATTAAGAAAAAAATTACGGTTAAAACTGATGATACCCTGTTTCCCCTTTATCATTTGAAGCCCCTTCTCCTACCCCAAGGACTTAACAGCGTAAAATGCCTATACGTATGTTTACCTTTTTACTCCTTAAGTAGCTCTGTGACAAATATAACATGATTTTTCATGTATCTGTCCACAACGTTCTTGTTTTTGTTTTTCAACATTAAGTTTTTGAGATTTGCCAGTACTGATACTCAATTGCCTTATTTATTCTTTTAATGACTGGATGGTATTTCATACATGAAGGTATTTCTTGTGTGATTTCAGCAGCTTACTCTGCTATTGATAAGGAATGTAGTTTAACTTTCTAAGGTCTATGGGGGTGGAACTTCAAATGTCTTCAGAGCAAATGGGTTAGAGAAACACACAAAACACTCTAGGGATAACAGGCAGACTAGTGTCCATGAAGACTGAGATGTTTGCATTTACTTCTTAAAGCAGTGCCCTGGCTGAGCTAATCTCACCCCGGGGGAGCAGGATCATCATGGGGTTCCACTCTTGTGTCCCCAAGACATGCCACAGAGGCTGTCCATGACAGCCAAGGCCCCATGGCAGACAGAACCAGACTTGCTACCAGGAAATGAAAATTGGGATCAAAGCAGGTAACTGGCTTGTGCAGTCCCTGAAGCCGTGTCCCCCAGGTTCTGGGAAGATGCTGATGAGTTCACTGACCAAACATGAAGAAATTCCAGCACCTTTGCCAGAAATTCTGGATGAAAGGATTCAGGAGCTTTTATCCCCAGGGCTTACAATTGGTTAATTACTCTGTCACCCAAAGTTACTGAATCATAAAAAGTAGACACACATTTGCTATGATTCAGCTCCAGTCAGCAGAACTGGACCCTGTTGTGGGGAAAAGGGAAAAGAGCAGGCCTTTGCAGTGGAGCACACATAAACCCCCCTTCCTGCCACTTCCTGTGTGTGTGAACCTGGACAAACAGCTCCCTGCCTCTGAGTATTAGTCACCTTGTCTCTAAAAGTGAGGTGAGAGTAAAGTGTTAGTCCCTCAGTTGTGTCCAACTCTTTGGGACCCCATGGACTGTAGCCTGCCAGGCTCCTCTGTCCATAGGACTTCCCAGGCAAGAATACTGGAGTGGGTTGCCAGTTCCTTCTCTAGGAATTACAGGGAGTCACCAAATTTTTGACAAGAATGAAGACAATAAAGCAGCTTGTATTGCTTAGAGGTGGGGGGGTGGGGGGAAAAAAAACAATTCCTAGTAGCATTCTCTGAGTGCTTAGATCAAGTTATACTAAAGCCAAAACCCCAACTCTTGGGGTTTATAGTTTAATCTGTTTGTCTTGCTTAAGCCAGTTTGAGTTGGGCTTTCTATCACTTGCAGGATAGTAAGCCTTGACCAGTATTGTCTCGCTAGGAAACTGTGAGGATTAATCAAGATGGCACGACATGAACCTACTAAGGATCAGATTTCCTTGCCCTGCCTTGTTCTTGAAAGTGAAAGTCGCTCAGTCGTGTCTGACTCTTTGCCATCCCATGGACTGTAGCCTGTCAGTCTTCTCTGTTCATGGAATTCTCCAGACCAGAATACTGGAGCCGTTCCCTTCTCCAGGGGATCTTTCTTACCAAGCCAGGGAGTAAACCCGGGTCTCCCACACTGCAGGCAGATTCTTTACCATCTGAGCCACCAGGAAAGCCAAATCTATCTTAATTTAACTCCTTTTTCTTTTTTTGGTTGCACTACGTTGCTTGAAGGTGATGGCACCCCACTCCAGTACTCTTGCCTGGAAAACCCCATGGATGGAGGGGCCTGGTGGGCTGCAGTCCATGGGGTCGCTAGGGGTCGGACATGACTGAGTGACTTCACTTTCACTTTTCACTTTCATGCATTGGAGAAGGAAATGGCAACCCACTACTCCAGTGTTCTTGCCTGGAGAATCCCAGGGACAGAGGAGCCTGGTGGGCTGCCGTCTATGGGGTCGCACAGAGTCGGACACGACTGAAGTGACTCAGCAGCAGCACGTTGCTTGAAGGGGTCTTAGTTCCCTGACCAAGCATTGAACCCAGGCTCTTGGCAGTGAGAACAAAGAGTCCTAACCACTGAGACACCAGGGAATTTCCTTCATTTAACTCCTTTAAAAATTTTACGTAGTTCTAAAATCATTCTGGGTTTCTGTAAATGTCTCAAAACTATGATATATTAGAAACTTGAAAAAATTAAAAAGCTTACCTTAACCATATGATCTAGCAACCTTCAATTCAGTTCAGTTCAGTCACTCAGTCATGTCCGACTCTTTGCAACCCCATGAACCACAGCATTCCAGGCCTCCCTGTCCATCACCAACTCCCAGAGTTCACCCAAACCCATGTCCATCGAGACGGTGATGCCATCCAACCATCACATCCTCTGTCGTCCCCTTCTCCTCCTGTCCTCAATCTTTCCCAGCATCAGGGTCTTCCAATGAGTCAGCTTTTCACATCAGGTGGCCAAAATATTGGAGTTTCAGCTTCAACATCAGTCCTTCCAATGAACACCCAGGACTGATCTCCTTTAGGATGGACTGGTTGGATCTCCTTGCTAGCAATCTTACTCCTAGGCAAATATACAGAAAAGATGAAAACCCTTCTTTGAAAAAATACATACATCCCAGTGTTCACAGAGGCACTATTTACAACAGCTAAGATGTGGAACCAACTCAAATACCCATCAACAGATGAGTGGTTTAAGATGTAGTATGTAAATACATATACTATTCAGCCATAAAAAAAGAATGAAATACTGCTATTTGCAGCAATATGGGTAGACCTAGAGAATATCGTACTAAGTGAAGTAAGTCAGATAGAGAAAGATAAATATTGTATAATATCACTTATTGTGGAATCAGAAAATAATACAGATGAGTCTATATACAAAACAGAAACAGATTCATGGTCATAGAAAAGAAGCCTATGGATACCAAAGGGGAAATTCAGGGGTGAGGGATAAATTAGGATTATGGATTAGTAGATAAAACTGCTATACTTAAAATAGACAAGCAACAAGGATCTACTATACAGCACAGGGAACTATATTCAATATCAAATAATAACTTTTAATGGAAAATAATCTGAAGTATATATGTGTTTATATAATAAGAATTATTATTTATATTTTATGTGTGTGTTCTAAATTGCTTCAGTCGTGTTCGACTCTTTGTGACTCATACAGACCTATGGACTTTAGCCCTCCAGGCTGCTCTGTCCATGGGATTCTCCAAGCAAGAATACTGGAGTGGGTTTCCATGCCCTCCTCCAGGGAATCTTCCTGACCCAGGGATTGAACTTGCTTCTTTTATGTCTCTTGCATTGGTAGGCAGGTTCTTTACCACTACTGCCACCTTGGAAGCCCATTTATATTATATACACACATGTATATCAGATTATTATCCATATACTATAGATATATTTATGACCAAATCACTTTGCTGTAGGCCTGAAACTAACACAATATTGTAAATCAACTATACCTCCAAAAAACGAAAATTAGAGTTTAAAAGGCGCTTTAGCTTAGAAAAGATTGTTAGGTAAAATAATAGCTTTCTTAAAATACTCGAGGATGTCACAGGGAAAAGAAATAGACGTCAACCTGCAGAGCAGAATTGGGTGACTGGGCAGAAGTCAGAGGATGCATGGCTTCCAAGTGAGGACAAACTCGAGTAACAAGCTCTGGGTTGCATCTCAGGGGGAGGTTTCTCAGCACAGGGGATGCTCGTGTTGAGAGTGGACAGCCTCTGACTGCTGTAACACAGATTCCCACTTCAAGGGCACATTACAGGGTGACCACTAAGCCCCTCACTTAGGATTCTAAATAAAGTGCCAAATACAACTACTACTTCTGCCTTCGATGTAAGAGTATCTCTGATTTTTCCATTAAAAAGGGATTTTGAACAATTTGAGGATACAAACTTTTAGGAAGTCAGAGGAATAGTTAGATATGCTTTCCTATCTTTAATTTATGATATCAGCTACATAAAGGTTTGCATTGATATATTATGTAAAATTATCACGTGTGAATTTAGAAAAGTTGCTTTATCCATTCTCACATTTAGTGAAATAACATTCAAGCCCTTCACATGTACTTTGGCATTACTTTCTTTTTTATTAGAGTCATTTTTCAGCCATATAATGTTGGGTTTGTTCAATAATGTTTAACTTTTAGAGCTGTGCCTTTATGACTATAAAAAACAACTCCAAGATAAGCATTCTGGCAGAAAAAAATACCTTTTTTATTGCAAGTCTAACACTTTCCAGCCCTTAACCTCTCTGGTCCTACTGTAAGTGATTTTTTTTAAAGTAAGTTTTCTTAGAAACTCAACTATTACAGTTTAGCAGAATAAACCATGCTTAGTAACTAATAGAATATTCTCTGAATAAAAGAAGATACAAAACTACATGTATGATATGTTCCAAGCAAAATATGATGAAAAGTTGGACTAGATATGTAGGTGCAAACAAAAATAATAGAAGGAATATAACAGAAAGTTAGCAGCAGCTATCTCTGAATTGTGGTTATTATACACACCATGGTTTCATTTTTCATGCTTCTTTGTAGTTCAAAGTTTTATGCAATGGGCATGAGTACCTTTATAATGAGAAAAAAGACCTAGCTATAAAAATGAATGCCTGAGTGGTATTTATCGAGTATAAACCCTTATTCCAGGTTCTTTGAGGTTTACAAGATGCAGTGGGGTCAGGGGTCACAAACTCAAAAACTTTTATGTAACATAAATAATGAAAATGGGCCAATTAAAATAATACAGAGTGCTGAGAATTGTGGCAAATGGGAGAATATTTGGCTAATTAAAACAGGGCAGCTGATTATTGTCATGTAGGAATGTGAGCCCAATAGTATCAAATGCTCTGATATTGGATATTTATATAAAATTTCCCCCACTTTGCTTTTTAATAGTGAAGGTCAAACACAATCCTTGTTTCAGTTTGCCCTTGTCTGTGACCTCTAAGTTAGAGTTCCCATTCTTTATGAACTGGTACTCAAACTGGCCTTCCCTGCAAACTATAGGTTTAATTCCCTGTTCCTCTCCAGTCTTTCCAGCTCTCCAGTACCCTATTTCACCATTCACACCTAGGTCAGTATTTTCCAAAGTGTGTTCCATGGAACACAAGTCCTTTGGGATGTTCTGTGAAGAGAAAAGGGAAGGGTTCCATAATTAAATATGTCTGAGAAACACTTTTTTGTGTTTCCCACCCAGAGATTCCCAGCATACACTAGTATTTTAAAGTCCCCAGAAGTTCCGTGGTTTACTAAGTAAGTAAACTTTGCTTGTCACAGACCTAGACAATGTTTTAAAAAGCTGAGAGATCAATTTGCCAACAAAGGTCTGTATAGTCAAAACTATGATTTTTCCAGATCTGTAGTTATGTACAGATGTTATGACCAACCTAGACAGCATATTAAAAAGCAGAGACATTACTTTGCCAATAAAGGTCTGTCCAGTCAAGGCTATGGTTTTTCCAGTGGTCATGTATGGATGTGAGAGTGGGACTATAAAGAAAGCTGAGCACCAGAGAATTGAAGCTTTTGAACTGTGGTGTTGGAGAAGACTCTTGAGAATCTCTTGGACTGCAAGGAGATCCAACCAGTCCATTCTAAAGGAGATCAGTCCTGGATGTTCTTTGTAAGGACTGATGTTGAAGCTGAAACTCCAATACTTTGGCCATCTGATGCGAAGAGCTGACTCATTTGAAAAGACTCTGATACTGGGAAAGATTGAGGGCAGGAGGAGAAGGGGACAACAGAGGGTGAGATGGTTGGATGGCATCACTGTCTTGATGGACATGGGTTTGGGTGAACTCTGGGAGTTGGTGATGGACAGGGAGACCTGGTGTGCTGCGGTTCATGGGGTCACAAAGAGTCAGACATGACTGAGTGACCGAAGTGAGCTGAACTGAACAGATGTCAGAGCTGGACTATAAAGAAGGCTGAGCACTGAAGAATTGATGCTTTTGCATTGTGGTGCTAGAGAAGACTGCTCAGAGTCCCTTGGACTGCATGGAGATCAAACCAGTCAATTCTAAAGGAAATCAACCTTGAGCATTCACTGGAAGGACTGATGCTGAAGCTGAAGCTCCAATACTTTGACCACCAAGAGCCAACTCAATGAAAAGGACCCTGATGCTGGGAAAGACTGAAGGCAAAAGAAGAAAGATCGACAGCAGATGAGATAGTTAGATAGCATCACTGACTCAATGGAAATGAATTTGAGCTTTGCTAACTCTGGGAGATAGCAAAGGACAGAGGAGCCTGGAATGCTGCAGTCCATAGGGTTGCAAAAAGTCAGACATGATTTAGCCACTGAACAACAGCAACAACAAATTTTGCTTAGTCTAGCATGTTTCAAACTCTTTTGCCCATGAAATCCTCTATGGACCATAGAACACAGTTTGAGCAACACAAATCTGGGTTATGTGGAGCTCTCGGTGGAGAAAATAGCACAAGCTAAATGAAGGTCAGATTTTTTTTTTTACTGGATGAAGAAATGCTTGAAGTGTTGCAAAAGAAAAGAGTGAGAGAGGGAGTAAAACGCTAAGTGTATTATGGTTGGTCTATGTACCACATAGTGGCTACAAGTGTGGTCCACAAAACCAGATTTCCTGGTTTGGAAGGGCAGGTTCTGCCACTAATTAGTGATGTGACCTTGTGCAAGTTACTTGACTGTATTGTGCTTCAGCTTCCTTGACACAAAATAATGATAATTATAGTGTCTACCTCAAGAATGAATTATTGTGAAATGTATAAACATTCCTGACATTATTGTAGGTGCTCAATAAATATTTGTTATGCTCACTTCCCTGTTCACATTTGCTAATACATAGATAATAATAATGGTGATTATTAATGTATCATGATTATTGTATTTTATTAGCTAACATATATTGGAAGCTTAATATATGCCAGGCACAATGCTAAATAGATTATCTCCTTACAAAAAACTATATGAGGTAGCACTTTATTATTATTTCCACTCTATACATATATATGGGGGACTGAGGTTCGGAAAGTTGATGCAACTAGCCCTCAATTAAATAACTAGCAATGGGAGAGCTTGGATAAAACCCTATTGGTTGGACTTGGACTCTCACCCTTATAAATGCTACGTTCTGCTTCCTTGAAGTGAAGGCCCAGGACCTCAAAGATGAGTTACAGAAAGTCTACTGGTGCCTCCATAGGAGCAACAGTCAGAACTGGACATGGAACAAGAGACTGGTTCCAAATAGGAAAAGGAGTCTGTCAAGGCTGTATATTGTCACCCTGCCTATTTAACTTATATGCAGAGTACATCATGAGAAACGCTGGACTGGAAGAAACACAAGCTGGAATCAAGATTGCTGGGAGAAATATCAATAACCTCAGATATGCAGATGACACCACTCTTATGGCAGAAAGTGAAGAGGAACTCAAAAGCCTCTTGATGAAAGTGAAAGTGGAGAGTGAAAAAGTTGGCTTAAAGCTCAACATTCAGGAAATGAAGATCATGGCATCTGATCCCATCACTTGATGGGAAATAGATGGGGAAACAGTGGAAACAGTGTCAGACTTTATTTTTTTGGTCTCCAAAATCACTGCAGATGGTGACTGCAGCCATGAAATTAAAAGACTCTTACTCCTTGGAAGGAAAGTTATGACCAACCTAGATAGCATGTTCAAAAGCAGAGACATTACTTTGCCAACAAAGGTCCATCTAGTCAAGGCTATGGTTTATCCAGTGGTCATGTATGGATGTGAGAGTTGGACTGTGAAGAAGGCTAAGTGCTGAAGAATTGATGCTTTTGAATTGTGGTGTTGGAGAAGACTCTTGAGAGTCCCTTGGACTGCAAGGAGATCCAACCAGTCCATTCTGAAGGAGATCAGCCCTGGGATTTCTTTGGAAGGAATGATGCTAAAGCTGAAACTCCAGTACTTTGGCCACCTCATGCGAAGAGTTGACTCATTGGAAAAGACTCTGATGCTGGGAGGGATTGGGGGCAGGAGGAGAAGGGGAGGAGAGAGGATGAAATGGCTGGATGGCATCACTGACTCGATGGACGTGAGTCTGAGTGAGCTCCGGGAGTTGGTGATGGACAGGGAGGCCTGGCGTGCTGCGATTCATGGGGTGGCAAAGAGTCAGACACGACTGAGCGACTGAACTGAACTGAAGGTCCAGGGAGGTTGTGTGCCCCACCTGAGGTCAAATAGATGGGATCTGAACTGGGATTAAGGGAGAGAAAAAAGGAGGGAAAGGAGACCCAGAGCAGCTTGGGGAAGATGATCCCAAGACTTCTTATCTTGGCCATGCAGGGGATGAGAATACGCCCCCCCAAAAGAAACCACTTTAGCATAAGGATTATTTTGAGTTGAAGGCAATTGAGAGTCAGCAGATGCAGGAAAAGCTCTTTATCTTCCCCCTTTCTGTCTAAAACAGCAGGCATAATTTTCCCTTTTGTGAAGTCTTTACTTTCTTCTTCTGTACTAGGAAGAGGAGATGATTCATTACTGGAGACGGTATGACTTGAATCTGCATTCAGGAATCTCACTGGAAGAACACTTACCTCCCATTAGTTTCACCCACATGTTTCCCTTCATGCAAGTTCAGTTCAGTCGCTCAGTCGTGTCCGACTCTTTGCCACCCCATGAATCGCAGCACGCCAGGCCTCCCTGTCCATCACCAATTCCCGGAGTTCACTCAGACTCACATCCATCGAGTCAGTGATGCCATCCAGCCATTTCATCCTCTGTCGTCCCCTTCTCCTCCTGCCCCCAATCCCTCCCAGCATCAGAGTCTTTTCCAATGAGTCAACTCTTCGCATGAGGTGGCCAAAGTACTGGAGTTTCAGCTTTAGCATCATTCCTTCCAAAGAAATCCCAGGGCTGATCTCCTTCAGAATGGACTGGTTGGATCTCCTTGCAGTCCAAGGGACTCTCAAGAGTCTTCTCCAACACCACAGTTCAAAAGCATCAATTCTTCGGCACTCAGCTTTCTTCACAGTCCAACTCTCACATCCATACATGACCACAGGAAAAACCATAGCCTTGACTAGACGAACCTTTGTTGGCAAAGTAATGTCTCTGCTTTTGAATATGCTATCTAGGTTGGTCATAACTTTCCTTCCAAGGAGTAAGCGTCTTTTAATTTCATGGCTGCAGTCACCATCTGCAGTGATTTACCACCCCTAGAAATCCCAACCCTTTTCATTAGTCTTATCACTTCTCTACAAATTGTTACTTTTTGTTAAACTGGTATACAAACTCAGGCTGAACTGCCTTCCTTTTCTTTGAGACCCTTGTGTACAAGTAAAAATCAAAATAGTAACAACAAATAACATTTTTATGGCTTTTCTTCTATTAATCTGTCTTGTGTCAGTTTAATTTGCAGGGTCCTGGGAACTGAACTGAAAAAGGTAGAAGATAGTTTTTTCCTCCCTCATAGCCACATGCAGTTCTAAGAACCTAAAAGTCACCTATAAGAATGGTCAAGTAGTCAGTCAGGTCTTCAAGCCTGAACTCCTGAACTCAGGTGCCAGATTGATCTCCTATCCAGATGCATCTCCTATCCCAGGAGCCCTTTCATCATCCCTCATATCCTACGGAATCTCCACATCCTAGAGATCTGCCCTCCATAAATCTTGTATAGCATACCCACTTCTCTCCACCCCTTATATCTCTACCCTAAGCAGGTCCACCATCGTCTCTCCTGTGTATGCCTCTGCCAGCCTTCAACTTGGTCTCCCTGACTCCAGGCTTGTCCCTTTCCATTCAGCCTCCATACTACAGCCAGAGCCAGTTTGGCCATGTCCTTCTCCAGCTCAACTATCCTTCTATTACTTTCCTTTGTTCCAAACTCCAGGCGTGCTGGTGCCCTCTGTGGCCCCTGCTCAGCTCTCCAATCTCATCTCCAGTTACGTCCCACACAAGTTCTCTTCCTTCTCCCTGGTTTGGCAGATGCTGCCTAGGGTACTCTGTCCTTCCCACCTCCTTCATCCCACTAATTCACATACATGTTTCTGGTTTCCCTCTAGAGACCCTTTCCTGCTCCCACCACAGGGTAAGTTGCCTCCGAGGGTCCTCATAGCACCTTGTACTTACCTTCATCAAAGTGTTCCTCTTGTTGAATTGTAATTGTCTCCACCTATCTGTCTATCCCAACAGAATGAGGGCAACTTGAGTGCAGGATGCATCTTTGCCCAGTGCCTGGTACATAGCAGGTGGATAAGAAATGTTTTTTGAATGAATTAATGAATAAACAGGCAACTGATACTAATTTATACCATTGCAGTTTAGATTCCTGTCACCTGACCTCACCTGACAATTATTTTTATTAGACAGCACATGTTGTAGGCCTACAGTGGGAATGCCAGCTGCATATGTAAGTCAGGATCACCTACAATCAACTTTCTTGGAATGTGCAGTCTATGACATTTCTACCAAATTTTATATATAGCTGTTCGGCTCATGTTACTTGGTTCCAGGAAAAAAAATCTTTCCGTGTCCAAATTCTGAGCTCGTAGCATCTCTCTTGGCCGCGTCACTGGTGTACACCGCCTGGGGCCAGGGAGAGGAGAAACCGGTTTATTCATTCACATAGGACACATTCATGGAAAGCTGACTCCACAGCCAAAAAGACAAGAAGGGGGTTGTGTCTGTCCATCTGGGGCAGTTTCAATAAAGGCACCTGAAAACCAATCCTTCTCAGCTGCCTCATCTGACAAAACTGGATGCCTCCATCCAGCCCAGACAGGCTCAACTCAAATACCCTCCTTTTAGAAGACCTGGTTGCTAGGAACAAGAATCTGGAATGACAGACAAAATATAGGACATTCAGTTAAATGTGAATTTCAAATGAACAATGAATAAATCTAAAGTATAAGTATGTCCCACATACTGCACTGGACATACTTCTGCCAAAAAAGTAACTCACTGTTTTTCTGCAGTTGACATTTTATTAGGCATCCTGCATTTCCTTTTGCTAAATCTGGCAATTTCCAATGAAGTTGTGGGTTGGGATTCTAAAAGGACATGTTTTCCCAGCAGGCCTCTCTGCTAGTAGGCTGCCCAGGGATAATACATGGATTCGAGGCCTGGAGGAGAGGTTTGAGCGGTTAGAAGTTGTTTCCACTGAGAGTACAGGACGGGGTCATGTGATGTGGGAAACAGAAAGAGGTTCCCAACCTCAGCTGCATGTGAGAATCACAGGAGGGGCTTTAAAAACATCTCAAAGCACAGGCCACATCACATCAGTAAAATCAGAATCACCGAGGTTGGGATACAGGCTTGGGTATTTCTAAGGCCCACTTTGAAAATGCCATTGTGAAGCCAAGGTTGAGAAACACTGACCTACAATCTTTCCTCCCCTTACACAAGTCACAGGCTAATCATCTTCTGCCTTCACTGAGTGTGGTAATCTGCCATTCAACTAGCAAAGGATCAAGGAGGCTGGTTACCTGAATCAGTGCAGTCTGGTATCTGATGCCAGAAGTGGAGGTGCAACTTGGCTACATACCAGATGTTAAGGCCTGAGCAAGAGGTGATCTTATGGCTCTGAACATCAGCCTCCAGTTTGTAAAATGGAACCGCTAAAGCAGAGCTAATGGTGCCTTGTCTGCCTGCTTTGCAAAAGTGTAGCATGAAGGTAAGAGTCAGGCAAAATGTAAGAAGTCACTGAAAGTGCCTGACGAGTTCCAAATTGCTAGAAAAGTCAGTTGTCATCATGCTGAGAAACTTTTGGGCTCAGGAGCAGATCTCAGAGTTAGCATTCAAAAGAACCAAATGAGAATCAGAACCGGAGTTTCACCAAGGTCCCCAGGTAGTAGTCAAGCAGATTAAAGTCTGAGAGGTATTGAGGATGCAAATCTGGATTCAGTGGGCCTTGAAGGGCCAGGGCTCGAGAACATGCACTTCTAGAAGGTTTCCAGCTGATTCCAGGCTAGAGGGTGTGGTCCACACCCTAAGCAGTGAGAATTTCGAACAGTGAGTCTCAGCTCTAGCTGTTCTCTGGGATCACATAGAGGACATATTTGACCCCACTTCAGGCCTACTGAGTCAAAATCTGGGGTGGGCTCTGAGCATAAGCATTTTTTAAAATCTGCCAAAGTGTGATCAGCTACATCTGTTTTCCAGAATTCTGGGAAACCTGGATCAAAACTGTGAAGGCAAACAGCTGCTTTCTTATCCATGTTCCCAGCATCTAGTTGCCAGGTTGCTTTATGATAGCTCTACAGCCCTCTTCCTTTCCATTGCCAAGTTCTAAAATAGATCCTATCCGGGTCACCCCAGGCCTGAGCCAGCCCTTGGACAATGGCCCCTGAGCCTCTTCTAGCACTCTCTTCTCAATCCATCTCATGCATGGCTTTAAGATCCTTCGCCCTGGAGCATCATGGTTCACTGCCTGAGAAACTTTCAGTGTCTTGCAAGCACTGGTGTGCTGGGAAATGTTTAAAAATTGTCCCTACCTTATCCCCAGAAGGACAGCTCTGTGATTTATAATGGAACTGTGCTTCTCACATAGGAAGCAGTATCACCATAGTAGCTCTGGGGATTATCCCTGCTACAAGTCATATTCTGAGGCTTCCCCATTCCTCCTCCCTTCCTCGAGGGTTCCATGGTCCAGTTATTGATTTGCACATCCACCCCCCTGCACCACCCGGCCAGTCAGCTTCCTCAATTGGGAAATGGGCTCCGCATCGCTATAGCCTAATCTTCAGGTTCCTCCACCTCCTCTTCCCAGAACTACAGGGTGGGAAGAACAGGGGTGAATCTTCCTCTGGGACCTAATTAGTATGTAGAAAGAGTCCTTTGTGATCCACAGATGAAAGGCCACTCTCCCTGAGATGTCATAATGATGAGGAAAGTTTCCCCATCTGTAAAATGGGCATTGATGAGACTGCTTGCTTACGGAGCTCCTGAGATGAAACGGCTTGTGATGGGACAGGATGCTGATGGGTCTGGCTCAGAGTCGAGTTTGCAGGTGTGTATTAAGGAGGCTGGGGGCGCCTCCGTCCCCTCTCTCAGTTAGAATCTTGTGCAATACAGGAAATGGGGCAATGAGAGGGGGAAAGCCGAGGCGAGGCTCCTGTGTAAGTGTGTGTGCGCTTGTCAATGTGCATACGAGAGTGTGCATTTGTGTGTGGGAAGAAAGCAGTGTGTGTATGATTGTGTGTGAATGAGTGTATGGTTGTATGTGTGTGTATGATTGTGTATATGTGTATGATTGTGTTAGTGTGTATATGATTGCGTGTGTGATGTGTGTATGACTGTTTGTGAGCATGTGTATGATTGTGTGTGTGTGTATTCATCACCAGGGTGAACAGATAATGTCCTAGTCTTGAGATCAAGAAGAAATGGGTTTCTTTCCCAAATTCTAAGAACTCCTTAAGCAGATACTCAAAGTAGTTATCTCCCAGGTGATGGTTCTGTTCTGATATTTACCCAGCAACCTGTGGAGGCCCTCTGAGATTGAATTCCACTGCTGGGGGGAGGGGAAGAGAAGGGGACCAGAGGGTGACCCTCAGCAGCCCCTTCAACCAAAATTGCTCCACATGTACCTGTTTTTACATTGGTGGTTATTCACTAAGTCGTGTCTGACTCTTTGCAACACCGTGGACTATAGCCCAGCAGGTTCCACTGTCCATGAGATTTTCCAGGCAGGAATACTGGAGTGGGTTGCCATTTCCTTCCCCAGGGGATCTTCCCAACCTAGATATTGAACCTGGGTCTCCTGCACTGCAGGTGGATTCTTTTCCAACTGACCCATGTTTTTACATTAGATTTCCCTAAAGATTTCACATGAAAGGAAGGGTCAATGGCTTACAAATGCTTCAAAAACACAATTTAGGGGCAGGGGCCTAAAGTAAATACAAAGGGCTCTCCCTAGTGTCAGAACAGTATACCATGAAGGAACACAATCTTTAGGGACAGATGGCCTTGGTCTTGGCTATGTGGTCTTAGGCAAATTGCTTCACATCTCTGTGCTATTTCCTGAACAGTAAAGCATAGCATAGCCCTGTAGCTGCCTCACAGGGTTACTGTGACGATTAAATATGTTTATACATGTAAAGCACTGGGAGTGGCGCCTGGCACATGGTGAGGGCTCTGAAGTATCTACCACTCTGACCAAGAGCCCCAATTTCACCTTGTCAGGCTTCTCAGGCACAGTGCCTGATACATCCACATACACTTCTCTATGGCATCTCCTCAATGACCCTCTAAACTAAAACTACCATTGACCCATTTTATAGACCAGGACATTAAGGCTTAGGGAGGTAAGTGGAAGGATCAGAGCTGGAACCCCATCTGGGCACCCCCAAGCCCAGAGCTTCCCGTTGCTGTCCCTAAACAGGAGGGAGGGGCTGTACCTCAGGCAGATATGGTCCCCCAACTCGGCCCTTCTCCATGCTGTCCAACCATTGTCCTGCGTACTGTCCATCGAGGCAAGTGGCTGGTTCCAAGGATGAGCTCATCTACCTGCAAACAGCAGGACAAGGGGGGCCAGAAGTGACCAGTGTAGCTGATGGCTGGCCCCATGTCTACGGGCCCTGATAGCTAGGAACAGGTTTAAAGTTTTTCTAAGATGGTTGGATGACATCATTGACTGAATGGACATGAGTTTGAGTAAACTCGGGGAGTTGGCGATGGACAAGGAGGCCTGGCATGCTGCAGTCCATGGGGTCGCAAAGAGTCGGACATGACTGAGCGACTGAACTGAACTGACTGAAGCTATGCCCAGTAGATGTAGGCCAATGTCACCCCAAATGCTTTCTGGGGATCTCTGCTTCAGAACCTCCAGGGATTTCATTAAGATGCAGATGCCTTGGCCCCAAAGAATTGAATCTCAATCTCCAGAGAAGATGCCTGGAATCTGGATTTAACAAGCACTCTAGGGGGTTCTGATGTTCCAAAGGGGAGATCCCTGTGTTCCAGCCCTGCGCAGGATCGGGGCAAGGTGGGTTAGGTGATCTGACCTTCTCCTTGCTTCTCCAGCCCCAGACCCAAGCTCAGCCCCCTCTCTTAGAACCTTGACCCCGGAGCCATGAGGCCTTTCCGGCCAGGCACCAGGCCCACTTCTGTCTATAAAACTCTGCTGCTATGAACTCAGGCCCACAGGGCTCCCGTGAGCTGCACTCTGGAGGCAGGACTCTGCTTCCAAATCCTCTCCTCCCACATGTGATTTTCCCTCTTTCTTCTCCTCCTGTTTGTGAGGCTTAGCCCCCTCCACCTCATGTCATCATAACTGCCCTTTTCTAACCTGTTAAATGGGGGTGTTTCCTCATCTGTAAAATGGGGGCATCGACCTTGTATTTTTTCCTGGTCCCTTTCTAGACACAGGGCTGTTCCACCCCCTAGAGCACTCCCACACCTTTTCATGAAGTGATTATGGATGTGGGGGGGAGCTGAAGACAGAGGGGTGATAAATGGAGATAGATGTGTACCTGAGGGGGCTCTCCAAGTCTGGATAAGAGCAGTAAGATTCCCCGGGGGCCAGATTGAGGGTCTCTTCCTCACAGGTGGGTATCATGACCCTGACAGACAGAATCAGGAACATGGACCAGAGGAGAAAGCAATTTCACAAAAAGGGTAAAGAATGTGCGGTCTGACAGGACTTTGTTGGGAGGTGTTTTGTAAAAAGAGAAAATGCGAAGATACTCTCCATTCAATACCGTGTGGTACAAGTCCTAGATCTGTGAGGAGAGCAGAACGTGACCAGCTGAATGCAGGTATGAAGCAGGAGGCGTCTTGAGGACTGGACAGGAGGCAGTACTCAGCAAGGGTCTGGGCTGTGACTTTGGATCCCTCTGGGCTGTCAGTGCAAGCCTGACACAAGCTGTGTGGGTTCAGACAAGGTCTGAGCCTTAAATTTAAGGTTCAGGATTTAAGACCTTAGGTTAAGGTCTTAGCCTTAACCTAAATCTAAAGTTCCAACTGGGCTGTCAGTGCAAGCCTGATACAAGCTGTGTGGGCTCAGACAAAGTCCTTAACCTAAATCTCAAGTCCCCATTTATAAAATGGTGACAGTCACAGCAACACCTGATAGGTTTGCAGTGAAAGCCAAATGAGATTAAGTTTGTACCAGGCTTAGCCCCGCTGAGTGGCATTTATTCCGTGTCTAGTGTTGTATCCCAGAGACCACGATTCCCAGTATCTGATCTGCTCCAAACTGACAGTTCAGGGAGGGTCAGGACTGAGTCACTGACCTGAAGATAACTGCAGGTTCTGGTCCCCAGGTATCAAGGGGAAAAGGAAGATGTGTGATTGTAAACCGTGATAATACATTAAATCCCTTACAATAATGCATAGTAAATAAATGTCTGTAGGCTGGGCTTAGGTGTTTTCCTAACAAGTAGCAACTTTGCTTCTGTCCCAAGCCCATTCTAGTGGGAGGCCTCTAAAGCTTAGGGTCTATATCTCCCTCTGTCTACTAATCTTCCAGAGGAAAGTTCAGTTGTTCCCAGAGGAAAGGTCAATTTCACCAACAGTAATATCAACCACATCAGTAGCAGTGACAGTGTCCTGGATGAAGCAGTGGTCACTGCTCATTTCATCCTCAGCAACTTTCTGAAGGTTCTCCATCTCCTCTTAGGGCACTGGTGTCTGGAGAGCATCTCTCCAAAGTCACAGAGCAGGCATGTGACAGCCAGGACAGGGCTTGAACCTGGGCCTGAGTGGGCCTGTGAGCTCTCCGCCACACAGCCTCCCAACATCAGGCAATCTGTCACATGGCGAAATACTGCCAGGGACAGAGAGAGAAAAGAAGACAAGAGTCTAGAAAACTCTAAGGATTGGATAATAAATAATGACTCCTGAATCATCCACCGTGTCTTTGAAATTAAGACTATGAGCAACTAAACAGGGATGAGAGAGGGACCAGAAGCTTCAAGTCAGGCTCAGGGTGGCGCTGCCATCTCTCCCAGACATCCTGCTTGTGACCCTTGTGATCTTGGACTCTCCCAAGAAATCAAACACCTCGCAGTCAGGTTAAAACTAAACCAAACCTTGCAGGCAGGGAGAAGGTGGAGCTGGCAAGGCCAGGGGATTAAAGTCAAACTCCCAGAGCAAAGTTTGATGGTGACAGCCTGTTTGTCCCATGCCACCGGTCTATGGATGGAGCAAGGGTAGGGAGGGCAACATGCCTTCCCAGGAGGTGCCCCCACCACCCTGGGGAGGGGGTGATTTTGTGCTGCGAGGGGCTTCTTGAAGTCAGAAGAGGTGATGGCAAAGGATACTAGTTGGAACCTGATCTAAAATGGTAACACAAAACTCAAGTGGCCCAGAAGGGAAGGAAAGGAGTTGCCCCAGATGAAGATGGCAAGGATTAAAAGAAGCCTGGCAGAACTTTCTGCAGAGGACACAGGAATTAGTTATGGAGATGGAAATCAACCTCTACTGACTGACCTCAGCCTGGGTGCTAGGCTCCCTCTCCCACCTCCCAGGAACCCTGAGGTCTCCTCCCAGGACATGCTGATGAACGGGACTTTGACATGATCCTGTGGGAACTGGAAGAAACATGCTGCAAGATAAAGTCCTACAGTTCTAGACACCAGAGTTTAGAAGATGGAAGGAAGAAGGGAGGACGTTTCAAGTTTACACTAAATTATACTGTTTTCTACACTCCCTCCCCCAAAGTGTTCAAATCTATCACAGTTTTCTCAAACTAGAAACTATTCTGCCCCACTTAAACATATATTTAGACCTCACGGAGTACATTGGAGAGGGACAAAGAGCCAACACTTAAAATTCCAGGCATTTGGTAGTCCACACAAGACCACTGAATCTCAAACCAACATACTCATGGTGTGGGCTAATGGGGAGGGGAAAATGTTTAATAATGTCGTAAACCAAGGGAAATTTTATTTTATGGTCAACTTGCAGAACACACACATACATACCCCAAATCCCTAGGGTGGTCAGAGCCAAAATATAAGTATGATAAGAAAGATGTAAACTCACAATGAATCATCAAAATTTCCTGAAATTCTTTATGTCCTAGGAATAATTGTCTTTTCACAAACAGTCCTCAGAGCTGCTCTCAGAGACAGAACAACACACAGTTGCTGAAAGCGCACTGATTTTGCAGTCAGATAGCACCAGGTACAAATTCCAACTCTGCCTTACTATTACCCTCATTGACCTGTATGAGCATCTTAATCTCTCCAAGGCTCAATGTTCTGAGCTATAAAATAGAGTTCATAGAGTTGGAAGGAATAAAGACAAATATTTATTGAGTACCTATAACATGCCAAGCCCTATTCAAGGCAATGGGGATACAGAATGAATAAAACAAAGGTCTGCCTTCATGAAGTTTAGAACCATGAGGGGCAAGATTAACAAGAAATGTGTAATCCAAAAAAGGCGGAGTATATCAGATGGTGATGAGAAGGGGATGAGGTTGAGTGAGAAGGAGGCTATTTGATTTAGGGCCATTAGAAAAAGCTCATGATAAAAGAGACCTGAGGTTGTGAGTCATGCAAATGTTGGGGAAGAGGGTTCCTGGCAGAAAGAACAGCAGAGTAGAAGTCCTGAGGCAGAAGCCTGCTTGTTGTATTCAAGTAACAAGGAGATGGACCTAATTAAAGGAGATGGAGCCAGGTAGGGTAAAGCAGGAGACAAAGTCAGAAGGTGTCTGAGTGGGAGGAGGCAGGAAAGATGATCTGGAGTTCAGCCTGGGTGAGCTGGGAAGCCAACAGAAGGATGTAACTGGCTTATATTTAGAAAGGATTACATTGCTACAAGATGTGGCAGGAGGGGGTAAAAGTGAAAAGGGGGAAATGAGAAGGCAACTGAAATAGTCTAGACAAGAGATGATGATTGTTTCAGGTACTTGGGCTAAGTAGTTAGATGCAAGGAGGTTCAACTTACTGAAATGAGGAAAACTAGGAACGGTGGGTTTGCAGAGAAGAAATCAGAACCATTTGGGACATACTGAAGTTTGAGAAGTCTACTGGATAACCAAGTAGGGGATGCTGGGTCACCAATTGGATATATGTGTGTGGAGTTCAGGGCAAGTTTTAATGCTATGGGTTTGGATATGCTTCAAATCAGATCAGATCAGATCATTCGCTCAGTCGTGTCTGACTCTTTGCGATCCCATGAATCGCAGCACGCCAGGCCTCCCTGTCCATCACCAACTCCCGGAGTTCACGCAGACTCACGTCCATCGAGTCAGTGATGCCATCCAGCCATCTCATCCTCTGTCGTCCCCTTCTCCTCCTGCCCCCAATCCCTCCCAGCATCAGAGTCTTTTCCAATGAGTCAACTCTTCACATGCAGGGACTAAGAACAGATGGAGGAGAGAAGAGTCCAAAGACTCCAGGGGTTAGAGCTCAAGGAGATGAAAGGAAGAAGCGAAGAAGACTAGGAGTAGCTGGTGTGAGAGAAGGAAAACCAGGGTCCCGAAGGAGTCTATGCCAGTGGTCAGTATGTTTTCTTCATGAAGAGCCTCATAGTAAATAGTTTTGGCTTTATGGGCCAACTGGTCTCTGTTGCCACCACTCAGTCCTGCCACCCACTCTGGCATGAAAGCAGCCACAGATGATACATAAATGAATGGCCATGGTTGTGCTTTCATGAACTTTATTTATGGGGGCACAGCAAAATTCTGGATTTGGCCTGAAGGCTATAGTTTGCCAAACCCTGGTCAAGGCAAATGATGCCCTGGGAGTATAGTGTGGACTGAAGACAGAATGCTCTGGAAGTCAAACGGACAAAGTATTTCAAGGGCTCAGAGTGATAAATGGTATCAAATGCCACCGATAAGTTAAGTCAGGTGAAGAATTAGCCATTGGCTATAGGAACACATCAGTCATCAAAGGCCTTAACAAGAGCCTTTTCACTAGAGTGATGAGGGCAAAAGCCTGATTGGAAGGGGTTCAAAAAAGCTGGCAAGGTGCGAGCATAAACAACTCTTTTGAAGAGTTTTAGTTCCTGGCAAAAAGGAAATGTTCAGCATGGTCATTCTTTTTCCATAAGTGGACCTACGATCCAGCAGTTATTATTTATATAGAACTGAAGAGTTTACATTGGAGAAGGAAATGGCAACCTACTCCAGTGTTCTTGCCTGGAGAATCCCAGGGATGGCGGAGCCTGGTGGGCTGCCGTCTGTGGGGTCGCACAGAGTCGGACATGACTGAAGCAACTTAGCAGCAGCAGAAGAGTTCACAAGGCACATGCACAGAGCATTTTCACATTAGTTTAAAGTAAGTCAAGTTAGCTATTCAGATTCACAAGAAAAAGAGAAACTTGGGGTCTAGGGTTGAGTTAGAAGCCACCAAAATATGGCTTGAGTTTGATGGAGTGATGCATTATCCCCAGAAACTATTGTATTACACATCCCAAATGTGGCTGTCTGACATTCATCTACACTCTACCCCACGATGAAAGAGATGAGACAGTATCTGCATCACGGTTAAGTCCCAGTCCTCTTTTGGTCAAAATACTCCATTCTAAACTCAGATAGCCACCTGCACAGTCTACACAAGCCAAATGAATTTTTCATTATCTGGGGTGAGTTATTGGCATGGGGTCCATCCAGTGAAAACATCTAAATTTATGCCACACTTTGTTTCCCAGGGAGCCCAAACTATTTCTTATAAATTACCTCATTGATCTCCAAAGCCCTTGTGTAAGATTTAGAATTATTATTTCTTTTTCATCTTGACACCCAGTCTGTAGGAGGGCAATAAATATTACGTTCTGATGTTTATGATGTGGGCCTGAGGACTCTTGTCAGTGAAATTCGTGTTGCGGCTTTAACCTCTGAGAGAAGCCGTGGAGCACGGAGATGAAGTTTGTTCTAACAGACTGTTCCAGGCGTGTTTCTCAGGCCCACCCACCTGCAGCTCCTGCTTGCATGAAAGACTACATTTTGTGCCCTAGGAGCCTGCTTCCTTCTGCCTTCTCCTTCACCAATCACAACTCATTGCACTCGGAAAGGATCCCACCCCCAGAGCAGTCAATCTGCTGGCTGACCTAAGCCTATGTCTGTGCCTGGCATGACATGATGATCTGGGCCAATGCCAGCCTCTCCTGGGGAGGATTTCTCCACCAGACACAAGTAGACAGAGAGGAATAGACACAGAAGAAAAGACCCACCACATTCATGGGGCAATCCCAAAGTGCAGATCCTTGAATGTCTTCATGCCAGAGGTCCCTGGCACCATCTTGGATACAGGTGCCTGACAGGTCCATTCTCAGGAACCTGGATCCTACTGTAGCCCCACTTCTTATTTTTCCAGTAGAGTTTATCCTCATCATCACTACACAGACAGGCCTGAGCCCAGCTCTTTTTGTTTTCTGGGGGGTATTCCAGGGGATCCTTTTTTCCTTGTAGCCAAACATGCTCAACTCAAACCTTGATAAAGCTGACTCACATTGGCCAAGGCTTGGGAACCCCAAATAAGAAACTATCCAAATAGGCCATTTCTCTTGAACTTCTGTCTGCTTACAAACAAACCCCAGGTGGAGGGGGCAGAAAGGTGCCTAGGGGCACTCTCCTTTTGTTTTTCTTCTCCCCAAAGTTCTGCACTGTTCTAGGCCATCTCTATTCTTCAGCCTCAGAGACTCACACTGCCCCAGGTCATCACTGATTCACGTATTCAATAAATGTTCACTGGGTACCTCCTAGGAGCTCACCGCCCTAGGTACTAGGGCTGCTGCTGCTGTTAAGTCACTTTAGTCGTGTCCAACTCTGTGCGACCCCATAGACGGCAGCCCACCAGGCTCCCCCGTCCCTGGTATTCTCCAGGCAAGAACACTGGAGTGGGTTGCCATTTCCTTCTCCAATGCATGAAAGTGAAAAGTGAAAATGAAATCGCTCAGTCGTGTCTGACTCCTAGAGACCCCATGGACTGCAGCCTACCAGGCTCCTCCGTCCATGGGATTCTCCAGGCAAGAGTACTGGAGTGGGCTGCCATTGCCTTCTCCAATGCATGAAAGTGAAAAGTGAGAGTAAGGCGCTCAGTTGTGTCTGACCCTCAGCGACCCCATGGACTGCAGCCTTCCAGGCTCCTCCACCCATGGGATTTTCCAGGCAAGAGTACTGGAGTGGGGTGCCAGGCACTAGGGCCACAGCAGTGAAAAAGACAGACTTAATCCCTGCCCTGGAGGGTTACCATCTGGAAGGAGAAACAAACCATTAAACAAGTAAGTACATTCAATGCCCATGTGGTCTAAGTGTGGGTGGAGGAAATCACAGGCAGGTGACGCGAATGCCCACCTTGGAGAAATCATGGAGGGCTTCCTAGAGAAAGTGACACCTAAGCTGACACTAACAGGGAGCTGGTGTTACTCAAGGTGGTGACAGAAGGGTGTTCAAAGCAGAGGAAGTTACACCTGCAAAGAAAGGTCAGGCCACACCAGGGTCCCTCGAGCAATCAGATTAAGGTGAGACACAGTTTAGCTTCCCTCACAAGGATGCCCTAGTGAGAGACTAGATTTGCCACTCTCCCGAGTTCCTGCTCGTCCATACAAGCCTTGACTCTAGGGGAAGGGCACAGTCTGGGTCTACCTCAGGGCTGACCTAAATTTCCATCCTAGACCCAGAGGATCTTTCAGTCAGAAGCTAGAGCAAACACCAAGGCAGTCCCACCCGTGGGCCAGCCCCCACAGCGGGGAACAGAGTGCAGCCCGTGGACTTGGGCTCATCTTCTGCCAGCATTGGAGGGCACACCAGGGGCACGGCTTGCTTGAGGCGCTGTGGGCACCCTCCCCTGGGAGAGGGAAGATGGTACATTTTTCCAAGGGCCTTCCTTCCACCTCAGTATGTCTAGGGTTTGATTCTACACATCTCTTCAGCCCAGAATGGAGACACAAGATCTTGACTTCGTGTACCCAGGATGTACGTGGTAGAGAATTCAGCTTCGACTCTGCTCAGCCCTGCTCTAGGGAAAACTGCTTCCCCTTTACTTCCTGCCACGATGTGAAGAGTGACATGAGCTGAATCTCTATTATAAAAGTCCAGCATTTCTACTGTAGGTTAGCGAGGGGAAGATGGCCCAGGAGCCACCCTAGGCTATAGGCCATTGACTACAACTCACGCCTAGAAAACAAGTGTTCGCCATGTCCACATGAGTACTTTTATCATCATCCCCCTTTACAGGTGAGGAAACTGAGGCCCAGAGAGAGAAACTAACTTGCCTAAGGTCACCCAGGTAGGAAGTGGGGAAGCCAAGATATGGATTCTGCTAATCTGCTCCCAGGTCAAGGTCTAGAAGTCAGGTGCTCTATCTATTTCATTTCGTCTGCGGAGCCCTTATCTCAACCCAGATGGGAGTCCTAGACACACACCTTGTAAGCAGGTTTTAATGAAGACCTGAAAACTAGATAGCTTTCTGCTTCTGCATCGATAGCTCTACCTTTGTGCCGATAAGGTTCTGAACAAACTTTAACAGCTTAAACTGGAAATGTTTGCTGAACAAAACAATGAGTAAATCAGGGTTTGTTTGGACTTCCTTTTCCTTCCCTGTCTATCTCTTCCCTTGCCTGCTCTCTCAAAGCATCATTTTCCCCAGGACACTTCTTACTTTCACAGAGAGTCTTCATTTCTGCTTTCTGTCAAATTCCATCATCCAACACTTCTTCCCCTCTCCCTCCTTGCCACAATCCCCAGCCCCAGCTGAGCTCTGGGTTAAAATCATGGCAAGGCTACTCACTAGCTTTGTGATGGGGCAGAACTGTCATAACTTCTTTGAGTCTCTGCTTTCTTATCTGTTAAAAAGGAGATCATAGCCCTAAACTCCTATAGCAGTGGATCAAAAAAAAATAAGGTAGAAAAATCACTCGACAGTACCTGGCCCATAGTAGGTGCTCAAAGGGTATTTGTCCTGAAGTATAAATCTCTGGATATTTCCTCTATCACTCTATCTATTCAAGGATAATTTCTTTTCTCAAAATATCTGGAAGGAAGATGATTGATCTTGGCTTCAAACCAGTTCTAAGCTACCACACAGTTGCAAAGCCATAAAACAATTAGCAATAACTGTTATCAAGCAATTAATTATGGGGATTGTAAACAGGTGCTCAGGACTCCAATTCACATAATCCACAGGCTAATAAGAGGGTATAGAAGTGTTCAGTTCTTTGAGGGCTTGAACCAAATGCTTTGCTGGAAACCAGAACGGCAAGGAAACACAGCTAGAGGCTACATCTCTCTGGAGGCCAAGATGCCAGGAAGTGGTCAATAGGATGGGGGCCCAAAAAAGTCAATTCTGATGATTGATATGTGAGGCTTCTGGTTCCCCAGGGATGAAAGCTCCCTAGAGAGTTGGAGGGACAAGGACTGGAATGTGGGTGCCAGGACATTTGGAGAGACTAAGAGCCCCGCAGAATCAGGAAACAGACTTCCAGAGTTCCAGTTTTCAAACTTTGGCCCAAGCTGCATGACCACAAGAGAAGTCAACAAGTCTGTGTTCTGAGAACGCCTTACTGGTCAGATGGTAAGACTTTCAGTTCTTCCTTCATCTCTCTGCCAACCAAGATTTTTTTCAGATCAGCAGTAGAAATACTGGAAGGACTCTCTCCCTTCTGTTTCTAAGACCCTTCAGAATATCTTGGCAAATGCTTTGATTCAGATGATTTGCCAAGAAGGATGCTTTCCTTGCCCAAGAAAGACTCTTTACCCAACACTAAATATTTGAATCAAACCTGAAGAGAAATGGAGATGTTTGGGAAGTTAAGAGAGGACTTAGAATATTTTGATTCCACTCAATTTCTCTTAAGGGTCAACTCTTTGAATTATAAAGCAAATACACTTTGTAATATATTAGTCTTATGCAATATCTCTAGGTTGGAGATAAGGTAAATGGTTTCTATTTACTGCAATTTAATGATACAAAGTTCAACTAGAAAGAAGTAAGGGTGACTTTTAAACACTCCAAAGCTTTCACAATAGGATGAGTGTTGGCTTTGGAGTGATTATCCTCTGAGACTATGTTCCAATTTGAAAAATGTTGTTATAACCCAAAATACATTCTGCAATTCCTCTTAAACAACTGCCTTCAAGGCCAATTTGCAAGATACATAAAAACCTGCTTTTGACCCCAAGTAGCCTTACAAGATTTGTGTTTTCTATATTAGTCTCAAGATTTGACCACAAATGGTTTGTGTCTCTTCCTAAAAGTCAAAACCACCTTCAAAAGATTAAGATTTGCCACCCACAAGGATGTTCTGTAATTAAAAGTGTACTGCAGGCTCTTCAAGATAGTTCTCAAGAAAGGGTTCCTAAAATGGGAATCAGAAGAGCATTGTTTGAAAGCAAAACTTTCTAAGGCAGTGACTTTTAGACCACATACCTTATTTGTATGCACAGAATTGCAGAACCTAGAAGAGGCCGTGAAGACAAGCCTGGGACTAGGGTGATGAATCTCCAGTGAGCACGCCTTGGAATCTGTGGCCCAGGTGTCTCACTCTGCTCGTCCTAGTCCCCGGCCCCGATCAAGAGTTTCCAGCCTAAGTTTAGGCTGCCTTCCTCTGCTCCATGGCTTTGTTAAAAGCATCATTCATGCTACTTTGAGCTCACATTTTGGGAATAGGGCTCTAAACAATGCTAACAGGAGCTGAAGGAGGAAACCACTGAGTGGGGTTATGTTGGATTTAGTGCCCCCCACAGCCTGGTGGATGATCTATAATGATATAATGAACTGGGCAAAAGATGCAGTATTGAGAAATATATTTTAACTAAGAAATATACTGTCCTTGTTGTCAATGCCAGGGTTAACCATCGGTCCCACCATTCTACCTTGCAGATCATGCTGTGAATTACAAAAGCAATGTTATTAAACCACCACAAATGGGTAGTTTTTTAATGCTTTTTAAACTTAAACTGTTACTAGTATTCATTTGCCTAACACTGGCTCATTATTAAACATTGTAAAGTACTCTGCTCCATAGATTAGCATTAAAGTACAATCCTTGCCTAGTCATAGGGAGAGGAAATAAGAAACTGTGTTTTGCCAGAGACTAGTAGCAGTCAGGTGAAGGGAGGGTTTGAGGCAAATCTTAGAGATGAACTGATCAAAAACAGAATTGCCAGCCACATGTGGCAGTGAGTTGGCCATTCTGGAAGTATTCAAGTGGAGGCAAGTGGGATGACCCCTTTAGGGGGATGGCAGAGAGCCTCTGCATGGAGCCCCTGCTCCCTCACTGTGACTGGGTTTCTGGAATTCTGTAACATCAGCTTGTAGGATAATGATCTTCATAATACAAAAGTTAGTACGTTCCTTGTGGGTGTGTGCTCAGTCATGTCTGACTCTTTGTGACCCTAAGGAGTGTAGCCCACCATGCTCCTCTGTCTATGGAATTTTCCAGGCAAGAATACTGGAGCATGTTGTCATTTCCTACTCCAGGAGATCTTCCTGACTCAGGGATCAAACCCATGTCTCTGGCATTTCCTGCATGGCAGGCAGGTTCTTCACCACTGGTGCCACCTGGGAAACGGATTCCTTAATAAATTATTAATTTATTTAATGATTAATGATTTATTTAATGAGTAATCAATTTACTTAATGATTAATCTACTCAATACAGTTCTTAAATCATATTCTCTTTTTCCTGTTTCAATAAAGTTTATTTGGCAGGTTTTTTTTTTTTTTTTTAAATAAAAAGTCTAAGCCTTCTTGTTGTAAAGAGCCTTCCTGATTCACCAAGGGAGATATTGACTTCATATCTACTCCCCACCTCAATCAAGACAGTCGTTTGTCTTTGCAGAAATATTTCTGAACAGCAGTAGAGGTATAGGGCACAGAACTAGCATCTTGGTAAGTCTTTGAACGTATTCTGTGAAGCAAAAATTTGGATCCCTGCTTCATAAATGAAGAAACTGGAGTCCTAGGAGGGTCTGGTTGCTTCACAACTGGCAAAAAACAAAGTGGATGTTCCTAGCCAGGTAGGCTGGCCCCAGAGCATACATTCTTTCCATTGTATAATGGGTATAATGGTACCCATTATACCAGCGTACATGTTGTTTCTGTGCGTGCATAAATGTTGTACTGAGTCATCAATCCACACATTATTATTGTTATTTCACTTTCCATGGATGTCCTTCCAGTCTTCACAATACATTTCAATAAAAACAACTTGATAAAGTGGCAGCATCTGTCAGGCACAATTCCGGGAGCTTATCCTTAACAAACTCGTTGTCCTAGAGAATAGATACTATTATTACTCCATTTTTTAGATAAAGAAACTGAGGTATAGGGGAATTTAAGTGACTTGTACAAGTCACACAGCCAGTAAATAGTAAAACCAGGGTTTAAAGCTAGAATTTGTGTCACCAGTAAACAATATCACCCCCGACCCGTAATCACTAAGCCACACTGCCTCGATCTACTGAAGGGAGAAGAGTCACCTCACACTTCTTTAAGTCATCTGTAGCAATTGTAATAGTTCTGTATTCACAGTAGGAAATTAATAAATATTGTATTAACTGGTAAATATGAGAGGGGTCATGGGAAGAAAGGAAATGACTAATTTCTAAGTGGGCAGTTAGCTAGAATGGCCTGCTGGATGGTCAGAAATGAAAGATGTCTCAGGGCCATTCAAGACTAGTGGAGGGTACAGATTCTTTGAGAAAAGCTGAAATGCAGTGTGGCCTTTCCATCCCAGAAATCTAGGCACAGGGTCTGGAAAGAGGGAAGATCCCTTAGGATCCCCATCATCTGAAAAACTGACCCTGCCTGTTTGTTTGGATGCCTTTGAAGGATTAAGTCAGTGACTTTTTCAAGCATTTATTCAATAAACAGTTCAGTTCAGTTCAGTCACTCAGTCATGTCTGACTCTTTGTGACCCCGTGAATCCCAGCACACCAGGGCTCTCTGTCCATCACCAACTCACGGAGTTCACTCAAACTCATGTCCATCGAGTCGGTGATGCCATCCAGCCATCTCATCCTCTGTCATCCCCTTCTCCTGCCCTCAATCCCTTCCAGCATCAGGGTCTTTTCCAATGAGTCAACTCTTCACATGAGGTGGCCAAAGTATTGGAGTTTCAGCTTTAGCATCAGTTCTTCCAAAGAAATCCCAGGGCTGATCTCCTTTAGAATGGACTGGTTGGATCTCCTTGCAGTCCAAGGGACACTCAAGAGTCTTCTCCAACACCACAGTTCAAAAGCATCAATTCTCCCGTGCTCAGCTTTCTTCACAATTCAACTCCCACATCCATACATGACCACTGGAAAAACCATAGCCTTGACTAGATGGACCTTTGTTGGCAAAGTAATGTCTCTGCTTTTGAATATACTATCTAGGTTGGTCATAACTTTTCTTCCAAGGAGTAAGCGTCTTTTAATTTCATGGCTGCAATCACCATCTGTAGTGATTTTGGAGCCCCCCAAAATAAAGTCTGACACTGTTTCTGCTGTTTCCCCATCTATTTGCCATGAAATGATGGGACCAGATGCCATGATCTTCGTTTTCTGAATGTTGAGCTTTAAGCCAACTTTTTCACTCTCCACTTTCACTTTCATCAAGAGGCTTTTTGGTTCCTCTTCACTTTCTGCCATAAGGGTGGTGTCATCTGCATATCTGAGGTTATTGATATTTCTCCCAGCAATCGTGATTCCAGCTTGTGCTTCTTCCAGTCCAGCGTTTCTCATGATGTACTCTGCATATAAGTTAAATAAGCAGGGTGACAATATACAGCCTTGACGTACTCCTTTTCCTATTTGGAACCAGTCTGTTTTTCCATGTCCAATTCTAACTGTTGCTTCCTGACCAGCATACAGATTTCTCAAGAGGCAGGAAAGGTGGTCTGATATTCCCATCTCTTTCAGAATTTTCCACAGTTTATTGTGATCCACACAGTCAAAGGCTTTGGTACAGTCAATAAAGCAGAAATAGATGTTTTTCTGGAACTCTCTTGCTTTTTTGATGATCCAGCAGATGTTGGCAATTTGTTCTCTGGTTCCTCTGCCTTTTCTAAAACCAGCTTGAACATCTGGAAGTTCACAGTTCACATATTGCTGAAGCCTGGCTTGGAGAATTTTGAGCATTACTTTACTAGCGTGTGAGATGAGTGCAATTGTGCGGTAGTTTGAACATTCTTTAGCATTGCCTTTCTTTGGGATTGGAATGAAAACTGACCTTTTCCAGTCCTGTGGCCACTGCTGAATTTTCCAAATTTGCTGGCATATTGAGTGCAGCACTTTCACAGCATCATCTTTTAGGACTGGACATAGCTCAACTGGAATTCCATCACCTCCACTAGCTTTGTTCATAGTGATGCTTCCTAAGGCCCACTTGACTTCACATTCCAGGATGTCTGGCTCTAGGTGAGTGATCACACCATCGTGGTTATCTTGGTCATAAAGATCTTTTTTGTACAGTTCTTCTGTGTATTCTTGCCACCTCTTCTTAATATCTTCTGCTTCTGCTAGGTCCATACCATTTCTGTCCTTTATCAAGCCCATCTTTGCATGAAATCTTGCCTTGGTATCTTGAATTTTCTTGAAGAGATCCCTAGTCTTTCCCATTCTGTTGTTTTCCTCTATTTCTTTGCACTGATCGCTGAGGACGGCTTTCTTACTGAGAGAGAACTCCATTCCAGGCACTGAGGACAAACAAAGTCCCTGCCCCAAGGGAGTTTAAATTCTAGTGGGAAGGATCAGAGGAGTAACGAGCAATATATAATATGTTAGGTGGAGCTAAATGCTATGAAGTAAAATGAAACAAGAGTGAAACTGATGGGCAGGCGGTAGGGTGAGGTGGTTTGGTGTATTTTAAATGGAGTAGTCAGAGAAGTCATCTCGAACAAGAGCTCTGAGCAGAAACTGAATGACACGAGAGGACATTTGATGTATATAGGTATGTACTATATATATATATATATATATATTTTTTTTTTTTAGTGTTGAAGCAGCTGTGCAAAGACCCTGGGTTGGTTCAAGCAAGAGTTGGGAGGCCTGTGAAACTGTAGCATGAGTATTAATTATTTTGCTGAGACCAAATCAGAGTCATAAGAAATTTAAAAGCTGCTATCTGGCTTTCCAAACTTTGTCAGGGCAGACCCAGTCAATTTTTCTGCCTTATGGGGAAAAAATGTACATGATTAAGAATAGCTTATATCTATATAGTATTTTATAGTCTTAAAGTGCTTCAACATAATGATCTCATAGGTCCCCACAACCTGGCAAGGTAAGCACAGAGTACCTTTCCTACACTAAAGAAATGAAGGTGAATCAAGGTGAGATGACTTGCCCAAGGTCACACAGGTATAGGGCAGGTCCAAATCCGGGACTCTTCCTTGCATCATCTTCCCTCTTCAAAGCCAGGGTTCATCATCTCCCTACTGACTATAATCACCATCCAGCCTAGGACCTGCCATATCCCTCTAAATCCACAATAAATACCTCTTGATGTTGCTGCTGAAGGCTGTTGTAAAGGGTGCCAAGGGGGACTTCTCAGAAGAAATGAGGTAGTAAGAGCAACTAGAATACGGCAGGATATTGAATCTATTCTTGGCATCTTAGATGGAAATTCTAAGACCCAAAGAGGAACGTGACCTGTTCCCAGAGTGAACAGAGGTCTTAGCAACTGATGCCCAGTTCTTTTGTTTTCTTCCCCCCAAAAGAATAAATATGTATGTATATAGCTGTCTATCTATACATATCTATCTAGCTATCAAGATAATGAATATAAATATTTCTTTACTTGAAAAGGCATGAAGCAAAGCAATAATTTAAGAACTTGATTTCAAAGTTAGGCAACCAGCCCTCAATTTGAAACCAGACTACTTTCTCTCTGTGTGGCTCAAGTAGAAACACACTCTTTTAAGACTCAGTTTCAATTTTTTAAGAATTTTTTTAGACACGTTCTTGCTTTACAACAAAACTGAGAGAAAAGAACAGAAATTTTTTATATATTTCTGTCACCTACACATGTATGTGTGCTAAGTCAAGTTGGACTCTTTGCAACTCTTTGGACTGTAGCCCACCAGGCTCCTCTGTCCATGGGATTCTCCAGGCAAGAATAATGGAGTGGGTAGCCATGCCCTCCTCCAAGGTATCTTCCCAACCCAGGGATCAAACCCAGGTCTCTTACTTCTCTCCTGCATTGGCAGGCAGGTTCTTTATCACTATCACCTCCTGGGAAGCCTCCTACACATGTTTAGCCTCTCCCATTATTAGCATCAATCACCAGAATGGTGTTTTTTTTGTGTTTTTTTTTTTTTAACTAAGGATGAACCTACACTGACTCATCATAACCACCCACAGTCCATTGGTTACCTAAGGGTTCACCACTGGTGTGGCGCATTCCATGGTTTGGACAAGGGTACAATGATGTATATTCATCATTACTGTACCATGCAGAACAGTTTCAGTGCTCTGAGATCCTCTCACTGCATCCCACTGCCCCACCCCTGGAAACCACTAATCTTTTCACTGTTTCCACAGTTTTACCTTTTCCATAATGTCATATGGTTGGAATCATATGGTGTGTTGCCATTTCAGATTGGCTTCTTTTACTTCGTAATAAATGCTTAAGTTTTCTCCATGTCTTTTCATGGCTTGATAGCTCATATCTTTCGGATACAATGGCTGTGAGTAATATTCCACTGTCTGAATGTACCATAGTTTATCTATCCATTCATTTACTGAAGGGCATCTTGGTTGCTTCCAAGTTTCAGCAATTATGAATACAGCTGTTATAAACATCCATGGCCAAGTTTTCGCATGGACATAAGCTTTCAACTCATTTGAATAAACACCAAGGAGTACAATCACTGGATTGTAAAGTAAGAGTATGCTTAGTTTTGTAATAAACTGCCAAACTGTCATCCAAAGGAATTGTACCATTTAGCATTTCCACCAGCAATAAAGGAGAGTTCCTGCTGTTCCACTTCCTTGCCAGCATTTGGTATTGTCAGATGTTCTGGATTTGGGCTATATTCTAACAGGTTAAGACTCAGTTTTCACATCTGTAAAGCAGAACTAGCAACAGTGCCTAATTTTTATCCATCCATCCATCAGTGGACACTAGGGTTGCTCCCACCTTATGGTTATTGTGGATGACACTGCTGTGAACTTGAGTCTACGAATGTGCTGTGCTGTGCTTGGCACTCAGTCGTGTCTGACTCTTTGTGACTCCCTGGACTGTAGCCCGCCAGGCTCCTCATCCATGGGGATTCCCCAGGCAAGACTACTGGAGTGGGTTGCCAGTTCCTCCTCCCAGGATCTCCGTGACCCAGGGATTGAACCCACATCTCTTTGTATCGCCTGCATTGGTAGGTGGGTTCTTTACTGTCTGACCCACCAGGGAAGTAAGCCTATGAATACCTCAACTCTTTTGGCTATATACCCAAAGTGGAATTACTGGATCATATAGTGATTCTAATTTCAACTTTTTGAAGACTGCATCAGGGACTTGACATGAACTATTCTAGTTCTTACCACAGATTCTGCAACGAGGGCACTGTCATACCTATTTTGCAGATAAGGAGCTGAGGCCTGCCACCACCCAGCAAATTGAGAGCCTGAGCTCAGATCTAAATGTGCCCAGCTTGAAAGCTCCAGCTCTTTCCTTGAGGCAGCTCTGTCTCTCGCCATAGGTTTGTGAAGGGTATTTTGAGAATTTGGCTTCCGTTCTTAACTCACCAGCTAAACCAAAGCACAACCTTGAGTGAATCCTTTATCACTTTGAATCTCAGGGTCTCAGTCCATCCCGGCTGCTGTAACAGACTCCTATAAACTGGGTGACTCTAACAACAAACATCCTTTAGGGATCTGCTTGTGATAAGAAAGAAAGAAAACTGTCTTATTTGCCAAATCAACGTGTTTGTGTGCTCATGAGTGACTTTGGGGTGGCCAGAACCAGATTATCCTGCAGAAGTTCAAAAACCTCATTTGCAGCCTCTTTCATACAGTCTGGCATTTCACACTTAAGGAGCAGAATGGATTCAAATGGCCCACCACACCTCCTTCTGGGTTAGCGGCATGGAATACTTCAGTTGACATTTCTATGTCAATGCCTTTGCTCAAAGCTGGAGCAATTGGTTCTGAACTTCAGGAACAATGATGTGAAATACGTTGTCCTTGCTCTAGAGACTATGTCCCAAACAGACAGACTTACTCTTGGCTCCATACAGCATCCTCCCCGGCCAGCTTAACAGGGGTGGTCCTGCCATTGTTGAGCACATATCTGGCCCCTCCATCCCCCGCTCCTCTACAGACATCTCATCTCTCCCTAACTGGCCAGGGAAGTTGGTACCACACACCCTCAACCTTTGCATCCAGGTAGCAGATACCTCTTCTAGTAGGTTGGGAATTGGTCCCTAGGTAATGTTTCCAAAAACATGGAAGGTGAACAGCATCATGGGGTCAGAGGCTGAGCTCCAGACTCAGTGTCCGGGGTTGAGTCTTGGTTTAGTCTTCCACCACCTGGGGTCCTTATGCACAATTGAATGTCCCTATGGGTGGTGGCAGTAGCGGTAAAAAACCCACCTGCTAATGCCGGAGACTTAAGAGACGTGAATGTGATCCCTGGGTTGGGAAGATCCGCTGGAGAAGGGCATGGCAACCCACTCCAGTATTCTTGCCTAGAGAATCCATGGACAGAGGACCCCAGCAGGCCACAGTCCATAGGGTCGCAAAGAGTCGGACAAGATTGAAGCAATTTAGCATGCACGCACATGGGTGCCTCCACCTCCCCATCTGTAAAATGAAAATAATGATAATAATAACAGCAAACATTTGTTTTTTTTCTTCTCCTCAGCAGATACAGTTCTGAGCACTTTCCATATATCAACCAGCTAACTCTCACACAAGTCAGCACTGCTATTAACCTCCTTCTCCTCCTCCCCTGACTAACCATGAGGATTAAATAAATTTACACCCAGGAAGGAAGTGCCTGGAACAGTTCCTGGCCCACAACACTCAATAAATCTTAGCTATTTTCACATGAGATGACTCTAAAGGTCACATGGATAGCATTTTTGTGTTCATAGAGTGCATTCATAAAATTAAATGCCTATTAGAAAGAAACCACATCTTTTGCCCAAGAGTTCATTGCTATTATTGCCTAAATTAAAGACAAGAATGGGACGACCCAGAGGGATGGTATGGGGAGGGAGGAGGGAGGAGGGTTCAGGATGGGGAACATATGTAAACCTGTGGCGGATTCATTATGATATTTGGCATAACTAATACAATTTTGTAAAGTTTAAAAATAAAATAAAATTAAAAAAAAGAATGGTATTTAAATAAAAATATAGAGTAAATTTAAAAAAAGATTCATTTTGATATTTGGCAAAACTAATACAATTTTGTAAAGTTTAAAAATAAAATAAAATTAAAAAAATAAAAAAGATTGAGTAAACAATAGCATAGACTCTAAAGTGATTACAGTAAAAACCACTAAGGCGGAACATAAATGCCCAAACTTTGGGAAATACTGCTCTAGACCCAAAACTGTGTCTGTTTTTAGCAGCTGTCTTCCCTAATCTCCTTTATTCCAAATTCCCACTTCTGTCTAGTTCCCTAGTCAAGAAAGAAGTCCTATTATCTCCCTAAAACAGCCTGTCCTTTTCAGCTCCTGCTGTTTCCAGGGTCAAATCCATGCCTTCAGAAAGAGGCAAAGGGTGTCTCCCACTCTAATGAGGTGAGCTGGAGGGAGCTCCCCTTAGACCACACCTGTCAGGCAGGTGAAGATAATTACATGGGTGAAGAGATACCCCTGTCCCACTAATGACAGGGCACTGGCCAGCCAGAAGCCTTAATGGCTCCTCTGGCCCTTTAACTCCACTCCTCATTTAACCCATAACAAGTCCCTTCTCCAGGAAATTGGAAGGCACTTGAGCTGTTGACAAGTGCTCTTGGAGACAGAGGGAAGGGCTTGGCTGGGCTGGCAAAGCTGTCTCAGCAATATTTACAAACAGGTAACCCTTTAGCTTTTCATTAAGGTGTTGAATCAGGAGGGAGCTGTTGAGGCTCTAGTAGGTCTACAGAAAGAAGTCTTGGTCACGTGTTTGCTTTCTTGTGAAGAAAAGCACATGTCTGTCCCAGTCAGCTCAGACTTCCTCGTGGACTGACCAGGAAACCAGGGTGGGTAGCTGTATTTCCTGGGACCTGCCTAGCCTTGTAGCTGCCAGACTGCTCTCTTTCAAATGCATTCAACATCACCTTCACAGATTTAGTTTCATTCCCAGAGGAAAACATGTATTGAGAAACAGAAATAGCTTTATTTTTAAAGGCTTCCAAACCTTGTGCCCCCAAAACTAGAATCCCTGGTCTCTTTGGTCTGCAGTCTCCCCATGCTTTGCTATTGTTTTCCCTTCTCCCAGGGGCACTACTGTGATTCCTCTGAGTGATTACTCTGCCTTCAGTAGTCCCTGTGTCTTGAAATTCAGACCCATGTGTTGGCAGCTTATGAGATACCAAAGACTCAGCTAAGAGCTTTTCAAACATCATCTCATGCAAACTTCACAATGAGCCTGTGAGTTTGGGTTTATTTTTTTCTGTGTTATAGGAAGTCACTTAATAGGAAGTCTGGAGTTAAAGTCAGGGCTGGTTCAGTGGTTCCAGCTGTCATCTGTCTTCCTAGTTTTCCATCTTTGCTCACTGCCATCCTTCTCCAAGGAAACAGAGGTTCAAAGGGTTTAAGCCAGGGCTCCCAACCTCTAGGCCACAGACCAGAGCCAGTCTGGGGCCTGTTAAGGAATCAGGACGCACAGCAAGAGGTGAGTAGCAGGCAAGCAGGCAAGCTAGCGAAGCTTCATCTGCCGTTCCCCATCACTTGCATTACCACCTGAATCCCCCACCCCATGCCTTCCATGGAAAAATTGTCTTCCAGTCCTTCCAGTGCCAAAAAGGCCGGGGACCACTAGTTTAAGTAATTTGCCACCAATCACAAAGCTAGTTAAAAAAAGGGATGGGATTTGAACCCAATACTTCCTACCTCCAAAATTCTTTTCTGGAATTTCTGTAGGGATGGAGTAGGGGAGGGGATGACAGGGATATATCTGCCCAGCCCCAGCTCAAGTCCCCCACACAGGGAGGATTTGGACCAGCAGCTGTTAATAGGAGCTGGTAGACGCGGGAGGAGAAGCATCCGGGACCCTCACCTCCTGGGCATCGGCTCCACCTCTGCCTGATGCCAGTCCTGTTCTTGCAACTCTTACCAACCTCCTTACCCAGGACTTCAACCTCCACACCCACCTCATGCAGAGCTGTCAGATTTAGGGAAAAAACAAGACAAAACAGAATGCTCAGTTAAATTTGAATTTCAGATACACGAAGAATTTTTTAGTGTAAGTATAGACATCCATTCAACAGAATAACAGGCAGGTTGGCAAAGATGATTCATTAAAATAATAATATCACAGTTCTCTGATCTCCCTAGAAACAAACTATGTAAGCATAAAACATTATGACTAATATACTATTATCACTTTATGCTTATATTTGAGATTACCCTAATCTTAATACTAAAATGATTTAGGTGTTAACCAAAGACATAAGTATTAATATTAGACACAGAGGGTGAGATTTTAAAGACCATAACACAGATAAGTTATTTTGCAATACAGCACTAAGAAACAAAGCCAGCATAAATACATATTCTTTTTTGCATTATGATTTACTGCAGCTGGAAGTATAAAAGAAAGTGTTTGAAGTTATCTTATAAAACATTCTTAAATATCAAAATTTGAACAAAAAGGTGTTAAATGTGATCAACCTCACCAATACCAAAAAATTAGAACAAAAATTATTTCTTTTTATTTATTAGATGAATACATGAATCAAAAAATTGAATAAACCATCCTGACAATGGCTGGTGTTGTGATGGAGGTGGGTAGAATGTGGCAGGGTTCTCACATTCAACCCTAAAAGGAGAAAATATCTCTACTTTTCTCAACAGCAGTTCAGCAAAATACATCAAAAGTCTTCGAAATGGGCATACACTCTGACTCAAAGTTTCTTCTAGGAATTTGTCCTAAGAAAATAACTTGGATGGGTGAAAAGATTTCACTACAGAGATATCCACTGTAGCACTGTTCACGTGGACATATTGTTGAGTTGGCCAAAAAGTTCTTTCAGTTAATGAATACACTGTTCAGCAAAGTTCTGGGTGAAAATGAAAGATGTGTCTTTTATTGTTTACTTAAAATTAAACAAACTTTTTGGCCAACCCAGTATTATATACCATTACAGTTTAATTATAGGGCTTCCCAGGTTGCTCAACAGTAAAGAATTTACCTGCCAATGCAGGAGACGCAGAAGACCTGGGTTCAATTTCTGGGTCCATAAGATCCCCTGAATGGGGAAATGGTAACCCACTCCAGTATTCTTGTCTGGAGAATCCCATGGACAGAAGAGCCTGGTGGGCTACAGTCCATGGGAAAGCAAAGAGTCGGACACGACTGAGCACACACACACACACGCCTATATGGTTTAATCATATATGCTATTGTTAGTAATATATATACACATATGTGTGTGTAAATATACATGCACACAAATGAGGGAAGAGAGAAATGAATTTTGGCATATGTATTCAAAGGCAGGCATTTTAAGTGATGTTATAAAGAATATTTCAAGATAAAAAAGTGTTCATGAGTACCTTCCTTCTTCCTTGTGTGGACATGAGGCTAGAGGTGAAATAGCATCTTGCAACCATGAGGTGATAAGCATGAGAACCAAAGGCACCCACTGAGGGAGAGAGGAGGAGAGATGAAGGACCAGAAACACTAACAGCGGAGCTGTTACACCAGGCGGAGCTTCAGCCCCAAACTCCTTGTGAAGTGATTTGCCCTTTCTCACTTGGCGCTTTTATTTCTCCTTTCAACAAAAAATATTGCATACCTAGGATATTAATAACTTTAAAATGTACAAAATATATGTAAAGAAAACATTTTAATTTTATTGAAGGACACAAAAACTTGAATTTATATTTTCACCCAGTCTTCACAAAGATGCTTCGGATGGGTATTATTTCATCTTTTTACACCTGGAGATCAGGTAAGTGGCTCCAGTCCCCAGAGTGGCAGAGCTCAAGTTCAAACCTGGGTCAGCCAGAGTCTCACATTGGTGCTCTGTATGGTAATTTACACTGGCTGGAAGGAACTGATTAACAAAATAACAAAATGTGATTTCAAGTCTTCCTTTGCCCCAAATTATTCCGTCATGCACATGCACAGTGACAGACTCACAATTAACAGGAGGTTTCCCTTTTGGTTGTAAACACAATATGAATCTTGTATTTGCGACAAGAACCATCCAACGCTGAAAGGAAATTTAAAGGTTTTTAGAGTTAATGTTGATAAGATTCTAAAAGGGTGATTGATAAAGAAGTTTCTCAGGACCTTTGCACTTGCCCTTCTCTCTATCTGGAAAGATTTCCTCCTAGATGTTGGTGTCACTAGCTTCTTAACTTCTTCAAGACTTTGTTTAAACATTGCCTTCACAAAGAGTTCTTCCCTGATCATCCATTTAAAACCATAACTTCTCCTGACTTTACTAGACAGTGTATTAAAAAGCAGAGACATCACTTTGCTGACAAAGGTCTGTATAGTCAAAGCTATGGTTTTCCCTGTAGTCATGTATGGATATGAGAGTAGGACCATAAAGAAGGCTAAGCGCCAAAGAATTGATGTTTTCGAACTTTGGTGCTGGAGAAGACTCTTGAGAGTCCCTTGGACAGCAAGGAGATCAAATCAGTCAATCCTAAAGGAAATCAACCCTGAATATTCATTGGAAGGACTGATGCTGAAGCTGAAGCTCCAATACTTTGGCCAACTGATGCGAAGAATCGACTCACTGGAAAAGACCCTGATGCTGGGAAAGATTGAGGGCAGGAGGAGAAGGGGACAGCAGAGGATGAGATGGTTTGATGGCATCAGATGGCATCACTGAATCAAGAGACATGAGCTTGAGCAAACTCCAGGAGGTAGTGAAGGACAGGGCAGCCTGACGTGCTATATAGTCCATGGTGTCTCAAAGAGTTGGGCATGACTTAGTGACTAAACAGCAACAACAATTAGTTCTTATCACCCTATATTATACTATACAATTTACATGTTTATTTTACTTTATTGTCTCCTCCTTACCCTCATCCACCCCCCAAAATATTAGCTCCAGATTAGAAGCAAGATTTTTGTCTGTTTTGCCACCAGCACCAACAACAGTGCTTTGCATGCAGTTGGCACTCAATGTTTGTTGAATTAATGTATGAACAAATGAAACCAGAAACACACAGTGTAAGTACCACTCAAGTGCTGGCAAATTAAAATCTTGCTCATGGTCATCTCAAGATGGAAGTGGGGAGAGACAGAAGGAGAGAGGAATACAGATAGACTGATTGGATGAGAATTATAGTTTATTCTATCTGCTTTTGCACTTTATGTAAATGACACATTCTTTTTTACATGTCCTTTTGTGACTTGCTTCTGTCACTCATATTCTGACTGTAGGATTTATCTGTGTTATCATGCCAGATGTAAATTACATATATTTTTACTGCTGTATGAAATGCCATTGTAAGAAGAATATAAAATGTATTCTACTTTTTCAGACATTTGTGGTGATTCCAGTTGGGGGTGTTTTGATCTGTCCTAGTGTAACCATTCTCATCCAAGTTAGAGGTGGACATGTGTAAGAATTTCTCTAGAAGGCGGATAATAGAATTTCTCTATTTTGCTGCTGCTGCTGCTAAGTCGCTTCAGACGTGTCCAACTCTGTGCGACCCCATGGACTGCAGCCTACCAGGTTTCTCCGTCCATGGGATTCTCCAGGCAAGAACACTGGAGTGGGTTGCCATTTCCTTCTCCAATGTGTGAAAGTGAAATTTGAAAGTGAAGTCGCTCAGTCGTGTCTGACTCCTAGAGACCCCATGGAGTGCAGCCTACCAGGCTCTTCCATCCATGGAATTTTCTGGGCAACAGTACTGGAGTGGGGTGCCATTGCCTTCCAAACTGTTACCCTAAGCAGTTGCACTAATTAACACTCCCATCAGCAAAGAATGGTGTCATTGATTCTCCATATCCTTGCCAATGCTTGGATAAAGGCTGCCGCCGGAATTTTTGCCATTCTCTGGAGAGTAAAATGGTATTTCCCTCTGGTTGTGTTTTGAATATCCCCGATTACAAATGAGGTTGAGAACCTCTTTTTCAGATACACTTTTTGTTTTTTCTTCCTTTTGCTAAAAGGAAACAGTCCACGTGGGTATTGGAACCAGGTACATATCACAGAGACTGGTGACGAAATAAGGACCCGGGATTTCAGCCCATAAGAGATGAGGAGCTGGAACTGAGCCCATTCCCAGGTAAACACAGAAACCATGAAGTCTCTGAAACAGGCAGCAGCAGAAGTCCTTTTATTGGCCAGGTATGCAAAAAAGGAATCTGACAATCTTTCAGGGCCTAAAAAGCAAAAGAATGAATTCTAAAAGAATTCTAAAATGAGCAGAGCATCAGCACTTGGCCACACGCACAGGCATCTGATCTGAATCCACACTACCAATAAGATATAAAAACCCAGCCTGAGAAACTACCATAAAAATAGTCTGGGCTCCATAAAATCCCAACCAAGTACATGTGTTTCATGGAAAACCACTCCCACTGAAGATAAGCTCATCAAAAAATGTACTAATCACATGAAGTAAATAATATGTGATGGGAGAAAATCAGCAAACACAACAAATGCAACAAAAATTCAGAACCAAAAACTACAAATATGAAGCAATCCCAAAGAGACCTTAAAATCATAGCACCCAGTATAACATATTGCAATAATATGAGTGAATAAAATTATAAAAGTAAGAAAGAAAATAAAATGAAGGAACATGACACTAAGGAAGGGATAGTGAAACATTTTTAAGAAGTTCAACTGAGCTCATGGAAATAAAAAAAAGTCATTAAAATTAAAAATTCAATAGACACTCATCTGAAGAGAGAACTAATGAATCGAATGATTGATTTGAGGAAAGCATCCAAGTGCAGCAATAAAGAGGTAGAGAGAATGAAAGAAATAAAGAGATGCACAAATAGAATGAAGAGGTTCAGCATACACTTAATGAGTCCCAGAGAAAGGAGCGAGCCAATAGGAGATTCTACTAGGAGTCCAGGTCAAATTATTATACATGAGAGAGCAGACAAAGGTATTTTAATCATAAAACATATATTTTAGACTTTTATGTCTAAAATAATTTACCATAACATTCCCTCACAAAAGTAATACCAAAGGTGACATCTTAGCAAAAAAGAAACTCAACCCAGAAGAAAGGGGTGAGATGCAAAAAAGCAATGGTAAGGCAAGGAACTGATAAAAATGTTAATACATCTAAATAATACTGACTGTAAAATTATAACAATAATGATAATCAACTAGGAGGTTGTTGTTTTTTTTTCAAGATGGAACTAAAATATTACCCAGGCTTCCCCAGTGGCTCAGCGGGGAAAGAATCCACCCGCAATGCAGGCAACACATGAGACGCAGGTTTGATCCTGGGTGGGGAAGATCCCCTGGAGGAAGAAATGGCAACCCAGTCCAGTATTCTTGCCTGAAAAGTCCCATGGACAGATGAGCCAGGCAGGCTACAGTCCAAAGGGTTGCAAAGAGTTGCTCGTGACTGAGCAACTCAGCACACAATATGTTACCCAACAATAACATAGAAGCTGTGAGAAGGTTATAGAAGTTAAAGAACTCTGAGTTCCTTGTATTGTCTGAAAAAAAAAGGAAAAAATAATAGACATATAGAGAGATACTATCTTTAATCATGCTGGCTAATGATTAACCACCAAATGAATAGAATTGTATGTATAACTTCTAAACAGGTGAAAGGGAAAGAGGTAGGTGGAGAAGCAAAGAAAAAATATGATAAATAGAAACAAAAAAACATAAATTAAGCTAGTAAAAACAAGTCTACAGTTATCAGTAATCATAGCAAATACAAATGACTGTAGAGAAACCCTCCCACATATGCCCAAGAAAAAATATGCTAGGCTGTTCATCACAGTATTGCTTGCAAAAGAAAAAAGTTAGTAACAACCCAAAGTTACCATCCTTAGGAGACTAGATAGATACATTGTGGTATATTTATAAACTGGAACTTTCTAGAAGAGTTAAGAATGAATGAGACTGATTTATGTATGAAGCCAATTTTCATGTATCAACATGCATAGGGCTCAAAAGCATACTAATAAATGGAAAAGGCAAGTTTTATACAGTATTTACAGTATAATGCCATTTGTTTAAATTGTTTAAACACTTAAAGAAGGCTATATAGTGTTGATAAATAGTTAAACTATAAAAACATGGATGGGAAGGATACACATGCTTTTGGTAATGGGGTGGGGGAAATCCTAAGAAAACTTCAACTATATCTTTATTATTTTATTTCTTTAAAAATCTCTGAAGCAAATATAGCAAAAGGTTAACTATGTGTATATTCCAGTTGAAGGTTTATAACACCTTCTGTAACTTTCTGAATATTTGAAAATATTCCATAATAGAAAATGCATCATTGACTCAAAATATCATACAACCAGGCTTTCCAATAATTAAATTTACATTTAATTTCATTAAAATTTCAGTTTCTCAGTCACTAGCCATGTTTCCAGTGCCCAGTAAGCACAGGTACTACACTGAGCAGTGCCATTGGAGAACATTTCCATCATAGTAGAAAGTTCTCTGGGGAAGTTATAGAGCCTCAAGACCCCCCTGGTTCATATTACTTCTCATTATTCAATACTGTGGGTAGATATTGATGATAGTAATATGCAAAATGAAGCACAGAACATAGAGCATAGCTCTATACCCTTATGGGAACTTGGTCAAGTTCTACTGTTGTGTTGCTGCTGCTGCTGCTAAGTCGCGTCAGTCGTGTCCGACTCTGTGCGACCCCATAGACAGCAGCCCACCAGGCTCCCCCATCCCTGGGATTCTCCAGGCAAGAATACTGGAGTGGGTTGCCATTTCCTTCTCCAATGCATGAAAGTGAAAAGTGAAAGTGAAGTTGCTCAGTCGTGTCTGACTCTTTGCAACCCCATGGACTGTAGCTTACCAGGATCCTCTGTCCATGGGATTTTCCAGGCAAGAATACTGGAGTGCATTTCCATTTCCTTCTCCAGGGTATCTTCCTCACCCAGGGATTGAAACCAGGTCTCCTACATTGTAGGCAGATGCTTTACTATCTGAGCCACCAGGGAAGAAATAAGGGGCTTCCCTGGTGGTCCAGTGGTTAAGACACCACACTTCCACGGCAGAGGGCACATGTTTGATCCCTGGTCTCTAGTTAGGGATCCTGCATGCTGTGCAGTGCAGTCAAACGAGTCAAAAGAAGAAAGTGAAGGAATGAGTTGTTCCACTGTGACCCAAGGCTGAAGATAATGCTTATAGAGCAGAAGAGCAAGCACAGCAGATGTGTGTCCCCGTGGAGTGGGAGCTACCCTTTATTGAACAACTCCTTTCTTTTAGCAGTCATTCAGTTACCTCTCGTTCAGTCCGCCCAACAACTCTGCAAAGCAGGCATTCCCACTCCTAACTTATCAAGAAAGCAAGGTGCAGAAAGGTGCAGGGTCCTCTTCAAGGCCATCAGCTAATGAACTGAGTGTACTGGCTTCAGTTTCATGCCCTTTAACCCACCTGCTCTGACTGACAGGTGAAAACAACCTCTAAGGTTCTTTCCAGGGTCTCCTGATCAATGATTGCACCCTGTCACTCAGTGGGAAGAAGAAAGTCAAAAGGAAGTCAGCGAAGGCCGTTAAGCTGCTGATAATTAAGGGATTAGAGCTGTAAACCACAATGAGCATCATTTCATGAGTCTCTTTTTATTACTTTCAAGTTTCATTCACTTGATGAGGTATTGGGAGAGTAAAACTCATCCAAAAGGCCTTCCATTCCCCTCAGTACCCAGGAAGCAGCGACAACTTCATCACTATGCTTTGTGGACAGATTAAGTACTAAATTATGAAACTAATCTGCTCTGATAGCAGGAATAATGTCAACTTTGATAAAGCTTTGCACTCTAGGAAGATTGCTTTCAAAATGACTCAATGCATAATTTAAGAATTGATTTTTCTGGCAGAGACACTAAAGAATAAAAGATACTGTCTCCCAAGATAATCTTTGGAGGAAAGTTTTCCTTCTTCTCCAAGACCTTTATTTCACCTTGCTTTGATGGGGTGGATTCCACCATTTGACCTCATGAGTGCCCGATGGACCAGAGATTTACAGCTTTTCAAGTAAATGCTGTTTGTTCTGGTGTGAAGATCTATGTCCCCACCCCTGTTCTGGGCAGCAAGAGAAAGGATGCTTCTCTTAGGCTTGAACCTAGGCCAGGCACTAGGACTGCAGAAGTCAAAGGGATGTGGTCTTTCCCCTGGCAGAACTTAAGAGCTTGAGGCAGCAAAGAGAAGCCAACATAAGATGAGACATGGAGCCCAGAGGAGGGACTCTTACTTCACCCTGGGGTGTCAGAGATGCTTCTCAGAGAAGTCAGGGAGGCATTGTTGTTGTTGTTTAGTCACTCAGTTGTGTCTGACTCTTTGCGATGCTACGGACTGGTGCCCACCAGTCTCCTCTGTCCATGGGATTCTCCAGGCAAGAATACTGGAGTGGGTTGCCATGCCCTCCTCCAGGGGATCTTCCCAACCCAAGGACTGAACCCCCGTCTCCTGCATAGGCAGGTGGATTCTTTACCAATAAGCCACCAGGGAGGCATAGGGAGTGCAAAGTCCAGGAGGAGAGAGACAGCATGGCACCTTCAGAGAACTTCCTGCAGCCAAGCCAGCCTGGAGCATAGGATGTGAAGAGTCAGGCAGAGGCCGCATCATAGAGAGACCTCTAAGCATGGGAAGAAGCTTGGTCTGTCTCCTGAGAGCTTTGGTGCAGTCCTCTTTGGATGGGACCTAGGAATCTGAATTTTTAAACAAATCACCCTGTGGAAGAGGACTCCATTTTTCTGACCTCTTGTTTCCATGATCTCCCTGCACTAGGCCAGTACAGAACCAGTGCTTCATTTTTATAAGAAATAATTTGTAACTCTGCCTTTCCTATTTTGATACAGAATGCACAGGTAATTTAACCTACCTAAGGAAAAAAATTTAATCACCCTAACTGTAATGTTGGGCTTCTCCCGTGGCTCAGATGGTGAAGAATCTATCAGTAGTGTAGAAAACCTGGGTTTGATCCCTGGGTCAGTAAGATCCCCTGGAGAAGGGAATGACTACCCACTCCAGTACTCTTGCTTGGAGAATTCCATGGGCAGAGGAGCCTGCTGGGTTACAGACCATGGGGTTGCAAACAGTCGAATAAGTACTTTCACTTTTTTTCACTGTCAACTTTCATGTTAGGGATAAAAAGAGGGTAATTTTTAAGTAAATACTTAAATAAATGCTAATAAATAAAATTTATAAGATGCATTTTAATATGTAAATATTTGGGCACAAATTATCAGAAGCCAAAAGGGAGCCATCAGCTGCTTGTACTTACTCTGTGGAAACACAGAGTATGCAACAGCCACAGATACTGGCTGATACAGTGGTGACCATGGCAATATTGTATCAGTGATGAAAATACTATGAGTCATTATCATCAGTGACATAATTTTATGAAATATTAGCAATCTTCATCTAAGTTCTCAATCCACCAAAGGATAATCAACACTCAAGTCTCATTTAGTATAAAATGTCTATCAAAACTCTGTAAAAGGACTTCCTTTTGGAAAGACAGAGTCTTGGTCCAGATGTGGCTAATTAGAACCATCACTCACCTGCAAGATTGTCTGGTGGAATGCTGGAGATTTATGCAGAATTAGGCAAGTTCTTTACTACAGAGAATGGGTCCATGTATGGCTATGCCTAGCATCACCGATGGCACCCCACTCGAGTACTCCTGGAAAATCCCATGGACAGAGGAGCCTGGAAGGCTGCAGTCCATGGGGTCCCTGAGGGTCTGACATGAGTGAGCGACTTCACTTTCACTTTTCACCTTCATGCATTGGAGAAGGAAATGGCAACCCACTCCAGTGTTCTTGCCTGGAGAATCCCAGTCCCGGCGGAGCCTGGTGGGCTGCCGTCTATGGGGTCACACAGAGTTGGACACGACTGAAGTGACTTAGCAGCAGCAGCAGCAGCAGCAGCATCACTGGCCCCCATCTATTAAATGCTTTAGTACCCCATAAATTACAAAGAACCAGGGAACAGGACTACTCTTTTCAGTGGAGGGTAACTTGCCTAATCTCTGTTTTCACCTCTTCCAGCCTCTTCCCCTTGGGAGGAGAAGTGACTTATTCTCTGACACCTTTGGGAGAATATCACCCCTTCTACCTTCTCCTTTGGAAGAATTCTGGACAGCTCTCCAGCCAGGCAGAAATGCTTGTATATGTCCACTGAAGACCGGGACTGGTGAGTAAGTTAATTGGGAAGAAAGCAAGCCCATTTGGCTATAGATTTAAAGCTAGTAATGAAGCTGACTTTTTCTTCCCTGTCTCCTGTGTCTCATGTCTCAATTGCTTGAAAGAATTATCGGGATGTTCCTCACTGTCCTCTGCACTCACCACATTTGGAGGAAGAAGAGTAAGTGATGTTTACTCCTGGAAGGATGAGACCATCCAGTGCAAGTAAGTAGAGGGAGAGATGAAGAGGCCAAGTCTGGAAAACCTAGCCTTCAGGGGTGTGGTTCGCACACTGTACTTCCCAGAGCACCGGGGTCTAGAGAGGTCCCTTCAGGGCTTCTGGGAGAGGAGACCAGGGAGCAAATCACCACTAGCTCCCAGAACTACCACCTCTGTTTCAACCACAGCAGTTGTGATTCTCTGCTCTTTATATGAGGCTTGCTGCTGCTGCTGCTAAGTCACTTCAGTAGTGTTCCGACTCTGTGAGACCCCATAGATGGCAGCCCACCAGGCTCCCCCATCCCTGGGACTTTCCAGGCAAGAACACTGGAGTGGGTTGCCATTTCCTTCTCCTTAGGTATACATAAATTTCACTTGTTAAAAAAAAAAAAGTTTCCACTGCAAAAAACATAAAATAGCTTGAAAACCAGTAATATAAAGAATGAACATAGAAAAGAGCAATTCACAAAGGGGAGTGCGGACGACCTGCCAAAAACACAAGAGGAAGGAGGAATGTTTGCAGACTAGGAAGACTCAGAAATGGAAATTTTCAAGAGGGAGGGACAGACAAAGGCACCCCAGGCTGGAGGGAAAGCATGTACGTGGTCTGTGGACAGAAGAGTGACCAGTGGGTCAGTTGACACTGTGATCCTGGCAGAGGGCTGAGCACCAAGCCCACATGGCCGTGGGTGAAGAAGTGAGTTAAGAAGCGAAGAAGGTTAGACAGTGTGGACCTCACCGTACAGAAGGTGATAGAAAGGAAGGTATCGTTTCCCAATGCCTTCGAGCTGTCAAATGGATCCACACACCAAGGAAATTCAGTCTCTGCAATGTGCTGGGCAATTAAGTGTGCTTCATGGTAGAAAGGGAGAAATCCTTCAAATAGAGTGGCAGAAATAGGGGCAGCAGAGGCAAGCGGGAGTGACTACCAAGACATGTCCTAGGCGTCTTTCCTGGAAGGGCAAGGTGGGGCTTTTTTGTTTCTGTTCTTCCATGTTAAAGAGAACATTCATCTTTCTAGGAAGTCCAGGTGTCAGGTAGGAGCTGCCGTTAACAAGGCCTCCTCTGTCTCTAGCATAGTGACGACTGTCAGACCAGCAGGGGAGAATGGCTCTCCCTTCCCCCATATTCCATGTCCCGCTGGCAGCAAGGACATACACGTTATGGACTGGCTGCCTAATGGTCCCTGGAAGTCAATGATGTGACACCTTAGTGTTGGGGACCTCAGAGGGACCGCTGCCTTCCTGCTTAGGGAAAAACACTGGAAAGAATCAGAAAGCAACAGCTAGACAGAACAAAAACTTCTGAGGTGAAGAAACACTGGAAAAGCAGTAGAGGAAAAAATTAAGACTCTCACGTGTCATTTCACTAAGGGCAGTTCTGACATTCAAATTATGTTTGACCTCCTCACACAAGGGCACGGAAAGGAGACAGAAACGTTTGCACGGCCTTCTGAACTCTGCAGGAGAAACGACCTCCAAGAGGCACTTTAGACCACTAGAAGGAACCAAGGTCCCTGCTTTCTAGCCCCGGCTCTGATCTTACGCGTGACCCTGCTCTCCACCAGTTGTGTTTTCTGAAATCTTTCTTCACTCAGCAGCAAAACTGCTTTTATAAACCTAATTCATTAGTGCTTGCCATGGTTCTTGGCTGCTTAAGGGCAGGTGAGAAAATGTGTCCAGGTCCTTAATCAGGTTTAGTTCTCACAACAGCCTTGAATAACCTCATTACCCACTTTATAGATGGGAAAACAAAGGCCTGGAGAACACAGGTCACTGGCGCAAGGTCTCTCAGCAGATAAGCAGCAGAGCTAAGTCAAGAAGAGAGAAATATCTGGCTTTAAAAAAATGAGAGGAAATTGAATGATAAAGGGATAATGAACTAACATTACTATATATTTTAGAAATGTAAAGTCCCACTTTGAGGCTTTTGTGTTCTTTCCCTGTTTTCTCTCAGGGTTGCTTTTTGTCCACATGAACTGAACTGAACTGAACTGAACTGCTAGTCAGATAGTCCTGTTCCTGGTGGGAGATTTAATGTTCAAAAAGTGGTAACTAGGCAAGTTCTGGCATGTTAAGCAGTGCAAAATTGATAAATCTTAAAGTATCCAGAAGATATTAAGTGGAGAGCAGGTGAAAAACACCATCTTGTGTTTAAATAAATTTTTATATGCTCACCAAAATGGAATGCAACACAATCATTAAAAACATGATATGAAGGAGTTGCAAATGGCATATTACAAGACTAAGTGGGAACAGATGTGTGCATGTATAATATTAACAATAATTGACTTTGGAAATGGGATTGTGGATAATTTTTTTCTTCTTTTTTATTCTTTCTTGTGTTTCCCAGATTCCTTCAATTAGCATTTATGATTTTTAGAATTAAAACATAAGTCAAACTTTCTATTGTTTTTGAGCACTTGCCAAAATCAAGCCACTGGAGTTCATCTTTCTGGAGGACACAGCGTTCGAAAGCTCAGGTCATCCTCTCCTCCCATTCTCTGTGGACACCCTCTGCTGACCCCCGAAAAACTACTTAGAAGTAACATCTACCCACTGTTTTACAGAAGTTCTCCATGCATCATCAGAACCCCTCAACAGCTCAGACCCTTTTAGACTCAGAGCAAATTGAGGATTAGAAGGTTATATGGCCTCCCAACGTCCTGTGGCTAAACAAAAAGGGCAGAAATAGAATTAGAACCTTGGGTCATCTATTTCTAAATCCCATGCACCTTCCAGGGCAGCACTCTGCTGCCTGGAAGTTCCTTTCCTTTCAAGACACGTTCTGAGGAAATTCATGGGTCATCAGGAGCCACCGTAATTTGGCCTTAAGGATCTACCACTCTGGTCACAAATAGCCCCTTTGGGGTGTTAACAGATATCCAATGCCAACTTTCCTGGGAAAGAACCTAAATTCTAGAACAGTAGCCACAGCTTCTGGCAAAGCTGAATAAGATCACCAGTAATCCCAGGAACAATTTCCAAAAATGAATTTATTTATGACTTTTTAACTGAGGAGTGGGTTTCCCTTGTGGCTCAACTGGTAAAGAATCTGCCTGCAATGCAAGAGACCTGGGTTGGGATGATCCCCTGGAGAAGGGAAAGGCTACCCACTCCAGTATTCTGGCCTGGAGAATTCCACGGATTGCATAGTCCATGGGGTCACAAAGAGTCGGACACAACTGAGCAACTTTCACTTCACTTCAAACTGAGGAGTAAACAACAGTTGAAATCCAATAGCAACTCAATCATTACTTATAAGGGAAACAAAATCCTTACGATATAATTAATTCCTACACCTCTACCAGGATGGCTAAAATTTTCAAGGCTGATGATACCAAGTGTTGGCAAGCAAGTGGAGCAATGGAACTCTCCAATATCGCAGATGGAAGATTGAACTGGTTCAACCACTTGAACCAGTTTGACATAATGCACTAAAAATAAACATGCTTATCTGAGACCCAGCAAATCCACTCCAAGGTATATATCCAAGAGAAATGAGTGCATATTTTCATTAAAATGTATGTACATGAGTGATAGTAGCAGCTTACTAATTAGTAGCAGAAAACAGGAAATAACCCAACAACCATCCACCAAGAAGTGAATAAGTAAACTATGGGATATCCATGGAATGAAATGCTACACATCAATACAAAAAAGAAAGAATAAAAGACTGATACACAGAGTGACAGGGATGAAATTCATGGATATTATGTTGAATGAAAGAAGCCAGACACAAAAGGTGAGTATATAGCGTATGATACAGTAGTGATTAGGAGACAGTTCATAATAGCTCATGAGAACTGGTTATTATGTTTTCAGGAATTTTGCAAGCTGACTGTTAATGCAACCTTTATTATTAAAAAATAAATTATATAAATACACAACTAGGTAAATTATATTTAAGACTAAGATTATACAAACTCAGAACTCTAACTCCTAATACTCAGAACACTTCCTAATTCTTTTACTACACTTTTAACATTATCTATGTGATTGGGGCTATTTACACCTGTTGTGTCTATATGGTGGAAAAACTATAAAGTTGTGGTCTATTGTACATCTATTCCCAACTCTCTGTTCAAGGACTTCACTGTGATGACTTCAAATCAGTGATGGTGATTGCCAGGGAAATGGGCTACAAATCAGGCTTTTTAAAAAAATGTATTTATTTTAGACAGCCTGTTGTCAAACATTCACTGGCATACCACAGATAAAATTCTATTTTTATGAAACTCAAGGATTCGAGAAACTAATACATGGTTATTAAAAGTCAGAAAGGAGAGCGTACCTGGAGGAGAGGTGTCCTGCCTGGGGTGAGGCAGGGGGAAATGTACATGGTGATGATAAATGTTTTATATTTTGTTCATGGTGGTGGTTCCACGGGTGTAAATATATTAATATGTTTGCATTTTACTATATGTAGGTGATACCTCAGTTAAAAAAATAAATTTAAAAATATTTCCAAAACAGCTATCCTTCTGGGAGCCCCTGCAACAGGAAGGTGAGATCCCCACAGTATCTCCTGTCCTGCCTCTGTGGTTCCGCCTGAGTTTATATGAGACCTTGGAAGGAGAAAGAGGCTTCAGTAACTTTCTCCTGTGATTTCCAGAGAACAAGACCTGAGTTGGATTAATCTTTTAATTGGCCACAAGTCTCCAATATGTTGGGCTTTCCAGGTGGCACTAGTGGGGAAGAACCTACCTGCCAATGCAGAAGTAAGAGACGTGGGTTCGATCCCTGGGTTGGAAAGATTCCCTAGAGGAGGGCATGGCAACCCACTCTGGTATTCTTGCCTGGAGAGTCCCATGGGCAGAGGAGTCTGGTGGGCTACAATCCACAGGGTCACAAAGAGACACATTTGAAGCAACTTAGTACGCAGCACACACACTCCCATGTGTTACAGACAATTTTAAAAATGGCTAATGTTGCTAATGAAGCAGTGTTTTTTTTTAATTTTTATTTTATATTGGAGTATAATTGACAATGTGGTATTAGTTTCAAGTGTACAGCAAAATGATTCAGTTATACATTACTTATTCTTTTTTAAATTCTTTTCCCATTTAGGTCATTACATAATATTGAGCAGGGTTCTCTGTTCTATCCAGTAGGTCCTTGTTGATTACCTATTTTAAACACACAGTAGTGTGCACATGTCCATCCAGAACTCCACATTTATTCCCCACACCACCTTTCCCTTTATGGTTACCAATGGAGCAGTATTCTAAGCGCCTTACCTGCGTTAACTCATTTAAACCCCTCAAAACCTGAGAGGATATCATGACTCCCATTTTTCAGATCAGGCAATGAGGTTAAGGACACAGGTCCAGGTCACACAGCTGGGAACGGCAGAGTCAGGTTTTCCACCCAAGGAACCTATCTCTGAAGGCTGTGCTCATCACGCACCTTTCTGATAATGAATTATCAACATAATCTATTAAGTTGTTAAATAGTTAGCACCCAGATAACATGGCATGCTGCCCACTTCTCATCTCCATTATCTGTTCCTGTGAAAGGAGATGGAAGAAGGTCCAAACACTTGGCCTCAGTGACCAGCTCCCGTTGCCCTTTTGGGAGTGGCAGGCGCATCACGAACTCATCTGGTGTGAAGTTAAACCAAGGGGCAATCGAGGTGGTTAGCTAAAAATGATCCAGAAGGGGAACCTGGACTGGCAGTTTCAGGGGTGCCATCAGCTTAGCTGTGCCTGGTGAAGCCATGTGTTTCATCAGGGCAATGGAAACTCAGAGATCACCCATTACCCCTGAACTTGACAAGCTGTGTCCAGTCTCCCAAGCAAGACAAAGAGTGAGATGCTAATGTGTGAGCTGTTGCCTCTGGAAATGAGAGATCCAGCCCCATCCTGTCTGAACACGTGACTCTCCTCACACACCAATCTGCAGCACGACCCGAGCACAGGGAAATCCCACCACCTCCGAATGAATCCTGGGTGATCTATGGAGTCATGGGTGGGCAAAGCCGGGAGGGGCTGTCTGAATCAGAGAGCCTGTGCTTTTATGGGTGTGAAACCTGAGGCACAGAGAGGGGTTGTGTAAAGGAACACCATGAAATAGATCAGAGAACTCTACCCCCAGCTTGCCATGTGGCCTCCTGCTCTGTTCAAGGCATTTGGTGCCAAAAAATGTTTCTCTGGCATCTCAGATCACACCCTCTGTGTTAGGACCTCTAGCCTCACCAGCGGCCATCTCCACCATGATTGCTTAGTCTCAGTGATGATGTTCATTGAGAGCCTATCTGGTGCCAGCACTGTGCCTGACTGGCTTGTCAGTTGTTGGATCTTACCGGTAAAAGAGCCCTGTCTAGTGCCAGGTGTAAAGGGGGGCTATGGGAGAATGAAGACGGTCCAGAAAAATCTAGGAGAGCAAATCAGTGCCTGCCTCGGGCTGCTGGTGTCAGCAGAGCTCTGAAATGTGACCACAGGGAGGACCACACGTGTCCAGTCCTGGAGAAGAGAGCAGGGCAGAGCCCAGAAGGACCCTGGCCAGGTGAAAGTCCTATCTCCTCTTAGACTTTCTTCAAACCCTCACATAGCCTTTCCTCTTCTTGGATCCTGTCCCTCCTCTTCTCCAGTTCATTCCTAATTCCCTCTCTCCCTTTGAGAGAACAGAAATAAATCAGAGTGACGTGGTGCCAAAGAGGTGGGCTCTGCAGACATACACCTGAGACCCTGACCAGCTTACCTCTTGGTCTCTAAGTGATTGCGATCTATAAAATGGAGGCATTTCATAGGACTCTGAAAGGCTTTGGAAGAGGCTTTGTACATGCAAGTGTACACACACATATACCTTATTTCTGTTAATGTGATAGGCACACTAAGATAAAAAACTAAACAGTCCCCTTTATTATCTCTACCCTCAACCTTTCCTCATCCCCAAAAAGAGAGATCAAGCTTTAAATTCTGCAATTTTCCTCCTGAACCCAACTGAAAGGCATTTGGGACTTTCAGGACCCTTGATCTGCCAGTCTTTACGTAAGATAAGTCCTTCCACCTGGAATTACGTTATCTTCCTTCTTCTTTGGTCTTCCCTGGTGGCTTAGATGGTAAAGAATCTGCTTGCAATGCAGGAGTCCTGGGTTAGCTCCCTATGTCGGGAAGATCCCCTGGAGAAGGAAATGGCTATCCACTCCAGTAGTCTTGCCTGGAGAATTCCATGGACAGAGGAGCCTGGCAGGCTATAGTCCATGGGGTCGCAGAGGGTTGGACACAACTGAGAGACTAACACCTCCTTCTTTACCTGGTTAACTCCTACTAATACATTAGACTCAGATCAATTGTTCCTTCTTCCTAGAAGCCATCCCTTATCTTCCCAAGATACCATCCCCTTCCTAAGGCCCCTGAGCTGACATCTTTCTAGTCATGCCCTTAACCCCTGGGTCTCATGAGAGCATGTTAAGTTACTCCAGTCATGTACAACTCTTTGTGACCCTATGGACTGTAGCTCACCAGGTTCCTCTGTCCATGGGATTCTCCAAGCAAGAATACTGAAGTGGGTTGCCATGACTTCCTCTAGGGAATCTTCCCAACCCAGGGATCAAATCCGAGTCTCTTATGTCTCCTGCATTGGCAGATGGGTTCTTTACCAACTAGTGCTATCTGGGAAGCCCAACCGCTAGGTCACAGCTTCATAATTGGGAGTTTCTGCTCTGTGGCCCTTTAACCCCTGTATTCAGAGTCTAACAGAACATTGGGCAGAGAGCTGATGCCCATGAAGGAATACCCTCAAGTCAGTAACAGGGTAGTAAAATGCACTGATTAAAGTGTTGGTGACTTAAAATCACCTTTCCAGATGATTTTGCTTAAAAGAAAACAAGGAAAAGACAATGCAAAAGGTAAACTGCCAGTGGTGAAATTTCACGAGGATGGGGGTCTTTCCTAAGGCTCGAAAGATAAGATCCAGAATTTTTCCAACTGAAAGGAATCCAAGAGATACTTAAGTTTTTTGTTTGTTTGTTTTGTTTTTTCCCCACCTGTGTTCTCTGCCTAAAGAGGTTCATGGAAAGTAGGGAGCGAGTAGTGAGGAAAGATAAGAGTTGGAGGATAGGACCGCAGACCTCTGTCCCCCAGTCAAGAAAGGAAACTCTGCTACTATTTGTTTCCCAAATAAGGTTTATGTGCAAGATTTTTATATAAAGAACTGATTTCTACTGTGGGAGTTGGGGGGGATTGATCTAGTCCAACTCACCCATTTTATAGATGAAGATGTGAAACTAATGTCAATTTTCCAAAATAACACCATGGTATCCAGATCTTTTGATTCTCCATCTAGTGCTTATTCCAGGAGCTGTGTTAGTCTCCAGAGCAGGCTGTGCACTCAGCTGACCCTGCACCAGGGCAGGAAGAGAGCTTCCTACATGCTCTTCACCTCCCACGCCTCCCCAAATCACCCTCCCCTGAAGGAGAGGAAAAGCTAGGTACCTCCCCAGTGGTCCAGTGGTTCAACATCTGCCTTGCAATGCAGGGGACATGGGTTTGATTCCTGATCAGGGAACTAAGATCCCATGTGCCACAGGGGAGCACCACAACTGGAGAGCCTGCACGGTGCAATAAAAGAGCCCACGTGACCCAACTAAGACTCAACGCAGCCAAATAAATAAACAAATATTTAAAAAAAAAAAGAAGAGAGGGAAAGCTGATTTGGTGAAATCACTGGATCTTGCAAATCTCTTTTTTAGATGACGAAACCAGGGCTCAGATTCTGTAGCTCGTCCTTGGTGGACTCCATGTTGATTCATAGTGAGAAAAAATCCGCCAGCCAAAGTGAGCCCCAGTGAACCCCATGGCTCTTGCCTGAGACTCTTAAAAAAAAGTCTGTGATCACTTGTTCCTCCTGCTAAGATCATTTGGAATAATCCTCTTTTTTTTTTTTTTTTTTAAATTTTATTTTATTTTTAAACTTTACATAACTGTATTAGATTTGCCAAATATCAAAATGAATCCGCCACAGGTTTACATGTGTTCCCCATCCTGAACCCTCCTCCCTCCTCCCTCCCCATTCCATCCCTCTGGGTCGTCCCAGTGCACCAGCCCCAAGCATCCAGTATCATGCATCGAACCTGGACTGGCAACTCATTTCATACATGATATTTTACATGTTTCAATGCCATTCTCCCAAATCTTCCCACCCTCTCCCTCTCCCACAGAGTCCATAAGACTGTTCTATACATCAGTGTCTCTTTTGCTGTCTCGTACACAGGGTTATTGTTACCATCTTTCTAAATTCCATATATATGCGTTAGTATACTGTATTGGTGTTTTTCTTTCTGGCTTACTTCACTCTGTATAATAGGCTCCAGTTTCATCCACCTCATTAGAACTGATTCAAATGTATTCTTTTTAATGGCTGAATAATACTCCATTGTGTATATGTACCACAGCTTTCTTATCCATTCATCTGCTGATGGACATCTAGGTTGCTTCCATGTCCTGGCTATTATAAACAGTGCTGCGATGAACATTGGGGTACTCGTGTCTCTTTCCCTTCTGGTTTTCTCAGTGTGTATGCCCAGCAGTGGGATTGCTGGATCATAAGGCATGTCTATTTCCAGTTTTTTAAGGAATCTCCACACTGTTCTCCATAGTGGCTGTACTAGTTTGCATTCCCACCAACAGTGTAAGAGGGTTCCCTTTTCTCCACACCCTCTCCAGCATTTATTACTTGTAGACTTATCCTTTTAAGTGTTAAGATCTTCCTGGATCCTTGTATCAAATTTAATACTGCCTACTGACTCAGGCCTTCCCCGAGACTGGGCCAAAGAGGCAACACAAATAAAAAGCACAAAGGGTCTTGTCATCCTGGAAGATGTTTTCTTTATTTGTGTCTTCTGGAAACCAGCAGACAGAAGACAATGGTCCTTTAAGGATTTACCACCAACTGGAACTGCAAATTACTCTTGAAAGCCCAAGACAAAACACACCACAGGGGGAACATAAAGAAGAGCTATTTTATTTTATGTGGATTCCGACTCTTAAAGTGCCCTTCCCTCCCGGTAAGATTTTTTGCATTTTTTTTTTTTTTTCTGTGCTCCAATTTGACTGCCTTATTGTTACTGTGGGAAATACAGTCCTATGAACTGAACTCAAATTAGAAGCCAACCTAAACATGCACAGAGGAAAATAATAGTGACAGCTGGAATGTTGAATCCATATAGTCATCGGGGTTCTTATTTCACAGGGGATGAGACTGAGGCACGGAGAAATTAAGCAACTTGTCCAAGGACACACAACTTGTGAGAGGTAGAGCTAGGCTTATAAACCCAGGAAGTCTGGATCAAAAGCCACAGCCTCAATTAATGTGCTACAGAGACTCAACAACAACCATCCATCTGCAGATCAGAGTCTCTGCTGGCACTAAGCAGAACACACAAAAGAGCAAGACAGCTGGCCATCAGGAACTTGGCTGGCCTGGCTGAGAAAGGTGAGCGAACATTCATCTGGTCAGAATCTTATTCATTCTAAACCCTAAGACAGAGCCCCTGGGGTAAGTCAGAGACTTGAGTTGGGAGGAGGGCAGGAGCCATGGCACTGCTGTTTATCTGTTTCAATGCCCAAATTTCCCCTTTTTATAAAGACACGAGTCATATTGAATTAGAGTCCATCTTAATGATCAAATCCTAACTTGATCATCTGCAAAGACCCTATTTTCAAATAAAGCCACATTTACAGGTAATAGGAGTTCAAACTTCAAAGTCTTTGAGGGGACACAATTCATCCCATTGCACGCTCTACGGAATTATGCTGAAGAAGTCAATTTCTTGCTCCAAATCTCAGAACTTGGAGCACTTGGACTCAGCTACCATGGCACCTCTGCCTCACCCGTTCTCCTACCTGGGGAGAACCGTCTTAGCCATAATTTCTAGATGGCTCAGAGAGTCTCTGCCCTCTCCTCTAGGCATTTTAACTTCTATAGGATTTCTTATTTTACTTTTAAAAAATATAGTATTTTATTTATTTTTGGCTATGCTGAATCTTTGTCGCTGCATGCAGGCTTTCTCCAGTTGCAGCGAGGGGAGCTACTCTAGTTAGAGTGCTTGGGCTTCTCATTGTGGCGGCTTCTTCTGTTGCAGGTGGACTCAGTAGTTGTGGCACACAGGTTTAGTTGTCCTGTGGCATGTGGAATCTTCCTGGACCAGGGATCGAACCCATGTCCCCTGCATTGGCAGGCAGATTCTTAACCACTAGATCACAAGGGGAAGTCTTTTATTACCTTTTAAAAATGGTTTTTTAATATATGTACAAGGTCAAGCAACCATCACCACAATTTAATTTTAGAACAATTTTGTCTCCCCTAAAAAAACCTCTTACCCATTAGAAGTCACTCCCTGCTCCCCACCCCACCTCCAGGCAACTACTCATCTGCTTTCTCTCTATGGACCTGCCAAGACCATTCCCAGAACAGAACAGGTTTCTTCATATGCAGCATGTCTACACAGAACAGTGAATCTACCACTTCCTAAGAGGGAGAATCTCCCATTCGATCAATGCAGCTTGTCAAACTGGTTTCCTCTGCCCATCTGTGCACTTGAATTTTTGAATCTGGATGCAGGAATGTGTATTTAAAACTGAATGATGAGAGTCTAATGATTCAAAACAGTTTAGAATCTGGATTCTGTCATTCTTTGTATCCCCCATCCCTCTCAATTCTGTCTCATCTGAGTCTCATTCGCATGTCTTCCCTGCCTGTCTCTCCAAGTCACCCATAAGAATATTGAGAGCCTGCATTCTCAAAGAGGGTGACATCACCCCCAAAGGGGCAGAAAAAACTTACTTTTTTAATGTATAAAGCATAGATGTGCATATTATTTATAAATTGGTATCCAGTATGTCATCTATGGCATTAAAATTTCATAAGAAAAATGGGCACTGGGGAAAATGTCTAATGAGGCTCCTTAAGAAAACAATAATGAAAAATGATAGAGAAACACTGGTCAAAGGTTAAGGCTTAGAGCAAAACATCACCTGAGTCCACTGGAGTTCTCCCAAGAGCTACAGACGCCCATCAGTATGATTAACCAACATCAGCACAGCCCCTCCACACCAACCAGGGCCAGCTAGCCATTTTCAGATAGGCAGGAATCTATAAATGTTCTAATATATTCTAATACATTGTGAGACAATACTTTCAACAACTAACAAAGAGGGCACATAGATTTAGCAAGTCACTTAGCTCTAAATAGCCATTAAATCATTTATCAAGTCATTCATTCAACAGGTACCTATTGAATGCCAACAATATGGCAGGTAATGGTCTAGGAGCTAGGGATACAACAAGCACCAAAATAGTTAGAAATCTCCACCTTCATGGACCTTACAGTCCAGAAAGGTTTGGGGTGAGAGGAAGACAGACAATAAACAAAAAAGTAATTAAACTATAGAGTATTATCGGATGGAGAAAAAAGCCTCAAAAAAGCTATCATCTGAAGAGGCCGATGCAGCAATGAAATTATTCTATACTAAATCAGAATGATGGATACATGCATATAGCATTGGTCAAAACTCATAGACATATACAACACAAAGAGCCCACGTTAAGGTAAACTACAGACAGTAGCTAATAACAATGTATCAGTGTTGGTTCACTCGGACAGGATTGAGCGACTTTCTCTTTCACTTTTTCTTTCATTGGTTCACTGGGGCTTCCCAGATGGCACTAGTGGTAAAGAACGTGCCTGCCAATGCAAGAGACCTAAGAGATGTGGGTTCAATCCCTGGGTTGGGAAGCTCACTTGCAGAAGGACATGGCAACCCAGTCCAGTATTCTTTCCTGGAAAATTCCATGGACTGAGAACCCTGGCAGGCTACAGTCCATAGAGTTGCAAGGAGTCGGACACAACTGAAGCGACTGGGCATGCCCACATTTGTTTGTTAATTGTAATAAATGTACCATACTAAGCAACATGTTAATAATAGGGAAAAGTGTGAGGGTGGAAGTGGAGTGGGTCTATTGAACTCTATGTACTGTCTGCTCAAAATTTTGTATTATTCTGTATCATATACAGAATATAAGTGCATATTCTGTACACTCAACACTCTACTAAATAAAGTGTTTTTTAAAAAATAAAGCTGCAGTTTGAACCCAAACAAAAATACAGAGAAAAGGAAGAGGGCACCTGTACTATGCTTAGAATTGAAAAATTTGGCAAGAAGAGTGAAAAGGAACATGAGGATGAGTGACGTTGACTCTGTCAGGTGAAATGAATCCAGGTGCCAATAGGAATCAGGTGAAATAGTACAACTAGGAAGAAGCAGGAGGGAATCGATTCCAAGAGATGATGTGGAACAATGAGAGCAGAGGAGCTCCAAGAAGCCATGCACAGCAGTTTTGGAAAGACCTTTAATCATAAGATAGAAAAGCCAAAACTCTACTAGAAGAAGGAAAGGAAACCAAGTTGTGATCAGTTTTAAAGGAAAGTTCAGGGCCAGAAACCAGGGAGATGGTAATCAATGCACACAGCAGAATTTAGGAAGTAGGAATGGAGAGGAAATTACATGCAATTTTTAATTCCTTTCTCTCAGACATAATGTTCCGCTTACAAATAATTAGAATTAGTTTTATGAGTTTTCCCAGCTACACTGAACTAAGAAAAATAATAATGAAGACAACGAACAGTTCATTATACCTAGATTAATTCTTCATAGGAATCCAAACAGCTGATAAGTTTCTCACGTGGGAACTTTAAAAACCACAAACTTGCAGGACACAGACATGTGAAGAAAGGAATCAGACCTTGTGGCTACAGGAGTGACTTCAGTGCATGAGTCACGCAGGTGAACTTTGAGTCTACTATCTATACATTCAGAAAATCCCAAGGGGTTGTCTGATATCCAAAAGAGGTAAACAACCCTGCTCCTCTCCTTAGGGCGATTAAAGTCTTAATGGAAAGGCTAGACTTACACAAAATAAAAAGAGCATAAAGCTGATTAGAATACGGTTCCACTGAACATAACACAGAACAGGTGCTGTGGACTGAATGTATGTGTCTCCCCAAAATTCATATGTTGACGTCCTAATCCTCAAGGTCACAGCACTGGAAGTGGGGCTTTGGGGAGGTAATTAGGTTTAGATAAGGTTATAAGGGTAGAGTCCCATGAAGAGATCAGTGCCCTTATAAGAAGTGGAAAAGGGCTTCCCAAGTGGCTCATGATAAAGAATCTGCTTGCCAATGCAGGAGATGCGGGGTCATGAGTTTGATCCTTGGGTTGGGAAGATCCCCTGGAGGAGGAAATGGCAACCTTCTCCAGTATTCTTGCCTGGAAAATCCCATGGACAGAGGAGCCTGGCAAACTACAGTCCATGGGGTTGCAAAGAGTCAGACACAACTGAGTGACTGAGCACACACACAGGAAGTAGAGAAGTTAGTGCTTCCTCTCTTAGCTGTGTGAAAACCTAGCGAAAGGGTGACTGCAAATCAGGAAGAGGCTTCTCACCCAACAGGTTGGCACCTTGATCCTGGACTTCTAGCCTCAGAACTGTGAGGAATAAATATCTGTAGTTTAAGCCACCTGGTCTATGGTATTTTTGTTATAGGAGCCCAAAGAGACTAAGGAGGGGAATAAAAAGGGAGGACAGCTTATATGGGTTCGGTTAAGCTCTAGCTTTCTCTTCAACCAGAGGAAGTTTGTATATTGAGCCAGGAATGGACACTCCTGGGAATCAGGTTGGTGGCAGCAACCAAGAGCCCCAGGGAGATCACTGAGACAAGAGGAATAGTTCTCAAATGAAAGAGGCAACCCTAAACACAGAACAATGTAAAGTGTATTCTCCTCTTGTCACCTTTAGCCAAGTTTCTACCCAGGGGCCCTCATTCTTCCTCTGCCCTTTAAGGTCAAGTTCAAGTTCCATCTCTGTAGAGAAACCTAATATTAACCTCATTTTCCTTAGAATTCCAGGGACACACATGATCTATTCCATTTACTTAGCATCCTTGAATGCAGTATGGTGTGGTGGGCAATTCTGAATTGGCAGTAAATCTGGGTTTCAGTGGAGATTCACCTCTCACTAATTATGTTATTTTGGATGGATTATTTAGCAACTCTGAGCCTCAATTTCCTGATTTGCAAAATAGGGGAAATGAGAGAATTCTAAGCATCAATTCTTGAGGATATGGGACAATGGGAACTCCCATTCTTGTGGGTTGGGTGCAAACTGATCCAAGGCCTTTGGAAAACTATTTGCCAGTGTCTACTAAAGTTAAATCCATGCCTACTCTCTAAGCTAGTAATCCCCCTCCCAGATATAAATTCAATATAAATGAGTGCTTATGTTCACCAGAAGATATACACAATATTCATAATGATCGTAATTGTAATAGCCCAAAGATGAAAACAACCCAAATGCTCATCAACAATAAAATAGATTTTTTAAATGATCTATTTGTACAATGCATATTGAATAGCAGTGAAAACGAACTACAGTTACACATAGCAATATGGGTGAATCTCACAGGTACAATATTTAAAAAATCAAAATGCAAAAAATATATACTAAATGGTTTTATTTACACCCAGTAGGGAACCAGCAATGATGATGATGATGATGACAGTCAAGAGGTTACTTTGGGGTTATTCATTGAAAAAGTCAGGGAATTTGGGGGGTGTTAGAAACATTTTATTAATATATATGATCTGGGTGGTGGTGACCTGTACATATGAAAATAATAAGTAAAATGTTAAAAAAAAAAAAGTTTAAGTGTAGAAATCAACCCAGCTGTGCATTTTCAAGTCATACTTCAACTTTTAGAAGTAAATAAAAAGGAAAAAGAGCACTTAGTCTTGTCCACCGAGAAGGCAATGGCACCCCACTCCAGTTCTCTTGCCTGAAAAATCCCATGGATGGGGGAGCCTGGTGGGCTGCAGTCCATAGGGTTGCTAAGAGTCTGACACGACTGAGCGACTTCACTGTCACTTTTCACTTTCATGCATTGGAGAAGGAAATGGCAACCCACTCTAGTGGTCTTGCCTGAAGAATCCCAGGGACGGGGGAGCCTGGTGGGCTGCCGTCTATGGGGTCGCACAGAGTCGGACACGACTGAATCGACTTAGCAGCAGCAGCAGCAGCAGCAGTCTTGCCCAGAGTGTGTATCCTCAGAACATACATCAATAATGGTCAAAATATACGTCAACAATGGTGGGAGGGGTCTTGACAGCTGCATGGCTGGCTCCTTCCGGTCTCAACCCCATGGAATGGGAGGCCCTCCTATCCTTACCCCAAACCTACTATCTTATTCCCTTGTAATTTTCTTTGTAGCACTTAGTGACAGAATTGGAAATTATCACATTTTCTGGTTTGTTTGTTTGTTGATTTGTTTTTCACTGGTTTAACATCCCCAAGGCATTTGTCTGAGTGATCCAAGTCCAGCAAGTGCCTGGTTCATAATGAACCCTGATTAGTATTCATTGGATGGATGCCTGAATGAATGACAGAGGGAAAGAAGGCATGAGTGACACTGTGCTAGACAACTAGGAAGACAAGGATTGATACGATGCATGTCTCTCCCACAGGGAGATCACAGTGATTGAGTCTGTTGATTCTGACTTGAAGAGGTCCTTAGAAACCCAGCCCTCCCCTCTGTCTGATCCTCACCATCATTCTCCTGACTTGTTCACCAGCTCCCTAGCTCCCTGTCTTTGGCTTCTCCCACTCCACCCCACCCCTCAGCCCCCACACACAGTCTCTGTACTGCCACCAGTTAACTTACTGAAAACTAGTTCTGATCCTGGTGTCCCATTTCTTCCAACCTCCTTTGACTCCTCTCTCCAAGTCAGATCTGCTCCCAATGCCCCAGGCTGACTTCTGGCGCCTGCCCCTGTTCCCTTCCCAGCCCTAAGCACCCTCCTCTCCATCTCGTTTTCAAGCCTCTCCACCCTCTGCACTCCAGCCCCTTTCATGACACTCAGCCCTTGCACCTCCACCTTTTTCTCCTGGGCCACTGACCTTTTTTACAGCCCCTTAAGACTGACGCAACAGCAGTAGCAGTAGCAGTAGCAGCAAACACCCTCATGCGAAGAGTTGACTCGTTGGAAAAGACTCTGATGCTGGGAGGGATTGGGGGCAGGAGGAGAAGGGGACGACAGAGGATGAGATGGCTGGATGGCATCACTGACTCGATGGCCGTGAGTTTGAGTGAACTCTGGGAGTTGATGATGGACAGGGAGGCCTGGCATGCTGCAGTTCATGGGGTCGCAAAGAGTCGGACACGACTGAGCGACTGAACTGAACTAAACTGAAACACCCGGGTGATGCATCTCTGGCCAAGGCTTGAAAGCTGGAATCATTTGAATGAGGCTGAAAGCCACAGAGGATATTCTTAGTTTGTTTCATGAACTTTCATTGTTTCACTCCTGATATTCTCCAACATACACACGCACATTTTAGATTATTGAGTAAGGCAAAGAAAAGAAATCAGAAGTCATATTTTACCATCTAGACAATACCACTACTTATGTTTGAGTAACCAGAATGGCAATGAATGAGTGACCCAGAGTCACTGTCTCCACGACTATAGTTTCTATGGTCATCTTGTCCCTTCATTCTTGTAGCATTGTAATGTGTTTATTCAAATATTTTCTGCAGATGATAATTCCAAATATCCGTGTCAATCATAATTGGGAATTAGATCAAAATACTGATTTTTTAAATGATAATGTGATTAAAATTTTCTAGTCTAAAAAGTAAAGGCAAATTTTAAAATTTTAAGTGAGGGTGTACTGAATGATGCAGAATCAAGTGGCGATGCAGTAGTTAGAGCAACAATCAGCAGAGTACAACAAAATAGGATGATGAAAAGCAATTATGATTTCCTGCAACACATCATTTTGTGAAAAAAACTTTTTAAGATGATAAAGAGGACAATATTGAGACATTTTCTGCAAATATGCATAATGCATTTGATAAGAAATTTTCCTTTCAGTGGTCAAAAAAAATGTAATAAAGTTAGTTGCCTAAAATTAGAATTAAATGTTCAACAAGAAATGCATAATTATTTGTAATTAAAATTTTTAATTCTTTAAAATTTTAAATAAATTTAAACATCTATATTTATACATTTCACCAGCTACAAAAAAAAAAAATCTTGAATTCTTACATAAAAGAAAAACACATCTAGATAAATAAATAGTAAAAGAAAAGAAATTGATTTGAAAAGACCCTGATGCTGGGAAAGATGGAAAGTGGGAGGAGAAGGGGACAACAGAGGAGGAGATGGTTGGATGGCATCACCGACTCAATGGACATGAATTGCATAAACTCAGGGAGTTGGTGATGGACAGGGAGGCCTGGTGTGCTGCAGTCCATGGGTTCGCAAAGAGTCAGACACGACTGAGCAACTGAACTGAACTGAACTGAATTAAAATATTAACAGAAAATACTGAGGAAAAGATCAAAAAAGATATTTTACGAAAAGTGAAAGCTCTTCAATTATGTCACTAAATAATTGCCTATAAAATACAAAACTTTTCTAACAGTAGCAAAGACCAATCAATAAACTTGAAAAATCACAAGTACTTTTCCTTCGTTTTAGATTTGTCATGTGCTATAACTAATATTTTGCCTAATTAATATTTTGGGTACATTTTGTCTCAAAGACCTTCCAGTTTACAAAGAAGTGTTGACAATTCACACCTTCAAAAAATCTAGCATGTGGCATAGATACTTTTATATCCTTTAATATCTGTGAAAGAAGAATTCCAGCTAGATTTTTAAAAAAATCAGTTTCCATCACTACAAATGGTAATTCTGTTATGCTGGGTGAAAACTTTGAATTGATAGGAATCTTTGAATAAGAAATCATTATTTCCCTGTTTTTCATTGTTCAGTAGCTCAGTCATGTCCAAATTTTTGCAATCCCCTGGACTGGCGCACACCCGGCTTCTCTGTCCTTCACCGTTTCCTGGAGCTTGCTCAAACTCATGTCCATTGAAAGTGATGCCATCCAATCATCTTGTCCTCCATCATCCCCTTCTCCTCCCACTTTCTATATTTCCCAGAATCAGGGTCTTTTCTAATTTCCCTAACTGCTTATAATACTTGTTGAAAATATTTATAGTTTTTTGCAGCAGAATCTACAAAAATCATTGATAGCTTATGGTGAACAAAGTCGGAGTCAAGATCTTTGAAGAAGATTTAGCTTCAGAACTGGAGACCAGGCTTGATCACTCAAGAGCTTTTGTATCAGTGCAGTGCAGTTCAGTTCATTCACTCAGTAGTGTCTGACTCTTGCAACCCCATGGACTGCAGCACTCCAGGGTTCCCTGTCCATCACCAATTCCCGGAGTTTACTCAAACTCATGTTCATCCTCTGTCATCCCCTCTCTTCTCACCTTCAATCTTTCCCAGAATCAGGGTCTTTTCCAAGGAGTCAGTTCTTCACATCAGGTGGTCAAAGTATTGGATTTTCAGCTTCAGCATCAGCCCTTTCAATGAATATTCAGGGTTGATTTTCTTTAGGATTGACTGGTTGGATCTCCTTGCAGTCCAAGGGACTCTCAAGAGTCTTCTCCAACACCACAGTTCAAAAGCATCCATTCTTTGGTGCTTAGCTTTTTTATAGTCCAAATTTCACATCCATACATGACTACTGGAAAAACCATAGCCTTGACTAGATGGATCTTTGCTGACAAACTAATATCTCTGCTTTTTAACATGCTGTCTAGGTTGGTCATAGCTTTCTTCCAAGGAGCAAGTGTCTTTTAATTTCATGGCTGCAGTCACCATCTGCAGTAATTTTGGAGCCCCCCCTGCCCCGCCCCACTCCCCAAAAAATAAAGAGCCAAAGCAAAAGCAACACCCAGTTGTGGATGTGACTGAAGATGGAAGTAAAGTCTGATAAGAACAATATTGAAAAGGAACCCGGAATGTTAGGCTCATGAATCAAGGTAAATTGGAAGTGGTCAAACAGGAGATGGCAAGAGTGAATGTCGATATTTTGGAGAAATCAGTGAACTAAAATGGACTGGAATTTAACTCAGGTGATCATTATATCTACTACTGTGGGCAAGAATCCCTTAGAAGAAATGGAGTATCCCTCAGAGTCAACAAAAGAGTCTGAAATGCAGTATTTGGATGCAATCTCAAAAATGACAGAATGATCTCTGTTCATTTCCAAGGCAAACCATTCAATATCACAGTAATCCAAGTCTATGACCAACCAGTAATGCTGAATAAGCTGAAGTCGAATGGTTCCATGAAGACTTACAAAACCTTCTAGAACTAACCGCCCCCCTCCCCCCCAAAAAGAGCTTTTGTATAGCAGAGTTTTATTAAAGTATAACAAGGGACAGAGAAAGCTTCTGACATGGACATCAGAAGGTGGACGGAGGGAGAGTGCCCACCTCGCTAGTCTTTGCAAAGGAACTCTATACCTTATTGATAGCTAGGAGCTCTATACCTTATTGACAGTAAAAGGTCTTACCAGACCCTCTCCCACAATATAAGATAACAGGATTAGAACACAAGAGTCCAAAATGCAGTACTGGATGCAATCTCAAAAACAACAGCATGATCTATGCTTGTTTCCAAGGGAAACCATTCAATATCACAGTAATTCAAGTCTATGCTCCAACCAGTAATGCTGAAGAAACTGAAACTGAACGGTTCTATGAAGATCTAAAAGACCTTCTAGTACTAACTCCCAAAAAGATGTCCTTTTCATCATAGGGGACTGGAATGCAAAAATAGGAAGTCAAGAGATACCTGGAGTAGCAGGCAAATTTGGCCTAGAAGTACAAAATGAAGCAGGGCAAAGGCTAACAGGGTTTTTCCAAGAGAACACATTGGTCATAGCAAACACCGTTTTCCAAAAACACAAGAGAAGACTCTATACATGGACATCACCAGATGGTCAATACTGAAATCAGATTGATTATATTCCTTGCAGCCAAAGATGGAAAAGTTCTATACAATCAGCAAAAACAAGACTGGGAGCTGACTGTGGCTCAGATCATGAATTCTTTATTGCCAAATTCAGACTTAAATTGAAGAAAGTAGGTAAAACCACTGCACCATTCAGGTATGACCTAACAAATCCCTTACCGTTATACAGTAGAAGTGAGAAGTAGATTCAAGGGATAGAGTGCCTGAAGAACTATGGATGGAGGTTTATGACATTGTACAGGAGGCAGGGATCAAGACCATCCCCAAGAAAAAGGCAAATGGTTGTCTGAGGAGGCCTTGCAAATAGCTGAGGAAAGAAGAGAAGCAAAAAGCAAAGGAGAAAAGGAAAGATATACCCATTTGAATGCAGAGTTCCAAAGAATAGCAAGGAGAGATAGGAAAGCCTTCCTCAGTGATCAATGCAAAGAAATAGATGAAAACAACAGAATGGCAAAGACTAGATATCTCTTCAAGAAAATTAGAGATACCAAGGGAAAATTTCATCCAAAGATGGGTACAATAAAGGACAGAAATGGTATGGACCTAACAGAAGCAGAAAATATCAAGAAGAGGTGGCAAGAATACAGAGAAGAAGTATACAAAATAGATCATCATGACCCAGATAACCATGATGGTGTGATCACTTACCTAGAGCCAGACATCCTGGAACGCAAAGTCAAGTGGGCCTTAGGAAGCATCACTATGAACAAAGCTAGTAGATGTGATGGAATTCCAGTGGAGCTATTTCCAATCCTAAAAGATGATTCTGTGAGAATGTTGCACTCAATATGCCAGCAAATTTGGAAAACTCAGCAGTGGTCGCAGGACTGGAAAAGGTCAGTTTTCATTCCAATTCCAAAGAAGGGCAATGCCAAAGAATGTTCAAACTACCGCACAATTGCATTCATCTCACATGCTAGGAAAGTAATGCTCAAAATTCTCCAAGCCAAGTTTCAACAGTACATGAACCAAGAACTTCCAGATGTTCAAGTTGGATTTAGAAAAGGCAGAGGAACCAGAGATCAAATTGCCAACGTCCACTGGATCATTGAAAAAGCAAGAGAATTCCAGAAAAACATCTACTTCTGCTTTATTGATTACACCAAAGTCTTTGATTGTGTGGATTCTTTAAAAAATGGGAATACCAGACCACCTTACCTGCCTCCTGAGAAATCTGTATGCAGGTCAAGAAGCAACAGTTATAACTGGACATGGAACAACAGACTGGTTCCAAATTGGGAAAGGAGTACATCAAGGCTGTATATTGCCACCTTGCTTATTTAACTTATATGCAGAGTACTTCTTGCGAAATGCTGGGCTGGATGAAGCACAAGCTGTAATCAAGATTGCCGGGAGAAATATCAATAACCTCAGATATGCAGATGACACCACCCTTATGGCAGAAAGTGAAGAAGAACTAAAGAGCCTTTTGGTGAATGTGTAAGAGGAGAGTGAAAAAGTTGGCTTAAAACTTAACATTCAAAAAACTAAGATCAAGGCATCCAGTCTCATCACTCCATGGCAAAATAGATGGGGAAACAATGGAAACAGTGATAGACTTTATTTTCTTGGGTTCCAAAATCACTGCAGATGGTGACTGCAGCCATAAAGTTAAAAGATGCTTAGTCCTTGGAAGAAAAGCTCTGACAAACCTAGACAGCATATTAAAAGTAGAGACATTACTTTGCTGACAAAGATCCATCTAGTCAAAGCTATGGTTTTTCCAGTAGTCATGTATGGATTTGAGTGAGTGAGTGAAGTCGCCAGTCGTGTCCGACTCTTTGCGACCCCATAGACTATAGCCTACCAGGCTCCTCCGTCCATGGGATTTTCCAGGCAAGAGTACTGGAGTGGGTTGCCATTTCCTTTTCCAGTGGATGTGAGAGTTGGACTATAAAGAAAGCTGAGCACCAAAGAATTGATGGTTTTGAACTATGATGTTGGAAAAGACTCTTGAGGGTCCCTTGGACTGCAAGGAGATCCAACCAGTCAATCCTAAAGGAAATCAGTCCTGAATATTCATTGGAAGGACTGATGCTGAAGATGAAGCTCCAATACTTTGGCCACCTGATGGAAAGAACTGACTCATTGGAAAAGACCCTGATGCTGGGAAAGATTGAAGGTGGGAGGATAAGGGGACGACAGAGGATGAGATGGTTGGATGGCATCACTGACTCAATGGACATGAGTTTGAGTAAGCTCCAGGAGTTAGCGATGGACAGGGAAGCCTGGTGTGCTGCAGTCCATGGGATCGCAAAGAGTTGGACACAACTGAGTGACTGAACTGAACTGACTGACCAGACCCACTCCTACAACATACATCTTAAGATAACAAGATTAGTCAGAAGGTTCTTGTTAAAAAGAAACATGTCTTTGAGCAAGATACATTGTTATACTAAGACAAAGAAATGTAGAAAAAAACGTTTGTCCTTTTCTCCTCCTTGAGAACTCCAGACCTCTATCTCCACCCCAAGAGCCTCAGGCCCCTTGCTTCTCCTCAGGCACCCAGGACTTCTTATCAACCTGCCTAGGAATTGATTCTCCCAGCATCATGGATACAATTGTTAGAATTGTTTGCTATATATATTTAAATACTATGAATCATCTCCAGTTTATGGAACAGTTGAAAGAAATAGAATATGATGATTTTAATGACCTTGTGTTCTTTGTCAATGCTCTTTATTTGAGTCATGGAAGACTTTTACAAAAACTTGCTTCATCTTTAACTTTGAATCAAAATTTTCTTTAAACAAAGGTAATGCTTGCCAAATATTCATTATCAAAGACAGAAAATGGCAGTGTGACTTATGCTTTCTCATCAAAATCAAACTGCACACACATCAGCAAAATTTGAAACTCCAAGGTAAGAAAGGCTTAACTTATTACTTAGCTAGACAGGTGTGAGGATTCATGTTGAAACCGAAACTTTTATATTACAAATCAATGATAATTATTTTATACCTTTTTCTAACATAAATCAATATGCAAATTAATTTCATTGTAATTGATGGGTGTTATGTAAATTGGCTATAAAGTCTAAAAACAAGTCAAGAATGCTTCATCATCAGCGATAAACTTTAAGTTGTCTTTCAAATTATGCAATATGCTTCTGAACTGACCCAAGAGTTGGTGAATTTACTTAAGTTGGACAAATGTAGTTTTGAAACTGATATGTCTTTTCTTCACAGGTGGTGCTAGAACCCGCCTACCAATGCAGGTAGACATAAGGGGTGTGGGTTTGATCCCTGGATCAGAAAGAGAGGAAGATCCCTAGGAGGAGAGCATGGCCACCCCTCCTGTATTCTTGCCTGGAAAATCCCATGGACAGAGGAGCCTGGCGCGCTACAGTCCATGGGGTCGCACGGAGTCAAGAAATGACTGAAGCAACTTAACATTCATGCTTTTGCTCCAAAGTCAAATAAATTCTAGAAAAGATGAACAAGTGTTGTCAACATAGATGCAAATATTTTTTAGAAAAATTTTTGGGTACTTTTTTGATTAGTGGAAAACTTTTAAGTATGCTTGGGCCATATTAGCTATGTGAAACTACTTATTCAACTGTGAATTTCATGAAATGTGTTACAGATCAATTGAATCAAGTGGAAAAGCTTTTTTAGAATCAAGTTGTGCCATTAGTAAAAAACCTAACACGGAATTTCCAAGACTTAGTATGAAAAAGTATATATCTCATTAAAAATTGATTATATTAGTCACATGCTAAAATAATATTTTGATATATTGGGTTAAGTAAAATATATCACTAAAGTTAATTTCACCTATATCTTGTTCATTTTTAATAATGTTAATACTAGAAAATTTAAAACTACACATGTGGCTCATATTATGTTTCTACTGGGTAGCTCTGCTCTGGAATGCAATTGCCATGATCATATGACTAAGGTGACATGCACTTTGTCTTGTTCATTGTTGTATTCCCAGGCCCTAAAACCAGTGCCTGTCACATAGTAGGTGTTCAGAAAATATCGATTAACTAAATGAATCTAGCTGTGCCTCAGTAATATCAGTAAAGGTTCAGTAGCAGGAAATAGAAACAACTCCAACTATTGTAAACAGAAAGGGATTTTAAATGGGGAATTAAGAAATTACAGACATTTTACCAAAGACATATAAGTGGCCAACAGGTACCTGAAAAGGTGCTCAATATCACCAGTCATCAGGGAAATGCAAATCAGAACCACAGTGAGATATCATCTCACACTCGTTAGAGAGTCTATTTTCAAAAACACAAGCAATAACAAGTGTTGGTAAGGATGTGGAGGGAAGGGAACTCCCCATACATTGTTGGTGGGAATGGGAATGTAAATAGGTACAGTCACTATGGGAAGCAATACAGAGATTCCTCAAAAAATTAAAAGTAGAACTGCCATATGTTCCAGCAATTCCACTTCTGGGTATTTATCTGAAGAAAATGAAAGCATTAACTTAAAAAGATATCTGCAAAAAACAAACAGATATCTGCACCCTCGTGTTCACTGCAGCGACACGGAAGCAACCTAGTATTCACTGATGGATGAATGAATAAAGAAAAAGAAATATATATATACACCACACAATGAGATAGTCTTCAGACATTGGGGGAAAAAAGAAAATCTTGCCATTTGCAACAGTATGGATGGACCTTGAGGGCCTCACACTAGATAAGTCAGATAAAGGACAATACTGTACAATTTCACTTATTGTGGAATATAATTTTTTTTTAATTTTAAGATTAAAAAATAAAGCGGAGCTCTCCCCCTGGTGGCTCGGACAGTAAAGCATCTGCTTACAATGCGGGAGACCTGGGTTCGATCCCTGGGTCAGGAAGGTCCCCTGGAGAAGGAAATGGCACCCCACTCCAGTACTCTTGCCTGGAAAATCCCATGGACAGAGCAGCCTGGTAGGCTACAGTCCATGAGGTCGCAAACAGTCAGATACAACTGAGCAATTTCACTTTCTTTCTTTCTTGCCTAGAAATGGAGAACAGATGGGTGGTTACCAGGGAAAGGGGTTGGGAGTTGAGCAAAATGGGTGAAGGGAGTCAAAGGCACAATCTGCCTATTATAGAACAAACAAGTCATGGAGTGTGATGTACAGTGTGGTGACTATAGTTAGTATTAATAATACTGTGTTGCCATTTGAAGTTGCTAAGAAAGTGGATCTTAAAAGTTCTCATTGCAAGAAGAAAACATATGTAACAATGTGTGATAATGGATGATAACTCCACTTACAGTGGTGATTATTTCACAATATATACAAATACTGAATCATGGTGTTGTACACCTGAAACTAGTACAAAGTTATATGTCAACTGTATCTCAATCAAAGGGCTTCCTCAGTGGCTCAGTTAGCAAAGAATCCACCTGCAAGGCAGGAGAGTGCCCGCAATACAAGAGACCCAGTTCCGATCCCTGGGTCAGGAAGTTCCCCTGGAGAAGAAAATGGCAACCCACTCCAATATTCTTGCCTGGAGAAGTCCATGGACAGAGGAACCTGGTGGGCTATAGTCCACGGGCTTGCAAAGAGTCTAAAGAACCTATGGAAAGCATTAGATAAGCGGGAGCAGTAGACTCTAGACCAGACCCTCAGCAATGGCCCTGTAATGATACTGCTCTGCGACCTCTGTCACCCTCAGGAAGTGAAAGTGAAGTCACTCAGTCGTGTCTGGCTCTTAGCGACCCAATGGATTGCAGCCTACCAGGCTCTTCCGTCCATGGGATTTTCCAGGCAAGAGTACTGGAGTGGGGTGCCATTGCCTTCTCAGGTCACCCTCAGGAAGGCAGGACCAAAGAAGGCACTCCTGAAGCTGTTATGTCTGGAACACACGTCTTCAAGCATAAAATGTTAGATTTAGAGCCACAGCACACCTGAAAGATCCAACCTAGTGAAAAACAGATGGCCCATGCTCTGCCTCTGGACTCCCAGGTAACGGGGGCCTGAACACTGGAACACGCCACAGAAAACCCAGCAATGCTAGTCTAGGCATGGCACCATTCAGATGCCTGCCACTTGTCATGCAAGTTCTACATTATGAAGCCTAAATCACATCCAAAAGCCACTACAAAGAAGTCTCTCCCATCACCTCACTCTCCTAACCAGGTAAACTCCTTCAAATTAAACATCCCTTCCTCCAGGAAGCCTTCCCGGACTTCCCCAAGACTATGCTGAATCGGTGTCCATGTACTCTGTAGGTATTCTTGGCTCACTTTATTAAATGTATTTATTCTTAAGTGTTTGTCTTCCTCTTTTGATAGGCCATTAGCTCTATGATGGAGCTATGTCAGCTTATTCACTATCATCTTCTCCCCACCTAGTGGTAGATGCTAAATTTACATATGTTGAATGAATGAATGAACAATGTGACAGGGCTGGGGTTTGAGCCCTCTTTCCCCACACTCCAAGCCCTCTCATAACACAGCCACGTCCCCCCACAGATGTCCAGCACCTGCCAGAGGAAGACGGTGCTGGCATATCCATCACCAGGATGCAAACTTGCCCACTCAAGGAGGATGGCCTGAGGCTGTTACTAAGAAACAGTGAGGAGCTATCGTTCATGCAGTGACTTTCAAGAAAATGCCACGGTCTCTGGGATGCTGGGACCTGAGCCCAGGACGCAGAATAGCCAAGGGAAAATTGGGCCAAGGGTTATGGGGACATTCACAAAACACACCTAGCCACACTCCTGTCATCAAGGAAGACTGTGGACACTGAAGTGAGGGACCCAGGAGAGCATCCGGGTCGTGCAAACAGCGAGACTCAACACAAAGGCATTTGCAGTTTATGAAACCCCTTCACACACATTGGCCAGGTCACTGTTACTCCCTTCCCCATTTTACAGTTGAGGAAACCGAAGCATAGCAAGACGAGCAACTTTTCCAAGTGAAAGTGAAGTTGCTCAGTTGTGTCCGACTCTTCGCAACCCCAAGGACTGTAACCTACCAGGCTCCTCTGTCCATGGGATTTTCCAGGCAAGAGTACTGGAATGGGGTGCCATTGCCTTTTCCAAGGGCAAGTATCAAATTTCGGTCTTGTACCCAAGCTGCATAGTGCTATGGTTACAACACACAGTGTAGAGCTAAGTTTAAAGTTATTTTCTGCCAAACACCAGCCAAGTTTCTTAGGCACATCACTCTCTGAGTCTCCATTTTCTTTTATGTAAAGTGAAGGTCAGAGCAACTAACTCACAGGGTTCTTGTGAGAATCAAGTGAAACACTTATGCAAAGAACTTAGCTCAGCACCTGTGCAGAGTAAAGGATTCGGTAATCAGTCTCTGATTATTATTACTATTTCAAGTTTGAGTTTGTTATCTGAGATTGATTTTTAATTGTATACATATTATTATAACAATAATAATTTATTCTGAAATACTTCAGCAAAGCCAGTGTGATATGAATAAGGGAGGGGCATTTGGTCACCTTGATTAGGTATGCACACTCCAGGCCTGGGGAGCTATTAGTAAGCCCCTAAAAGCCACCCCAGAGGATAGGACTATCAGCACTTTCTCTTCTTTTCTGTCTGTCCAGTCATGACACCACATTGGTAAAGAATCTGCCTGCAGTGCAGGAGACCCAGGGTCAATTCCTAGGTTAGGAAAATCTCCTGGAGAAGGAAATGGCAACCCAGTCCAGTATTCTTGCCTGGTGAATCCCTTGGACAGAGGAGCCTGACAGGCTCCTGGGGTTGCAAGAGTCAGACACGACTGAACAACTAACACTACTACTATTCCACATAATGAAAAGAGTTATGTTAGAAAAGAGTTTCTATTAGGGCTACTTAGTAATTTGCTAATAATCAACATAAATAGAGCCCACATATCAAATGGGTTCTATCAGTAAGGTAAGTGATAATATAGAGAGTGATATTCAATATAAAATATTTTAAATGCTTCCTGCCCTTACTTGATCCTTTACCCTTAACCCTCAAGGATGGCACCAGAAGCTTGACCCCTGAAATCAAGAACTCTGGGCCCACCCCTGGCAAGAGTGCTATGGTCTCTTCAAGAGAGCTCTTCTGAAGGCGTTTTGGGAGCACCAGAAGGGACTGAGGGCTGGGGTTCCCAGAGCTTGTAGAACGGCTCTTCGGCTATTCTGTATGCCTCCACTGAGCCCATAGGTTAAGAAATATCAAACCTTGAAGTAATTTTGGTCTGATACTTCCTTACTCCCTTTTAGTATCAAACACCACTTACCACTAACTCCTAAGGATTCCAGGATTAACCAAAAAGAGCCTAATATCTGTGAATGACCAAATTAGCTTAGGCCAACTTGCAGCAAAGGTTCTACTGAGTTTCTCAAAGGACTGTCACAAAGGCCAAATAACTAAACACTTTACTCCAGTCGCACTGGCTCATTCCTGCTTCTTCAGCACTGACGTGTCCCTCTCAGCCCTACCCTATGTCCTTTCCATCAGATGTCCCCTTGGCCCAAACACTTTCTGATTTCGGGAAGCACGCTTACCTTGGTGGCAGAAACTTCTGCTCTAAAACCAGGGTGGCTCTTCCTCAACAAGGCCCACCCAGGAGCCACTCTGCAGGGAAATAATGAGAGGTGACCCCATTTGTCAGGGAGAATAAGGAGAGGACAAGAAGGGATCCTACATCAGTCTCACTCCAAGCCCACAAGTAGCTCAAGAGTTGTGAAACTCAATCATTATGAACAGGGAAGATGTAATCTCCTCTGATGTGTCTGATGAGGATTTGGTAAACTTCAGGAGTCCCTGTGTGTCCAGAGAATTTAGATGCTGCCTGAATAGGAAAAATTCCAAAGGCAAAGAGAAATAAGCCAGTAAATGAGAGGAACCAGCTCTACTTCTTCTTTTTCCCTCCATTAGATAAATCACCAGCTCAGGAGGCAAGGCCATGGGCATGTGAACCTGAGAGTCAGCCAGACCTGAGGCCAGATGTCACTGTGTCACTTGCTGGCTGCGTGAACATGGCACCCTCTCAATCTCTCTGAGCCTCAGTTTCCTCATCTGTAAAATGTGAGTAATACTAGTGAATAAACTCTGTGTTTATTGTAAGAACTAAGTGCTGCAAATCACTTGGCACAGGGCCTGGCACATAAAAAGTGCTCCATAAATGTTATGCCTTGACTCTGTAAATATTTTAGTAAGTAGCTCCCATAGCACTGGTGATTATGTAATAAGTGATTTACTTTACTAGAAGCAAAATGGCTCTTCCTGAATTACAAACCCTGGAATCCATCTCTCCAGCTTTACTGGAACATTGCCATGCCTATGGTGATTTCGGGACCTTGCTTATTCATAAAGAGACTTTCTCAGTAGATGATGTGTTAGAAGCCTAGAGGTGAGGTTTGGAGGGGATGGAAAAGGGTATGATTATCTTAAACAATTCAAAGCGTGGATCTGCAGTCTAGGGGTTACATTTAATCCATGGGTTCCCAAAGAGAGGAATGAAATCCAATAGGAGAGAATTGCAGAGAACAAATTTCTGGGGCATTTGGCCTTGTTTTGTTTTCATGATCCAGCCAGAGTTTCTCCTGTGTATCAGGCACTGTTCTGGGTACCAGGAACACTAGTGGTGAGCATATCACCCTGATGGAGCCTGTATCCTAATAGGAGCTGAATGATGATCAAACAAGTCAATAAACAAGATAAATTAAGATACTGATAAGTACTGTAAACAGCATAAAATTGAGTGCTAAGATGTAGGATTATTGGAGATAGACTTTTTTACTGAGGTATAACTGACATTAACATTATATTAGTTTCAGGTGTACAACTTAATGATTTGATATTTTTATATATTGCAAAATGATCACCACAATAAGTCTGGTTAACATCTGTCATCACATATAGTTACAAGAAAAAATTTATGGTGAGAAATTTTAAGATGCACTGTCTTAGCAACCTTCAAATATGCAATACAGCACTTCTATAGTCGCCATGCTGTACATTACACCTCTGTGACTTATTTACTTTATAACTGCAAGTTTGTACCTTGTGAGTCCTTTCATCTATTTCACCTACTCCCCACCCCCACCTCAAGAACCACAATTCTAGTCTCTGTATCCATGAGCTTGGCTTTTTGCTCAGCTTGATTTTGTTTCTTAGATTTTACATATAAGTGAGATTATACACTATTTGTCTTTATCTGTCTGACTTATTTCACTTAGCAAAATGTCTTCAAGGTCCATTCTTGTTGCTGCAGATGGCTGACTTCCTTCTTTTTTGGCAGAAAATATGTATGTATGTATGTGTATATATATATATATATATATATATATATATATATATGCTGCTAGGTCTCTTCAGTCGTGTCCAACTCTGTGCGACCCCATAGACGGCAGCCCACCAGGCTCCCCCGTCCCTGGGATTCTCCAGGCAAGAACACTGGAGTGGGTTGCCATTTCCTTCTCCAATGCATGAAAGGGAAAAGTGAAAGTGAAGTCGCTCAGTCGTGTCTGACTCTAGCGACCCCATGGACTGCAGCCTACCAGGCTTCTCCATCCATGGGATCTTCCAGGCAAGAACACTGGAGTGGGGTGCCATTGCCTTCTCCATATATATATATACATACTTACATACCCCAGGGTTTGCATGATGGTTAACAGACACATCAGACTTTCTATTTATTTCTATTTTGATCTTAAATACATTTCTATTGCACAGTTGTCACAACACTAGATAATGAACTGAGTTCTTCCTAAAAACTCAATTCCTAAAGCAATACTTTAGGAGCTTACCTATATCACTGTACTGAACCTCTACAGCAAGCCTGTGCGATAGGTATTATTATGCATGTTTTATAAAAACAGAGGACAGGTGAACCCGCCAGTGTCACACAGCTGACAAGTGGCAGAACTTGGATGTGAACCCCGCAGTCTGGATACAAAGTTTACATTTATAACTTCTACATGACTCTGTCTCATATTTAAATACAATTTACAAATTTTAAACAAACATATATAGGGGTCACATGCTCAAGTTTTGTTTTTAACTGAAAACGCTGTTCAATTAAAAAAAAATCTTTGGGACTTTCCTGGTGGTCCAGCGGTTAACACTCCACGCTCCCAACGCAGGGGGCCTGGGTTCAATCCGTCAGGTAACTAGATCCTGTGCTTCAACTAAGACCTGGTGCAGCCAAAATAAATTAAAAAAAAAAATTTTTTTTTAACTTTGGAAAAAATGTTGATAAATTCAGATAAAATACTCAACTATTTCCATGGGAGCTTCTGGGTAGCAGGGGTAGTTGTCAGGCTCATTAAAGTCTTAGGTACAGCATGCGCTCCAAAGCTACTAGAACTGTGCTTCCAAAGGACAACCATTTGTACACCACCTTCACAAGTTGCGCCATGTCTTTCAGCGCTTTTGTCTAATTCATATTTTTCTCTTCTTTCTTTTTAAAAACCAAATTAATGAATTTTCTGAATAAATAGTGTCACCTCTACAAATGGAAAATTAGCATCTCTTGTAGAGATGCCACATCTCGTTACAAAATGTTGTAGAAGTTCTACTTGAAACATCTTGTTTTTTAGGAAAATAATAACAGCTGATGTTTTATAGTGCCGGGTATTTTATATTGCTAGGTTCTATTTCAAGTATTGAAAATATATTTGAGTTTTTAATAACCCTGTGTGTGCTCAGTGACTCAGTCGTGTCCGACTCTTTGTGACCCCATGGACTGTAGCCTCAGGCTCCTCTGTCCATGGGATTCTCCCGGCAAGAATCCTGGAATGGGTTGCCATGTCCTCCTCCAGGGGATCTTCCCTTCCCAGAGATTGAACCTGGGTCTCCTGCATTGCAGGCAGATTCTTTACCGCTGAGCCACCAGCTATGGATTATAATAGCCCTACTGGGCTATTAATATTATCCCCATTTTACAAATGAAGGACAAACATTTTCAGTAACCTGTGCAAGCTGACACAGCTGCTGAGGCAGAGACAGGACTTGAACCCAGGCAGCTCCAAAGCAGGATGTTTGGTTGCGCGTTACATATGCAGTGATGTTGCCTATTGCACTTCCTACATCAAAGGAGAGGAGAGGAAGGAAGCACCCTCCTACCTTCAACCTGGTTAGTGACCTACTGCTGGGTCTCCGTGGGCTGCCCAGCTCCCTATGTCCAAGTCACAGAAGTCACTGCCCTTTCCTTCTCCAGTGGTGGGTCAAAAGTGAGAGTGCTCACCCCTCTAACTCCGGGATGCAACAGGAACTTACAGTAAGAACGTTGCCCTGGATTGGTTGGGAACCTCCCAAGATGGCGGCCTCCAGCCGGAGATGACCCAGGTGGCAAGAGGCTGTGGTAGGAACATCTAGGTGATGGAAACTGAGGCTGGCTGGGGAGCAGCAAGTTGTAGGAGAAGCAGTCCCAGCTACCCCAAGTTGATGTTGAGCAGACCTAGCATGGGAGTCCTGGACAAGCCATAGAAATACCCATGAAAGAAAGGCAGCTTCAAAAATCTCCCAGGTGTGGAGAGACAGGGTGAGATTATTCCCACTCCAGCCTACTAAGAAGTCTCCACAGGAGGAGAATCCCACAGACGTTTTTAAAGAGACTTTTATGACTATATCTAAAAAATCCTGCTTGTTTCATTTTCAAGAATCCTTTCTCAGTTACATCCTTTGGGGTGGGGGGAAGGAGCCGGAAAATCCACCCATGTAACCAGGTTGATGGACTCTGCAATATTTCCCAATAAACTGAAGTGTGACTTCTATTCTTAAGTCCCTCTTTGTTATGATATTCCCAACAAAGAGCATGAAACTGTGATAGAAGGACCAAGTGGGGGCCCTAGGGAGAATCTCTATATTAGATATGTATTTGTTGTTTAGTCACTCAGTCATGTCTGATTCTTTGCAACCCCATGGACTATAGCCAGGATTCCCTGTCCTTCACCATCTCCCAGAGTTTGCTCAAGCTCATGTCCATTGAGTTGGTGATGCCACCCAACCATCTCATCCTCTGTCATCCCCTTCTCCTCCTGACTTCAATCTTTCTCAGCATCAGGGTCTTTTCTAATGAGTTTATTCTTTGCATCAGGTGGCCAAAGTATTGGAGCTTCATCTGCAGCATCAGTCCTTTCAATGAATATTCAGGACAGATTTCCCTTAGTATGAACTGGTTGGATCTCCTTGCAGTCCAAGGGTCTCAAGAGTCTTCTCCAACACCACAGTTCAAAAGCATCAATTCTTCAGTGCTCAGCTTTCTTCACAGTCCAACTCTCACATCCATACATGACCACTGGAAAAAACATAGCCTTGACTGGACAGACCTTTGTTGGCAAAGTAATGTCTCTGATTTTTAATATGCTGTCTACGTTGGTTGGAGAAGGCAATGGACCCCACTTCAGTACTCTTGCCTGGAAAATCCCATGGACGGAGGAGCCTGGTGGGCTGCAGTCCATGGAGTCGCTAAGAGTCGGACTCAACTGGGCGACTTCCCTTTCACTTTTCACTTTCCTGCATTGGAGAAGGAAATGGCAACCCACTCCAGTGTTCTTGCCTGGAGAATCCCAGGGACGGGGGAGCCTGGTGGGCTGCTGTCTGTGAGGTCACACAAAGTCAGAGACAACTGAAGCGACTTAGCAGCAGCAGCTATGTTGGTCATAGCTTTTCTTCCAAGGAGTAAGCATCTTTTAATCTCATGGCTGCAATCACCATCTTCAGTGATTTTGGAGCCCCCCCAAAATGAAGTCTGTCGTTATTTCCACTGTTTCCTTATCTATTCGCCATGAAGTGATGGGACCAGATGCCATGATCTTACTTTTCTGAATGTTGAGCTTTAAGCCAACTTTTTCACTCTTCTCTTTCACTTTCTTCAAGGAACTCTTTAGTTCCTCTTTACTTTCTGCCATAAGGGTGGTGTCATCTGCATATCTGAGGTTATTGATATTTCTCCCAGCAATCTTGATTTCAGCTTGTGCTTCATCCAGCCCAGCATTTCTCATGATGTACTCTGCATAAAAGTTAAACAAAAGTGTTAAATGTACTGAAATCTGTCAGTCTTTTTCTTTTTGGTCTTGGGGTTTTGTCTTACTTTAAATCATGCTTCCAAAATCCATATTAGAAAATTATTCTCCTATATATTTTTCAAACTCTTTTATATCATGTGTGTGTTGGGGGGGGTGTGTGTTTATGTGTGTGTATTTGCTTTGGTGTATGTTTTAAAATGTGGCTTCCCTGATGGCTCAATTGTAAAGAATCTGCCTGCCAAGGCAGGAGACATGAGTTAGATCCCTGGGATGGGAAGATCCCCTGGAGAAGGAAATAACAAGCCACTCCAGTATTGTTGCCCCTGGGAAATCCTATGGACAGAGGAGCCTGGCAGGCTACAGTCCATGGGGTCTCAAAAGAGTTGGACACAACTTAGTGTCTAAACAACAACAACACAATGTTTTAAAATAGTGATCTGACTTTATTTTTCCTATATAGATTGTTAGTTGTCCCAACATCATTAGCCAAGTAGGCCAGCCATTTACCACTGACTTAAATTACACTTTCATTTATGTGTATGACCATACATGCCTAGATGTATTTCCAGATTCTCTGTTCAGGTCCAATTGATTGATTTGATCCCTCCTATAACAACACTACAGTGTAATTACAATAACCTTGGAGAAGGGTTTGATATATCTAGGACAAGGTTTCTACTTTTTCATTACATTTGTTTTGCAATAATTTACTAGAATCCTTCTGCACGTTTTCTTCTAGATGAATCTTTTAATCTATTTATTGAGTTCCATGAAAAATTGGAATGAATTTATATATTATTTATGAGTGCTGATTTATTCACACTATTGAATATCCCAATCCTGGAGCATAAGATATCTCTCTATTTTTCCAAATATCCTTTTGTGTACTTGTGTTAATGCATGTCTTTAGCTTTATTCCTAGGTTTTTTATTTTGGTTTGGTTTGGGCACTTTTGTGAATGGGATTTATTTTTTCACGGTATTTTGTAATTGATTATTGGTGGTACATAGAAGAATCCACAACATTTTTAACTCTGATGTTTTATCCAGCAATCTTACTAAACTTTCATTAGTTTTAATAGGTTTTTAAAATTATCGTATCATTTGCAAATAATAACACTTTTGTCTCATTGCTTAAAATATTTTTTCTGGTTTTATTATAAGGGCAAGAAACTATCTTCCACTGGTTAGAGTTTTAAATGTTGAATACACACAGTAGTAGCAGGTATTCCTGTCTTATTCCTGACTTTAACAGGAATGCTTATAGTTTTTCATTGTTAATGTAATATTTGGTATAAGCTTATGCCCTGGTGGCTCAGAAGGTAAAGCGTCTTCTGCCTGCAATGCAGGAGACCTGGGTTCGATCCCTGGGTTGGGAAGATCCCCTGGAAAAGGAAATAGCAACCCACTCCAGTAGTCTTGCCTGGAAAATTCCATGGATGGAGGAGCCTGGTAGGCTACAGCCCATGGGGTCGCAAAGAGTCAGACACGATTAAGCGACTTCACTTTTCACTTTATGGAAGATATCCTTTAACAAGTTAAGGTAGATTCTTTTGTTTCCAGATTTGCTAAAATTTTTAATCAGGTAGTGATCTTAAACTCAATCCTTTTTTTGAATTCTTTTTTTTCTTGGCTGCACTGGATCTTTGTTGCTGTGAATGGTCTTTCTCTAGTTGCAGCGACCAGGGGTCACTCTCTACTTGCGGTTCACAACCAGACACAATTTTTGTTTCTGTGTTTGTAAGGATATTGGTCTGTAGTTTCCTTTCCTTGTGATGGTCTTTGTCTGGTTTTGGTATCAAGGTAATAATACTGGCCTTAGAGTGAGTTGAGAAATATTCCCTCCTCTTCTGTTTTTTGGAAGAACTTGTGAAGAATTGGTATTAATTATTCTTTATACTTTGATAGAATTTACTAGTGAAGTTACTAGTGAGCTTTTGTTTGAGGCAGTTTTTAAATTACTAATTCAAGCTCTATTCAGATTTTCTACTCTTGAGGCAGTTTCAGTAGCTTGTGTTTTTCTAGGAATTTCTTCATTTATCTACATTATCTACTATGTTGACGTAAAATGGCCACTCGTTTAATCTTGATTTTCAGTTGTAAGGACTGAGTTTTTCAAAATGTTTTCTCAGTTTTCAAATTCATTGTTAATGTTTTAAAGCCCTTTTCACTGAAAAGATTTATATCCTTTATTTTATATTTGGAATCATTCTGCTACCCTATTTTATTGTTTCTTCTCTTTTTTAAATTAATTTTATTAAAGTATAGTTAATATTGTGTTAGTTTATACTCTACGGCAAGTTTCTTTTCTATTTCCGTTGCTCCTTTTATATTTTATTTCTGACTACACCCCCTTATATTTTTAACATTCAATATTCCATAAAGTTCTAAAAATAATAATCATCTCCATTATCACTTTAAGCAGAAGAGTAAAATTCACAGTTTTACATCCTCCCATTATGCCAACATTGCGATCACCTCCCATTAGATCTAGATTATTAATTCTTTTGTTTTTTACATTATGGATTACGTTTAGATTTAACACTAATTCTACACATTTTTCATAATCCTCATCTTCCTGATTTTTGTATTTTTCACTTTACTGGACTATATCCTCAAAGAGTCTTTTCAAAGAGAATTTTTTATGCCTTTTACATGCCTTTACAAGTCTTACACTGGGCTTCTCTGGTAGCTCAGATGGTAAAGAATCCGCCTGCAATGCAGGAGACCTGAGTTCAATCCTTGAGTTTGGAAGATCCCCTGGAGAAGGGAATGGTGACCCACTCCAGTATTCTGTCCTGGAGAATTCCATGGACAGAGGAACCTGGCAGGCTGTATGGGGTTGCAAAGAGTTGGACACAACTGAGCGGCTTTCACTTCCACATGACTCAAAATATCTACTTGTCTTTCTCATTGAAAGCTGGTTTACCTGAGTATAGAATTCTAGGCTCAAAATATTTTTTCCTCAGAACTTTAAAAATAAATCACCGTTGTCCTCTAGCCATTGGGGTCATCATTAAGAAGACTGATGTCAACTGGATTTCTGCTTACTTACAGGCAGGTTGCATTTTATTCTAAAGTTTTAAGAATTTTTTGTTACTCTTTGGCATTTTGAAATTTTGCCAGGGTATTAACCTATTTGTGCCTATATATTTTCCCCTTACTACAAGACCAGATATTTTTACATGACATGAAATTTTAAAAGAAAACTAAAAGTTCTCCATCCTTCCTTCATGTTACCCTATGTTCCTTCTGCTTTAAGACGTTAATTCCTCCTAAAGGAAGGCAGTCTGTCCTTTATGGAATCAAAGAGAAAATTAATCTATGTTCCAGCCACCTGCTTGCTACCAGCACCTAACAGGGTACCTGGCACTTAACAGACATAAATAAATATTTGAAACAGTAATCTGAGTTATGTTGTTGTAGACTGAATACCCTGCAGCATCTCTTGCTGTTTAAAAAAACACCAAAAATGCTAGATTAAAAAAAAGTTTAATAGATTTTAAAATTCATGACTGAGGTGGAAAGAAAGTAAGGGAGAAACCCAAAAGCTAAAGATGAGATGGGAGTGTTTGTTGCTCAGTCGTGTCCAACTCTTTGCTATCCCGTTGACTGTAACTCGCCAGGCTGCTCTGTCCATGGAATTCTCAGGCAAGAATCCTGGAGTTGGTAGCCATTCCCTTCTCCAGGGGATCTTCCAGACCCAGGAATTGAGATGGGAACCAGATTACAAAAGTCAGCAATTGTTGGAACCAGAGACATCTCCTGCTCCTCTGTGACCTACAGTAAGAGTTTTATCTGGTGTCATGAGAAAGAGGAGGCAGGATGTGGGGACTTGGCAAGGTGAAGGTCAGATTGCAGACCACTGCACAAAGCTCAGTTCCCCAACATCTACATTCTCAGTAAAAAGGTAGTCTATTTATCACTCTGTGTGTATATCTTCTGGTAAGCAATAGATGAGGGAAAAAATGGAAACAGTGTCAGATTTATTTTCTTGGACTCCAAAATCACTGTGGATCGTGATTGCAGCCTTAAAATTAAGACACTTGTCCTTGGAAGAAGAACTATGACAAACCTAGACAGCATATTAAAAAGCAGAGACATCACTTTGCCAACGAAGTCCATCTAGTCAAAGCTATGGTTTTTCCAGTAGTCATGTACAAATGTGAGAGATGGACCATAAAGAAGCCTGAGCACTGAAGAATTGATGATTTTGAATTTGTGGTGCTGGAGAAGACTCTTGAGAGTCCCTTGGACAGCAAAGAGATCAAACCAATCAATCCTGAAGGAAATCAATCCTGAATATTCATTGAAAGGACTAATGCTGAAACTGAAGCTGCAATACTTTGGCTACTTGATGCAAAGAGCCAACTCACTGGAAAAGACCCTGATGCTGGGAAAGATTGAGTGCAAGAGGAGAAGGGGACAACAGAGGATGAGATAGCTACTGACTCAATGGACATGAGTTTGAGGAAACTCAGGGAGATAGTGAAGGACAGGAGCACCTGGCATATTGCAGTTCATGGGGTTGCAAAGAGTTGGACACAGCTCTTTAGTTGTGACTTAGTGACTGAACAACAAGGCAAGAGAGGTAACACACTGATCTGTCACAAGCTTGACTTGTGGATAGAGAAGTTCTCTGAGAATGGATAGTCACAATCAGGCTTTATCCATGCTTTTTGCAGAACAATTTATACTACTTCTGTAGTATTAAAAAAGTTACCTTGCAAAGCAAAGTCAATTTTTTCAGAAAGAACCCAGACTTCACAGAGTTCCAACAAAGTTCCATCAAATATCAAAAATCACAAAATAAAATTTTTTAAAAATCACAAAATGCACCAAGAAACAAGGTGTCAAGAAGAGCAACAACACAGTTGAAGAGGAAATGAGTTAGAACATAAATTTGAGGACAGAATACAGACATAAAAATGGACAATACCAGCCTGGAGGACTGGCTGATAAAGTTGAAAACATACTGAATTGGAGTTCCACAAGAATAGAATTAGAGAGAACAAGGAGATACAATGTTAGAAGAGATGACACCTGAGATTTTTCTGGAAAAAAAATTCTGAAGTAGATAAAAGAAATAATAAGTATACAGTAACAAAATGAAAGAACACTAAAAACAAGAGAATGTCTTAAAAGCAAAGCAACCAGAGAAAAAAATCAGATTATCTTCTATGTAGACAGAAAATAATTAAACAGTATTTTCAAAATTCTGAGAGACAATAACTGCAAATCTAGAACTGTATATACAACAAAGTTACCTTTCAATAATGATAAAAATAAAGACATTTTCAAGTTAAAAAAAAAAAAAGACTCTGACAGAGTTTCCCATAAACTACTAGAACTTTTAGATTGTACCTTATATGCAAAAGTGAACGATGACCAAAAAATAAGTGAAAAAGCAAGCGGATTGGGTAAGAGAAGAGACAATCGATTTCCATGAATGTCCCCCTACAAATCTCCTTATGTCTTATTCCTTTCTTATCGCTAACTGACTTTTACTAAGTGCTTCCCTAAGTCTGAGACTCTGTGCTAAGCCCTTGATACACATCTTACTAAGCTTTAAACAGCCCTGTGAGGAAAAGGTCATTGTTCCCATTTTACAAACAGGAAATGGGGACTTATTTTGTCTGAGGTCAGGGAGTCTGGCTAATGTACAACTAATTGGGAGGGAGAGTCAAGGCATATAAGCTTGGGATGAAGTTGTAACCTAGCCCCAATTCACTTGGAATCAAATGCAATAAAATTTAATCTCAAAACACAAAGAAAATCCTTTATTTAGAAGTTCTGGTTGGGAGTTGAGTTTTGCGTTTCCGTGTTTCACATGTATCTTGTTCACTGTCGTCGAGGTCGAGCTTCACTGCGGCAGCAGCAGAGCGGAGTGTACATTCTGATTTGCTACGTTTATATATATCTTGAAGCTAAATGTATATATGAGTAGTTTGCCATGAGATAACACAGTGTAAACAGTAGACACCCAGAAATTGTGACTTCTGTGTTCTCTCCATTTGAGTATTTTGTAATTTTTTTGAAATATTTGTGGACATAAATAAAAACAAGCTACACTAAAAAAAAAAAAAAAAAAACGTTCTTTTGAGGGGAAGAGCTAAGAGAATAGCAGAGGATCAAGAAAATTAAACATGGACTACCAGACATGACTTACATTTCTGAATATAATGGAGCTGATTGTAGCAGATCAACCTTCCAACAAATAACAACTAGAAACGTCAATAAAATACCAAGGAGAAATCTATTTGAGGCTCTGGAAAGAAATTGAGGTAATGGGGAAAGCTTCTGGGAGAAAAAGCAACTGGAAAAAGATGAGTTGACATTCCACAGTCATTTTTCCCCTCAAAGTATTTACCAATTCTAGTTACAATTGTTGTTGTCCAGTCACTAAGTGGTGTCCAACTCTTTGTAACCCCATGGACCGTGGCATAACAGGCTTCCTTGTTCTTCACTATCTCCCAGAGTTTGCTCAAACGCATATCCATTGATCGGTGATGCCATCCAACCGTCTCATCCTGTCATCCTCTTCTCCTCCTGCCTTCAATCTTTCCCAGCATCAGGGTCTTTTTTAAATGAGTTGGCTCTTCACATCAGGTGGCCAAAGTATTGGAGTTTCAGCTTCAGCATCAGTGCTTCCAATGAATATTCAGGACTGATTTCCTTTAGGATGGACTGGTTTGATCTCCTTGCAGTCCAAGGGACTCTCAAGAGACTTCTCCAACACCACAATTCAAAAGCATCAATTCTTCAGTGCTCAGTTCTCTTTATGGTTACAGGGCAGGTGGCAAAGAATCCAGGTCACACCAGTCAGAGGATTTCTGTTAAGAGGTAAATAAAGCAGCCATCTGTGGGCTAGAGAGATAAAATTAGAAGCTTAGGGGCCAGGACCCCAGTTAGAAAGGAGAAGAATACTGAATACAACACTTAGTTTTTACTAGAAAACACCCACTACCTTCTGAATTTGTCTGAGCAGGAAGCTAGGAAGAGAAATAGAAAGCCTAGAAACTAAAAACAGGGTTTGGCAGTCTCACAGTGGCAAGTATGCAAGTATAACAATTTGAGACCTACTAAAAGAAAGGATGTCTGCGTAATACCCCAGATTCATAGCTGGAGCCCCTGGAGAGATCTACCCTAGAAGTTAGAGGGAAATAGAACTAGAAAGAGGTTTGCCAAAACTGTAACTTCACCTGGAGTTGACTCAGTCTCTGTATTAAAAAGACTAGTCACCACTCTCCCTGACCACCTAAGGAATGGATAACTCCATCTGAAACAAGATATTATTTACAGTCTTAACATTCTTTTTCATATACAATGTCCATCATTGATTTAAAAATTACCAGGCATGCTAAGAGATGTAAATAACCAGAAACAAGAGAAGAAAAAAGGAAAGCAGAAAAAGAACTACAGATGACTCAGATGATGGAACTAAACAGATAGAGTTAAACAGTTTTTTTAAATAATAAAAACAATGGATCAACAGATTAAAAAAATTAATTTCTTAGAAAATCAAAACCTATTAAAAATAATCAAATGCTAGGACTGAAAAATACAATAAATGAAAATGGGAAATCCAACAGATTGGGCTTAAGAGCAGATTTAGATCCAGAAAGGACAGATTAGTGAACTATAAAAGAATTTGAACATGTTAGTAGCTCAGTCGTGTCCAACTCTTTGTGACTCCATGGACTGTAGCCCACCAGGCTCCTCTGTCCGTGGGATTCTCCAGGCAAGGATACTGGAGTGGGCTGCCATACCCCCTCCAGGGGGTCTTCCTGACCCAGCAATCAAACCCAGATCTCCCGCATTGCAGGCAGATTCATTACTGTCTGAGCCACCTCTTAAGACAACAGAAAATATTGAGACTAAAGACGAAGAGAAAAAGGGATGGAAAGTATAGAAAAGAATCTAAGAGGTAAATGGCATACAGTGAAAAGGGATAACATATGTGTAACTAAGGACATAGAAAGAGGGAAAAGGACATTATTTAAAGTAAGAGACAAGAGTTTCCTGAAACTGATGAAATATCTTGTATTTCAGATTAAAGAAATTCACTGAATTCATTCACGATGAAAATGAAGAAAAGCACATTGAGGTATATCATAGTCAAACTTCTGAAAACCAGCTAAAAGTAGAAACTTTCAGGGAACCACATTGAGACTGAAAGGTGATTTCCAACAGAAACAATAAAACTCGGAAGACAAGGAGCTGAAAGAAAATAACTGCCCATCTAGGATCTTCGACTCCATGAAATTATCCTTCAAAATGAAAGGTCAAAGGACAAGCAAAACAGAATTCTTAGCATCAAAATTGCACTCAGAGAAATACTGAAGGGAGTTCTTCTGATAAAAGGAAAATTATTCCCAGTAGAAATACAGAATGCAGAAAGAAAGAGAAAACCCAGGGAAAAAAAGGGTAAATAAAAATGAATATTGACTTGCAAAACAGTAATAAAAATGTACGTGTCTCTAAGCTAGAATTTCCACTCCTAGGAATTCCCATAGATAGACTGTGCGTCTGCTCCATTCCCACCCCAGATCCATCTACTAGTCTTCTATGCCCATCTTTGTCCTTGGAGGGAAGGTGAAAATGGTCACCTAGTGCCCTTGCCTACTGGCATCTGTGGTTGGATTTGGCTAATGGGAGGTGCTGGCAGGAGATTGCAGTGCAGGAAGAGAGTGCAGCAGACGTATTTCTTCCACAGAAGACTTTAGCAAAAGTCTATTATGTGTTTGTATAAATATGAATATCTCCTCAAGAATATACAAAAATATGATATTATTGATTGATCTTTTTTGCACTACTTAAATTTTGTTTTACCCTGTGGACGTACTACTTTTTAAAAGATCCTTTTAACATCTTTTATAAAAGAAAATCCTTTACTAGAGTCAAAATCACCTTTTAAACATTTGGCAAATCAGCTTCCTTGTCCTGTTCTCACCTGGTCTCACTCTCGGAAATACACTATCAGCCAAACCAAACCTCACACTTAAGTAGTACTTTAGAAGAATTGGAGAAATCAAGAGAAGCAAACAGAAGACCTAGATTTCATGACCTTTGCCAGATTTCTCTGTAACTTTCCTCTGTATCAGTGGAGATAAGACTGGAGGTTGATATTGAGTTCTGGAGGGGACAGAAGGGCAGGAACTGTCTATTTCCCTTCCTCTCCCACCCAGTCCTGCCCTTGAGTGTCACTTAACCTGTCACGACTGCTTCTAGATTGGATAAACTTCTGGTCACCTCAGTCACTCTTGGAGTGACTGAGTGAGGTTGAGCATAAGACTAAGCTCCCTCTAAGACAGCTAAGGGGTTACCAAGTAGTCATCTCACCAAAGAGCACAAAGCCTAAAGCAGATGGTTTCTATGTCATCTTTATCCTTCAAAAAAAAAAAAAAAAAATCCAGGGCTGCTTCTGTGAAAATAACATGTCTTTGTCTACCGAAGACTATGGGTCTCATGGCTGGCCATGTTTCCCTTTTTGCCTTGGTTGTCAGGAAACTCAGATATGAATTTGCTTCCCACCTTGAAAACTTTAGTTCAGCCCTTATAGCACTCACATCTGCACACTGATTCTCTGTGCTTTACAATTCTATTAAATTATTTTCTTCCTTTGCATGTATGCATGCTAAGTCACTCAGACATGTCTGACTCTTGCAAACCTATGGACTGTAGCCTGCCAGACTCCTTTGTCCATGGGATTTCCCAGGCAAGGACAGTGGAGTGGGTTGCCCTGCCCTCCTCAGGGGATCTTCCTGACCCAGGGATCAAACCTGCTTTTCTTATGTCTCCTGTATTGACAGGTAGGTTCTTTACCACTAGCACCACCTGGGAAGCCCTTTTATTCCTTTGCTAAGTCACTTCAGTCGTGTCCGACTCTGTGCGACCCCATAGATGGCAGCCCACCAGGCTCCCCCGTCCCTGGGATTCTCCAGGCAAGAACACTGGAGTGGGCTGCCATTTCCTTCTCCAATGCATGAAACTGAAAAGTGAAAGTGAAGTCGCTCAGTCGTGTCCGACTCTTAGCGACCCCATGGACTGCAGCCTACCAGGCTCCTCCGTCCGTGGGATTTTCCAGGCAATAGTACTGGAATGGGGTGCCATTTATTCCTTTAGATCTTTTATTTCTGTACTTCTTAAATTGTTCTGATATATATATATATATATATATCTGGAGCCACCTGTGATGCTTTTTAGAATGAAGTAAGTTTAATCCATAAGTGAAAACAGAGACTAGTTGACCGCATTGCTCAGTTGATTTACATCGTCTGAGGGAAGGACCACAAACTTACTTATTTTTAATCAGTAAATATGTATTGAGCACCGCCTACCACCTACCAGGCACTATTCCAGCACCAAAGATGTGGCAAAGAATAAAACAAAAGACCTGCCCTCATGGAATTTCCATTCTAGGGGGGGAATCAACAATAAACACATAAAAAGTAAACATATATTATAACAGAGTGGTCAAAACAGGCCTCTCTAATTACGGGACACTACTGAAGAGGGCACTTTAATTTCTCTTCCTTCCACTTGCCACTGTCCTCATTTATTCTACCTTAGTCTTCTCTGGGTGAACACAATAAATGTCAATACTTACTTCTTAAAGTCTATTACATCCTCCACACTAAGCCAGAAGATCAGATTAGGTTAAACCCCTGATAAAGTTCATTTTTCAGTTTGACACTTAAAGTCCCTCAAGGTCTGGCTTCAAATCCTGCCTCACTCCGAATGCACAGTTCCCCAAATATGTCCCAGATCTGCCACCTCCATGCCCCTGCTCATGCCATTTCTTCTGTCATCCTTCAGGATCCAGTTCAAACATCACCTACTCGGCGCAGCCATCTGCAGTGCCCGAGGTAGAATTAGCCAGCCTTTCCTTTGAAGTCCCAGACATTGTTCAGATATCTATCACATACCTCCAGCCGTCACCTAGTGGTCAATTACATATCTACATGTATGTCTATTTCCCTACAGGATTATGAGTCTCCAGAAGATCTTGCATATAGCGGGCATTCAGTAATTGTCAAAATTAACAACAAATGTTGGTGAAAATGTGGGGTAGGGGGGGGAAGGAAAGTAGTACACTGTAGGCAGGGCTATAAATTGGTGTAGTCACTATGGAAAACAGTATGGAGGTTCCTCAAAAATGTAAAATATGGAACTTCACTGGCAGTCCAGTGGTTAGGACTTCACACTTCCACTGCTGAGGGCCTGGGTTCAATCCCTGGCTGGGGAATTAAGATCCTACAGGCTGCATGGCTCAGTCAAAAAAAAAATTTTTTTAAAATAGACCCATCATGTGATCTAGCAATCCCATCTCTGTGTATACCCAAAAGAAATGAAAACGCTAATTCGAAAAGATACCTGCACCCCTATGTTAACTACAGCATTATTTAAATAGCTAAGACATAAAAGCAACTTGTGTGCATTGATAGATAAATGGATAAGGAAATAAAATATTATTCAGTCATAAAAAAGGAGATTGTGCCAGTTGTGACATCATGAATGGACCTTGGAGGTGTTCAATTCAGTTCAGTTCAGTTCAGTTGCTCAGTCGTGTCTGACTCTTTGTGACCCCATGAATTGCAGCACACCAGGCCTCCCTGTCCATCACCAACACCCGGAGTTCACACAAACTCACGTTCTTCGAGTCAGTGATGCCATCCAGCCATCTCACCCTCTGTCGTCCCCTTTTCCTCCTGCCCCCAATCCCTCCCAGCATTAGAGTCTTTTCCAATGAGTCAACTCTTTGCATGAGGTGGCCAAAGTACTGGAGTTTCAGCTTTAGCATCAGTCCTTCCAATGAACACCCAGGACTGATCTCCTTTAGAATGGACTGGTTGGATCTCCTTGCAGTCAAAGGGATTCTCAAGAGTCTTCTCCAACACCACAGTTCAAAAGCATCAATTCTTTGGTGCTCAGCTTTCTTCACAGTCCAACTCTCACATCCATACATGACCACTGGAAAAACCATAGCCTTAACTAGACGGACCTTTGTTGGCAAAGTAATGTCTCTGCTTTTCAATATGCTATCTAGGTTGGTCATAACTTTCCTTCAAAGGAGTAAGGGTCTTTTAATTTCATGGCTGCAACCACCATCTGCAGTGATTTGGGAGCCCCCCAAAATAAAGTCTGACACTGTTTCCACTGTTTCCCCATCTATTTCCTATGAAGTGATGGGACCAGATGCCATGATCTTACTTTTCTGAATGTTGAGCTTTAAGCCAACTTTTTCATTCTTCTCTTTCACTTTCTTCAAGAGGCTCTTTAGTTCCTCTTCACTTTCTGCCATAAGGGTGGTGTCATCTGCATATCTGGAGTTATTGATATTTCTCCCGGCAATCTTAATTCCAGCTTGTGCTTCTTCCAGCCCAGCATTTCTCGTGCTGTACTCTGCATATAAGTTAAATAAGCAGGGTGGCAATATACAGCCTTGACGCACTCCTTTTCCTATTTGGAACCAGTCTGTTGTTCCATGTCCAGTTCTAACTGTTGCTTCCTGACCTGCATATAGGTTTCTCAAGAGGAGGTGTTACATTAAGTGAAATGTGAAGTTCAGTTCAGTTCAGTCGCTCAGTCATGTCTGACTCTTTGCAACCCCATGAATTGCAGCACGCCAGGCCTCCCTGTCCATCACCAGCTCCCAGAGTTCACTCAAACTCATGTCCATCGAGTTGGTGATGCCATCCAGCCATCTCATCCTCTGTAGTCCCCTTCTCCTCCTGCCCCCAATCCTTCCCAGCATCAGAGTCTTTTCCAATGAGTCAACTCTTTGCATGAGGTGGCCAAAGTACTGGAGTTTCAGCTTTAGCATCAGTCCTTCCAATGAACACCCAGGACAGATCGCCTTTAGAATGGACTGGTTGGATGTCCTTGCAGTCCAAGAGACTCTCAAGAGTCTTCCTCAACACCACAGTTCAAAAGCATCAATTCTTCGCCGCTCAGCTTTCTTCACAGTCCAACTCTCACATCCATACATGACCACTGGAAAAACCATAGTCTTGACTAGATGGACCTTTGTTGGCAAAGAAATATCTCTGCTTTTCAATATACTATCTAGGTTGGTCATAACTTTCCTTCCAAGGAGTAAGCGTCTTTTAATTTCATGACTGCAGTCACCATCTGCAGTGATTTTGTTGGAGAAAGACAAATACTGTATGGTTTCACTTCCATGTGGAATAGCAAAACAAAACAGAAACAAATTAACTGATACAGAGAACACATTGGTGGTTACCAGAGGTAGGGGGTATGGGGATGGGCAAAATGGATTAAGTGGATAAAATAAATAAGTCCTGCAGATGGAGTGGATAGATAGCATGGTGAATTAATAATACCATATTATATATTTGAAAGTTGCGAAAAGAGTAGATCTTACTGAGTAGATCATAACATTTCTCATCACAAAGAAAAAAGTTTGCAACTATGTGTGGTGATGGATGTTAACTAGACTTACTTTGGCAATCATTTCACCATATAATCACATACCAAATCATGTTGTACATCTGAAACTAATACAATGTTACATGTTAATTATATCTCAGTAAAAATTATAAAATGGGCTGGAATGAGTGAATTCAACTGAGATGACCATTATATCTACTATGTGGTCAAAAATCCTTTAGAAGAAATGGTGTAGCCATTATAATCAACAAAAGAGTCCGAAATGCAGTTCAGTTCACTTGCTCAGTCATGTCTGAAATGCAGTACTTGGATGCAATCTCAAAAATGACAAAATGATCTCTGTTCATTTCCAAGGCAAACCATTCTATATCATGGTAAACCAAGTCTATGCCCCAACCAGTAATGCTGAAGATGCTGAAGTTGAACAGTTCCATAAAGACCTACAAGACCTTTTAGAAGTAATACCTTAAAAAGGTGTCCTTTTCATTACAGGGAACTGGAATGCAAAAGTAGGAAGTCAAGAAACACCTGGAGTAACAGGCAAATTTGGCCTTGGAGTACAGAATGAAGCAGGGCAAAGGCTAATAGAGTTTTGCCAAGAGAACACACTGGTCATAGCAAACACCCTCTTCCAACAACACAAGGGAAGACTCTACACATTGACATCACCAGATGGTCAACACCAAAATTAGATTGATTATATTCTTTGCAGCTGAAGATGGAGAAGCTCTATACAGTCAGCAAAAACAAGACTGGAAGATGACTCTGGAAGATTATGAACTCCTTATTGCCAAATTCAGACTTAAATTGAAGAGAGTAGGGAAAACCACTAGACCATTCAGGTATGACCTGAATCAAATCCCTTATGATTATACAGTGGAAGTGAGAAATAGATTTAAGGAACTAGATCTAATAGACAGAGTACCTGAAGAACTATGGATGGAGGATGATGACATTTTACAGGAGACAGGGATCAAGACCATCCCCAAGAAAAAGAAATGCAAAAAAGGCAAAATGGCTGTCTGAAGAGGTCTTACAAATAGCTGTGAAAAGAAGAGAAGCAAAAAGCAAAGGAGAAAAGGAAAGATATACCCATTTGAATGTAGAGTTCCAAAGAATAGCAAGGAGAGATAAGAAAGTCTTCCTCAGTGATCAATGCAAAGAAACAGAGGAAAACAATATTGGAAAGACTAGAGATCCCTTCAGAAAATTAGAGATACCAAGGGAATATTTCATGCAAAGATGGGCACAATAAAGGACAGAAATGGTATGGACCTAATAGAAGCAGAAAATATTAAGAAGAGGTGGCAAGAATACACAGAAGAACTATACAAAAAAAGATCCTCATGACCCAGACAATGATGATGGTGTGATCACTCACCTAGAGCCAGACATCCTGGAATGTGAAATCAAGTGGGCTTTAGGAAGCATCACTATGAACAAAGCTAGTGGAGGTGATGCAGTTCCAGTTGAGCTATGTCCAATCCTGAAAGCTGATGCTGTGAAAGTGCTGCACTCAATATGCCAGCAAATTTGGAAAACTCAGCAGCGGCCATAGGACTGGAAAGGGCCAGTTTTCATTCCAATCCCTAAGAAAAGCAATGCCAAAGAATGCTCAAACTACTGTACAATTGCACTCATCTCACATAATAGTAAAGTAATACTCAAAATTCTCCAACCCAGGCTTCAAGAATACATGAATTGTGAACTTCCAGATGTTCAAGCTGGATTTAGAAAAGGCAGAGGAACCAGAGATCAAATTGCCAACATCTGTTGCATCATCAAAAAACCAAGAGAGTTCCAGAAAAACATCTACTTCTGCTTTATTGACTATGCCAATGCCTTTGACTGTGTGGATCACAACAGACTGTGGAAAATTCTGAATGAGATGGGAATACCAGACCACCTGACCTGCCTATTGAGAAATCTGTATGCAGGTCAGGAAGCAACAGTTAGAACTGGACATGGAAAAACAGAGTGGTTCCAAATAGGAAAAGGAGTACGTCAAGGCTGTATATTGTCACCCTGCTTATTTAACTTCTATGCAGAGTACATCATGAGAAATGCTGGGCTGGATGAAGCACAAGCTGGAATCACGATTGCTGGGAGAAATATCAATAACCTCAGATATGCAGATGACACCACCCTTATGGCAGAAAGTGAAGAACTAAAGAGCCTCTTGAAGAAAGTGAAAGTGGAGAGTGAAAAAGTTGGCTTAAAGCTCAACATTCAGAAAACGAAGATCATGGCATCTGGTCCCATCACTTCATGGGAAATAGATGGGAAAACAGTGGAAACAGTGACAGACTTTATTTTTATGGGCTCCAAAATCATTACAGATTGTGACTGCAGCCATGAAATTAAAAGACACTTACTCCTTGGAAGGAAAATTATGACCAATCTAGACATATTCAAAAGCAGAGGCATTACTTTGCCAACAAATGTCCATCTAGTCAAGGCTAAGGTTTTTCCAGTAGTCATATATGGATGTGAGAATGGGACTATAAAGAAAGCTGAGCGATGAAGAATTGATGCTTTTGACCTGTGGTGTTGGAGAAGACTCTTGAGAGTCCCTTAGACTGCAAGGAGATCCAACCAGTCCATCCTAAAGGAGATCAGTCCTGGGTGTTCATTGGAAGGACTGATGCTGAAGCTGAAACTCCAATACTTTGGCCACCTGATGCTAGGAGCTGACTCATTAGAAAAGACCCTGTTGCTGGGAAAGATTGAAGGCAGGAGGAGAAGGGGACAACAGAGGATGAGATGGTTGGATGGCATCACCGATCAATGGACATGAGTTTGGGTAAACTCCTGGAGTTGGTGATGGATAGGGAGGCCTGGCGAGCTGCAATCCATGGAGTCACAAAGAGTCAGACACAACTGTGTGACTGAACTGAACTGAAAAATTATAACTTTGCAGCTCACATATATTATCTCTTTTCATCCTTACCTTAACCCTATGAAACAATAAAGGCACATATTTTCCTATTTGTCAGTTAAGGAAACTCAGGGTCAGTCAGATAGGCTAAGGGATTCATGGCTAGTAAGTGCAGAGCTCAGTCTAGAAAACTGAATCCGGTTCTTGGACCACATAGGCTGGCTCAAAAACTTTGCCAAGAGGCAAGAGCTTCAAACCACAAGAGAATTCCAAATATGGCCCCAAATAACAATGAAAAGGTACCAACATAAAAACAAATAAGCACTGAAATCTGAGCTGACCTCCAGCAGCAATGTTAGGAGGCTATACCCATGAGAAGGAAGCTAGAAATAGAAACCCCTGTAGTGTTGAGTCATTGGAACAAGATTAAAGTCTCGTCAGTTGCCGGAATATGCCTGCCTCATAATAGGATGACTTGATTTGCCCAGGACTCCAGTGTTAAAACAGAAAACATCCCCAGGAAGCCTGGACAAGTTGGTTCCCTGCATAGAAGACCCTCTATTTGCTTTTGGAAAAAATTAGTGGTCACTTCAGTGAGTGTGCTTTACAATCCATCTCTAAAGATTGGCTTCCAAGCTAGCTTATAACCCAGGCATAATCTTGGTATTTTAGTGACACCTTGATTTTGAACAAAACTGGTACTACCTCAATGAAATCTGAATCACTTTCATGTTTTTTCAAAAACTTACAACCCCTTTAAAGATTCTTCAAGAATAAGGATATCTAAAGGCAGTTTCCTTTTAGAACTAACACCCAAAAAAGATGTCTTTTTCATTATAGGGGACTGGAATGCAAAAGTAGGAAGTCAAGAAATACCTGGGGTAACAGGCAAATTTGGCCTTGGAATACGGAATGAAGCAGGGCAAAGGCTAATAAAGTTTTGCCAAGAGAACACACTGGTCATAGCAAACACCCTCTTCCAACAACACAAGAGAAGACTCTACACATGGACATCACCAGATGGTCAACACCTAAATCAGATTGATTATATTCTTTGCAGCCAAAGATGGAGAAGTCAGCAAAAACAAGACCGGGAGCTGACTGTGACTCAGATCATGAGCTCCTTATTGCTAAATTCAGACTTAAATTGAAGAGAGTAGGGAAAACCACTAGACCATTCAGGTATGACCTAAATCAAATCACTTATGATTATACAGTGGAAGTGAGAAATAGATTTAAGGGACTAGATCTGATAGACAGAGTGCCTAATGAACTATGGACGGAGGTTCGTGACACTGTATAGAAGACAGGGATCAAGACCATCCCCATGGAAAAGAAATGCAAAAAAGCAAAGTGGCTGTCTGGGAGGCCTTACAAAGAGCTGTGAAGAGAAGAGAAGTGAAAAACAAAGGAGAAAAGGAAAGATATAAGCATCTAAATGCAGAGTTCCAAAGAATAGCAAGGAGAGATAAGAAAGCCTTGCTCAGCGATCAATGCAAAGAAATAGAGGAAAACAACAGAACAGGAAAGACTAGAGATCTCTTCAGGAATATTAGAGATACCAAGGGAACATTTCATGCAAAGATGGGCTTGATAAAGGACAGAAATGGTATGGACCTAACAGAAGCAGAAGATATTAAGAAGAGGTGGCAAGAATACACAGAAGAACTATACAAAAAAGATCTTCACGACCAAGATAATCACGATGGTGTGATCACTCACCTAGAGCCAGACATCCTGCAATGTGAAGTCAAGTGGGCCTTAGGAAGCATCGCTACGAACAAAGATAGTGGAGGTGATGGAATTCCAGTTGAATTTCAAATCCTGAAAGATGATGCTGTGAAAGTGCTGCACTCAATATGCCAGCAAATTTGGAAAATTCAGCAGTGGCCACAGGACTGGAAAAGGTCAGTTTTCATTCCAATCCCAAAGAAAGGCAATGCCAAAGAATGCTTAAACTACCGCACAATTGGACTCATCTCACACACTAGTAAAGTAATGCTCAAAATTCTCCAAGCCAGGCTTCAGCAATATGTGAACTGTGAACTTCCAGATGTTCAAGCTGGATTTAGAAAAGGCAGAGGAACCAGAGATCAAATTGCCAACATCTGTTGCATCGTCAAAAAATCAAGAGAGTTCCAGAAAAACATCTACTTCTGCTTTATTGACTACACCAAAGCCTTTGACTGTGTGGATCACAATAAACTGTGGAAAATTCTGAAAGAGATGGGAATATCAGACCACCTGACCTGCCTCTTGAGAAACTTGTATGCAGGTCAGGAAGCAACAGTTAGAACTGGACATGAAACAACAGAGTGGTTCCAAATAGGAAAAGGAGTACGTCAAGGCTGTATATTGTCACCCTGCTTATTTAACTTCTATGCAGAGTACATCATGAGAAACGCTGGGCTGGAGGAAGCACAAGCTGGAATCACGATTGCTGGGAGAAATATCAATAACCTCAGATATGCAGATGACACCACCCTTATGCATCTTGATGAAAGTGAAAGCCTCTTGATGAAAGTGAAAGAGAAGAGTGAAAAAATTGGCTTAAAGCTCAACATTTAGAAAACGAAGATCATGGCATCTGGTCCCATCACTTCATGGGAAATAGATGGGGAAACAGTGGAAACAGTGACAGATTTTATTTTTTGGGAGCTCCAAAATCACTGCAGATGGTGACTGCAGCCATGAAATTAAAAGACGCGTACTCCTTGGAAGAAAAGTTATGACCAACTTAGATAGCATATTGAAAAGCAGAGACATTACTTTGCCAACAAAGGTCCATCTAGTCAAGGCTATGGTTTTTCCAGTGGTCATGTATGGATGTGAGAGTTGGACTGTGAAGAAAGCTGAGCACCGAAGAATTGATGCTTTTGAACTGTGGTATTGGAGAAGACTCTTGAGAGTCCCTTTGACTGCAAGGAGATCCAACCAGTCCATTGTAAATGAGATCAGCCCTGGGTGTTCTTTGGAAGGAATGATGCTAAAGCTGAAACTCCAATACTTTGGCCACCTCATGCGAAGAGTTGACTCATTGGAAAAGACTCTGATGCTGGGAGGGATTGGGGGCAGGAGGAGAAGGTGACGACAGAGGATGAGATGGCTGGATGGCATCACTGACTCGATGGATGTGAGTCTGAGTGAACTCCGGGAGTTGGTGATGGACAGGGAGGCCTGGCGTGCTGCAGTTCATGGGGTTGCAAAGAGTCGGACACAACTGAGCAACTGAACTGAACTGAACTGAAAGGCAATTTCCAAGAATTAGAAAGGCATTTCTTGAAAAAGATGTTCTAAAACATTCAGAGCATCCCTAAGGATGTCCAAGTGTCTGTTCCAAATGGCTCATTTATTTGAATGCCTGTCTCTGGAATAGTTATTTATTTAAATTTTTAAAAATCTGTTTTATTAGCTTATCGCCAGTCCTCATAAATACTTAGTAGATATGAAAAGATCTTCCGGTTACATTCAATTATTAAAGCAATAGTTAAAGACAGCAGGTCACCAGAGGCTCAGTCACTTTGCTGGTGTCCTATGAATGCCAGTATTTTAATATGCACATTCATCCATTTACACTGGAGAAAGATCAGAGCTCCTTTCAGAGGCAACCTTAGAAAGGAAGGGCTTTGGCCAAAATCATTCACCGTGACTGGTCTGTCTGACCACAGTCAAAGCCAATGCTTTGTGTGTTTTCTCAAGGGAAGGAATGGATCTTGATTAAAGCTGTGACTCATAAGTAAATGCAAATCTTTGAGCCATTTGCTTTTCCATCTGCAGACTTCAGTTTCACAGGTCTTGCATTTCAAAGCATGGGTTCTTAGATTTAGACAACACTTTCATGTACTGAAACCTGTAATTAATGCCAGAGAGCTTAACTTTGTAAAGGAACCTTTATATATTTGAATGCTATTCTGCCTTCCTTGATATTACAGAAGCCCATGTTTTTTAGTAGTTTGGTTGTAAACTATATGTGGAGTGTCAGCTACAAATCAGCACTTGCCCAGAGCACTTGCCAGCAACTGAACAACAACGAGAGCATTCGCCCTCTGCCTCTGTGGAGAAAGAGCCCTGTGCTGCTGCAACTGCTGACCTGCAGTACCCCGTGAGGGGAATTCAGGGTGGAGAGTGAGGCACTGTGTGCTCCAGGAAAACGGACAAACAGGTCTTCAGGTAGATATTTTCAGAAATGATTTCATGATCCCAATCCTTGCATCTCTTCATATCTAGAAAATCACTACTTCCTTTCATGGTGACATCAGCTTCTCATGACTAGAAGAAAACCTTTTGCAAAATAAGTGCTTAATTGCATTGAACTCCCCCTTCACCAAAATCTTAATGGTTGAACTTCCCCCACTCCCTCTTTGGGGCAGACTCTTAGAGCTATCTGAGGTGCTACAGTCTCCCAGGCTGCTGTCCTCATTTTGCCCCAAATGAAACTTAACTGTCAGCTCTCACATTGTGCATCTCTTTTTAGAAAGCCCAATAAGTAAGTGCAGGAAAGCTTCTATAATGAGCCACCAAGTAAACAAATCCACTGATGGGTGACTTTTAAGAATGGCTATTTATTGAGTGTTCATTGTGTGCCAGGCACAATTCTAAGAGCTTCATGCTTACAATCTAATGAAGGAAATTCTGTTTTTTATCCCTATTTTTACGGAGGAGAAAACTGAGGCCCAGAGAGAAGCAACAGCCCAACATAAATAGATTCAAGATCAAAATATCTAAGGGCACAGTCCATGGTTTAAATACTGCACTCAAAGACTGACTCTCCAAGTGTGGGTGTGTCCTTCTCTTTTTCACAAATTCCATGAAACTTCTTTCACAGAATTCTTTCGACATTGGTCATTATCATCATCTTCTTCCCCAAACTAATTTCTCCCCAAGCATTTCCCTTGTATCCATCTCCTTGACTGGCATCTCAAGGCACCAAAATGAACATGTCACCTTCACATGCAGATGTACTGTTTCTCTTTGTTCCATGCAATGTGGTTTACAATCCCCTATTGCCCTGCCCCAAACCTGCAGGGGTTGTGTTTTCTTCTCTTCATCTCACATGATGTGAAATCATATGGACCATATCTCTGCTGGGACATCACTCCTAAACACCCTACCTTCACCCTGTGCCCCTGGCCTCCTCAGCAGTCCTTGTCTATAACCATAGAAATGACCTTCAGCACTTGACCCTGGACTCCCCTGGGTCCCTGCTCCAACTCAGCTTGAGACAAGAAGGGGGCAGGGCACAACCTTTAAAAGAATGACAAAGCCTGAGGATGTGACATAAACTGATTAGAACCAGCTAGGTCCAAGATGGCAGACAAGTCAATTTCCACTAGACCCTGAGCCTCAGTATACACTCACTGTAACATCAGCAAGCTAAGTGACACACACATAGGCGCCGGGAGAGCTCTGAGCCTGACCATTAAGGTCAAAAAGTGGGTTGTGGCCCAATTCCTGGAAACCCCCACCCTCTCCACCAAATAGCTGGAATACTCCTCCCATTCATTATCCTATGAAATTACCCACCCCTATAAAAACTGACAAGCTCAAACCCTGGTGCCTCTCTTGCCTTCTGAGATGGCCCACACTCCGACTATGGAATGTGTTTCCTTCCTGAATAAACCTCCTTTCACTTTCTTATGGCTTGCTCTTGAATTTTTTTCTGTGTGAAGCCAAGAACTCACACTTGGTGGTCGTCACAAGGCCTTGGAGGCGACCTGGGATGTGACCATCTTCTCGTGCCCCACTCTCTTTCCTTCAACAAGCCTACACCCCATGGCCTGGTTAATCTTTACCAAAGGGAACTCTCATGGGTAAGAGCACCAAAAAAAAAAACAGCTTTGCAGTTTACCAAGTACTACAGCCAACAGGGCTCCCCAACAACCTGTAAAAAGGTGTAGTGTTCCCCTTCTACAAAGAAGTCAGGTGTCAGACCAAAGACTACACTGCAAATGAGACCCAGGCTCCTTCCCCTGGAGTTATGCTGTCCTCTGTTCAGAAAAATTCCATGTTTTCCATTGCATACAAAATAAGAGAGAAACTTGTCCCAACCAACCTTTACAATGCCACCTCTCATGAGCACCTGCTTAATAGCCTGTGCACGATCTAAGAAAAAACATGGAGAGAGGGGAAGGAGGTCAAAAAGACATTAAGTAGAAAAGCTATTATTTTCCCCAACACAAGGACATTCTGAGCCAAAATCCAGTAATATTTTTCCTCCTAGTGAAGATGTATGTCTTAAAGGCTATTCTCTCTGACTGTATAAGTTGACTAAGAAAATGGGTATTACAACTCTTTCTCTCATTCCCCTTGTCTTTTCTACTATGATTCCTTAGGCAGTCCATTAATGTGATATGCACTACATGCTTACTATGAGAAAATGCACAAAAGTTCTCATAAGGGGCCCACAATTGAAGACCACTTGCATGTGGACAAAATTAAACTGGGCACTTCTGAGCCCCAGAGCTAAGGAACATTCCTTCCAGGTCAGGAGTGGGGTTCAGCCAAGTGTTAGATGAATGAAGCTGTAAGCTCTGGGGCACAAATTCTAAGTCAAGGTTTTGTTTCTTCTTCATCATAGTGAAACATTATTTATCATGTTTTTAAATGGATGTCGCCTCCTCTAAATTCTGCTGTTCATGGAATATAAATTTTGATTGTTAAGTGGGAAAATTTTTACCCTCCAAACTCAATCAGAACAAGCTAGTTATTGTTCCTAAATCAAGCAGTTCTGCCTTCAGGTAAACCCCACTTTCCTTTCTCCGTGCCACTAATCACTTGCTTCATAATTCTTTCTAGACTTCAGCTAGGCATTTGGCAAAATTTTCTCCATGTATGCTTTTTTTCACTATTGATAATACTAATAGGCTAGATCTCATCTCACTTGGAGAAGGCAATGGCAACCCATTCCAGTACTCTTGCCTGGAAAATCCCATGGACGGAGGAGCCTGGTAGGCTGCAGTCCATGGGGTCGCTAGGAGTCGGACACGACTGAGCGACTTCACTTTCACTTTTCACTTTCATGCTTTGGAGAAGGTAATGGCAAACCCACTCCAGCGTTCTTGCCTGGAGAATCCCAGGGATGGTGGAGCCTGGTGGGCTGCTGTCTCTGGGGTCACACAGAGTTGGACACAACTGAAGCGACTTAGCAGCAGCAGCTTAGCAGCATCTCACTTAATTCCATAATAACACAAGGAGGGCTGTTACATTGTCATTTAACAACTGGGAAAACAGAGACTCAAAGCTTCCCCAAAATTCCACAGCTGCCAAGTGTTAGAACTGGGATCGGAAGCCAGATCTGCCCGACTCCAGCTCCCTTCAAGTCCTCAGTGCCCTTCTTAAAGGGATGGATATAGATGATATGGATATAGATACACACAGAGAGAGAGAGAGATCCCAAAGACTTGAAGAAGTGCTTCCTATTCACATGAATGAATACCTTGATGTTCATCTCCAGCACTCAAACCAGGACATGGTTTGTTTAATGATAAACCAGGGTTTTTCCATGATTGTGTCTAAAATATCTTAAATTCTACCTGATTCATAATCCATAATTGAGTTTTAAAACTTGCCTCTGAAGTTTATCAATGTTGAAAATGCTCAGGTTGATTTCAAATACCTGCTATGGCAAGAAAAACACAAATATGGTATATTAACACATATGCATGGAATCTAGAAAGATGGCACTGGCTAGGCAATTTGTAGGGCAGCGATAGAGACACAGACATAGAGAACAGACTTGCGGACACAGCAGGAGGGAAGAGGAGGATAGGAATTGAGAAAGTGGCACTGAGATATATACACTACCATACGTATAATAGACAGGCAGTGGGAATTTGCTGTATGACGCAGGGCGCTCAACCCAGTGCTCTGTGATAAACCTAGAGGGGTGGGATGGGGTGGGAGATGGGAGAAAGTTTCAAAAGGGAGGTGACATATGTATACCTGTGGCTGATTTATATTGATGTATGTGGGAGGGATTGGGGGCAGGAGGAGAAGGGGACGACAGAGGATGAGATGGCTGGATGGCATCACCGACTCGATGGACATGAGTTTGGGTAAACTCCAGGAGTTGGTGATGGACAGGGAGGCCTGGCATGCTGCAATTCATGGGGTCGCAAAGAGTTGGACACAACTGAGCTACTGAACTGAACTGACGGCAGAAACCAGCACAATACTGTAAAGCAATTACTCTCCAATTAAAAATAAATTAATTAAAAATAAAATACCTGCTATGGATTGAACTGTGTCCTCCTGAATTCATAAGTTGAAGCTCTAACCCCCCAGTGTGGATGTATTTGGGATAAGGAGGTAATTAAGGTTTTATGAGGTCACAAGGGTAGAACCCTGATCCTAAAGCATTAGTGCTGTTTTAAGAAGAGACACCAGCTCTCTCTCTCCCTCTCTCTCTCCACATGTATGTATATGTACATATATGCAAATACATACACATATAATATGTATCATATTTGTATACATGAAAATATATGCACATGTGAACATATATTCTTATTACCCCCATTTCCTTAACCAATGGTAGCACTTTCCCAAAGATTATCTTCTGCATCTTTTTTTTTGTTTAATATATTTTAGAATTTTTCCATGTCATTACGTAGTGTTCTCATACATTTTTTCAGCCAGACAACAGACTCTATTAGACAATTTTGTTGTTCCCAGTGTCTTGAAGTTTAAACTGCCACAATGAATGACCTTGCGCATAGAGCATTCTATATGTACATGAGTATCTCCAGCATAAGTTCCTAGAAGTGCTGAGTCAAATGGCACAAGCATTATTTGTTCACATATCCCCATTCAGGGACTTAATCTTCCCAACAGCAAAGTGTGAGTGTCTGCCTTTCCCCAGTCTCACCAGCAGAGTATGCTACCAAATTTGTTAGCCTTGCCACTCTGAGAGATGAAGATGATGGCTCAATATGATTTTCACTTATTTTACTTTATCATAAGTGAGGGTGAGAATTTTTCCATAGATAAAGAATCTGCCTGCAATGCAGGAGACCCAGGTTCGATTCCTGGGTCAGAAAGATCCCCTGCCGAAGGAAATGGCAACCCGCTCCAGTATTCCTCCCAGAAGAATCCCACCGACAGAGGAGCCTGGCAGGCTACAGTCCATGGGGCCGCAAGGGTCGGACACAACTTAGTGACTAAACCACCACCACCAAGAACCATCTGTACTGCTTTTGCTTTAAAATACTCGTTCTTCTATTTATTTATTAAGGTTTTTCTCCATTTTTTCTTATGAACTTTGTTTGGCTGTTGTCATCATCAGTCTCTGGGGGATTTATATTCATTAGGGAGGTTAGCTCTTCATCTGTGCTAAAATTCTGCCTAGCTCATTATTTGCTTTTGTTAATCATATTAACAACTTTTAAAAATTAGAAATAAATGTTTCCATATTTTCTTCTACATTTTTATGGTTTTATTTTGTACAACAAAATCTTTGATCTCTTTGGGATTTTTCTTAGTATACAGTTTTCTGATAAGTGCACTTTGCCTCATATTAATTTTGCTCCACTTTTCCAGATTTTTTTCTTATATGATCTTTGTATAAATGGCATGCCAGTCTCTTTTTTAAAAAAATTCTGATCATTTAATGGATTGAATTTTCCCAGACTATCCACTGGGAAGGGCCAGGAAGGGGTCAGGATAGCTCAAAGCACAAAGGTCTCTGCTGCCACAAAGACAAACTGCTTCCTGCAAAAATGGCTCCACGGTGTATTTCACAGCACTACCTCCACTGCTTCTCTGAATATAGCTGCGTCTAGAAGAGCTTCTGTTCCTAATTTATCCCAGTTCCCTCACAAGGGGTTGCAAACAAAGGCTACAGCTTATGTGCTCTAGGATGAGCTGCTTGCCTTCAGGAAGCATATTTTGCTGGCACTTTCTGAGCTGCAGCACCACTGAACCATCTCACTATGTCAAGGACTTCTTTTGTACTTCCTTCTATGCAACTCTTCACCTCAGATGTTTGGGGCAGTCCTTACAGGTATTTCAGAGTTTGTGGATTATTTCTACTTTTTATTTTTCTGAAAATGTAAATTGTGGGAGAGATTTGAGATAAAGAGAGGGATTGTTATTGATCATCTTTTATGAATTTCTAGGAAGAAAAAGTAGAAGACTCTGGCTTACACAGCCAATGATCATAGTGGAAGTCTTCCAAATTAGTTTTCCTTTCAACCATCCAAAGGGCCTTTTCTTCTTTGCAACCTCATAATCTGGGCTGGAGCTACAATGCTGAGACCCAAGATATGAGCCCCTTATATTAGACAAGGAGAGAAAAGGAGGTAGTGAAAGCATTTTGGGTTCCAGCTCCAATGCCTAAGTTCAAATCCCTCCTCTTCCCCTTAGTAATTGTGTGGATTTGAGCAAGTCAATGCACCTTTCAGGGTTTCCAATTTTTCATATGTCAAATGAGGATAAAAATGTCCACTTCGTACAGTTATGGATGGTAGTGAATTCTCTGATGGGTACAATACAGTGATGATTCAACAGGGACTCAGTGGCATCAGCATAATTGGTAGCCTCTGAGGATATGACCATCTCTAAGTCCTTTTCTAAAGAAAAGAAGGTGAAGGCAGATTGTATCAATAGCAGTACTATGCATTACAGGTCTATTACTCACCAGGTACTGGGTGAACTATTTTATACACTTTGCCTTGTCACAATAGAATTTTAGATCATCTAAAGCCAAAATCAACAAAAGATGAGGATAATATTGGTCCCGAGATGGTCAAACACTGGAAAACCACCCAGCACACATGCTTCGTATGCTCCCCAAGCCCAGATTTGCCATGGGATCTGCCTTGACATCTTGGGAAAGTGCCTGCAGACAAAGCCCCATAGACACCTCAGGTCCATCCCTGCCAGGAAAAGAGCCACTCACTGGGCTGCTTGGCTGATGAGTAAGGAAGGACAGCAGAAAATATAAACAATGGTCTCACCACAGTCTGATCACAGACCACAACCAGCAACTCAGGCTGGCCCTGTGAGGGGTTCCCAGGCTCAGCGGGGAGAAGGAGGTAGAATGGAAGACCAGGCTATGGGAGGAGCAAGCCTGTAGCAAAGGGCCCCAGGGAAAAGGAATATCCTCTCAGCTGTCTAGAGCTTTAGGTGAACCAGCTAACCAGCACCAAACACCATCCTGGGCTCATGGGTCATTTTTTATGGACTGAATTGTGTCCCAGCAAAAATTCGTATGTTGAAGTGCAAACCACCCCCTTCTCCCAGGTACCTCAAAATACAGCCAAACTTAGAGACAGGGTTTTGTTTTGTTTTTTAATTGGAGGATAATTGCATTACAATGATATGTTGGTTTCTGCCCTACAACAATGTCAATCAGGCATAAGTATACATATATCCCCTCCTTCCCATCTACCCCATCTATCCCACCCCCTCTACGTCATCATAGAGCACCAGGTTGAGCTCCCTGTGTTATATAGCAGCTTCTCATTAACTATCCATTTACACAAAGTAATGTATACATGACAATGCTACTCTTAAAGAGGTGACTAAATTAAAATGAATTAAGTTGTCTCTAATCCAATATAGGGGGTCTCCCTAGTAACTCAGTGGTAAAGAACTCTCACCTGTCAACGCAGCAGACATGGGTTCAATCCCTGGGTCAGGAAGATCCCCTAGAGAAGGAAATGGCAACCTGCTCCAGCGTTCTTGCCTGGGAAATCCCATGGATAGAGGAGTCTGGTGGTCTACAGTCCATGGGGTCACAAAAGAATCAGATGTGACTTAGTGACTAAACAACAACAGCAATCCCAGTATCACTGGGGTCCTTATAAGCAGAGGCAATCTGGACATAGGGACACAAACAGGGGAGATGGTGTGAGGAGAGAGGGCGAAGACAAGCCAAGGCGAAGGGCTGGGACAGGGCCTTCTGTCACGACCTCAGAAGGAGGTAACCCTGCAGATACCTTGATCTCAGATCTCCAGCTTCCAGAACTGTGAGGCAACACATTTCTGTTGTTGAGCCCCCAGTGAATGGCACCTGCTTATGGCAGGCTTTACCAAACAATAGTTATCTCTTGGAGGAAATGCAACAAACTGTTGACCTCCAAGTAGGGTCACAAAGTCACAGAAGAGCAAGTGGCTCAGACAATAGGAGCAAAGCATCTGAGGCTGGAGTTTGCATCCATACAACCCTAATGATCTGCGACAGCCAGCCCCTTCCCCCACTCCCATCACCAACATGGTGACACGGGGCCTGCCCAGCCCTGCCTGCCCAGCCCTCGCTCTATGACCACTCAGGTGCTTGTCTGAGCAGACTTCCCTCCTCTCACCTATGTCACAGCTACCACCTGCTGCCCGCCACCATGCGCCCTTGGGGACCACTGCAATACCTCCTAATCGGCCTCCTTGCTTCCTCTCTCATTGCAGCCCACGCTGCACCCCACCTACTTTCCATGCAGCAGACAGAATGGGCCTTTTGCAACCTATTAATAAAACCCTCCAGTGGCTTCCATCCTAATTAGAACAAACCCCACGTCCTGCCCGTGATCTAAAAGATGTAATGAGATCTGGGCCTCTGACTGTGCCCTTGCTGTGCCTGCTTTCCTCCCGGCCATTCTGGCACACCACTTGCCTACTGGCCCCTTGACCATGCCGAGCACATTCCCATTTCATGACCTTTCACCTGCTGGTCTCACTGTGCAGGAGCCAGCTTCTCCTCCCATCCACATGACTGCACCATCTTACTCCTCTAGTCTTCTTCCTTCCTACAAGAAGCCCCGTGCTGGGGACCTAGAGCTGCTCACATCCGCAGAGGCTCTCAATGTCACTAACAGCATCGAGTCCCAGGGCACTGGTGTTTGCTGTCACTGCTGTTGCATGCATGGCCTGACATCCCCTGTGCACCCGGGTACCTGTGAGCTGGGCATCTGCCTGGCTCCCTGCCTCCCTGGGTTCAGGTCACTGCTCAAATGCCACCTGCTCAGAGAAGCCTTTTCTGGCCACCCTGGCAGCATATCTTTGCTACTTTTCTCCTCCTGCCCTGTCTAGTTTTTCTTCCAAGCACTTATCACCATCTGCAGAGTTGTTTGTTTATCTGTTACTTGATGTTTCTTTTAGAAAACAAGCTTCTTGAGGACAGGTACCCAGATGCCCAGGTCAGTGCCCACCCAGCACATAGTTGATACCCTAGAGTGAGTGGGCTTCCCAAGGGAATGTTCACTATCCTAGAATCTGAAATGACATTTACCAGCAGTCCCCAACTTTTCTGGCACCAGAGACCAGTTTAATGGAAGACAATTTTTCCACAGAACCAGGGGTGGGGTGGAGGATGGTTTGGGGATAATTCAAGCAAATTACATTTATTGTGCACTTTATTTCTATTATTATTACATCAGCCCCACCTCAGATCATCAGGCGTTAAATCCTAGAGGTTGGGGACCCTGCTTAAATCAAAATCTCCCTGTACATGATCACTGACTTACCTAACACTGTGTTAAGACAAGGTTTCCTAGAAAAGTCAAGGCTAAAATTGAATAGATGGTTAAATGCTTACTTAATCAGTAATTTTCTGATTAATATGGAATTTAATAGTAAAAGTGCATGCATGCATACATACTAAGTTGCTTCCGTCATGTCCAACTCTAAGCAACTCTATGGACTACAGCCCGCCAGGTTCCTCTGTCCATGGGATTCTCCAGGCAAGAATAGTAGAGTGGGTTGCTTTGCCCTCCTCCAGGGGATTTTCCCAACCAAGGGATGGAACTTGAGTTTCTTACATCTCCTGCATTGTAGGCAGATTCTTTACCACTGAGCCACCTGGAAGCCCCAATAGTTAAAGCGCCACATGTAAATATATACGTAGTAAGAAAGAGTAAATTTGTGAATGAATGGTGCAGGTGGTGAGACTGATTGCCAGTCTTGTACCCACTAGCTCCCTAGACCTGTTCTAGCAGAGAACACACCTTCCTGCAGCGGCCATGAAGATGATCCACCTTGATCCCTAACTTCTGAACCCAAGCAACCACTCACTGCCTCCCTGTGCTGCCCCACGTCAAGGACTTGACCCGTTACTGCGATTAACCTGTCCCATAGCCCAAGAGGTACTGTTGCCCCCACATTTTTAGATGAAGAAGCTGAGGCTCAGAGACATGGAGCCAAGGTCACCAAGTGAAGAAGGTGTCTCAAATCCAGGGCCTGCTGCCAAGCCCATGTGCTGTATCAGGGGCTCCCCTCCATTTGCCAGTGCGTCCTAACCCTGGTCACTTCTTATCTGTTCTGCCTCTTGGGGACTGTGAGTGCCCACATGTCTTCCAGAGTGTGAGTCTCTCACCTTTGCAGCTGGACAAGTGTTGTTGACTTTCACCTGTGGAAGCAAAGCCCCTGTTCCCAGGAGCCCACAGCAGGCCTCTGCCCAATCACCTGCTGGTGGCCTGGGTGCTGTCATGGGCAGGGATGCTGGTCCCACCACAAGCCACCACTCAAAATGTGAAAATCACATGATTCCAGTAGAATATAAGCTCTCAGAAGGCAGAGTCTTTGTCTGCCTTGTCACCTGCCACATTCCAAGCTCCTGGAAAAGCATCAATATACTTCTTAATGCTGACAACATGCAGCCTGATGGTCACAAATCTCAGACTTGTGGGCTGCTAATGCCTGTGTCCCCCATTCAGTGGTGAGGTTCCCCAGGCAAAGACTAAGCTTATGCATCTTTGTATCCTCCAAATTCCAGCATCTGTTCCTTCAATTCCTTAGTTTAGTCAACAAATATTTATTATGGGTCAGGCACAGGCCTGAAGGATACAGCAAGAAAACAAAACAGGCAAAAACCCTTGGCCTCATGGTGCTAGGGTTTCAGCCAAGGTTTACCAGAGGTGTTTTTTGGGCCAGGAACCAAGCTAGGCCCTGGGGACATGACAAAGAACAAGGCAAAGAGGCCCCAGTAAGCAAACAAAGAAACAAACGAAATCATTACTAAGACGCCCAGGGCATGACAGGCACTCAATCGGTGTTTGAAAGAGAGAGGTTCAGGGGGGTTACTAAGAGAAGAGACTCTGGGAAGCAAAAGGCCAAGGCTTGAAACCCAGCTGTCCCTTTCACCAGCTGAGTGGCCTGGTGTGGCCAGCTCACCTCTGTTAAGGCCAAGCTTCTCACCTGCTGGGCTTACTACATGGAGCAGCTGTGATTACATGAGTTGGGAATAGGGAGGGAAGCAGAGAGAAGAAAGTTCCTCAGGAAACAGGCAAGCCAGTCCTGAGTCAAGGTGCAGGGGAAGTCAGAATAGGGGCATAGTAAGAGGCCAAGCTCCCAGAGATAGTGAAGGACAGGAAAGCCTGGTGTGCTGCAGTTGACGGGGTCTCAAAGAGTCAGACACGACTGAGTGACTGAACAACTTGTGACCTATACTCCTGCCCCCTCCTGGGCCTAACACCAGTCAAAGTAACAGCAAGGCAACAACCCACGCACAGCACCACCCTCCCCCCACCCCGCCTCTGTATTCATGACACTCCTAGGACTGTTTTTGCGGGAATTTTTCCTCCAACATTCAAATATCAATTAACATTAATGTTCAGCGGAAGAAGTTTGGTCAAGCCCTTCCTGCCCTAGATTTGACTGGGATTGGGCAACCCCTATGTCTCCCTGGATCAGTTGAGCTCACATGCAGCCCACCCCAACAACATCAAATGCAGAACTCAAGGAGCAGTGAACACTTGCTGGCAGCAGGAAGCAGGGGGTGGGGGAGGAGGGATGTCAGCCTTCAAATCAAATCAAATCAAATCTGTATTTGATCATTCATCCATCCAAGACATAGTTCTCCAAAACCTCAAGGTACAGGGTGGTGTTGGCCTAGAGTGTAAATCTGGTAACAGGTCACTCTGATTCTGCACATGCTCCTTCCTTTTCTAGAAGATCCTTCCACCTCCCACTAGCATCACCATGTCCCCACCTGCCCAGCTCCCTTCCATCTGGTGAATGTCCTCCATCAAGGCTAAGTTCAGACACATTTCCTCTTGACCACCTCTCCCAGTCTGGCTGCCCATTCCCTGTGCTTCCACAGGACCCCACCCTGCAATTAGCTCAGTCCTGCCCTGGGCCTGCTAGATAGTAACCACCTGTCTCTTGGTCTTCCTTTTTCTCTAGACAGTGACCTTCTTGAGGGCAGGTACTGGCCTTTTCTCTCTATTTATACAGTGCCAACCCAGTGCCTCAAAATGTAGTTAAACTTTGATAAACATGTGTTGCCTGTCTGTGTGTCCATTCCTCACACTAGTCTGTGAGCTCTCACAGGTGAGAACTCTGTTTTGATCACATATCATAAATTAAGATAGATTAAGAAATTGAGTTAAATAGAGAAGTGCCCTGGCCTTGGGTGCAGCAGGCAAAGTTGAAGAACCATGTACAATTGAAAACAGAAGCAGTGAGTGAAAAATCTACTTATTGAACAATGAGACCATCCTTGTCTTCCACCCTCAAGCTCCCCCATATCCTCAGCTTCCAGGACATGGGCAGTCAGGTGAAAAAATTTTATTCTTTTAGTGTAAAGCTCATGGCTCAGTTGCTAAAGAATCTACCTGCAATTTAGTAGGCCCCAATTCGATGCTTGGGTCAGGAAGATCCCCTGGAGAAGGGATGGGCTATCCACTCCAGTGTTCCAGGGCTTCCCTTGTGGCACAGCTGATAAAGAATCTGCCTGCAATGCGGGAGACCTGGGTTCTATCCCTGGGTTGGGAAGATCCCCTGGAGAAGAGAAAGGCTACCCACTTCAGTTCTCTGGCCTGGAGAATTCCATGGACTGTGTAGTCCATGGGGTCGCAGAGTTGGACATGACTGAGCGAGTTTCACTTTCACTTTCAAAGCTCATTTATACATACAGTACCTAAACAGATGTATATTTAAGATATGAAAACTGTACGGGGTAGAGGCAATTAGGAACAAAATATCTCTAAACTCTTGCTGTGGTGGGGAAGAGGTAGTGGGTGATACTGACGAAAAGGTTGAGAAACCCTAGGTTAGACAGTGGAGGACACTGACAGGAGACCAGGGCGAGAAGCCACTGGAGTCGGAAGCCCTTTCTCTCCTTGCCTCTCTCCTCTCTCCTAGGCAGCATCCCTGGAAGTGGCCACATCCCTACCTTGAATCAGCTTATGCGGGTACCACACAGCCCCAGGGCTAGAGCTGTGCTAGCTCCCTTTTGTCTCTTCAGACTGGAGGTGGTAACAGCATCTTGTTATTGCTGACCCCTGGGTTGCCTCACAATCCTGTCTGACCTCTTAGCTCTTCCATCACTTATACAGTCATTCTCCTGATTAAATTCCTTCTGTTAATAATAGGAGGGGAATGTGGCAGCCCTATTTGGGCTTCACAAGCTTTGTACTTCATATTGCAGTGAGAAACATTTTTTAATTTAATTAAAATATTTAATTAAATTATGATATTTAATTAAATTGAGTTAAGTAGAGAACTACCCTGGCCTGGGATGCAGCAGGCAGAGTTGAAGAACCTTGTACAATTGAAAAAGGAGGCAGTAAGTGAAAATCTACTTATTGAACGATGAGACCATCTTTGTCTTCCACCCCAAGCTCCCCCACACCCTCAGAATGAAAACGACAATCACAGAAAACTAATCAAACTGATCACATGGACCACAGCCTTGTCTAAGTCAATGGAACTATGAGCCATGCCATGTAGGGCCACCCAAGATGGACGGATCATGGTGGAGAGTTCTGACAGAATGTGGTCCACTGGAGAAAGGAATGGCAAACCACTTCAGTATTCTTGCCTTCAGAACCCCGTGAACAGTATGAAAAAGCAAAAAGATAGGACACTGAAAGATGAACGCCCCAGGTCAGTAGTTGCCCAATATGCACTGGAGAAGAGTGGAGAAATAACTCCAGAAAGAATGAAGAGACGGAGCCAAAGCAAAAACAATGCCCAGATGTGGACATGACTGGTGATGGAAGTAAGGTCCGATGCTGTAAAAAACAATATTGCATGGGAACCTGGAATGTTAGGTCCATGAAACAAGGCAATTGAATGTGGTTATTCAAGAGACAGCAAGAGTAAACATCGGCATTTTAGGAATCAGTGAACTAAAATGAACTGGAATGGGTGAATTTAATTCGGATGCATTAAATCTACTACTGTGGGCAAGAATCCCTTAGAAGAAATGGAGTAGCCACCATAGTCAACAAAAGAGTCTGAAATGCAGTTCTTGGGTGCAATCTCAAAACTGACAGAATGATCTCTGTTCATTTCCAAGGCAAACCATTCAATATCACAGTAATCTAAGTCTATGCCCTAGCCAGTAATGCTGAAGAACCTGAAATTAAATGGTCCTATGAAGACCTACAAGATCTTCAGTACTAACTCCCCAAAAGATGTCCTTTTCATCATAGCGGACTGGAATGCAAAAGTAGGAAGTCAAAAGGTACCTGGAGTAACAGGCAAATTTGGCCTTGGAGTATAAAATGAAGCAGGGAAAAGGCTTTTTTTTTTTTTTTTTTTACCAAGAGAACACACTGATCATAGCAAACACCCTCTTCCAACAACACAAGAGAAGACTCTACACATGGACATCACCAGATGGTCAATACCAAAATCAGACTGATTATGTTCTTTGCAGCTTAAGATGGAGAAGCTCTATAGAGTCAGAAAAAACAAGACCAGGAGCTGATTGTGACTCAGATCATGAACTCCTTATTGCCAAATTCAGACTGAAATTGAATAAATTAGGGAAAACCACTAGATTATTCAGGTATGATCTAAATCAAATTCCTTATGATTATACAGGGAAGTAACAAATAGATTCAAAGGATTATATCTGATAAACAGAGTGCCTAAAGAACTTTGCACAGAGGTTAGTGACATTATACAAAAGGCAGTGATCAAGACCATCCCCAAGAAAAATAAATGCAAAAAAGCAAAATGGTTGTCTGAGGAGGCTTTACAAATAGCTGAGGAAAGAAAAGAAGCAAAAGCAAAGGAGAAAAGGAAAGATATACCCATTTGAATGCAGAGTTCTAAAGAATAGCAAGGAGAGATAAGAAAGCCTTCCTCAGTGATCAGTGCAAAGAAATAGAGGAAAACAATAGAATGGGAAAGACTAGAGATCTCTTCAAGAAAATTAGAGATACCAAGGGAACATTTCATGCAAAGATGGCACAATAAAGGACAGAAATGGTATGGACCTAACAGAAGCAGAAGATATTAAAAAGAGGTGGCAAGAATACACATAAGAACTATACAAAAAAAGTATCTTCATGACCCAGATAACCATGATGGTGTGATCACTCACCTAGAGCCAGACATCCTGGAATGAAAAGTCAAGTGGGCCTTAGGAAGCATCACTATGAACAAAGCTAGCGGAGGTGATGAAATTCCAGTGGAGCTATTTCAAGTCCTAAAGATTATGCTGTGAAAGTGCTTCATTCAATATGCTAGCAAATTTGGAAAACTCAGCAGTGGTCACAGGACTGGAAAAGGTCAGTTTTCATTCCAATCCCAAAGAAAGGCAATGTCAAAGAATGTTCAAACTACCGGACAATTGCAGTCATCTCAACACTCTAGCAAAGTAATTCTCAAAATTCTCCAAGCCTGGCTTCCACAGTACACGAACCAAGAAATTCCAGATGTTCAAGCTGGATTTAGAAAAGGCAGAGGAACCAGAGATCAAATTGCCAACATCTGTTGGATTATTGAAAAAGCAAGAGAGTTCCAGAAAAACATCTATTTCTGCTTTATTGACTATGCCAAAGCCTTTGACTGTGTGGATTACAACAAACTGTGGAAAATTCTTAAAGACATGGGAATACCAGACCACCTGACCTGTCTCTTGAGAAACCTATATGCAGGTCAGGAAGCAACAGTTAGAACTGGACATGGAACAGCAGACTAATTCCAAATTGGGAAAGGAATACATAAAGGCTATATATTGTCACCCTGATGTATATTCAGAGTACATCATGAGAAATGCTGGGCTGGATGAAGCACAAGCTGGAATCAAGATTGCTGGGAGAAATATCAATAACCTCACATATGCAGATGACCTGACCCTTATGGCAGAAAGTGAAGAAGAACTAAAGAGCCTCTTGATGAAAGTGAAAGAGGAGGATGAAAAAGTTGGCTTAAAACTCAACATTCAGGAAAATAAGATCATGGCATCCAATCCCATCACTTCACAGCAAATAGATGGGGAAACAACGGAAAGAGTGAGAGATTTATTTTTATGGGCTCCAAAATCACTTCAGATAGTGACTGCAGCAATGAAATTAAAAGACACTTGCTCCTTGGAAGAAAAGCTCTGACAAACCTAGACAGCATATTAAAAAGCAGAGACATTACTTTGTCAACAAAGGTCCATCTAGTCAAAGCTATGGTTTTTCCAGTAGTCATGTATGGATGTGAGAGTTGGACTGTAAAGAAAGCTGGGTGCCAAACAATTGATGCTTTTGAACTGTGGTGTTGGAGAAGACGTTTGAGAGTCCCTTGGACTGCAAGGAGATCCAACCAGTCAATCCTAAAGGAAATCAGTCTTGAATATACATTGGAAGGACTGATGCTGAAGCTGATACTCCAATACTTTGGTCACCTAATGAGAACTGACTCACTGAAAAAGACCCTGATGCTGGGAAATATTGAAGGCAGGAGGAGAAGGGGATGACAGAGGATGAGATTGTTGGATGGCATCACTGACTAAAGGGACATGAGTTTGAGTAAACTCCAGGAGTTGGTGATGGACAGGGAGGCCTGGCATGCTGCAGTCCATCCGGTTGCAGAGTTGGACATGACTGAGTGACTGGAGTGAACTGAAAATATTTAATACTTCCAGAAGCAATAGTGGCTCATGTTGTAAATTAAAACAATAGCTGGCTCCAAACAGAAGAGATGTAGGGTGAAATAAAGACACTGAATATGCAATGTTTTAGTTCTGGAGGATGGAGACATGCAAACCTTCCCCAGGTGTCCTACATGGCTGAGAACCTTTCTGTTCAATCAGCCCAGAGCCCCCGTGGACATTCTGGATGTTTCCCATTTGTAAGCCCTTCCCTGCTTTCCCTCTACCCAAGCCCTCTGGTGGGGTTTCCCTGATAGCTCCCTTGGTAAAGAATCCACCTGCAATACAGGAGACTCCAGTTCAATTCCTGGGTTGGGAAGATCCCCTGGAGAAGGGATAAGCTACCCACTCCAAGATTCTTGGGCTTTCATTATGGCTCAGCTGGTAAAGAATCCACCTATAATGCAGGAGACCTGGGTTCAATTCCTGGGTTTAGAAGATCCACTGGAGGGGGCATGGCAACCCACTCCAGTATTCTTGCCTGGATAATTCCATGGACAGAGGAGCCTGGCAGGCTATAGTCCATGGGGTTGCGAAGAGTCGGACATGACTGAGTGACTAACTCTTTCTTTCTTTCAAGCCGTCCTGGATGGATGAGTGAAGGTTGTTGAAAGAATTTGTTTACATTCTCATTTTAGATAGTGACAAAATGTTCCCTTCTCCCTACTTTCCCAGGGCAAGTTAAGCATGCCTTTTGTTGATAAACCCACCCCCTCCTCTCAGGATTTTTTTAAGCAGAGGAGAAGAGTGTTCTTCAAGTGAGTGACAAGCCTAAGTGTGACTCTGTTCCTCAGCTGGTAAATGTGAACACCAAGTAGAAAACAAGTTGCAAAGCAGGGGGGTTATCTGTATCTTCCTCTGACCTGCCTCAACCTAACCCAATGTTTGTTCCCATTTCTCCTTAAAAATAAAAGAAGAACGAAAAGGAACGGAGTAGGGGAGGGAAGGAAATCCTGACTCAGATACATGGGCTCTGAAACACACCTGGTGATCCTGGACCACTGATCTCTGCTTTCTCTTTATTTGTTTATTTGTGTTCTCTAATTTGGTACAAAACAGGGTGGGGGGAAACCTTCGGGGTTTTATTATTTATGTGTGTGTGTCTGTGTGTGTGTGTGACAGAAGCCAAACAAGGAAGGGGAATAGCAAGGAAGACTCAAGGGAAATTTAACAAAATACCGACACTGGAATTCCTTCAGGGAGCCCAAAGGCAATCGCTCTTCTCTTGCTTTTTCTCATTTACATTTTCTTCTCTTTCTGCAATGACCATTCTTTGCTTTTGTAATAACAACAACAACAAAAATCCCTACACATAAAACAAAAAACAATAAGGATTCTGTCTTGTTTTTAAAAAGTGAAAAAGACAAAACAACAAGGATTTACTGTATAGCATCTGGAACTCTATTCAGTATCTTGAAATAACCTATAATGGAAAAGAATCTGAAACTGAGCACCTGAAACCAACACAATCTTGTAAAGCAACTATATAGATGAATACATTTTTAAAAAAGTAGCTGAGAGGGAAAAAAAATGAAACAGAATAAACTACATGAAAATAGAAACAGTGGTGGGACTTCCCTGGCAGGCCAGCAGCTAAGACTCCATGCTACCAATGCAGGGGACCTGGGTTCAATCCCTGATCAAGGGACTAGATCCCATATGCTGCAACTATAGATACCGCATACCACACAGCTAGTAAATGTGAACCCATTTACATGTGAACATGGATGAGATGGTTGGATCGCATCATCGTTTGAGGAAGCTCCAGGAGTTGGTGATGGACAGGGAAGCCTGGTATGCTGCAGTCCGTGGCTTGCAAAGAGTTGGACACGACTGAGCGACTGAAGTGCAGGACTAAACTAAAACCTGGCTGCAACTAAAACCTGGCTCAGCCACATAAATAAATAAAAACAAATTTTTTTTTAAAGAGAAAATAGAAACAGTGGTTATTTCTGAATGATAAGATTTTTTTTCTTTTCACTCATCTCTGATGTCAGCCATGAAAAACTATTCCTTATATAAGAAAGAGAAAAAAGATAGTTCTGTCTCATGGTCTCCCTTCACCCACTTCATCACATGTGGAATATCCCATCGCTGCCTCCAAACCTGAGCAGAAACTAAGAAATTCTTTGATTTCTCTCTCTCTTCTCTCTTTCATTGTCTAGAGAAGGAAGAAACAATAAATTAACGTCTAAAGAGGACTTCACCTTTGCTTGGTCTAATTCTGAATCACATTGTGAAAACTTTTTTCCATGGGCTTTTTAAAATACAAACCAACATATCCATTATGCCAATAGATCATAGTGGTTTTGAGGGAACTGACTATTTCCTGTCATTTTTAATATCCCTCATAGTATCTATTCAGTTCAGTTCAGTTCAGTTGCTCAGTCGTGTCCGACTCTTTGCGATCCCATGAATCGCAGCATGCCAGGCCTCCTTGTCCATCACAAACTCCCGGAGTTCATGCAGACTCAAGTCCATCAAGTCAGTGATGCCATCCAGCCATCTCATCCTCTGTCATCCCCTTCTCCTCCTGCCCTCAATCCCTCCCAGCATCAGAGTCTTTTCCAATGAGTCAGCTCTTCGCATGAGGTGGCCAAAGTACTGGAGTTTCAGCTTCAGCATCATTCCCTCCAAAGAAATCCCAGGGCTGATCTCCTTCAGAATGGACGGGTTGGATCTCCTTGAAGTCCAAGGGACTCTCAAGAGTCTTCTCCAACGCCACAGTTCAAAAGCATCAATTCTTTGGTGCTCAGCCTTTTTCACAGTCCAACTCTCACATCCATACATGACCACAGGAAAAACCATAGCCTTGACTAGACGGACCTTTGTTGGCAAAGTAATGTCTCTGCTTTTCAATATGCTATCTAGGTTGGTCATAACTTTCCTTCCAAGGAGTAAGCATCTTTTAATTTCATGGCTGCAATCACTATCTGCAGTGATTTTGGAGCCCAAAAAAAAAAAACCTGACACTGTTTCCACTGTTTCCCCATCTATTTCCCATGAAGTGATGGGACCGGATGCCATGATCTTAGTTTTCTGAATGTTGAGCTTTAAGCCAACTTTTTCACTCTCCACTTTCACTTTCATCAAGAGGCTTTTGAGTTCCTCTTCACTTTCTGCCATAAGGGTGGTGCCATCTGCATATCTGAGGTTGTTGATATTTCTCCCAGCAATCTTGATTCCAGCTTGTGTTTCTTCCAGCCCAGCGTTTCTCATGATCTATTAAATCACTGGTAATAGGCAACTGGTGCTCCATCATTCATTCAACTAACCTTTACTGGGGGATGCAGGAGCACTGTCACCTCAATGAGGTCCCAGAAAGTAAAGACCAGGCATGGGCCCTGCCTTAAAGGATCCCCCACTCTCACTGCATGGAGAATAAATGCATCCACAATAATTATAACCCAGAGTGACAACTATTAACCTGCACAGACTCTGCAGGGTCACAGAGGAAGCCTGGAATTTGTTGGCTTGAATTTTTAAGGGTGCAGGGTCCTGGGTGTCTGGAATGCTAAATTCACTGTATACAGGCTCATGAGAATCTGTGGATTCATGGATATCTCCTTGTCCCACTGATTTGCAAACTAAGCCCGTGGCTCAGCCCGACTCCACGCAGAACTCCCTGCATCCACACTCCGCTTGGCTCTTGGGCTGTCCATTGTTGAGGACTTTGATCAGATGGAGTCAGACAGCCTCCTCTCACTCTACAGGGGGCCAGACTCTGTCCCTCAATGAAGATTGATGGGAGAAGAGAAGAGAATTGGCAATCTAGTAGGAAAACAAGAAGGCTCCAATAGCATCCTCATTGATTTGGGGAGCCTGTTCAAAACTCTCAACTAAACTCCTCAGAATCAACATTACTCCTGCATGGGCCACATGGAAACATTGACAACAATGTCTCAGACACTAGGGTCCCGATTACTGAAGTTCCTCCATCATTTACCATTTAATCATCCATCCTTTCAACACATATTGATTTATTACCTACTTGGGCCAAGCCACAACTGGCTCTGGGGGCACAAAGATGAAAGGCTGTGGTCTAGAGGGAAAAAACAAATTCAGGTAAACACTTACGCAAAATGGAAGCCTCTAGAAAGCAGATGTGTGTGATCGCAGTGAGACCAGGGTTGTCCTACGTCATTCAGTGACCTTTTCCCTCCTCAAACAGTGACTAAGAGTTCATCCCCCAATAAACCACAAAGCTCTGATGGCTTCCTCCCCAGGGAAGCCAACATTTGGTTCACCCACTTTCTGGAAGGCAGAAATGTATCTGCCAGTGATGTGATGTTGATCCCCCCTGCTACACACACACACACACACACACACACACACAAACGGGGCACCAACACTCCCTGGAAAGAAACACATGCAGACACATAAACCCAGAGGACTGACCTCCCTCCCTCCCTCCCTGAGTGCAGGTGGGAAGTTTCCAGAAATGCACACATGTCAAGAAAACAGAGAGAAGAGAGCGCAGAAAACACAATGAGGGCTATTTCCATCAGCCCTTCAGGCATCGAGAAGGAATTTTCTTTTCCATCTATTGCTGCGTTTTAAATGCCCAACCCCCACCTTTTGTGTCCGCTCTAGAGCCAGCGATTGTCAGGGTCCAAAGCTTATTTGCATCCACCACCTTTATTGAAACCACCAAGACCCCAGGGCCACTCACACCCTCCTGGCTCTGCTGTGAGTGCCAGGAGCATGGTACAGCCTTCTCTGGCAGAGGAGACACACACAGGCATCCCAAGAGAAACAGCAATTCCTCCCCAGGTTGCACTGCAGGGTAGCTACCTGAGGCCTGTTGTAGCCACTAAACCCAGTGTCCTATTGCTGCCTGGCTCAATGATGGAAGCCAGGAAGAGTGTGAGCCTGGTTCACAACCTTTTGAGAGGCTTTGGAAAGAACTTCCAGGTGGTAGTCTGCATCCAAGACTTCAGTAAGGTTCCTCTGTTGCTGCCCTGGTCAGCAGGGTGAGGCCAATCAAGTGACATAAGCCAGTAGAGGGCTCAGAGGAGTCAAGAAGAGCAAGAACGGGGAGGTCCATTGTCCTCCATGCTGCAAGAACACCCAGGCTCTGGAACCATGGCCTTGAGTTCAGGTCCTGATTCTTCCACCTGTGTGATCTTAACACTGAGCAGTAGTTCCAGGGTGCCAAGGTGGGCAGGCTGGCCACACTCCTCTACCTGCCACTCAGGGCGGGTGTGCAGATTCTATGGCTAAGGCAAGCCAAGTTTCAGACCCCAAGGAGGGCTGCTCCAACAGGGCCAGTTTCCATCCCTTTCCCAGTGAGGTTTGTACTTATGACAACTTTTTATGCAGATGACACCACCCTTATGGCAGAAAGTGAAGAAGAACTAAAGAGCCTCTTGATGAAAGTAAAAGAGGAGAGTGAAAAAGTTGGCTTAAAACTCAACGTTCAGAAAACTAAGATCATGGCATCTGGTCCCATCACTTCATGGCAAATAGATGGGGAAACAGTGACAGACTTTATTTTGGGGGAGCTCCAAAATCACTGCAGATGGTGACTGCAAGCCATGAAATTAAAAGACACTTACTTCTTGGAAGAAAAGCTATGACCAACCTAGACAGCATTTTAAAAAGCAGAGATATTACTTTGTCAACAAAGGTCCATCTAGTCAAGGCTATGGTTTTTCCAGTGGTCATGTATGGATGTGAGAATGGGGCTATAAAGAAAGCTGAGCACCGAAGAATTGATGTTTTTGAACTGTGGTTCAAAATCTTGGCGAAGACTCTTGAGAGGCCCTTGGACTTCAAGGAGATCCAAACCAGTCCATCCTAAAGGAAATCAGTCCTGAATATTCAATGGAAGGACTGATGCTGAAGCTGAAACTCCAATTCTTTGGCCACCTGACACAAGGAGCTGACTCATTTGAAAAGACCCTGATGCTGGGAAAGATTGAAGGTGGGAGGAGAAGGGGACGACAGAGGACGAGATGGTTGGATGGCATCACCGACTCAACAGACATGAGTTTGAGTAAACTTCGGGAGTTGGTGATAGGGAGGGAGGCCTGGTGTGCTACAGTCCATGGGGTCGCAAAGAGTCAGACACAACTGAGCAATTGAACTGACACAGCTTGCAGGACCTTAGTTCACTAGGCTCCCAGGGAATTCCTTTTATGGTGATTCTAAACATCGCTGATGGAAATCCAGGCCCCACCAAGCTGGAATAGGTTTACTATAAGGTATCCCTTAGAACATAGGAAACAGGAAAGGAGACAAAAAGAGGAACAGCTCTCCAAACTTAAGCTTTCCAGACTTAACAGGGGCCCCCAGAAAGCTAAGATCTGCCTGGGCAGATCGTCTCAGCACTCAAACCTCTTCCTCCCTTCCACTCACTAACTCAGTTCTCCTAAATGTCAGCACTCTTTCAGGACTTGGGGACTCTGCACATGCTATTCCCACTACCTAGAAAGCCCTTCTTCCTCTTCTTAACCTGGATATTCCCAACCTATTCTTCATAACTAAGCTCAGGGAGTTGTTCCTCCTCCAGGAAGCCTTCCTGGCCTCCTCCCAGGCTGGGCTGGGAATTTCCTCTCTATCTACTGTGAACATCTACCTGTTTGCCCATCTTACCACCAGGCCAGGAGGCCTGGGGCTAGGGACCAGATTTCACTGATATATTAATGTTCCCAGTGCCTGGCACATGGAAGACACCTAATACATGTCTGATTCGTTCATTCAACAAATATTTACTGAGTACATGCTATGTGCCTGGCACACCAACACCAGAGTAAACAAAAAGGCCAACTCCCTGTCATCATGAAGCCAGGAGACAGACAATTAAAACAAATTAACCATATAAGTATATTATAACTCAAGTCATGGCACATGCCAGGAAGATAAACTAAAGCAGAAAAACAAGGATGGGGCTGTGGGGCACTGGGGGACATTGAGCAGAGCCCTGAAGCAAGTGAGGATGGGCCATACGGATATTTACAGGAAGCAGGCTGACTGATTCAACTCCCAGATCTATCAGTTATTACCTGTGTAAGTTTAAGGAAGTCTCCTAACTTCTTTATGCCTCAGTTTCGTCACCTGTATAATGGGAATCTTGCCTACTTCATAGAATTAAGAGGTTTGTTTTTTTAATTGTGACAAAATACACATCAATTGAATGCATCACCTTAGCTATTTGTAAGTGTACTTTTCAATGGCATTAAGTACATTCACATTGTTGTGCAACCGTCACCACCATCTATCTCTAGAACTCTTTCCATGATGTAAAATTGGAACTCTGTTCCCATTAAACGATAACTTCTCATTCCCTTTCCGAGCCCCAGGAAATTGCCATCTTACTTTCTGTCTCTAAGAATTTGACAACTCCAGGTACTTCATATAAATGGAATCTTCCATTATCTATCCTTTCATGACTGGCTTATTTCACTTATTTAATTTCTCAGAGTTCATTCATGTTGTAGCATGTGTTGGGGTTTCCTTCCTTTATAAAGCTGAATCATATTTCATGGTCTGTGTATATATATACCACACTGTGTGTATGTAACACTCACCCATGGATGAACACTTGGATTTCTTCCATGTTTTAGCTATTGTGAATATGCTGCTATGAACATGAGTGTACAAATGTCTCTTCAGATTCCTGCTGTCAATTCTTTTCAGTTATATACCCAAAGTGGAATAGTTGGATCACACTGTAATTTTGTTTTTAATTTTTGGAGGAATTACCGAATTGTTTTCCATAGCAACTGCATCATCTGACATTTCCAGCAGCAATGCAGAAGTTTTCCAGTTTGTTCACATCCTTGCCACAAATATGTTCTGGTTTTTTGATAGTAGCCATCCCAATAGGTGTGAAGTGGTATCTCACTGTGGTTTTAGTTTGCATTTCCCTAATGATTAGTGATATTGAGCATCTTTTCGCATGGTTATTAGCCATTTCTATATCTACTTTGGAGACTATCTATTTAAGTCCTTTGCCTACTTTTTAGTTTTTTTAGCTGAGCTGCAAAGCATGTGGGATCTTAGTTCCTCAAACAGGGACTGAACCTGTGCCCTCTGCAGTTGAAGTGCAGATTCTTAACCACTGTACCATCAGAGACATTTCCTTTGCCTACTTTTTCTATCAGGCTGTTTGATTTTTTTTTTTTTTTCTGCTGTTACTTTGTAGGAGTTTTTTGAGTATTCTGGATATTAACCCCATATCAGATATGTGATTTGCAAGTATTTTCTCCCATTCCATAGGTTGCCTATTCACTCTAATTGTGTCCTTTGACACATAGAAAGTTTTTATTTCAATGCAGTTCAATATTTCTATTTTCTCTTTTGCTGCCTGTGCCTTTGGTGTCATATTGAGAAACCATTGCCACATCCACTGTCATCAAGCTTTTCTCTGTTTCCCCCTAACAGTTTTATAGTTTCTGCTCTCAGGTGTATGTCTTTGATCTATATATGCCATTATTCTCGCACACAACTTTTTTTCTCTTTGAGTACATAGATCAGGTCTGCATCCCCCACGATGTGTAGGACAGTGGAGTGCATAGAAGGTGCTCAGTAAAGGAACCTTGCAGATGATAGCAGTGACGACTGGCCAGCAGCCTTCCTGTATGAAACGTGTCTGAGAGAGGATAGGACAGACTAACACAACCACCCAGTCTCAAACCAGCCCACCCCCAAAGGCTTTTAACCAGCCTTTCTTCTCTCGAATTGAAAATAGGAGCCAGGAATGAAGCCAAAGGCAGGGCTGGGGTGGGCAGGGCTGGCTTCTCAGGCATCTGTAGAACCACACTGGAGTTTAGCATGAAGGATGTGCTTTGGCATGAAAATGGACTCAAGAGTCCCCACAACGCCATCTTCCTGCTGTTGCCACTGACCAGCAACCAGCTGCCCATCAGCTCTCTCTACTCTGTCTCCAGCTCTGGGCAGAAATATCTGCCTGATCGCAGCAAGGAGGATAAGGCAGGAGGGTGGTGGGCATGAGGAAATAGACATAGTGCCATGACGGGAAAAACTCACAGTGGATCTTTTGGGACAAGGCAGGAAGCCTCAACTCCCAGAGAGATCAAAGAGGAAACAACAGTCTAAAAATAGGACCTGGGAGGAGGAAGGAAGGACCAGGAGAGATTAGACTAAAACATCAAAAGAGAAAGGTTACACCAGTGTAGACCAGCCAATTGCCAGGACCCACTTCTGTGCTTGTTACCAGGGGAACAACTTAAAGGCACACAGAATCCATTTGGTTAAACTACACATATGGCAAATCACACATTCACATAGCATCCACTCTGCTTCTACTGGGGTCTGCATCTACCAGGGTCAGGCATGTCCCAGGCCAAGGTGAACTCAGTGACAAGAGAAGCTGTCACACTCCCACAAAGGTTTTAAAGTTCCAGTATGACAATGTGTACTCAATCTCCTTCCCAACTCCCAATACCATGGCAACCAAATCATTTGACAAAAGGAGGCAGGAGGGGATGATTCCCTCCCGTCCAGTGGCCTTGTCCTTTGGTATAATAGTTCAAGGTTTTACCACCAACCATTGTGCTGCACTGTATTTGGAAGATCTCAAAGCACCTAGATGCTTATGTCAATGGAGCTAGTTTCACACCCATGGGGTTCCAGAAAGAGTATTCCAAAGCAATGTGTTGGGATAAGTATCTGCTTATTCCAAACCAATGACCCTGAGGAACACTGCATGCATGCATGCTCAGTTGTCTCCAACTCTTTATGATCCCATGAACTGCAGCCCACCAGACTTCTCTGTCCATTTAGAATTTTCCAGGCAAGAATACTGGAGCGGGTTGCCATTTCTTACTCCAGGGGATCTTCCTGACCCAGGGATCAAACCCACGTTTCTTGCATCTCCTGTATTGGCAGGCAGATTCCTTACCTGGGAAGCCCTGAGGAACCTGGCAAAGAACAAAGAGAGAGGTTGAAAGCAACCTGGATATACTCTTGTCCTTCCAATTTTATTTACAAATCAAGTTTTATGTTATCTCATCTTTTGATTAATAACTTATTGATGTTTCTCAACAATAATAAGCAGGAATTCAATAACTCCCGATTGCAAATGTTGGAACCACCAACTCTTGAGCTGGAAGCACCTTGGGCAAGTACAAAGAACTTGGAGCTGGGCTAGCCCTGCACATCCTCTCCTGCAAATTCTCCCATCGTCACTTCAACTAGTGAGAGCCAGCATGTGGCCGGCACCCAATAACTGGGTGAGGATGGGCGTGAGGGAGGTGTGCTGCGGTTTCCTCGCTGTAAAAGGGGAACACATATCATGGCCTTATAGAGTTTGTGGAGCAACAAGAGCCTCTGTGGATACAGCTGTCTCATGTTCGCTGCTGCCACTAGTGTGTTACTACATATTGACCCACCACCTACACATCCACGCAGCAAGATTTCCCAGAGAAAGAGCCACCCGCTCAGTGGAGTGCCTTAACATCATGATCGCAATGTCTCACATTTCCTTCTGGAAGAAAGGAGGAACAGCAGGACGGAGAAGAGAGGAGGAAGGGGAAGTCATTCATTCTGGATGCCCACCAAGTAACCTCCTGCCTCTCTGCATTATTTCCTTCACTCCTCATGGCAACTCTAATGGTAATGTGATTTTTCTCATACAATTTGTTCATTCCTATTTAATTTTTATTTTATATTGGAATCATTTAAATTATAATTAAATTATTTATAATAATATATAAATTATTTAAATTATTTATATTTTATATTACTATATATATAGTTGATTAACAATTCTGTGTCGGTTTCAGGTGTATGGCAAAGTGATTCAATTAGACATGTATCTATTCTTTTTCAGATTCTCTTCCCATTTAGGTTGTTAGAGAATAGTAAGCAGAGTTCCTTGTCTGTACAGAAAGTCCCTGTTGGTTATCCATTTTCAATATAACAGTGTGTACATGTCCATCCCAAACTCCCAAAATAACCCTCCCCCAGTAACCATAAGTTTGTTCTTTAAGTCTGGAGTCTGTTTCTGTTTCATAAGTAAGTCCCTTTGCATCACTTTTTTTAGCTTCCTCATAATAAATGATACCATACAATGTTTGTCTTTTTCTGCCTGACTTACTTCACTTAGTATGATAATCTCCAAGTCCACCCATATTGCTGCAAATGACATTATTTCATTCTTTTAATGACTGAGTAATATTCCATTGTATATATGTACCACATCTTCTTTATCCAGTCCTCCATTGATGGGCATTTAGGTTGCTTTCACGTGTTGGCTGTTGTAGGCAGCGCTGCAATGTCTAGTGATTATGTTTTATGTTTTATTTTTCCCACTAACGATGAGGAACCCAAGTGAACCTAAAGCCTAGAAAGTTTAAGTTGCCCAAGGTCACAAAGCTGTGTGATTTGGACAAAGCTGGGAATCCAACAGAGCTCTGAACCAGGACCTGTCTTTCCAGCAACCACCAGGGACTTGTGGGTTAGTGAGAATAAATGAGGGGGCTTGAATCACCTTCCAGGAACATTTTAAATCACTTTCTCCATGTCTTCTTCACCCTTTACCCTTCAGGTAACACTGATCCCACAGAGCTGACACCTGAAACTTCAGGACCTGCTCTTAGCCGTCAGTGGTGGGGAAGTACTTCATCAGCAGGTAAGCATTCTTTAACACCACACACAAAAATAAATTCAAAATGGATTAAAGACCTAGATAGAAGATCAGATACTAAGAAACTCTTAGAAGAAAACATAAGCGGAACACTCTTTGACCTAAATCACAGCAATATCTTTTTGGAACCACCTCCTAGAGTGACGAAAATAATAACAAAAATAACCAATGAGATCTGATTAAACTTAAAAGCTTTTGCACAGCAAAGGAAACCATAAGCAAAATAAAAAGACAACCGCCAAAATGAGAGAAAATATTTGCAAAGAAAGCAACTGACAAGAGATTAATCTCTGAGATATGCAAATAGCTCCGGAGAATGCAATGGCACCCCACTCCAGTACTCTTGCCTGGAAAATCCCATGGATGGAGGAGCCTGGTAGGCTGCAGTCCATGGGGTCGCTAAGAGTCAGACACGACTGAGCGACTTCACTTTCAATTTTTAGTTTCATGCATTGGAGAAGGAAATGGCAACCCACTCCAGTGTTCTTGCCTGGAGAATCCCAGGGACGGTGGGGCCTGGTGGGCTGCTGTCTATGGGGTCGCACAGAGTTGGACACGACTGAATCAACTTAGCAGCAGCTGCAGCATGCAAATAGCTCATGCAGCTCAATGTCAATGAAACAAACAGCCCAATCAAAAGATAAGCAGAGGATATAAAAATACTTTTTTTCCAAAGAAGACATACTGATGGCCAATAAGGACATGAAAAGATGATAGTTCAGTTCAGTCACTCAGTCGTGTCCGACTCTTTGAGACCCCATGAACTGCAGCACGCCAGGCCTCCCTGTCTATCACCAGCTCCGGGAGTTCACCCAAACTCATGTCCATCGAGTCGGTGATGCCATCCAGCCATCTCATCCTCTGTCATTCCCTTCTCCTCCCGCCCCCAATCCCTCCCAGCATCAGAGTCTTTTCCAATGAGTCAACTCTTCACATGAGGTGGCCAAAGTACTGGAGTCTCAGCTTTAGCATCAGTCCCTCCAAAGAACACCCAGGACTGATCTCCTTTAGAATGGACTGGTTGGATCTCCTTGCAGTCCAAGGGACTCTCAAGAGTCTTCTCCACAGTTCAAAAGCATCAATTCTTTGGCGCTCAGCTTTCTTCACAGTTCAACTTTCACATCCATACATGACCACTGGAAAAACCATAGCCTTGACTAGATGGACCTTTGTTGGCAAAGTAATGTCTCTGCTTTTCAATATGCTATCTAGGTTGGTCATAACTTTGCTTCCAAGGAGTAAGCATCTTTTAATTTCATGGCTGCAATCACTATCTGCAGTGATTTTGGAGCCCAAAAAAATAAAGTCTGACATTGTTTCCCCATCTATTTCCCATGAAGTGATGGGACCAGATGCCATGATCTTTGTTTTCTGAATGTTGAGCTTTAAGCCAACTTTTTCACTCTCCTCTTTCACTTTCATCAAGAGGCTCTCAAGTTCCTCTTCACTTTGTGCCATAAGGGTGGTGTCATCTGCATATCTGAGGTTATTGATATTTCTCCCAGCAATCATGATTCCAGCTTGTGCTTCTTCCAGTCCAGCGTTTCTCATGATGTACTCTGCATAGAAGTTAAATAAGCAGGGTGACAATATACAGCCTTGACGTACTCCTTTTCCTATTTGGAACTAGTCTGTTGTTCCATGTCCAGTTCTAACTGTTGCTTCATGACCTGCATATAGGTTTCTCAAGAGGCAGGTCAGGTGGTCTGGTATTCCCATCTCTTTCAGAATTTTCCACAGTCTGTTGTGATCCACACAGTCAAAGGCTTTGGCATAGTCAATAAAGCAGAAATAGATCCTTTTCTGGAACTCTCTTGCTTTTTCCATGATCCAGCGGATGTTGGCAATTTGATCTCTGGTTCCTCTGCCTTTTCTAAATCCAGCTTGAACATCTGGAAGTTCACGGTTCACATATTGCTAAAGCCTGGCTTGGAGAATTTTGAGCATTACTTTACTAGCGTGTGAGATGAGTGCAATTGTGTGGTAGTTTGAGCATTCTTTGGCATTGCCTTTCTTTGGGATTGGAATGAAAACTGACCTTTTCCAGTCCTGTGGCCACTGCTGAGTTTTTCAAATTTGCTGGCATATTGAGTGCAGCACTTTCACAGCATTATCTTTTAGGATTTGAAATAGCTCAACTGGAATTCCATCACCTCCACTAGCTTTATTCATAGTGATGCTTTCTAAGGCCCACTTGACTTCACATTCCAGGATGTCTGGCTCTAGGTGAGTGATCACACCATCATGATTATCTTGGTCATGAAGATCATTTTTGTACAGTTCAACATTGCTAATTATTAGAGAAATGCAAATCAAAACTCCAATGAGGTATCACCTCATACTGCTCAGAATGGCCACCATCAAAAAATCTACAAACAATAAATGCTGGAGAGGGTATGGAGAAAAGAGAACCCTCCTACACAGTTGGTGGGAATGCAAATTGGTATAACCGCTATGGAGAACAGTATGGAGTTTTATTAAAAAAAATAAAAATAGAACTAACATATGGTCCAACAATCCCACTCCTGGACATAAAACTGGAGAAAACCATAATTCAGAAAGATACATGCATCTCAGTGTTCATACAATAGCCGAGAGATGGAAGCAACCTTAATGACCATTGACAGATGAATGGATAAAGAAGATGTGTACATATATAGAATGGAATATTACTCAGCCATAAAAAGAATTAAATGATGCCATATGTAGAAATATGAATGGATTAGGTGAAGTCAAAGATAAATATTATATTATTACTTATATGTGGAATCAAAAAAATTATACAAATGAACTTATTTACAAAACAGAAATAGACTCATAGACTTCAAAAACATGCACAAGCACGGCTGCTTATTGTTATCAAAGGGAAAAGATGTGGGGGATGGATAAATTGGAAATTTGGAGTTAACATATACACACTGCTACATATAAAATAGATGGTCAGCAAGAACCTACTGAGTAGCATAGGGAACTCTACTCAGTGTTCTGTTATAACCTACATGGGAAAAGAATCTGAAAAAAGAATGCATCTATGTATAACTGAATCACTTTGCTGTATACAAAACTACTGTACTCCAAAATAAAATAAAAATGAAAAGAAATAAAGTATCTTGTGGGGCAGAGGAGCCTATTTGCCAGGGAAGCCATTTTGGGTAGGGGTGGAGGTTGGTGTGGAGGTGGAGAGGGGATCCCAAGAGGAGATATAAGTCAACTTGCAGCTCCTTCCATACATTTCTGCATTTCTCAACCCACAGCTCACTAACTGCTCATGTTTACAGTGTTACCACAGCTGCCCACTAGAGGGAGTCACTTCCCCCCATCCCACCCCCAAACACACACACACACACACACACAAACACATATGCACACACACGCACACATTCACACGCACAAGCACGGCTGCTTAGGGAAACAGTGATCTTTCTTCTAAGTAAAGCCACATGACTATGATCTTTCTAAAACAGTCTTCATCAAGAAACAGTCATCTACTGGATCATATAAATTTGAACCAATTACAAACTGTGGGGCCTCACCTTGCCAGATGCTACCTGGAGCCAAACCAGCTGCCCAGTCAAGGGGATGCTGACTGGCTAGTCTTCATGTGCTCCCAGAGTCCTGGTCCTTTCCACTGTCCTCTCTGGGAACCCTGACCTGACTTCTCTGGGAGGAGACAGTGTATTCTGGGTACTGAGATGTAGGGTGAGGCAGTGGACACACTCCTGACCCCCTCCCCATCCCTTCCTGCTATGCCAAACTCTCTCTCCAGAGCAGAGGCTGGGCATGGGTCTGGGGAGGCCATAGGCTCCCTTTAGGAGCCGAGTGATTATTTCCTTCCAGAAGAGCAAACGTTACCGTGAGACCTGGGAGCCAGGGAAGGTGCTTCTCCCCTCAGACCCAGCACTGCATCTGTGCAGCTTGAAGGCTGCTCAGAAGAGAGAGGAGAGAGGGGAGGGGGAGAGAGAGAGGGAAGGACGGGAGAGGAAAGAGGGGAGAAGGGGGGAGAGAAGAGGGTTGGAGAACATTTTAGAGGAAGGAGCCAGACATCAAGAAGCAAAAGTGATGGTTTTGAGGCTGGTCTTCAGAGTGAAAAACTGTCTTTGGGGTAATTGCAGCAGGAGGATTTCAGAGAAGGAAAATTATCTCAGAGCACCAACTCCAAATGACAGCAGCACCCCTTCCCTAACATGAGCCCCTCCCAGTGAGAATTATAGATCCCACCTGCAGGGAAAGATGAGGACCACGCTAACTGCACATAAAGATAACAGCAGCTAAGTCAGAACAGTAGCATTCACTGGGCACCTTCTGTGTGCCCAACATTCCTATACATATTACAGTGTGCAGTCTGGGCTCAGTTGCTCAGTCATGTCTGACTCTTTACAATCCCATGAACTGTAGTTTGTTAGGCTCCTCTGTCCATGGAATTTTCCAGGCAAGAATACGAGAGTGGGTTGCCATTTCCTTCTCCAGGGCATCTTCCCGACCCAGGGATCGAATCTGTGACTCTTGTGTCTCCTGCGTTGGAAGGTGGGTTCTTTACCAGTGAGCCACCTGGGAAGTCCATACATGTTACAGACATTTTCTTCATTCCATCTTCACTGCAGCTCTCCAAAGTAGAGCCTGTGTTTATATTCCTTCAACACAAGAAGAGTTCAGGTGATTCACTGGATGTGCCGCAGAACTTTCTGGAGTAGACTAGGACTGGAACAGGACTTGAGGCTAGATCTGAATCCAGAAGCCACTGTATCTTCACCACTATTGGCAAGGACAATGGGTGAGGACTTCAGCAGGGCCATTGCATGCTGTTGCATAGGCTGTGGATTGTACAAGGGCCTCCTCCTCCCCTGGCAGGAAGGGCTTTGCCTCCCCTGGCAGGAAGGCTTTGCCTCCCCTGCCTACTACCTGTAGGGCTGTGAGCACCCAAGGGAGGGGCACCTTTCCCTAGTTCATCCAGGGGGGCTGGGTCAGCCACAGGTCTCTCTGCCATTGACCTAGACTATTTTCTCTTGTTTCTCTATAACCCTCTCAGGTAGGTATAGCAGCGCCCCCACCCCCCCACCTCCCGACTTGAATTCACAGACTTAACACTGACAAGTTCAGCTATTTGCAAGACCCCCCAGAGTAGGTCTGTGATGTGACATCATTGGTCACTTTGCTGGGGCTTAAATCTAAATCCTTGTGGGAAGGTCATCTGGCTGGGGGGTGGCTCAGTTGCTCACAGGCTGGATTCAGCTCTCTGTGTCACTTGGTTGTGTCTCATTGTTTCTCCTTTTATGGAGCACCTTGATGAAGGATGGTATTCAAATTATTTTAAAAAATCAAAAAGACTATCATTCAGAGAAAGATGGAGATGGCACACTTCCAAGGGTTTAGTTACTGTTCATAACAAGCAGGCTGATTAAGGGAGCCAGTGAAACCAGTAGCAGTGGGGAACAGGTAACACCCAAAGCCCAGAGGGGCGAGAGGAGAGAACAGCACCCCTGGAAGTAGGATGAGCTGGAGGTGGCTCAGAGGGACTGAGGCCAAAGAAGGGGGTGGCAGGAATAGACACCTTGACCTGTTTACTCTCATCTCCTGATCTCCTGTCCCAGCCTCTCACTCAGGTCAGACCCGAGGGGAGGGCAGAGGACAGGGAGCTGGGGTGATTCAATCCATAGAGATTAGCCAGCTCCACACAGAGTTCAAGATTGGAGTGAGTCATGGGGCTGGGGGAAGGCGGAGGGTGGCCTCTGTTCCCCTCTGAGAAGAGAAGGATGCTTTCCTCAGCTTCCAGGGGCCGGGGGTGTTGCTGGCAGGCTGCCCTCAGCTGTCCGCCCTCATGGCGGGCTTGAGGTCCAGAGCCCTCACCTTTCTGGGTGAAGCGCTTAGGCAACACTGAAGAGTTGCTGAGGGTGTGGAGCAACAGGAACACTTCTACTCAGCTAATGGGAGGCTAGATTGGTGTTGACCGACTGGAGACCAATCTGGCAAAAGTAAACGGGACTGGATATTTGCAGACCTCTTGAGTTAGCAATTCCGCTCATGGATAAATACTTTGAAGAAACTCAAGCAAGAGCACAAGAATGTGGCAAGAAAATATTCATTGAAGTATTGTTTGTAATGGCAGAAACAGCCTCAGAATGGCCATCCACAGAAAAATGGACAAATAACTTGTGATGTATTAACATGATGGAATGTTCTACAGAGTTGAAATGACTGAAGTACAGCTCTGTGGACCAACATGGGCAAATCTCAAAAGCATAATATTGAACAACATAAAAGGTAAGTTGCAGAAAGCTGTACGCACTGGCATAATAGTTTATAATGCATGTATGTACATAGTATATATTATTACATAATGAAAATTTTATATTATAAATAAATAGAATTTTAGTAACATATAATAATAGAATTGTTTAAGGAGACAGTATTTGTATCAATAATATAAAAACATGCCTATAAGTAGTAGCCAAATTTAGAGGGAGGGAGGAAATGCATGGATACATAGGGGACTCCAATTGTGTCTGTAACACTGTTCTTTTATTGGAAATCTGGCAAAATGGTGAAATTTTATAAACCTGGATAGCAGGTGCATGGCTGCCAGGCTATTCTGCTTTTTGGCATTGTGCATACATTTTGAAGATCTCTAATATTTAACATATTTCATTCTGGGACCCTTGGGCTCAATATTTCAAATCACACCTCTAATTAACCAATTTCAGTCACATGTTTCCTAAACACTTTGACCCTCCTCTAAAATGCTGCCCTCCCGCTGTGTAAGAGCGCTCAGTTCTCACCCCACTGCCCTGAAATTTGGGCAAGTGCTCTCTTGTTAAGTCCAGCATTTGCTTCAGTTTGTTTTCAGAATCATCTGACATGCAGGCTGCCACCAAGCACATTTGACTTGCTTCTGCTTCATCACTGGAGAGGCTTCAAGTCCTGCAAAAGGACTCAGGAAACACAGTCTCCATCCCAGTGAATCCTGCCCAGTCCAGGTACCAGGAAACCTAAGGACATAGGTCCAGAGAGAATGGCTCTTCCAGCAACCGTGGCACCCAGAGGCTTGGCTTCCCCGCAGAGCCCTCGGCTTATCTATACCTTCAGGAGGCTTCTGGGGATTGCCTTTGCCAAAAGCAGAGACCAACTCCAGGGTTTCAAGGATTTCACAGCATAGGCAGAGTGCAATGCCCCTCTGAGTTATTTCCTGAAATCCATACTAAAAAGGCCTTCAAGGAAATATCTAATCAGCTTCCACTTGAGTCCTGACAAAAACCCAAAATTGCCTTCCATTTTCCTGTCTCAGAACCCCCCACTCCCAAACACATGCAGCCTCTGCTGCCTCCTCCAATCCTTTCTAAATATAAAAGGAGAACTTAGCAACTCCGGGGATTAACCGGCAGCACCCCAGAGTGCAGGGGCATGGTAAGCCCCTCATGGTCTTGTACCCATCATCACACCGCTCCCTGAGGGCATGTATCCAAGGGAGCCACTCCCCTTCTCTCTGGGCACCTCTCTGCTCCTCACTGGGCATCAGCAGGGCTGCTGGACCTGCCGGGCAGGCGGTCATGGAACAGGCCAAGAAGTCATGCCTGAAGGAGCCTACCTCCCAGTGGGGGAGACAGGTGATTTACAAGTAAACTAATAGTCACACAATATCACTGCAGGTGGAGACACGTGCTAGGTGCAGAAGCAAAGTGGGAGAAAGAAGTAGTGTATGGAAGTAGGGAAAGACCATGCCTCATTTGCAGGGTCAGGAAGCCTTCATTGGGGAGGCAACTTACAAGAACACAGTGTGAGAGCAAGGTGGAGACATCTGGGGGAGAATGAATCCAAGAAAAGGGACCAGCAAGGATGTGATGGGAGATGCAGGTGGTGAGGCAACCAGGGCAGACCTTGCCCCAGTGCCGTGAGAGCACTGTCATGGCTGCCATGTTACAGAGGAAGAGACAGAGTGTCCAGGAGGATACGAGGCTTGCCAAGACCCCACAGCCAGTGTGTGCTGGCTGAAGCCAGGCTGTCTGACTCTGAGAGGCATTGCTCCCCTTCTCCCTATCATAGGACACACACAGATCCACGGCCTATATCCAAATCCTGGATCAGCTGTGGGTCGAAATCCAGGAAACTCTAATTTAAGAATGCTCATGCAGTTTGTTATGGCACGATCTGAGATACACCCAGGGGATCCAGGACAGCACACAATTAAACATATGAACATAGCATGACAAAATCAGACATAGTAATATTTCTGCACCAAAATATACAAATCTTCACACTCAGCGGAGCTATTAATAGCCTCCATTCAGGTGAGGTTTTGCCACCAAATTCAGGTCATATTTTGATGCCAAGCTAGTTACAAAAATAAATAGCAAACAATTTTTGGTTTTCACAGCCTTTAGGATTTCCACTAAAAGCATGAGGGTCACAGAGTTATAGCTTCTGAAAATGAAAGCTCTGTGAAGACAGTGGAGAAGCCAGTTGGAAACTAGGTCACCCATGTTCCCATCTTGGCATGGCTCAGCCTGAAGGACCTGTCACCAAGGGGGCCGAGCGCTCGGGGTGCGAACTTCCTCCTTAACAAAGGAGCCAACAGCCGTTCCAGAGCAGCTGGCAATGCACAGGAGAAAGGTGATGCAGAGTCCAGATCAGGGGAGAAAAGGCGACAGGAAAGCCCAGCTTTACCAGCAAAGCACCAAAATGGAAGCTTTCTTTATATTTATTATATAATAATATAGATTATATGGTCTTCCCTGGTGGTTCAGAGGTAAAGAATCCACCTGCAATGTAGGAGACATGGGTTAGATCCCTGGGTAGGGAAGATCCTCTAGAAAAGGGAAAGGCTACCCACTCTAGTATTCTTGCCTGGAGAATGGACAGGCAAGAATGAACAGAAGAACCTGGTGGGCTACAGTCCATGGGGACACAAAGAGTCGGACACGACTGAGTGACTAACACACACTTCACATATATTATATTATATATTTTTGCCCTTGTCATGTGGCATGTGAGATCTTAGTTCTCCAACCAGGGATTGAACCCATACCCCTTGCACTGGAAGTATGGAGTCTTAACCACTGGACCACCTACCTAGGAAGCCCCTAGAAATTTTCCTTTCAGCTCTTCTTATAGTGTCCTTGTTAGACTGGGTTGAGTTTGAAAATCTAGCCAGAGGCAGAGAAGTTTGCAGGGGTTAATAATCAGTCGCCTGTTGCTCTGGCTAAGCCGTGAGGAAATCACTATGGGAAAAGAACCAAAGAAAAATACAGCAATACAGTACAATCTGAACAAAAGTACATCAAGTTGATTAGTTGGGGTCGTCATGCCCTGCTAAGCTGAGGAAAAACATAGTGTGGACCCTGGAAAGCCGGGTCACTGCAAGCTCAGGACACTGCTTGTGCACACACTAAGATGTTTTCCCAAAGCATATGCGGGTCTATGACCTCCAGCTGGGTGATAGCCCTTCTACAAGAAACTAGCAAAGATAGTTCAAAGAAATCAATCAAATGGGAAACATGACCAGGGATACAGGAGGCTGATTTTATGATAGCACAACAGATACTTTCTGTTTGCCAAGATACTAACTAAAAGTGATGTGGCTCTGAGGAACAGGGTTCTTGATCCAAGAGGTCTTGAGTCCCCCGGTCCCATTTTTAAAATTTTAATTCTGTCTCTAGTTTCTATTTCCAAACTGTGGGTCAACCATTTTTGATCCCTACCTGCTGTGCTGGCTGCAGCAGAAGTTAAGATGGGAGAGACAGAAAAGCATCTTTCTTCAGATTGAAAAAAAAAAAAAAATCAATCTGATGCCTAAGTCTTGGTCCTCCTGCCCCTATTCCTACCAAGAAATGCAAACCAATTCTGAACCCCTCTCTGGGCTCCTCCTTCCCACCTGCCTTAGACGGGCCAGAAACCAGAGTAAGGCTGAAGGCACTGGGCAGAGGAACCAGGCTTAGAGGAGCCATTTCTTCCTTCTGCCCCTCAGCCTGGGGAAGAGGCCTTGACCATCATCCCCACCCAAGGTCAGGTGGAAACTCACAGTCCACATATGGCTTCCACTTCTGTCCTAATCAGCTTTAAGATTCACTGAGAATCAAATGGCAACAGAAGTAAGAAGGAAATGACACAGGCTCAGGCTTTCCTAGGGAAATTGGGAAAATAGCCATTCATTTGTTCAATTATTCAATAACTGTATTTTGAGCACCTGCTATATGCCAGGAAGTTTACTGAACACCTACCACATGCATCAGAGAACAGAACAGCAGAAGCCTTTGTTCTCAGTGGAGAAGGCAGTCAGGCAGGGATTCAATATATCATCATGGGCAAAGGTGATGGGTGCCTTAGAGGTGGCGAATAACAGCACAGAATAGGGAGATCAGGGTGCCCAGGCAATACACAGGGTGTGAAGTTGAGCACTACCACGGCTCTCTGCTCTGTCCTTAGATGACATCATCACACCCAGGCCAAGGTCTGAATTTATGTTACAATTTAGTCCATTCTTCTGAACAGTCCCAGAGAGCTAACAATCACACTTGTATATATCAAGGGCATCTTGAATTCTATGTGTCCAAAGTCAAGCTAAAGACTGCATGGAAATAAAAACTAAACACACATACACAAATACCTGATGTTCACATGTATCTTCAGAGACATTAGGCAAGATATTGCAGCTCTATATGAAGGAGGAGGTGGAGGAAAAAAATAATAATAGCAATCAAGGAATAGGAAAGAGCTCTTGGAAATTAAAATATGCTAGAAAAAATTAAAAATAATTAGAAGATTGGAAGACAAAGTTGAGGAAAGAAATCTTTCAAAAAATAACACAAAAGTCAATAAGTTTTTAAAAAACAATGAGAGAAAGATTAAAAAAATAAGAGAATCAGTCCACAAGAACTCCAGAGAGAGAGAACTGAGAAACTGAAGAGCAGAAAAAAATTAAGAAACATTTTTTTTAAAGTCCCCAAACTGAAGGACATTCAGTTCTAGTGGTGAATTGTAACTGTCTCATTCTGACTTGAGAGAGCATTTTTAAAATTTTCAGGAATTTCTTAAGCTGTTTGCTAAGCAAAGCCACTATTCACAGTTATATAAACTTACAGTTAAGTAAATTGTGTTAAAAGCAAATGTAATGAATACTCAAGTCTATTATTTCCTAATTACTTTACCACATTTTATTACCTTTTACAACACGTCACTATTCTATATCTTTCAAGGTTATTAATGCCTACGTATCTGTATCTGTGAGGTCCAACAGCTTTGTGGCCTGACTGTCGTCTCACTCTCTAACACAGACGAAAATACCCACTAACATTGATATGGGACGTACACTTGCTCATCAGTGACATGAACACCTCTCCTGAACTGAATAGTAAACAGGTATTGCTTCATTTTTTCTGGTTTTGTCAGATCATGCCTGAATTGCCACTAAAGGTATAAAGAGTTAAACAACAACAACAATGAAAGCATTCTGAGAGTCCATCAACCCTGTTGAATTAACAGCAGAGAGTACTGCATATTTTACTATCATTTGTAAATGATGGGCATAACTTTCCAGTTGAAAGTCCATTAATAGCTCAATAAATGAATAAAAATCATCCCACTTAAACACCTTATCATGAAACCTCAGCATACTGGGGGAAAAGGGAGGGTACAAAAGGCACCCAGAAGACAAAATAGAAACGAGACCAACAAGCAGGTCATCACCCATGACAGACGAGTCACTGGCAACAGGAGAGCTAAGGGATAAGGTAGCAACGCCTTCAAAACTGTGAGGGAACCATCTCTAACCTTGAAGTGTGCACCCAACCAACCTGTCAGTGGAAGTCAGAACAGAGCAAAGACAGTTTCAGAGATAAGACATTTTAGGAAGTTTATTCCTGTGTACCCACCCTCAGGAAGCTTCTAGAAAACATGATCCGGGGATTTGGCTGAGAAAGAGGAAGGTACAGACCAGGAATTAAGAGACGCTGGGGGTGGGGGAGGGAGTATGGGATGCAGGGCTGCTGGGGCCGGTCAAAAACCTCTTCTTGTTTTGTGTTTTCTACGGTCCCACCTCTCCCTCTTTAATTAGAAGAAGCCTGGTACTCGCATTTGAAAAAATCCTGGAACAAAGATCTTGAGTTTTTTTCAACAACAAAAAAAGTACATTTCAGTCTTGTTTTCTGATCCATAATTCAGGTGTTCCTCAGGCCTCCCAGAGACTTTCGTGAAGACTGCAAAGTATTGAAGGCCTGGTGGGTGAATGAAAGTCACCAAATAACCAGGGCAGTGGGGCATGTGGCCAGGTAAATCATTTTAGTGACCACTTACTATGTGCCTCTAGCCACTGAGAACAAAGGTAAGCACCAAGTATTTGCAAACGATTGCATTGCCCCATGCAGGTACCATGCAGGTACCAGCCAAACACAGCAGTCTTCAAACACAAAGTGTCAGAAGGCAGAGCCAGGAGGAACCTGGGAGAGAGGGAGGCAGCGGTGCCCACGCCTCTGGTTATGAATCAATGCCATTCCCCATCCCTCTCCTTTAGATGCGTGATTGCAGAGCAAAGAGACTCCTCCCAAAACAACCCTTCAAAACTGTGTGTGCAAACGAGTCTGTCCCCTTGCAAATGGCCACCTGAGAGGCCACTCTTGCGCTCCAGCCCATAGTACTGTCTTTCCAAAAGGTTAAACAGGCCTCCTTGGCAGCTGCCGCCAGCCCCCATGGCATCTTCTCTTGAGAACCCTCAGTGGAGAAAAGTCTTCATACTTTGAGTTTGAGGGCATTGAAACCAGAGCTGATATCTGAGGTGACACATAAATAAGGAAATTTTCCTTCACCAGAAAGACAAATGTAACCAAAGCAATGAGGTGAATGGCATTACCATCTGGAATTAACCACCACAGGCTGAGTTTACTGAGTGTGGGCTGGGCCAGTGCTAGTTCATCCCTTTCCATGAACATTATCCCCTTGGCCCTCACCAGGACCCAGGGAGGCCAGGATCAGTGTCCCCATTTCACAGATAAAGAAGATGAGGCTTCAAGTAGTTAAGTAGCCTGGTTAAGTTCTCATCGTGACTAAGTGGCAGAGTGTGGCCTGGGAGCTGCTCTGTCTGCCTCCAGAGCTTTTTGGTGAGACTAGGTAGGGGAGGGGCAGAAGGAAGGGACCACTTGAGAAGGCAGTCTTTGTGCAGGAAGGAGAGACAATGGCAGAACGACTCAACGTGAGGAATGAAGGGAAGGACAAAGACTGCAGGGAAACCCATGTGGGGTTGGTGTCCCTGGGAAACTTGAAATGGGGAGCAGTTTGGGTAACAGAGGTACAGAAACGCCTCAGCACTTGGGTGCAGGGACCCGAAAAAGATGTGCTTTTTTTGCAGTAAGCCTAAATTAGCAAATCCCTGCAGAAGGATTTCACTGTCCTGCTTTTCAGTGTTTCAGAATGCCTTCGTGAGGCTAAATCCAGAGGTAGGAGGATTAAGAGCCATTTTCATGATAATAAGCTCAGGATCTTCCCCCAGGTGAAATCAGAAACTGTCCCTAATAGGTTAGAGGGGACAAGGAGAGACTAAGAAAGAGAAAGCTGCTCCAGATTGGTAGGTGGCAAGTTTAACAAGCAAAGGAAGCTAACAAATGAGGCTTGTCTGGGGTGGCCCCAGATTTCCACACTAGTCCATTGGTCTTAAAATTTATGTAGAGGCTTAAATGGATTCAAATGGTCTCAACAGCACATTATCTCAAGGTTGCATTCTTGAGACAGCTCCTAGTGTGGAAACAGTGGGGAGAATGTAGACTCCAAGGACAGGGGATGGGGTAGGAGCCTCTAATTGCCAGGGTCCCCTCACAGGTCAACTGGTGGTCACGACCTCTCAATGACATCCTCCAATATATGAACAGCAAAGAATGCATTGAAATTAGATTTTATGCTTATAAGGTAATTCATAGGTTTCGCATAACACAGTGCTGATTAGGTCCTTCAAAATTTTGCTCTAGACAGATTAAATATTGCCCTCCTCCCTGCAAACTTTTTGCACAGTGCATTTACTTAGCAAATCTTTTCATCAAATATCGATCAAAACTTTTCTATTTAAAATGCTAAGTCGCTTCAGTCGTGTCCGACTCTGTGTGACCCCATAGACGGCAGCCCACCAGGCTCTGCTGTCCCTGGGATTCTCCATGCAAGAATACTGGAGTGGGTTGCCATTTCCTTCTCCAATGCATGAAAGAGAAACATGAAAGTGAAGTTGCTCAGTCGTGTCCGACTCTTAGCGACCCCGTGGACTGCAGACTACCAGGCTCCTCTGTCCATGGATTTTCCAGGCAAGAGTACTGGAGTGGGGTGCCAAATGAACAGGATCTAAATTAGTGAGCTGTGACCCAAGTTAGATGTTTGTTTTAGGCCAGACTCACTGACTATTCTTACTGCCCAGAAGACCCCCACCATACCAAGACGGGAAAAAACACAGCAGAAGTTCTGCAGGCTTGAGAATGAAACAGACATGAAACAGACTCCTCAACAGGCAGACATTCTCCAGGGTGTTTGTACCTCAGCCTCACCAGGAGGCCCTCAGTCCTTGCAAACAGCACAAACTTGAATTCTGAGTAAAAGTTTGAAAACTGCAACTAGATCATGAAAGCTTCCTTGGTCACAAGTCCAAAGAACAAAGGAATGGGTACATCATTTACAGGAAGCAGTATGGAATGAAAATACAGGGCCTCTTGTCAAGAATTTCAATATGGTGACAGCAGAGTGAGAAACTGAATATACAGTCAATGGCCAGACCATGCATGAAATAGAACTCTGACCTGCAGCCTACAGCAGTCTGCCCAGAAAACCGACTCATCTATGATAACCAGCCCAGAAAACCATCTGCTTTATATAAGCCATTCATGCAGGAAGGGAGACGGCCATCTCAACAGTGGCAATCCAGGAAGCCAAAGAATCTTCTTGCAACAATCAGCTTCAATAGCCAATGATCAGTAACCATCACTTCATGGCAAATAGATGGGGAAACAGGGGAAACACTGGCAGACTTTATTTTTGGGGCTCCAAAATCACTGCAGATGATGACTGCAGCCATGAAATTAAAAGATGCTTGCTCCTTGGAAGAAAAGCTATGACCAACCTAGACAACATATTAAAAAGCAGAGACATTACTTTGCCAACAAAGGTCCATCTAGTCAAGGCTATGGTTTTTCCAGTGGTCATGTATGGATGTGAGAATGGGACTATAAAGAAAGCTGAGCACCGAAGAACTGATGCTTTTGAACTGTGGTGTTGGAGAAGACTCTTGAGAGTCTCTTGGACTGCAAGGAGATCCAACAAGTCTATCCTAAAGGAGATCAGTCCTGAGTGTTCATTGGAAGGACTGATGCTGAAGCTGAAACTCCTATACTTTGGCCATCTGATGCAAAGAACTGACTCATTGGAATAGATTCTGATGCTGGGAAAGATTGAGGGCAGGAGGAAAAGGGGATGACAGAGGGTGAGATGGTTGGATGGCATCACCGACTCAACGGGCATGAATTTGAGTAAATTCCGGGAGTTGGTGATGGACAGGGAGGCCTGGTGTGCTGCAGTCCATGGGGTCGCAAAGAATCAGACATGACTGAGCAACCGAACTGAACTGAAGTAATTGACAGCTTTCCTACTTTCTGTTCCTGCTTCCAACTCAGGACCAACCAGATAGGGCCAAATACACACTCCTAACAGCCACGTAGGTTGTCCTGCTTCTATTAGGCCTCCTTCTGCCTCCCAGGGCCCACTGCCTCTAGTCAGCGTTAAGCTTGCAGCCTTCCCTCTTCTTCACTCTAAAGCATTCCCAGCCCTTCAGCCTGCTCTCTAGTCTCTACCCAAAGGCAAGACTGCCTCCCTTGCTCAGGAAAGCTCAGAATAAACAGCCTTTGCTTGTTCTCATGTGGTTAGTTCCACAGAGCATTAAACTGAGCCTGAGCCCTTCAGAGCATGAGGCCTGTGTTGTACCCATGTGTCAGGAAACCAGCCCAGCAGGAACAGCATAGACAAGCAAACTGCTGCCCTCTGCAGGGCCTTTCAGCCATCCTCCAACTTGCAGGCCTTGTCGACCTCTGGAACCCCATCTCCTGATGGGGACTCTCCCATACTTCTTCCTCTTTAGAATGTTCTTCCTAGGCCACTGGGCCTGGCAGAGTGCTGCCCGGCGACCCAGCATCAGTCAGAAAGGCCATGTGGTGCCCAAGTTTCTTGGACTGAGGCATTCCCACAGGTCAGGCTCAGCAATCTGCATGGGGCAGCCGTGGGGAGCAGCCCCTCCTACCTTGGGTGGCTCAGCTCTGCTGCCCTGGCCCAGAGCGGTGGGAACCTTCCGTGCTGGCCAGCTTGGCGCTAAAGTTAAGACTTCTCAGGCACAAGGGGGCTCTGTGGCTTCCCATATAGGACTCAAAGTGCTGGAATCCATCAATTTCAAGGGCAGGGCCTCCAATAGGGTACAGATCTTTAGTGAGGATTTACCACCAGGCAACAGGGGTCCCTGCCCTGGAGGAGTTCGCCTGCCAGAAGTGGAAGGTTTGTTGTTCACAAGAAAGGGAGGCAGTGGTTGATGTCAGAGATGTACTGTGTGTGACAGAAAACTCGGCTGACCCCTCCCTCACCAGCTGTGTGACCTTAGGCAAATCATCTAACCTCTCTGGGCTTCTCCATCCTCCTTGGCACAAAGGGAATTAACAATGCTCCCTTTTTCTGGGGTGGGGGCAGCTGGACAAGTTCATACCCACAGTATGGGGTTGATTAGTCCAGGTCCTCTAGGCCACTGGGCCTGGCAGATTAGTCCAGGTCCTCTCCTGGGCTTAGTGCTCAGGAAACACAATGGGTATGGTGAGGATTCGAGGCAGAGATGACAGCTAGCCTGGGACTGGGATGGGGAGGGCTGGAGGAGTGAAAGGAGGCTTTGGAAAAGCATCTGAACTGGACTCTGGGACCTACAGAGGGGTGGCAAGTCTTTATTCTTCCAAACCAGGTGAGCACATTTTGCACCCTTCTCCCCTTAGAGCCACACCACTCTGTTCCGCTTCAACCCATAAAACATGTCTTCATTGCCTTTACCGGTGATTTTGTGAACTGTCATCTTCACCACATTCTGGCAGCAACCCATCATCCGTCCCTCCGGCTTCCAGAAATGTGGACCACGTGGCATGTGTCACACACCTAGCGTGCAGCCCAGAGCAAAACTAGCTGTAAATTAGTCTTGCATTTAAACATAAACACACCCTTATACTAATTTTGGAACTAAGGGCAGTGACAAGTACTGGGTTAGACATTTCAGAGTTCTAAGGCTCACATTTTCACCGAGTTGCTGAGCCAATTTGCAAATCTTTTCCTCCAACTTCTGTTTCTATGGAATGGAAACTACATTATTACAGTTTCTGTTCCATCCCAAGACTGTCACCTCAGGTCCCTTTTACATATTGGATGAGTATGGGATAATTGACATGTCATGCTCTGAGCTATTTTGTGGAAAAACATAAGCTGGAACTTATTTTCTCGACACTGCATTATCATCGATCCTAGCCCACAACTAACGGGCCAAGTGTGTTTTCTCGTCTGTATTCCATAGAGTCACACAGTCCCTCTCAGTGTTCACCACCAAGCATCTTGTGTTTTGAATGGTTTCTCTGCTGCAAACTGCAGATTCACCCCCTGCCTGGGCCATGGATTTATTCAGAAGATCATCTCTGCTTCTTACCTGCTTCCCATCTTCTGTGGAAGCCTTTACCCAGTGGAGGTCTGTAGACCAACAAAATGCAAAATATCTTGATGCACTGGGAATGAGACAGAGAACATCCACAGCACAAATATAGCGGGTAGCTTCCCCACTGTCACCTTTCTGGGGAGAGCACGGCTCTGTCTCTGTGAGTCCTGAACACACACACACACACGAGCCTGCTGAGTAGGCAAAGTGAGAGGCCGTGGTCACAGGCGCGGGCAGCGCTGTCTTGGAGGAAACTACACTGACCGGGGGGGGCCAGGATTTGGGGTTCCCCCACATACTCCCAAATCGGCAGGAAAAGCAGCACCGCTTCCCCTCAGCCTGTTCCTCACAGAGCTGATGGTGATTATGAAGGACGGAGCTCTGAGAATGAAGCCCTGGCATCACTGCCATACAGACACCACGGCGGCTGCGCCACTGCAGGACGACTGTGGGCCCGAGCGTGGTTAGGGGCAAGGCAGCTGAGACACGGGAGGGAGAGTGGGGCTGTGGACACAGACCCCAGAAAGGCAGCACGTGTCACGGTTAGCAGCAAGGGTGCCGCACCAGGCATCCCCACCCTGCCCCTGCAGCCTGTGTGATTCCTGTGAACAAGAAAACATTTCCCGTGCCTCAGTTGCTCCATCTGTGAAATGGAGACGATGCTAATAATAGCACTTACCTTGTAGGACTGGGCTGAGGCTTGAACGAGTTATTTGTGCAGTGTGCTTGGAATGGCACCTGGCTCTTACTAAGTTCTCCGCTGCAGCAATTATTGCTACCTGGGGTTTTGCATCCTGGCTGTTACATTGACTAGCTGTGTAACTGGGATACTTGGAGCCTCTCTGAACATTTTTCTTTTCTGTGAACTAAAGAGAGCAATTCCTTTGTTGCAGAGGTGTTCAGAGAACCATATGAGATAATGTATACAAAGCCTCTCCCACACTATTTCTCTTCCATGACAGGCTTCTGCACAGGAGAACCTTGAAAAACCAAAGGCACGCAGACCAGGAGGAGGAGGGGGATGGGCGGCAGCAGGTGCAGGTAGAGACCCTCTGATTACAACCAGCCTCGGGTCTGGCCCAGCCTGGCCCCAGAACATCTGGCCCTGAGCATTTGGGATTTTTGTGTACACTTTGGTAGATGCAAAGGCCCATGGGCCAGCTGGGGCTAGGCCCTCCTGGGTCTGCTAAGCAGCCCAGTGCCATCTCCTGGGGGCCTGGGAACTGCCTGGTTTTTCAAACAGCCGGAGCCCTAAACAGGGTAGCTCCCCTCCCAGTCATGCTTCAGATGACCCAGGAGAGCACCCAGCACCAGAGAGGCCCTGAAATGCACCCCACACCGGGGGAAAGACAGGTGCTTCAGTGTCTGCCCATCCCTGGTCCCGCCCTGGGCCTCTGAGCAGGGCTCACTCCGGCCCACTCTCCCAGGCCATCAGATTGGGCCGCATCCTCACCCCACAGGATTCTCTCTGTGACCAGCGCTGTGCTGTTTGTTCCCCCCAGGGAAACAAACACCTATTTCCCAGAGCCAGAGAGGAGAGCTGCCAAGTCAGCTTTAAGGACCTCCCCCCACCCCCCGCTCCCCCTCATGGCCTTTAGTCAAATCTCCCAGATGGAGGCAGTGCCAACCTATAGCTGACACAGGACTGAAAGACACTGCTGTGCTCACAAGCTGGCTTCGTAGTTTTATTCTGCACTGGGTCCTCTATAACTCTGGGCTCTGCTTCAATCTCTCCAGAGGTCAGTGTGGGGCTTGGGAGCCCGGCCTTGCCTCAGTCCACCTGGGTCCAATTCCCGACTTCCTCCCAACTTCCTAAGTGACCTAAGTCACAGATCCTCCCCTGGGCCTCTCGAAGCCCTGAGCACAGGCAGCTTTTCAAAGAGCTGTCAGCTCCTCCTCCTCCTGCAATGGTGATCCCAGCACCCTACTCGGGGTAACTTTCTCCATCCTGCTTGCTGTCATTTTTGTTACATGAACAGCCACATGGATAAGTCATCTAAAAGCACCAAGCATTCAATTCTTGATCTACTGAGCCCCAGTGATTTTCTCCTTCCCTAACAGCAGCCACCATGGCCCCAGTTCCAGTCCTCTGTACCATTCACTGCAAACCACACCCGTCTCTCTATCTCTCTGAATCTAAAACCCCACAGTCCTCCACCTTCTAACCCACTGACCCTGTCATGGTGTTATTACTTTCTCCAAGCCACTCATCCCTTTCTTGTTGCAGTGGTTTGACAAAACCATAACCCAGATTAAAGCCAAAGCTCCACTTAATTCACCCAACATCTGAGCAGCAGGAGAAAATGATTCCATTAATTGGGTTTGTTATTAATTTATGCTACAAATCTCCAGCAGACCTTCAATGCTAACACTTCCTCAGTGAATTCACTTTCCCTCTGAGGTCAAGGATTTCCTCTCGTCATCTCTCTCTGCTGAGACAATATCTCTTGAGGAAAACTGTCGTACCCACAGTTCCATCAGCCACAAGCATCAGTCCCCACACACTCCTGTGAGCGTGGAAGGAACACCATGCTCCAACCCGAGGCTGATCATTCTTCTGGCTGTTGGGTCTTGGCCCTTTGCCTTCTCGAAGGTTTCACTTAATGGTCAATGTCTCTCTTGAGGATCACTCCTCTAGTAATATAAATATGCCTTCAGAGCATCCATCTTTTTAAAAAAAGCCTCCGAAGTCTTGTCTCCGGCCTCTTTTCTCTCCTCTCTTGCAGCAAAATTCTTCAAGACTTGCCTACCTCTGTGGTGTCCACTTCCTCACTTCACATCTATTTCATATCCACTCCAGTAGGGCCTCTGCTACCAACACCCCTCTGAAACACTGTGTCACCACTTTTATACTAAAAATCACCTTTCCAAATACACCACCTCTATCCAAAACCAAAACTGAAAAGACACATGTATCCCATTGTTCACGCAGCACTATTTACAATACCTAGAACACGGAAGCAACCTAGATGTCATCAACAGATGACTGGATAAAGAAGTTGTGGTATATTACGGGAATATTACTCAGCCATAAAAAGGAACACATTTGAGTCAGTTCTAATGAGGTGGATTGCAGGGAGCCAGCGTGAGGAACTCCGCCCATGGCAAAGGTCATGAGGAAGGAGGCTTGGCATACACAAAGGCGGGATCGAGCCTCAGGAGTCCCCCTGGGAATTCTCCAGCATCTACCCCCAAAACCAAAGTCTGCCTACTTTCTGCTTTGTGCTCTCACCTACACCTCTGACTTTACGGGGGTGGGGGGCTGTCCCCCACCACCTCTCTCTGAAAAAAGAATTAACTTACAGCTCCAGTTAACAAAGTTCCTGGGCGTGACAAGAGTGCTTCAACCTACAAATTCCTTTGGAAGTCCTCTAGCCTGCCTGAATAGGTTCTTCCGGCCACATGTGATTGTTCACAGCCTCCCAACCGTGAGAGGCATGAGGTGTTCTAAACTGTCTAAATACAGATTCCTTTGAGCAGTTAAAAGATTGATTAGAAATTGTATTGGTGAAGGGTTTTTCACTTGTTGGGCCAATGTTCACTAAGTTTCCATGTCCCTTACCTACTGTGTCCCTGGGAGTGTATTGATTAATATAATTGGTGTATAGGAATGTAAATAGTAGCTTTAATGTTTGTAACCTTGGACCCTTGAGTTAATTCTTTTCTTGTTATAGCCCGCCACACCTTTGCCCTATAGGAATGCAACTTTATCTAATGCTTTTGGAGGGTGCGCCTGACTTTAGAATAATCACCTTTAGAGAAAAATAAGTTTTCTGAAGAAAGGATCTTAAAATGTTAACAGGCCTCCTGGCCAGAAGATGATGTAAATCACCTAAACTTTTGCATATGATAAGTTTGAAAGCCTGGCTTCGATTAGGATCAAAGACTGCTGTCCTTGCATGACTCTACCCCTTCCCCCATTGTCCTCTATGCACAACTTGAAGTACAAACACTACTTTGGAAAATAAAGTGCGGGTCTTGTTCACCGAAACTTGGTCTCCCCATGTCGTTCTTTCTCTCACCTTCTGGCTGAATTCCCATCTGGGATGGGGAGGCTCGTCAAGCCTACTAATTTTGTCTGGGCTTCTAAGATCTGACCAGGGAGGCCTTAGTGTCTCCTCTCCTTCGGGAGAACAGGAGCATGCCTGCAGCCTACGCAGGTGACGCAAATTCCTTATTTTGGAATTTTATTAGCTTTCCACGTAAACCAAGTTATTCAGCCTCTTTTCTCCACTGAATTTCCTCACTTAGCTATCCTTATTTAACCACTCTTTATATCCTTAATTAATGTTTAATTAAGCAGTTGTTTCCTGATCCTCACCGACGCCGTCCCCGCTTCGAATTCCCTGGATCCACCGGGGTTGGACCCCAGCAGTGGATGAATCTAGATCCTATCATACAGAGTGAAGTAAGTCAGAAAGAGAAAGATAAATATCATATTCTAACACATATATATAGAACCTAGAAAAATGGTACTGCAGAATTTATTTACAGGGCAACAGTGGAGAAACAGACATAGAGAACAGACTTATTGACATGGGGAGAGGGTGAGATGTATGGAAAGAGTAACATGGAAACTTACATTACCATATGTAAAATAGATAGCCAAGGGGAATTTGCTGTACGGCTCAGGAAACTCAAACAGGGGCTCTTTATCAACCTAGAGGGGTGGGATGGGATGGGGAGGGAGATGGGAGGGAGGGTCTAAAGGGAGGGGATATGTGTATACCTATGGCTGATTCATGTTGAGATTTGACAGAAAACAGCAAAATTCTGTAAAGCAATTATCCTTCAATAAAAATAAATTAATTAAAACAAATGTAATTTTGAAAGCATTCTGTTGCTCTAAAATGAACTAGAAAGGGAAGACAGAAAAATACAAATAAATGTTGCCTGCAGTTTAAAAGTACTAAATGCATCAAAACTTCCAGCGATAAATGACTAAAGGTAACTTCTTCCTGACATAGGGATGATTCCTGATACTACCTTTTGACAGAAAAGACTAAACTTCTTCACATTCAGTTTATATTTTCTTTAACACTAGTTGGCACCCCACTCCAGTACTCTTGCCTGGAAAATCCCATGGATGGAGAAGCCTGGTAGGCTGCAGTCCATGGGGTTGCTAAGAGTCGGATACGACTGAGCGACTTCACTTTCACTTTTCACTTTCATGCATTGGAGAAGGAAATGGCAACCCACTCCAGTGTTCTTGCCTGGAGAATCCCAGGGACTGGGGATCTGGTGGGCTGCCGTCTATGGGGTCGCACAGATTCGGACACGACTGAAGCGACTTAGCAGCAGCTGCACCCAGTATTAAAAAGAAATCTCGGTAAAAGGAGAAAGCCTCTCACAGTGGTTATACCATTAAGAGAAGAAGCAGAATAAAAAACTCAAGGAAAATTTACTGTTTATTTTGTAAAGAAAATTAAGCGGTCCAACACATCTTCGATCTCATCTATGTCCTTCCTGACATGAGAACATATAAAATAAAGGCAAGCCAGATCATGAGTCTAGCTCGGGGTCTAGTTTTTCTACTTTAATAACCATCTCTGGAGCTGAAGCTTGCTGGGTCTCTGCTTCCGACTCAGACAACACCTCTTCCTTTATTTTTACAGGCTTGTTACCAGCCTCCTCCTCTTCATCTGAAGACTCATCAAGCTCCCATTCATCATCTATGTCCATTTCAAATACTCTCACATGACGGAGATTTGAGCTTAACTAAAGAAAAGGCCAAATAAAGAAAATTTAAATGGCTTAATATATTATATATTAAAAATCAGAAATCTGAAGAGTAGTTTCATAGGAAAATTATTTTCCCATCAACTTACAACAAAATCACTCAACTCAGGTTTCATTCTGTACTCCACATATACAGTGACAATTTCAAGATTAATAAAATCTAAAACAGTTAATAATTACTTAGTAAGCTTTCTTAGAACAAGAGACCTAAATAGCTAAGACCACTACATGTTCATAATCAATAAAAGCTTTACATCACAGAATGTTTGCACTGAGAGGCCCTTACAGATCCTGCCACTGCTTTTACTCTTAGTAACAGTTTGTAAACACTTACCACACAGGACACCTTTCGAAAACCATTCCCAGCAACATACTGTGCTTTCATACTTTCCAGTAGTCTCCAGTGCTTCTCAAAGTGCATGGTGCGGGTGGGAATGGCATGACGCTGCTCATCTAGCCTAAAGAGGGAAGAAAGCCGACCCAGGAGTGAAACGAGGCTCTTCTCCTCGTTTACTAGGGATGGCATCAGGGTTTGATTCCTACCAACATTCCCATTTCCAACATAATTCTCCCAGCTATTGTATAAAAAAGCTGTGATACTATATTCTATGAAAACACTGCACTTCCAAATGGACCAAATTATTTTATTAAAGCAGAAACCTTAGAAAATAAGGTTTTTGATTCACTTTTAAGGTAAGCAAATGAACTCATTTTATTAATAAATTAGAGATCTGCTTACTTAAATCTCAATCTAAAGGTAGCTCTTGGAAGTGACCTTGAACCCCTCCTGTGGCTATTAAGGTCCTAATTCTGAAAGGAAAATACTAAAGACAAATCTAAAATAATTCTACTACAAACTAGGGATAATGTCATCCTTGAAAACAGAAGTGCTATTCTCCACACAAAATAATTCCCCACCTTCTTCCAGCAAAAATTCTTGATTTACTAACAAAGCAAAAGGAAAAGAGAGCTGTTGAAGCCAGTATTTTTTCAATTAAGAAAATAGAAGTACTTCTGCTCAGTTGATTTTATCATACCTAAAGAACTATAATGTACAATATATATTTTAAAAAAAGAACATTTAACTGTTCTATCAGAAAAGACAACCTTACTAATATGAGTTACCTTGTAGAGTAAGTCCCAGTGAATTGATATTCTGCCGAGTCTTCACTGTTGTACACTGAGGACAGTGGCAGCTGCACCAAGAGTCTATCTCTTCCTTCACGTCCTACAGTGTCTTTAAGGACTACCGTGACTGTTTCATCATCATAAAACTGGGCATCTAAACAACTGTAGGTGCTAGAATTAAGTGAGTTCCGTTATATCAAAGTTATCACGACTGAGAAAATACTATATATACAGCATTACACTGGTACCAAACCAAAAACTGACAATGAAAATGTCAAGTTGACATTCTATGCAGTAACATTTAAAATATATCATTAGTTTACGCTAAAGTCATAGTTACCTATGGTACTGATTATTCACAAATATAACTAGGCCCTGAAAACAGGTAATCATGGAAAAAGAAAAATCTGTGAGGTTGATTCATAGTGCCAGAAAATTCTTGACATCAATGGTCAGGACTTAAGCCTCTGGAAATTCTATGAATGACACCATATAAATATATTGAGTAATCAAAGTTAACGAGAATGAAAAGTAAAAATAAGATTTACATATGAAAAGATACAACCTCAAAGAACTTCCTTTACGTAAGGAAAACAGTAAGAAAAGGATAAGTTTAGGATTAGTGTCAGCTCCTTCTCTTGCAAAGCCTCCAGATGATATCGGTATTGTTACACTTAACCTAAGAAAACCCCAGAGCAGTAAGAAGGACACCACCACCTCACATCTCTGTTGGTCATAAGAAGACCTTTAGCCATCTGCCCCCTGCAATCACATTACTTTCTTAGGGGACAGAGACTTCAGAAGTATTAACTGTAGGAAACCATACTACAGAAATTCCTGCAGGCCAGTAAGGTTCTTTTCAACTGTATGTCAAATCACCCTCTGAGTATAAAACACATAACCAACCCAGCCCCCCTATGTTGCAAGTGACGAAGGCCTAAGGATATCATCACTGTAACTGATTTGTATTTACTATATAAACAGCTCATCCAGACAAGGTTCAAGATTTACCTTCTTCTCACTTTTTCAGTTGTGGCATATGTGAAGCTCCCAAATTTAACAGCAATTAGTCCATTACTTACAGATCTTGAAGAAAGAAGAGGGGTGGGGAGAGACTTTGTAGAACAACTTGGATAGGCAATAATCTATATATGCTTGAAAAAAAATGACTGTCATTACATTTACATATCGCCAAACCCCAGACCAAAATACTGTAACACTCACTCTAGAATACTGATAACTAATGCAAATCCCTGACAGACAAACTTAACATCAAAATTACAACTTGGTTTAAAATCTCACAGTCACCAAAGCAGCAAGATACCTTACAAAATGAGGATGTTTGGACAACCAAATTATTTCTCCTATCCAAGTACTAACCAGGCCCGACCCTGCTTAGCTTCTGAGATCACAGGAGATCGGGTGCGTTTAGGGTGGTATGGCCACAGACCCAAATTATTTCTCTTGGGCTACATCTTGGTTTCAGAAAGTTTCCTTTGGTTTAGATTTAAAACCTTTTAAGATCCTAGTGACATTCTGAATATGATTTATCTTTCAAAACTTTTATTTGCATTCTCAAAAGAAGTCTCTAAAGGCAAGGCCTCTTGTTTAATGAAAGGCAAGCTGGCGTGCTGCAGGCCATGGGGTCACAAAGTGTTGGACACGACTGACAGACTGAACTGAACACTAAACCTGAGGGAAAAATCCTTTCTACAAGGAAGCCCAAATACAATTCTGAAGTTCCACAAGTTCACAAGATATAATACCAACTGTTTTGCTGTTATACTTTCCCTAAGCCTAAAGAAATCCTATTTGTAATAGCTATATACCAGTACAAAATTAAATAATCTAAAATTAAAAGGGATTACACAGCTTCCTAATTTGGCATTACCACCTTAATAAAGACTTAGAAGAGTTAAGTTAGCAAGTCTAAAGTCAAAGTAGCTTAACTAAAAGCTGAAATGGAGGGGAGGGAAGCAGTATGTTTTATTATTAAAAATATTAGAATCTTATCTCCTTGATTCAAACTTCAGATTAATACTCACTGGGAAATATCAGTATGTCTTCTTAAGATGCACATTTTGTAAAGTGAATCTTCTAAAATAGTAAAAAGAAGATAATGTAGATTTGAGGTTTTATTATTCCACCTAAGGAAAAAAGTTAATGTCAAAACATGACATTTAGCTATCAATTTATACAACAAAACTGCATTGTTCACAGAAGACAGGGAAGAAACACACACTTACAGAAAAGGGAATTTGAATAGTCTACGTGTGGAGTCCTCACTAAAACAAAAGAAAAGAAAGGTAAGAAAAATTTTAATCGGCTGTTGAATTATACCACCCAAAAAGTAAACAGAATTACCTTCTGCTATCTTTATATAATGGAATACATACTGCTTGATTCATTGATTTTCCAATTACATCCTAAATAAGATTTAAAAATATAATTAAAGCATGTACATACACAGAAATAAATACTCCACAGAAAGTGATTGATCATCACTGTTTAAGTCTAGCGAAAATTCATCTATGCACCAAACCTTCATGCAAGAAATTTTAATGACAGTCACGACAGTAAAGAAGAGAAAAAACTCTGAGTGCCAAAGGACCTTGGAGATAAGTGATGGCAGGTGAAAAACCATCTCTTTTAAGTTTCACAGCATCAGTCATCCATCCTTCAGCAGTTAACAGACAGATCAGCTCTGTAACTAAGATCATTTATAATAAGTTTGTTCTGGGGATCAATAAAATACTAAAGATGCCAACATATTCAATAACCATGTATTTATTTTTTAATTTATGTAAGAAACCAACAGTAAGAGGAAATATTAGGGTGAATCATATGAAACTGACACTTCTGTTAGTCAAAAACAGTTGAGTATCAGCATTTTCATATGGTTCATCTTAATAATTATGATCATTTACATAAATGAGCCACATATTGTAGATATTCTTGCTCCTATACAAAAACATGCATTTCTTTCAAACTTACTGCTGGCTTTTGCAAGCACTGATCAATAACGTTCTCCATCCGCCTTTTCACAAAATGCAATGATTTTCGAGGATAATAAGGAAACAGCAAAGGACTTTCTGGTTTCAAACAAAAACAAAAACAAAAAAACAAAAAGCTATAACAAACCAGATAGCTAGGCAAAACTAACCTACTGTTAGAGCCAGCCCTCACATGTATCTGATGGTGAATTCTCCCTGGCCACTCGCCTGTACCTTCACACAAACTCACTAAAGGCGACCAAGGCCTCCTGCTTTGCAACATCCTTGGCGGCCAGCCCACTGAAAACCACCACGCTTACTACAAGCTGAGTCCGGGCAGTTTACTATTCTTGTATTTTTCCCACCAAAATCCAACAGTATGCTTCCGCTGGCTATAAGAAGAAAAGGATGACTTGAGAACCAGAAGACATACAATGAAATAAGTTCACTCTTCCCTCTTCTTTGCCACAGTGGTGTAACAATAGCAACCCAGTATTATTTTGGAAGAGTATGATGGTGAAAACAAAAAGAGGAGATAAGAAATTGGTGCTATGAAAATAAGCTCTTCATTTCTGAAAAGGGTACTTTTATCAGTAGAAAGTAATATATAATTTGTCAACTACTGACACCAAGTATGCTAGATTCTTTTTATATCTGTTATTTCTATTGTTTACAACAGCTGTATAAAAGAAGTATCATACTGTTTATTTTACTAATTTTCTTTAAAAAAATGAACCCTAGGAGGTTTAGGCAATCACCCAGTGTGAGAATGATCAAGAAGTGAGACCTCTGAATCAAGCCCGGGTCCCACTCCCAAGCCCACCCTCTTCCACTGTGCTCTACTGGCCTCCCTCATAGCACCTCCTGCCCCAGCTATGCTGGATAAAGGAGTTTTTAATCATGTTAACATTTTAAGCTCCCAGCAGGTGACAGATGCTGTGGTATCACAGAAAGATACTTGGCCTCTGTTGCCAGTTCCTGGGACAGAACTCTTTAAAACCTTTGGAATTTCCTGAGTGATAATGATGATAGGAGCATCCTCTGTTTTAAAGAGCCCCTAGACAGCTTCAGGATGCAGGTTGGTCACCATAAAGACCAAGCCCTGATTAGAAGCTTGGAACTTTCAGCCCCATCCCGCAACCAGGTAGAAAAGAGAAACTGGCATTGAGTCCCTCTAACAACGAGAAAACATCAACAAGCCAAACTGAAAGACATTCTACAAAGCAAATGACTGTGTGTGTTAGTTGCTTAGTTGCAACTGCATTGACTATAGCCCAAGAGGCTCCTCTGCCCATGAGATTCTCCAGGCGAGAATACTGGAGTGGGTTGCCATTCCCTTCTCCAGGGGATCTTCCTGACCCTGGGATCGAACCAAAGTCTCTTACATTGCAGGCAGATTCTTTACCATATAAGCTACCAGGGAAGCGCTGTGCACCCCCCCCAAAAAAAACCTGACTAGTACTCATCAAATCAGGTCATAAAAAGATAAGGAAAGACTTGAGGAGCTATCGTAGATTGGAGAAGACTAAGAAGACACAACTCAATACAGTGTGGGATCCTAAGGACAATGGAGGGAAAATATGAAGTGTCACCAATGGCCAGTAAGTTAACCACACCTACATAATGAAAACTCCACAAAACCCCTAGATGACAGAGCTAGGGGCTCTGGATTGATGCCTGCATTAAGGGGCTGGGAGGGTTGTGCCTCTGGAGAGGGGATGTCCCCCACTCCATCCCTCACCCCATGTGCAACTCTACTTGGCTATTCCAGAATTGCATTCTTTATAATAAACTGGTAAATGTAAGTCAAGTGTTTCTTAGTTTTGTGAGCCATTTTAGCAAATTATTAAATTTGAATTATGGGAACCCTCAAATTTGTAGTGAAGTGGAATAGAAATGTGGGTAACCTGGGAACCCAGTACTGGTGACAGAACTCTGAAGTGGGGGCAGTCTTGTGGGACTAAGCCCTGAACCCTGGAGTCTGAGCTAACTCTGCAGAGTTAGTGTCATAACCGAAGTGTGGGATACCCAAGTGGTATCAGAGACGATCTCAGGAGGAAAAGAATCCTCTCACTTTGGAGTCAGAAGTGTTTTGAGTAAAAACACTTCAAATGCACACTGACTGCTTGTGTGCTATGTGGCAGGCACTATCCTAAGTGCTCCACTTAGATTAACTTATTGAACCTTCACAACCGCTTTTGAGGGAGGCACTGTGATCACCTCGCTTTACAGAAGAGAACACTGGGGCACAGAGAGGTCAGGCAATGTGCCCGCAGCCACACACCAGCAAGTGGCAGGGCAGGTCCCCAGCCCAGGCAGCCCTGCCTCCAGCACATCCACTCTCACCCACATGTGACACCAACTCTCACCTCCCCTGCGAAGGTATGTACATTGAGTATTCGGCACTTGATTTTTGCAAAGTTCTAGGAAGAAGTTTCATCAAGGGTTTCTTAAAAGATATGTAGTGACAATTTGTACTACTTGATACTCTACAAAGAAACTGGGAGATTAATGAGCTGGTCTGAAGTCACATTCTAACATCTTAAGAGATGGAATTAATTTGAAGTTAAATATGAGGCCTGTAACTAAGGTTAGGCCTTTCTATTCAGCTACAGAAGATGTGGGGAGAAAAAAGGGTAGGACCAGTTTTTTCCAAAGTCCTCAGGATGGATACGAGCCCAACAGTGACAGGGTCCTGGTGCCATAACTGCTCGCACACTGCTAGCAGCCTCCCCAGGCATCGTTCCTCACTCCGTGGGCATCCCGATTCAATGCAATAAATGAGCGGAGTCAGCTGTACTTTTATTATCCCTCCATTCAATACTAACTTATGTTAATACATCTCTCTGGTGATCTTGAAGACTCTCAAGCAATATAAGACATGTTCTGCTCCGAAAAAGAATGTGGACTTCTAGGGTTAAATCAAGACAGCAACAAGCAAAGTTCTGCGCCTGAGATTTCTCTACTTCTCCCACTCACTCCTCATTCAGATAAACAGCAAACAGAAAGAAGCAGAGATTATTACTGACTGCAGTTAAAAACACAGGCTCTCAAGTTAGCAGGGAGAAGGCAATGGCAACCCACTCCAGTACTCTTGCCTGGAAAATCCCATGGACGGAGAAGCCTGGTGGGCTGCAGTCCATGGGGTCGCGAAGAGTTGGACACGACTGAGCAACTTCACTTTGACTTTTCACTTTCATGCATTGGAGAAGGAAATGGCAACCCACTCCAGTGTTCCTGCCTGGAGAATCCCAGGGACAGGGGAGCCGTCTATGGGGTCGCACAGAGTCGGACACGACTGAAGCAGCAGGTGGCTATTACCCCAAGGATCTAAGAAACAGCTAAATCTTGGTTAAATTACTCTTTGAGAAAGCAAAGAAATAGATGCTTTAAACATCTTTTCATCTAAAATGGAGAAGTTTTGATACATAATGGTTGCTATTTTGTGTTGCATCCCCAATAATGTTGGCTTAATAAAATTTTACTGTATCAACAATCCAGAGAACAAAAGGCATAAGAAGTTAAAAAAAAAAAAAAAAGCCACCTCAGGAGAATACAGTGACGCATTATTATAGGAGTTAAAAGCATCATACATTTTTAAAAGCTAATAAATTGGAACTGACTTAGACTTCTCTGATAGGCTGTATAGTTTTCTTCCCAATATCCTATTTTTTATAACAGACGATACTTAAAATAAGCAATCTTACTACATCACAGTTAACATACTGTGTTTTTGAACATGGTAATATCATACACTGTTATTATTTTCCTGTTTCTCTAATCAAATAAAATGGACACAAAAAGACAAATCAAAGAACTTAAATAAGTATTCAGCAAGTACACTTGCTGAGGTAGTGGTCTCAAATAAATATGAACATGGCCCAAATCTGCTTGGTTCATGAAATACCTTTAAGGTGGCTGCTGTTCTGAAGAAAGTCATACCACTGGTTTCCCTCTGTGTTAGGGGGTGACACAAGATCATCATCTTCATCTTTCAAGTACTGGAAATAGAGAATTAGACATTTCAGCTTTGTAAACCAAAGAATTAGGCTCTAAAATTGCTTATATTTAACACTATTCTACTCAAGTTATTTTTACTGTCAAGTCCTCTGAAACCACATTATTCTGTGAGATGACCAAAATTTACTAAATGCCAAGCTACTGAACAAAGTGCAGACTGCTAAAAGATTAGAATGCAACAGACATAGAAACCATAAATTGAGTTTAAGTATCATGTTCTATTTTCATAGAAAATAGAACTTTTAACATTACATACGTTAAACTTAGATATTCAAGTTTATAAATTAATTTTCAACTGTTTATCAACTGTCAATCTAGTCCATGGCAGTAATTCTCAAAGTGTGGTCCACACCACTCGGAGAGTCTTCAAGATGCTTTCCAAGATCCATGAGGTCATTACTATTTCTATAATGGTATAAAGCTATTATTTGCTTTTCCACTGTAATGACATCTGCCCTGGTGGTCAAAAGCACAGGTGGGGACAACTGCTGGCACTGCCACCAAGAATCAAACCATGCTAGTAGTCACCAGATTTCTTTTTGCCACATACAGTTTCACTGATCTCTGATAAGGCTATTAAAATTATTAATCTTATTAAATCTCAACAAAATCTTTTTAATATTCTGAGAGACAGAACTGGAAGTATGAATAAAGCACTTCCGCTGCATACCAAAGCATGACAGTTACCATGAGGAAAAGCATTTATGCAAACGCACTTGAGTCAAGCTAGGCACGTCTTTGTTGCTCCTGGCAAACTCTGATTATTTGTTCTTGGGTATGTGGCAGATATTTTCTTGAAACTAAAGAAAGGGATCCTGTCACTTTAAGCAAAATGACTGACAGTATTTGTTGTCAGTGATAAAATTTAAATGTTCAAGCAAAAATTAAAATTTTGGAAAACCCATATCTGCTACTATGTGCTTGACAGCCTCATAGTAGTTAAAGATTGTCTGATGAGATTGGTAATGATATTAACAAAATCTGACTTTTGGATACTGTATGAAGAAAGGTATCAGCCTACGGAAGATCTCTGTAATTCAGTGAATCAGTATTTTCCCAAAGATCAATATATGATATTACAAAATCAAGCACAGGGTAACAAGATCCTTCCAAAGTGAAAAGCAGATGAATAAATTTTAATGAATCATAATATGGAAAGTCTACTGTTGCAATGTAGATTCCACACTAGAACTAATTTAAGATACTACTGTTTGTCAGAATTTGGTGTAGTATCAAAGAATATTCACAATTTTCTAAAAAGCTATTAAAATATTTCTGCCTTTCCAACTATACACCTGTGTAAAACCAGGCTTTCTGATCAAACAACACATCACAACAGAACAAATGCAGCTGCCTTCTCTTAAGCCATACATCAAGGAGATTTGCAAACATATAAAACAATGTCACTCTTCACATAATTTTGTTTTGTTAAATAGTTATTTTCCATTTTAACATGTAATGAAAAGAGGGTTTGTTCTTTTTAAGTGAATTAATAAATAATTTTTTTCTGTTTAATTTCTAATATCTAATAATATATGCTATTCATAGACATAACCCACATAAAAGCTCTCTGGGAGTTTTCAATAACTTTAATATAAAGGGTTCAAAGACCCCCCAAAAGTTTAAAGCTACTCTTTGGTGATTTTAGTAAAAGGAGAGGGCTACTATATAATTTGGCATTATGCTACTTTCAGAAAGTTTTGTATAATAAAGACTAACACTGCTAATATTTTAAAATTAATTTTTAAAAAATTAGTAACTAGATTCAATCCAGAGCCCATACCTGACCAACTTTTTCAACGTTAAAATATTTTCCTTTTCGATTATAAAGATCTGGAGCCTAGAAAGAATAAATAAAGTTTAATTCTTAAGTCAACTCATTAAAGAAAAAAATAATCTTACATTTTAACCAAAAACTCTACTTCTTAAGAAAGCTGTTAGTAGCAGTTACTCTTTTCTTCTGTGGATGGTAAGACACAAACACAAAGTTCAATTTATATGCTTTACATTTAATAAATAAGTACTGCCATTAATTAGTTCAGTAGTTGAAAAAGCATACATAATTGCTAGAAGGTCGCTTAAACTGGATTAAATTTGATTACTTCTTACCATTATCCAGATTTACTGTAATTATTGTTGAAAAAACACTATAGAAATGCCAATTTCCTACCTCATTGAAATGTTCAGTAAGAAATTCCGCAACAAATGTGATATCTTTCTGAGTCATCTATCAAATCCAAAAGGAGCATAAAGAAAACAAATCAAGATAAAGAAAAGCTTCTTAATAAAAAATTATATAACAATAAATGTGACAACCATGTATTAAATATTTTAAACCCACTTTTCCAATCAGCAACTCCAACAGCTAGAGATCTCTTCATGGTCTAAGGCTATTTATTATGTTATGCCTAATGCATAAACCTATATGCAGGTTAGGAAGCAACAGTTAGAACTGGACATGGAACAACAGACTGGTTCCAAATAGGAAAAGGAGTATGTCAAGGCTGTCTATTGTCACCCTGCTTATTTAACTTATATGCAGAGTACATCATAAGAAATGCTGGGCTGGAAGAAGCACAAGCTGGAATTAAGATTGCCGGGAGAAATACCAATAACCTCAGATATGCAGATGACACCACCCTTATGGCACAAAGTGAAGAGGAACTAAAGAGCCTCTTGATGAAAGTGAAAGAGGAGAGTGAAAAAGTTGGCTTAAAACTCAACATTCAGAAAACTAAGATCATGACATCTGGTCCCATCACTTCATGGCAAATAGATGGGCAAACAATGGAAACAGTGGCTGACTTTATTTTTGGGGGCTCCAAAATCACTGCAGATGGTAATTGCAGCCATGAAATTAAAAGACGCTTACTCCTTGGAAGGAAAGTTATGACCAACCTAGACAGCATATTAAAAAGCAGAGACATTACTTTGCTGACAAAGGTCCATCTAGTCAAGGCTATGGTTTTTCCAGTGGTCCTGTATGGATGTGAGAGTTGGACTATAAAGAAAGCTGAGTGCCAAAGAATTGATGCTTTTGAACTGTGGTGTTGGAGAAGACTCTTGAGAGTCCCTTGAGATTCCTGAGATTCAACCAGTCCATCCTAAAGGAGATCAGTCCTGGGTGTTCATTGGAAGGACTAATGTTGAAGCTGAAACTCCAATACTTTGGCCACCTCATGAAAAGAGCTGACTCACTGGAAAGGACCCTGATGCTGGGAAAGACTGAAGGCAGGAGGAGAAGGGGACGACAGAGGATGAGATGGTTGGATGGCATCACCGCCTCAATGGACATGGGTTTGGGTAGACTCCAGCAGGTGGTGATGGACAGGGAGGCCTGGCGTGCTGCAGTTCATGGGGTCACAAAGAGTCTGACATGACTGAGCAACTGAACTGAAGAATGAGTGTGGAGTCCCTCCTTTGGGAGTGGAAGACGTCTGTTCAGATAAATAACCTCAATCTGGGTTAAGGGCGGCAACCTGAGAACACTGCTTGCTTCAGTGTTGGCCTCTGCTTCTTTTAATGACCCCAATTTCTCCCTATCCCAGTTTTTCAGCCCTCCAAAAATTACACATTGAGGTCTCTGCCAAAAACTAACATATTGAATCTCCCAAAGTGAAGGTAAGAGTGATGGCAGAGAAACAGCTAATGTGAACATCCCTGGTTTGCAAGGCCAGTCATCCCACAGCACAAAAGACCTACTTCAATAAAAGCTGTGATCCCTTACTTATCTCGTTCACTAAGACTAATTTAAATACTCCCCATTTTTTCAGACTGTGTGGATCACAATAAACTGTGGAAAATTCTTCAAGAGATGGAATACCAGACCACCTGACCTGCCTCTTGAGAAACCTACATGCAGGTCAGGAAGCAACAGTTAGAACTGGGCATGGAACAACAGACTGGTTCCAAATAGGAAAAGGAGTACGTCAAGGCTGTATACTGTCACCCTGCTTATTTAACTTATATGCAGAGTACATCACGAGAAATGCTGGGCTGGAAGAAGCACAAGCTGGAATCAAGATTGCGGGGAGAAATATCAATAACCTCAGATATGCAGATGACACCACCCTTATGGCACAAAGTGAAGAGGAACTAAAGAGCCTTTTGATGAAAACGAAAGAGGAGAGTGAAAAAGTTGGTTTAAAGCTCAACATTCAGAAAACGAAGATGATGGCATCTGGTCCCATCACTTCATGGGAAATAGATGGGGAAACAGTGCAAACAGTGGCAGACTTTATTTTTGGGGGCTCCAAAATCACTGCAGATGGGGACTGCAGCCATGAAATTAAAAGACGCTTACTCCTTGGAAGGAAAGTTATGACCAACCTAGACAGCATATTGAAAAGCAGAGACATTACTTTGCCAACAAAGGTCCGTCTAGTCAAGGCTATGGTTTTTCCAGTGGTCCTGTATGGATGTGAGAGTTGGACTGTGAAGAAAGCTGAGCGCCCAAGGATTGATGCTTTTGAACTGTGGTGTTGGAGAAGACTCTTGAGAGTCCCTTGGATTGCAAGGAGATCCAACCAGTCCATTCTAAAGGAGATCAGCCCTGGGTGTACTTTGGAAGGAATGATGCTAAAGCTGAAACTCCAATACTTTGGCCACATCATGCGAAGAGTTGACTCATTGGAAAAGACTCTGATGCTGGGAGGGATTGGGGGCAGGAGGAAAAGGGGACGACAGAGGATGAGATGGCTGGATGGCATCAGCGACTCAATGGATGTGAGTTTGAGTGAACTCTGGGAGTTGGTGATGGACAGGGAGGCCTGGTGTGCTGCGATTCATGGGGTCGCAAAGAGTCGGACACGACTGAGCGACTGAACTCAACTGAACTGAACTGAAAACCACCTAATCTACGTGAATCACACTTTAGGGAGGGGTGAGGATGAGTGAGCTGCAGGAACCAAAAGGGAATTCTGCCCTATTCTGTAAGATATTCCGAGAAGGAGATTCCATTGCTACTTGTCACAGTAGCAATCCTTATTACAGTCAGAAAGAAACTGGTACTCACCAGACATGAACATAGGTACTAATATCTAAATACTAGGCTTTCAAGGAAAATAAAAATGCATTTAAGATTTTAGGAAGTTAAAATAAGGAATCCAAATACCTTATGTTATACAGACTATAAAATCTTATACAAACATGAAAATGGTAAGCTTAGCCATAATAAAACTATACTGTGAGATAAAAAATATCAAACATGCAAATTTAAAAAAAGGGCTTAGTAGGACTCTCTCTTGTGCCTACAGCCTAACATCTCTTAACAATAACTGCATAAGACTACTAAGATGACCAGCACAGCTGAGCTCAACCAGGGCAATATTAACACATATAGGAAAAATACTATTATATACTACCTTGTTCAGTTCGGGAAGTACATGGTCTTCTGTCATTCTCAACATTGCTGAAAATATAAAGTTTAAAACTATCTTTAAAGGGAAACTCCAAACATAATTTTAATTATAGATGCATTTCAAGTCTAAATGTATTTCACTGGACTACATTTTCTATTTTCAACAGCTTCTTGTCACCAAGGAAAACTTATTTTTCTTCTAAGAACTACAGAGTGAAGAACTTGATTTATATTCTTAGGCTCAAAATGGTTGATATAGCCATCTTAAACCATTTTTCCTTTTCTCCTTCAATACAACCCATCACCACTCCAGACAAACAAAATGAACTGCTGCCTTTAGCAAAGACTGCATGTGCAGGAATCCCTCCTGACTTAGTCATGTTTTTTCTCTTCAAATGTGCAGGCAATTCTTTCTTTCCTCCAAAAGCCTTAGAATGCCAAACAGATGTGTTTCTTCCCCTTGGGCTTTTCTGCCACATGAAGATGCTTGCACTAAGATTTATGTGTGTATACACACACTTATATATGTGTATATATGTATTTATATACCTTCTTTAATATTTGTGGTTGACCCTTTGTGTCCTTTCATGGGGTGTCTTCATCAATACTGTATTTTCTATACATATTACATCCACCTAAGTGAAGAAATATATTGCATGTGTTTTGCATAGTGTTTGAATATGCTTCTAATGTTTGGTCAGGGAAAAAAAAGCATGTTAGACATGATTCTGCAAATAGGGATTATTTTAAGAAACTGTTTTTAATTAATTCAGACTTCTAATTCATCTGAAAAAAAAAAAAAACAGCCATAATCTAGTTCCATTCATTCATTTATCCATTCAAAAATTACTTACTGAGCGCAATACAGGTACTGGGAACAAAGCAGTATAAATAAATCCCTGCCTTCATGGAGACTGCATTTTACAAAAGAGCAAACCAGGGTTAGAGCGCTAACTAGTGGCAGCATCCAGTTACAGCTAGGTCTCCAGTTCTCCAATCCAGTGTTTGTTTTGTTATTGTTAGTACTAAGTCCTGTCCAACTCTTTTGCAACCCCATGGACTGTAGACTGCCAGGCTCCTCTGTCCAGGAGATTTCCCAGGCAAGAAAACCAGAATGGGTTTTCAGGTCCTTCTCCAGGGGCTCTTCCCGACCCAGGGATCAATTTAGTGTGCTTTGTTCTAATGATAAGGATTGAGTGGTAATTCATTTATCTTCTAATGCAGCTTCTTATTACAGTTAGGACATGCAATAAGAATATAAACTGCCTAATTACTCCAGTAATTATAAGTAAAACCAAGCTACTATTTCTCTAATAGAAAGTCACTTCTAAGGTTTCATTTAATTTGAACATTGCAATTTATTCTAATTAACTCTGATATTAAACAGGCTGGCCTGATAAATACTCTGGCTCCCCATTCTGGCTAGTGTTGGTATGGTTTTGAGAAAAATCCAAGAATTTTAAATGTCAACATCCACTGACTGCATTCATTTTTTTATTAAAAGCAATTATATTAGGCTAACAAATATGAAAAGTCACGTTTTAAAAACATCAACTAAAAAAAGATTTGGGCATTTGTTTAAAAGGATATTAGCACAGTACAGGTAATTTGCTTTCTATTTTATTCTTTAGAATTTTAAGAACTATGGAATAAATTCTATTTACAACTAAATTTTCCATGTGTTGGAAGGAAATGGATGCTAAATTATTTCAAAGACATTAAGAGAGGTCACAAAAATAGCAGTACAAATGGACTACATACATAAAATATGCACACTCTGTAGGATGAACATTAAAACATTTAATATCATGTCAGTAACTATTTGTTAATTACATACAAATGCAAAGAGATGCGGAGACACAAAGAAAGGACTGCTGCTGCTGCTGCTGCTGTTGCTGTTGCTGCTGCTGCTAAGTCACTTCACTCGTGTCCGACTCTGTGCGAACCCATAGACGGCAGCCCACCAGGCTCCCCCGTCCCTGGGACTCTCCAGGCAAGAAGGCTGGAGTGGGCTGCCATTTCCTTCTCCAATGCATGAAAGTGAAAAGTCAAAGTGAAGTTGCTCAGTCATGTCCGACTCCGTGCACCTGCAATCTATTTAGCTAGGGCATCATTGTCCAGTAGAAGTGATAACGGCAATGTTCTAGTTCTGTGCTGGCCAACGTGGTAGCCACTAACTACAAGCAGCTCCTGAGCACTTCAAATGCGGCTAGCATGACTAAGGAACTGCATATGTAATTCTACATAATTTCAACTAATTTAAACAGCCATAACTGACTAGTGGCTACCATAATGAACGGCACAGATCTAGACACAGAAGATCAAAGTATAAAACAGGAGTTCAACTATTCAAGGCAGAGGCTTTGTCTTATTTTCTCTCCCCCTTTCCACTCCAAATCTAACACTTAACAGTGCCTAATACAAAGTAGAGATTAAAAAATGTTATTTGAACCTTAAGAGACATTACAGAGTAAAAAAAAGGTCAATTATCAGTAAGTGATAGAGACAATCAATGTTAGAAGTTGTATCTGTGGGGGCGGGGATGGGAGGGCATAAAGAAGAAATACAGTTGGCCATGTGTTGAAAACTGCTTAAACTGAGTGAAGTGTGTAAGTGGGGTCATTTAAACTATTCTCTCTACATTGACAGGTATTTAAAATTTTACTAGTGTAATTGAATATTCCAAATTGATATTCCCACTTTTTTTCTTCAAAAGTGTTAAAAATACAAGAATGCTTCATTCAATTAACTTACCCACATACAGCCACCGAAAAAATGCTTTGAAGTTTTTCATACTGCTATCTATAACTCTAAAAGACAAAAATAAATCAGAAATGAAATTATCACATGAGGTTCATATATCATTGTTCAATTACTGTGGAATATAATAATCCTTACTGTTCTAGTATAGCCTATCTGGATGACATTTAAAGCTTTAGAACAGATTTAACAAATCAAACACATAGCTAAAAATAAAATCTCAAAAGAGCAAATCCTGATTCTTTTCAAAAATAAACCAAATAACTCAGATTCTAACTGGTCATAACATCCTTGCCACAAACTGTAATAGTCTCTCCAAGCATTCAGTAAAGTATGAAATCCTTTTCTAACTTTGGAACCAAAAGAAATAAAAAAAAAAAACAAAAAACAGTTTTCAGCACTATTCTCAGTTTTCAAAAAAAAATCACTGATCAGTAAGAAGAAAAAATATCAACCATAACAGAAAATCATTATTACCATTACCTCTGATATCAATAAGACATTACTTATGGAAGTTGATATTTTTATCCTTACAGTAACAGATCTCAAAAATCGAATTTCCTTGGGCTTTACACAAATGTGCCCTGAAGATTAAGCGTTATAAGTGGAAGTCATCTACACTTTGATGAAACTGTTTCTGAATATAGAAATGGATATCATTTTTTTAAAAGCTCTTTAAGCTCACATCTGTAAGATAATTACTCTAAGCAAATAATATGTGCCCTTTTTACCCCTAAATCTCAAAGTCCCTTCTAAGCATTAAGTCTCATAATACTACTGGAGAAGTAGGTCAGTATCATTAACCTTTCTGTACACAGTACAACACCTGACGTAAAAAACTGTGACATCTCTTGCATTACCAAGCACCACGATCAAAATTCTCCTGCAGCAAAAATGGGGGAAAAAAAAGATTCCTGTCTTTCTCAGTTCACCCCAACCCCAGGCAATCACTGATCTGTTATAGGCTAATGTTAAAATTCTCACTGTCTCAGTTTCTCCATTATAATCTAAAATAATGCGATATTTCACTTATCTCCAAGGAGGAAGAAGTTAAATCAACAACATTTCATTCATATTAAAACATGATCAGAGAAAACTTAGTATTTTAAGTTTACTCTCTGCAAATATGCAGAACCAAAAAATTATTCAACATTCAGGAAAAGGAATGTCATTTCCTTCCTGCTCCGTTCTTTGAGCACACACATCTATATTCTAAACTCCATTAAAACGACAGTGGGGAGGGGTGTATGTGTTATAAACTCACATACAAAAAGATGATAGAAAAAAAAGCTTTTTTAAGTTTCAGAAATCTCAAAAGCAGACAGAAGACTGGTGACTGGTGAAGGTCAACAGCAGTGGCCACATGTGAGGCACTTCAGAGAGGGAGCAGCACGGAGTCATCCAGCCAGCAGAACCCCGGGGACACTCGGTCCTTAGAAACATCAAGTTCAACAGAAGACATTAGATGACGTCTGGGGCTGGGCAAAGGAGGACAAACCGAAACAGAGGGGCACAGCACAGGCCCGCATGCGCTGGCACTCGTGCTGGCTCTGGTCCACCCTGCACCCAGCAACTCCAAGCAACTTTAAACTGCCTCAGGAATAAATAAATATGAGTAAACAATCGGGCATCAGGTTTTTGAAGAAAGCTTGCAACAAGAGACCAAAACAAACAGCAAAGTGACATATAAACAGGAGATAATTCAGGAAGCAGCAAAGACTTTTAAAAAATCTAATTAATGTCCTCAGAGAGCCATGAAATGTCATATCTACAGAGCAAGAGCGCTGCTTTGAAAAATGAGTAAACAAATAAGAAAACACTTAGTAATGAAAAGACAGGACTGCCATAATAAAATATGCAGCAGCATGGCTCGGGCCAATGACCTCATTCTCCATTCTACCTGGGCTCTTATTCCAAAGTTCACACCCTAGACCCTCTTTACCAACCTGAGCCTTCTAAATCTCAGTTTCAAGCATCCTACTCAACCACAGCCACCAGCTTTCTTTCCAGTGACTTCTTGCCAGCATCCCAACAGTAGTACCACCAAGACTTACCCTACTAGTTCTCCCGTCTTTCACTGTCTCTTACCCACTTATTTCTACTTTCAAAATATATTCAAGTTCTGACCATTTCAGATTCTGACCACCATTTCTCTCTTGGCTTCTGTCCTTGCCCTCATATAATCTATTCTCAACACTAAGTAAATAAAAAGAGGGATCAAAAAGATCCTAGGTCATATCCTGTTCCCCGACTGCCTGTAAGAGCTTATTATGTTATTCTTTATTATGTCCAGCATAAAAGCCAAAGTCCTTACAGCAGCCTACAGGCTCTACACAACTTGACCCATCCTCCATGACCTCTTTCAACTCATCCTATTGCTCACACTGTTGTTAAGTTCACTAACTTAGTGGCTCCTGGAGGTTCCCCTCAAGTATGCCAGGCATGCTCCAAACTCAAGGCCTTTATACCTGCTGTCCCCTTTGCCCCAAATATCAGCAAGGCTCACTCCTTCCACCCTCAAGGCCTTCCCTGACCAAAAAACTGGACCTCTAACCCCAGCACACCCTAGATCCTCCTTCCCTACAAGGGTTTTCCCCACTACTACAAACCACTATCTGACCTGCTATAGATTTTAATTATCCATTTCTTTATTATCTGTCTCATCACATTAGAATACAGTACCTATGAAGGTAAGATTTTTATCAGTTTTGTTCACTACTATACTCTCATCTAGAATAGTGTTTAAAACATAGTTTATTTTTTTTATTTTTATTTTTTAAAATTTTATTTTACTTTTAAACTTTACATAATTGTATTAGTTTTGCCAAATATCAAAATGAATCCGCCACAGGTATACGTGTGTTCCCCACCCTGAACCCTCCTCCCTCCCCATACCATCCCTCTGGGTCGTCCCAGTGCACTAGTCCCAAGCATCCAGTATCGTGCATCGAACCTGGACTGGCGACTCATTTCATACATGATATTTTACATGTTTCAATGCCATTCTCCCAAATCTTCCCACCCTCTCCCTCTCCCACAGAGTCCATAAGACTGTTCTATACATCAGTGTCTCTTTTGCTGTCTCGTACACAGGGTTATTGTTACCATCTTTCTAAATTCCATATATATGCGTTAGTATACTGTATTGGTGTTTTTCTTTCTGGCTTACTTCACTCTGTATAATCGGCTCCAGTTTCATCCACCTCATTAGAACTGATTCAAATGTATTCTTTTTAATGGCTGAGTAATACTCCACTGTGTATATGTACCATAGCTTTCTTATCCATTCATCTGCTGATGGGCATCTAGGTTGCTTCCATGTCCTGGCTATTATAAACAGTGCTGCGCTGAACATTGGGGTACACGTGTCTCTTTCCCTTCTGGTTTCCTCAGTGTGTATGCCCAGCAGTGGGATTGCTGGATCATAAGGCGGTTCTATTTCCAGTTTTTTAAGGAATCTCCACACTGTTCTCCATAGTGGCTGTACTAGTTTGCATTCCCACCAACAGTGTAAGAGGGTTCCCTTTTCTCCACACCCTTTCCAGCATTTATTACTTGTAGACTTTTGGATCGCAGCCATTCTGACTGGTGTGAAATGGTACCTCATAGTGGTTTTGATTTGCATTTCTCTGATAATGAGTGATGTTGAGCATCTTTAGTTTAAAACGCACAATAACTGTATATGATGAATGATAGGGCTGGATAATCAAGTCAAGAAAATTTCATAAGAAACAGTAAAGACAAAGCTATTTAAAAAATGTGAGTAAAAATAAAAGACATAGAGGGTCAATCCACAAAGTCTAATATGACCAACTAGATTTCTAGAACAAAAATTTAGTTTTAAAAATTGGGGAGAAGAGGAAATTATCAAAAGAGTAATACAACAGAATTCAGCTTAAAAATAGCGTTTTTTTAATTATCAGTACAATATATAGAAAGGCCCACATTTAAAATACTACTGTGAAATTTCAATGTATCAAGGATGAAGAATAAAGTTTTCAAGATAAGAAAAAAAAAACAGCATACAAAGGAATGAGAATCAGAAGCACCAGACCTGCCATCAGCAACAAACAGGTAGAACACAACAGAGCAATGTTTTCAAAGCTCTCGGAGAAAATAAATCTCCCTTCATAATCCATACCCAGTCAAAACCATCAATTAAGTGTAGAAGGAGGAGAAAAGACACAAAAGGACACAGAAAGTTTACCCTACACATCTGTTTTCTAAGTTATTGGAGGACATTTTCCACAAAGTGATTAAATGAACCAAGAAACAGAGGAGATCCTGAAAGTAAGGATCTAACCCATGAAAGCAATGAAGAAAATGCCTGGGTGGTAGCTGGCACAAGAGCCGGAACCAGTGGACAGATGGGTGCGGGGTGGTGGTGCTGGGGGTGTTGTGAGGTGGGAGGCAAACAGAGGAGGCACCAGGGACAGAGGGGAATTCCAGGGATGTGATGCTACCCTTGAAACAGGGAGAAAACCTAAAAATGTGGTAAAGAGAGACAGTACAAGGAAAAAAGAAAGCAAGGGGAGTCTAGGAAAAACAAACAGAAACAAAGGAACATTTCAAAAAACTGATAAATAAAAGAAATGCAGTACAGTCATACAATTTAGAAATATGGAAGCAACCTAGAGAACTAAAACCAGAAACAGTTACAAGAGTTTAAAGGATTCCCTCTGAAGAGAGGACCTGAGGTGAGGATGGGTAAGACAGGCAAATACCATGGGAATTTTTAAAATCACTGTGCTATTGGTTTGTTTTAATCCTATAAACATGCAATTTTCATAAGAACTTAAAACCTCATTTTAAGAAAATCACAACAATTTGCTAGGTTCTCAATTACAAAAAGTGAAATATTCTCAAGTCAATGATTTCAATATTCAAGTATCCCCAATACTTACTGAAGAAGTTCATTTGCCTTGAGAATGAAAGAACCTACTGCAGTAATAGCATCTGAAAAGAAGTGAATAAATAATATCATTTGTCCAATAAGTAAAGTGAGTTTAAAGCATTCTATTGAGAAATAAAATTACCACCTTCAATTCCTGCAGCGTCTAGTCCAAGAGGTTCATATTTTTGCTTCCATGAAGCCATTCCTTTCAGTTCACTCAAGTGGTATAATAAAGACTCTGAGCCACTATCAAAAACAGAGCAGAAATAAATTAGCATCATCACCGTTATCACGGTGGCAGGCACCTACCATCTTGCTTGAATATTTCTAAGTTTTCAGAAATAAAAACTGAAAGTAACTTTAATTTTCTTTCTATGAGAGACTGCGGCTGCTGCTGCTAAGTCGCTTTAGTCGTGTCCAACTCTGTGCAACCCCGTAGACGGCAGCCCACCAGGCTCTCCAGTCCCTGGGATTCTCCAGGCAAAAATACTGGAGTGGGTTGCCATTTCCTTCTCCAATGCATGAAAATGAAAAGTGAAAGTGAAGTCGCTCAGTCATGTCTGACTCTTAGCAACCCCATGGACCGCAGCCCACCAGGCTTCCCTGTCCATGGGATTTTCCAGGCAAGAGTACTGGAGTGGGGTGCCATTGCTATGAGAGACTATTAGCTCTCAAAATTATTTCAAAAAACTGTAGCAGAATCATTTGGTTGTCATGACTAGTGAGATCAATTGGCCACATGATTAAACTTTATAAGATCAAATTATGTTCCACAGTTGGTCCTGGCACAGTTAAGATTATATGGTCATCTTGTTCACCTAACACCTATGTATTTAACACTGAGCAAATATTTATTAAGCCCCAACTTCAGGTCAGGCACTATGGGGACTTCATGGTAAACAAAACGAAAGGGTCCTTATAACACTGATAGTCTAATGGGGGAGAGAGTCCTAACCACATAATCAGATAGTTTCATAATTTCATAATCAGACCATTTCAACTACATAAATGCCTTAGAGGAAAACACACCAGGTACAGGTGAAAGAGAAGAACCTGAACTAGTCTGGGAATTAGAGAAGGATTGCCTGAACATCTGAGCTGAGAGCTGGGAAATATAAGTGAAGAACAGAGTGGGAGTGTTCCAAAAAGCACAAGAGACGTACAAAAGCCCCAGGCAGAAGACAAAAATGTCAAGTTTGAGAAGGCCACCAAAGACATAGGTGCTAAGAAATGGGAAGGCACTGGAAGTTTCTAATAAGAGTAACATGATCAGATCCACTGTGGAGAACACATCTGAGGGACACAGTGTGGACTGGAGGAGACCAGGCCGACAGCCCTACAGTCAGCCCTACCCCTCAGCTCAAAGACGGAGATAAGGGCCAGGGGTCTCAGCATAAACAAATCTATCCAAATCTGAGTCAAACACTGAACATCAACCTGCAAGCCACCTCACTGAGGTGGCGGTGTTTAGAAATGGCTTGAGACTTGAGGATCTAGAACAGTCTTGGCTCTGACACGTAATAACTTTGGGGCAGCCATATGCCCTTTCTGAACTTCAGTTTCTTCTTATGAAAATGAGGATAATCACAACCAACACCTTGCCAAGGACTTAAATGCAAAAGTATGTAACATGCTTTTACATAACATATAAAATGATATACAAACATACTTAATTTCACCACTCAAAAAAGGGTATAATGCCCTATTCAAGACATAACTCATGGCTGTCTGGGTGAGAAAAAAGCCCAGGTAGGGCCTAGGGTGGTGGAAAGATATTGGAAAGTTATTTCACAGAGCAGTCACTATTATTGATTCTTTAAATCTTGGGCACTCTAAGATTCCCCTCAAATGCTAAGGCAAAAATTTCATCTAGAAGACGCTCAAACAGAGAATGCCAGATGATGAAAAGAAGTCTGAAGAAAGAAACCAACGCTAAGTACGTGCGGATGTAACACCAAAAGATTCTACGTCATCTTCATACCTCTGTAAGTGACTTATAACCAGTTTTTGTATACTGGAATATGATGACTCTATAGACTGGCCAAGCTTCTTTAAGCCCTGATTAAGAGAAAAAAATATAACATTTAGCATACAAGATACTATATGCCATTCTAAAAAAATTAAGACTATGTTCATAGCCATTAAAGTACAAAGATAACCACACCTTTACTGTTAACTGGTTCATTAAGAGGGTCTGAAGTTCAGCACTAGAATGAAAAAAAAAGTATTTTTAGTCTTCTCTATTTAAAATCTGAATGCATCACTTAAAACATTTAATTTCAAAGTACAAATTTAAACAAAGATTTTAAACAAATAAAAAGAAGTAGCCCAACAAAAATTAAGACTTTGTTGTACTCAGAGAAACAGACAAAAACAGGAAACATTAAAGTCCACAAAAGACTGAAATAGACACGAGAAATGTGCTATACACTAAAATGGTATTTCACGTCAGTAAGGAGAAGATGTACTACTCATTAAGTTATACTGGGCAATTATCTAGACACTTAGAAAAAAATAAGTTGTTATGTCTTTCATAGCATACAACCAAATAAATCATATCTGGAACATGTAAATGGAATAAAATCATAAACCACCAAAAAAATCTCTGGATGAAAATAAAGATCTTTGACTGCTTAATATGGGAAAGATCTTTTTAAGAAGAATGTTGAAGTAAATACAATAAAGGAAAAGAGTGATTTAGCTACATAAAAATTTTAATTTTTTATACATTTAAAAAGTACAGGTATATGTACACATGGTACATACACATAAAATGATTACATTTACATAGAAAATAAATACGTGAATAAAAAAGCCTAGAAAGATACATACTATTCTTTGCTTTTTGTGCATCAGAATTTTCTATTTTTTTTTTACAATGAATATGAACTGCTTTTGAAATAAATTACTTTAAAAGAGAAGGTAAAGCAAGAGTATCTAATGTAAGTTTATTACCTTGCTTTCCCCCACAACAACAAGTCCATGAATTCATCTTGCACTGATGTGGTTGTGTTCTTTTCCTAGAGAAAGATGGATAAACTCATGATAAGTGTTTTAAATAAGCATTATTTATTCAAAATTACAGCAACATGACTCCCTTTCTTACCTTTAACCTTCTCTCAATTCCATATTTAAACTGATTATCTGAATAGCAGTTATGAGGAAACAGCCAGTCAGCTCTTCCAACAACTGTCCTTAATCGCCACATCCTATTAGCTCCACTTCACAATCCTGTCCCCACCTAAGTTTTTCCAATGGGAAGGACTGGCATTATCTCTCTCTGAGACAAGAGTTTGAGGTTAGATCAAGCCATCTCAAAGAAATCATGATCTGAGCCTTGAACAAATCAGACCGATTTTTCTCATGTCCCTCATGAACTGAGTAAGGACATCATACACTCTAAACACCTTCCATGGGAAACTCCAGTTACATCACCTGCACAAACTTGGTAAGGCGAGAATCCATCTGCATCAGTATTTCTTCCCAGGCTTCACACATACATGTCAGTGACAAATTTATATACTATTAGCAAAAAGAAAAAATATTAAAGTAGCAAAAAATATTTAAGTCAATATGCTAACTAAATAATACATGCTTCTTACTGCCAATTGTCTCAAAGAAATCCAGGATTTACTGTAAACCACTTTTAACTCAGTTAAGCCTCAGAAAGAAGAGACCATGGCTAACACTTGATAATCATTTAACTATCAAACATTCTCAGATTAAGTTTTTATTTAACTACCAAACATTCTCAAATTAAGTGTTTATCTGGTAAAATAGATATTTTTCAACTTTTTACATATACGATGTGTTTTATGTACATTAACTGTTAAAATGCTGATTGGTCAACTATTCAATCTTCAAACAGTATCCTTTTAAAAAGATACTGATCTCCAGAAATCTTTGACATGAAGTACACTAGTGACCGTGGCAGACTGAAGACAGAAGTCACGGTGCTTTGTAGCTCCTCAATCCGGGTGTATAGTCAGTTTCTCTAGTCTGTCGATTTGGGCTGGCCTTGCGTCTCAGTGCGACAAAGTAGCACAAGCATCACTGAGTCCAAGGCTCCAGAAGGCTTTGCAAGCTTCCACTTATACTCCTGACACTCCCGCTGTCGACACCACTTACCCAACAAGCCTGATCTAGCCTGTTGGGAAATGGGGAGTGTGGAATTCAGATAAAGCCATCATGGCTGAGAGATACTTGGACAAGCCAGCTGACCACTGCTGTACGACCAAGACCAGCCTGAATAGCTGAACCTAGCCCAGAACAACAGAACCTTCAGCTGGGCCTGGCCCAAACAGTCAACTAACTAAAACACCAATCACCTGCTAATTGGGGGTACATTTATTATATTCAAAAGCTGTTAGAATGACTATTTTCCATAATATTTGATTTGCAAAGAAACTTTTAAAATTGCAAAATATCTTATTTATGAGAATGTTTAAAAAGATTTAAACTACTTTTTTTCTTTTCTTTTGGAGATATAGAGATGGGTTGGAATAGATTTTCAATTAAATTTCTTTTTCTTGTTTCAGTGGACATTATAAGCTTATCTATCAGACTAGACACCTCTGCCATGTATAGTTGGCTTTAAAAAGTAAGATTTTCAAGTTTTTTATTTACACAACATTAGAAACTTATAGTAAACAGTCACATAAAACAAGCTATAAATAAATACCTGTAAAAGAGCTGAAATGTGAGTAAACTTTCTGGCCATTCGAGTTACTTCAGGTAAGAAAGAGTACAATAGATTGGTTTCAAGCTGTCAAATCAAAATATTAAAGTGAGTCACAAACAGATATATTTACTACTTTTAAGGAAGAGTCAAGGTGTAACTATGTATCAGAAAGACTACCTCAGAATTTTGCTCCTTTTCAGTATAACAAATTAAAAAATAACAGAATATAATTTTAGGATTCTCTCATCTGTAGCATCTAACTATGTACAGATTACCTCCTCTAAGTTAGCAGTACTCTCTACTTAGAATAAATGTAATAATCTAATTTATACCACTATTATGAGAGACTTTTAAAATGATCACAAATATCTAAAAAATTTTTAAGGAATTATAGCTACTAGTAAATACAAGTTAACTATCTATTACAGAGGTACATGAATTATCAAAATAAAGTTGTTATTAAAATCATCTCTTACAATTTCCACATAAAGAGTGAATTGTTTTACTATAGCACCAAACACAATTCAGGAAATCATATTTTCACAGAACCTTAAGGTGAAGAGCAACCATGAACAACTGTTCCAGCAAATAGCAGGAAGTCAAGAGCTCTCTGCTGTTGTGAACACAATGCAACTCTAAGGCCTCATTTGCGTCACATGCTGCATCTTTTCATCCTACTTTTGTTTAAGAGTTCACACATACTTAGATTAAGTGGCTCAGTTATTTGAGATGAAATTTTCGGGAAGATTTTCTTGAAGGCAAAGCTACAATCTAAATACTCTGTAGGAGCCCAGTTTCCACAGTCTACGATACAAACAGCACACAATGAAAAGGTTTTCCCCAGTTTTAAGTAGGCATCTCACACAAGAGGCGATGTGTTAGTTAAATAAGAGCCCCGGCTCTGGAGCCAGACTGCCCAGCAGCACCTTCAAGTCCTTACCAAGCAAGCTACAGTTCCTCTGCGTGCCATTTACTCAACTACAAAATGGGGATAATAACAGCACCTATCTATTAGGTTACTGTGAGGATTCACATAAAATTATACTGAATTACTCAGTACTGGGCACACATTAAATAATTAATAAGTATTAGCTATTATTATTATCAGGGTCAAAATCCCAAGAAAACACTTGTCACAAACATGAACTGGTATAGCCACAAGTTAATATTGGTCATTAACAGACCATTGAAACACTGTTTTGATGAAAATTATGCTTAGCAATTGGAGTAATAAGGTATTCACCAGTAACACTCTAAGATTTATAAGCTCCAAGTCAATTTTTTGCTTTGTTTTAATGACCATTAGAATCCAGTGATATGGATAATAAAAACCAAAGCTTTAAAAATATATATTTACTCTCTGCTGGTTCAAATACTCGCCTGAAAATATGAAACTTCTGAAGCACCACTGGCAGAAACTTCTGTGACCACTGACAATGATTTCAAATCACTTGACAGACATAACGCAAGACAAGTACCAACAATCTGTAAAACAGTCAAATCCCCGTTATATTTAGTGTCACTGCTACACTGTATCTGCTTACAATACAGGAAGCAAAAATTCAGAGCTCTAAAAAGCAGTTAACTCCTGCCACCTATGTGGCAGATAAAGGCATGTGTCCACTTAGTTGCAAGGACACAGACACAGACCCTAACAAGGCACCCAAGTGCTGGAGAACTAACATAGCCCACAGAGCCTGCAACATTTTCTATCCTTTTAGAGAACTGTAAGAATAAGAAAAAGGTATGGAAAAGACCAAGACTGAGCCTAAGATTGCTTCTAATGACTTTCATCACTTTCCAATCACAAATGGTAGCTCTTAAACGCAAGGCTAGAAAAACATTAAATCATAATCAAGTGTTCCATAGCAATCTTTTAGTTAAGAAAAATTTTTTTGACTAATTCTACTAAGAACCTCTGATCTTCAGAGACATCATATCACTATTTTATCTTAGTAAGAAAATTATCCTCTTAACATTTAAGGACAAGTAAATCCAAGAAATGAAACTGAGAAAAAAAGTAATGTTTTATTCTTTTCCATAAATCAGTCAGTTGTTACATTCTAAGGCAAAAATAAAGAATCTTAAAGAAAAACTTACCCCAGTGACTCGAGCAATTTTGAACATTCCATAAGCATAAAGCTCAATAAAACCAGAGCTTCCTCCAAGGACAAGAATATTAAGCCTGATTAAAAATAATGCAACAAGCTGAGGACAACAGAGAGGACCAAGTTCTTACACCAAGATACAAGTTGTTGCTGCCCTCATATAATCTGCACACTCAAGCTCCCTAGCAGGGAGACTGAACCTCTAAATAAATTCACCAAGTTTCAATTACATTGGGCTTGTTCTTTTTTTTTCCCCCTAAAGAACAACATAAATTTCATTCGGCCTAAAAAACCTAAGTTTACAGTAAAATAAGAATATATTATTTTAACAATTGTATTTATATACCCTCAATAATAAAATCATCTCTTTTCCAGTTAATATAAAGTGCCATCAGTTTTATCATGGCCCTGATGCTAAACATATTAAGTGGGCTTAAAGAACCTGAAGATTTGAATTTAAATTTCAGAAACTCAAGCACTTCTATCCTCCTTTACTTTTTAAAAATGAAAGTATACCATAATATTAAACTTGACACAAATATCATACAATAAAAATGAGTGAATAATAGATATTGTCTGTTTATTGTTCAGAGGTATTTGTCAGCAATGAAATAAAATGACAAAGAAAATATCTTTGGAACTCTGGTATAAAACTGCCTAAGGTATCAAATTTAAGAAAATAAAACTTGTTATTTAAGATGTCTGCAAGATTTACCTGACATCTCCCAAAAGTTTAATAATTTCATCAGAATTTTCTTCACTAAAATATAAAAATAAATTGGGTTATCTTTCAACTATATGCTTCAAATAATAAAAGATTTATCTTACTTGAAAACAAAAAAGGCATACTTTACCTAAATATTTTTGAGGTATTGCTATAACTAGAAAAAAACAAACAGATTAGGGTAAAAAACTCTCAATAGAAATGCATTTTTTTAAAACACACGAGAAAATTGTCAACATTAAAAGTAAAAGAAAGAAACCTGTAAGGTTAATTCTAATGAGATTAAACTCTGATACTTACTTTTTTGGCAATGTAGGAAGTTTAGGTAAGAGAAGATTTGATTCATCCTCAGAATTATAAAAGGATGTTAGAACACTACAAAGGGGAAAATAAGACAAAAATAAGTATTATAAAAACAAAGATTCTACTTCTCTTTCCATTAAAAAATATTAATTTTTAAAGGCCCAATTTTACATATGACACATTACCAAATAAAATACTGACTTTTACAGTGGTAAAACTGTGTATGGCATTTAACAATCACACACAAGAAATAGAAAAGTTGGAAATTCTTCATTTATCTTGAACTTTATTTCTGAAAGAAAAAAAATCAGCCTACCCACTTTACATTAAGAGGAACAAATATTTATAAACAATTTTCTCAGCATATGAAATGCATCCATATGTATTCAGTATCAGTACCAGATATGGACTGAGAATTTATGATTCCTTATCTTTCCTCTAAAACCAACACTAAACATAGGAGTACCAAGAGTAATTTTAAAGAACACTGCAGTTATTATATGATGTAATGATGGGTTCTATGACTTACACACATTTGGAGACGTAACAATCCAGTTGGTGTATATAAGATGACACCAAGTATTTTGAAACAGTTTTATTTATCCTCCCATTTTTTTCAATCCTACCTCCAAATACAGACGGAAATGAATAAGGTGAAAAGTGGTGTCCTGAAAGACCCTGGAATCTCCATATAACATTTCTGAACTCTTAACAGAAAGTGTGTTAGGAATACACTTAGCAGGTAACTGGACTGGGACAGAAATTACATGGTATACTCTGTTCCTCTATAAATTCACATGACCACTTGCAACCTTTATTATTTGATGATGGATTGATCCTTGTTTTATCTACAGTGAATTTTAAACCCCAGGCTAGACCTTATTATCTAATATTTTTACAAGCCCCTCCTGAGGAAATTTGTGAATTAATAATCAGGATTTACAAATTCATTTGATATTAATTTAAAACTTAATTAGAACAGAAAAGCTAACAAGAAGAAAATGATCTTATTTCCTCAAAAAAAAACCAAAACAACTTTTATGTTCAGTACTCACTAAGCCTACTGACCCTTTAGGCTATCTTTACTGCAAATGTGGCAGAGTACTTGATTTCACAGACTAAGGCAAAACTATTTTCACAAAATAAGGAACCTATAGGGACCACAAAAACGAACTCATTCAGTATCAAAACAAAATGCTCAATTCAGCACTTTTCATAGTCGAAAAATATTTACTCAGACACAGAAACACAAAGTTCCAGAATGAAATATATGGTGAACAGAAAAACAGAATCTTAATTTGCTAATCAGCAATCTTAACTAATATTACTTGAAACTATAAGTCATTGATATAAACTTTTAAAAATAACCAAGAAGAAAAATCTTGGCCATTCAGGCATTGCTGCTCCAATAATAAAACAGATTTTTTTCCAGAAGAGAAAGAAATCTAGCAAATATTAAAAAAATTTCATCTTGATAAGCTTAAGACAAAAGGTTAAAAGCAAATACACATACTCAATACTCAGATATGCCTAAGTTTCCACTTTTTCATTTAAAAAATGAAAATTTCATGAACATCCTACTGGGACCACTGGGGTTTTTCTTTATTACTCTACCTGCTCTCAACAGTCACTTCCATCCAATGCATACAAGAAACTGGGGCCTCCACAGAAAAAGAGTGCAAGCTTTCAGGTTTTTCTACATCACACAACACAATTTTCTTGGTATCAGCAAGAGCAAAAGCCAAAACTAAAACAAGAAGAAATAATCAGAATAAGTCAGTGTAATATTAAGAGAAAGATGGGTATTTCATTTCTTGCCCAATTTTACTATTTTAAATATATCATAATCATAGAACTGATTTAACCCTTAAATCCTTCCTTTAAATAAGTAAAAAACTGAAAGGTATCTTTGCATACAGTTAAGCTGTTATCGACACTTACTTTCAAATGCTCGAACTTTTGTGAGCAACCTACTCCTGTCCTGTGTACTGTTCTGAACATCTTACATTTCAGAGCCTCTAGACTGGAACCTCGATGCCAAGCAGGAAACACAGACAGACATCAACATATAAACAATCATATCGTATCACCAAGACATACCGGTCCCCACCTGAAAGTTACAAAGTGATTCCATCTGCTTGGTTCCTGGGAAGGTTTTTTATTCCTCTTTTTAATTTCTAACCCTTATTGAACAGGGATATCAAATACTGATGGGTCTTCTTCCTTTCACTGTGGCTGAATCATCTAGTATCGTTTCTCTACAGAAGTCTTTAATGTCTTCCTAACATATAAAATTGAAGAACGTCTAGACAGAAGGCTGTGTGTTTCACTGTATACCAACACACACAACTCTGTGAGATGAGAGGCAATCCAAGTCTCCTCTTCTTTAAAACAATTTAAAGCAATCTTGAAATAATCATTACCAAGCTAAGCCCTATTTTACTGTCCAAAAACAGGAGACATTTTTTAATGATAAAAATATCACTTACTTAAATACATTTTCACACACAATGACTTTCATGATTTTTGAGATCCTGATGTTTTTGGATGAAGAGAGCAAGATCTCAAAATACTACTTACACAAGTTCTCTAATTTTGCACATACTTTTTTATTTTTTTTCCAGTAGAAGAAACAAGAACTGAGCAAAATGAATATAGACCAAAATAGCTGTTATCTGTAGAGTGACAGGCTTTCAGGGCATTTTTCATACTTATATTTATCTAGGGAAAAAAGGAGGCAACAAGGAGGAATACATATCATTTTACAAAAACAATTTGTTTTTTTAGGCACCAATGATACAGATGACTTGCAGCATTTCCTGTGCTGACCGGACATGTACAGCAGCTCAAATGGCTGTCAGTGTAATAACACATGGAAGAGGAGAGTTCAGGCCTCAGAGCAGCAGCAGGGTAAGCTACAACACGCAGGGTACCAACAGGAGTAAGATCACATGGAAATTGAAGGAAGGGGGTCAAAACTGACAGTCCTTCAGGTGAGGTAAACAATTGTGCAGAGAGAATATTTGCGAAACACCCATTTAATGCTAAAACACATTTTGGGGCGAAAAGGCCACGGTGGCCCTGAACTGACTGCTGCTGCTGCTAAGTTGCTTCAGTCGTGTCCAACTCTGTGTGACCCCATAGACGGCAGCCCACCAGGCTCCCCTGTCCCAGGGATTATCCAGGCAAGAACACAGGAGTGGGTTGCCATTTCCTTCTCCAATGCATGAAAGTGAAAGTCAAGTTGCTCAGTCCTGTCCGACTCCTTGCGACCCCATGGACTGCAGCCTACCAGGCTCCTCCGCCCATGGGATTTTCCAGGCAAGAGTACTGGAGTGGGTTGCCATTGCCTTCTCCCTGAACTGACTAGAAAGTGGCAAATGAAGCTCTGGGCAAACAGTACAGAACAAGAGAGCAAAAGAACAAAACCAAAGTACCCTGTATATTCTCATAAAACTTCCTGTTAGACTTATCTTTGCCAAGAAGTCAGATTTCATTTTAGAGATATCTCTGCCATGAAACAAGATGGCAGAATTAATCTGAGTTCCATGAAAATACTATAAAGCATCTGAAAAAACAAAATTCCCAAATCAGTATTTAGAATTCTAGTACACTGTAAGAAAAATAAATTCTTTCTATAAGTTCTTTTTACAGAATACTCTTTCTGAAAAACAAAAACGTATTTTTTACAATACTGTCATTACGTTTGCCATCTGGTCTCCAAGCGAGACAGGTCACTTCCTTTCCTGTATTTTCATTTGGTGGAAAACTCCAAACTCGATGAAAACTTGCAAGTCGATGAAGTAAAACCTAAGACAAAACAGATAAAATGGCAGATAATAAAAACATCCATTTCCAAAAATAAAATAAATCTAAACCCCACTATAATTTTTTTTAAAACTGTACTAAGTATAATATTTAGCCATCAGAAAAAATTCAAAGTCAAGAGTGTCTGAAAGAACTTAAGGTATTTTCAAAGAAATGGGTGAAACAAGGTCTAATTTAACCCTGTACTCTACACATTTTCCTAACTTTTATGTCAACAAGAGACTTATGTTTTAGAAAGGAATACAGCTTCCCAGACAGCTCAGCGGTAAAGAATCTACCTGCCAAGCAGAAGACTCAGGTATGATCCCTGGGTGGGGAAGATTCCCTCGAGAAGGAAATGGCAACCCATTCCAGTATTTTTGCCTGGAAAATCCCATAAAGAGAGGAGCCTGGCAGGCTACAGTCCATATGGTCGCAAAGAGTCTGACACAACTGAAGCGACTTAGCACACATGCATGCACTGGCTCATTCATGCCTTCCAACACTACTCATCATCATTTTTGGTGATTTCAAGAGCAACAATGTCCTGGCTTTTGGTTCTCAACTACCTCTTCTTCAATGATCACAGCTTCTGCCTCACCTCAGTCATTCCCAGGGTCATTGTTTGTTACACTGTCATTACCGACAACTACAAATGCTGCCATAAACTTCAGCTGCAAACTTCCCACTTTCCATCACTGTCTGTATCTTTCCTGCTCATCCCGACTAATACCCAACTTCAATTCTTCAACTTCACCAAGACACACAATCCAATGAGTCTACCACCGATTCTCCCTCACCCCACACATGACCTCACTTCCCTACGAAATCAGGTTAGAATCCAGATCATCACTACAATCACTTCTCTTGTACCTAACTTCGACTCCCTTGCATCTCCTGCTTTTTGTCACCCTTTGTCACAACAACTCTGGTTAAACCCAACCACACCTGCACCCACGCAGCTGAACAGACGAGACACACAACCGTGCTCACTAGTTTCACTACAGAACCACGAACCTCCTGTGCCTTCTAACACTGAAGAACAATCCTATTAGATTCACTAGTCCACTCGCCTTGTCGGCTTCTTCAAACTTCTCTTCCGTCCTCAAAAGTCCAATATTTTCTTCTCCATCCTCACTCCTAAACGGTGCCCTTTCTTCTTCACTAAGAAAATGGAAGCAACAAGTGCCCACAATTACACCTACTCATCTGGTCACACTGATGCTCCTATTTTTTCCCTTCCCTCCTACAATTGTGGCTGAAGGAACTGCACTCCTCTCAGAGCCATGACAGAATTCCAGAACACTCTGGATGTGGAAGGAGACTAGATTTCATAGAGGGCTTTGAGAAAGCAGACATCAAGACCCTGGCGACAAAGCCATGACAATCAACACAACTTTCCAGGCTGCTACGTTTCCCTGACTGCTAAGTTCCCTTTTCCAACTAGTTTCCAAGCCTGGCTGAAGACAACTCCCACCTGGCCAAGTAACTATCAGGACACCTGCCAAAGGGACAAAGGAGTAAAGACACAAAGGTGAAGGTTTCCTTACAAAATGTCTGCCAAGTAATTAGAAACTTTCAGCAGAAAGTTACAACTGGGTTACACTTGATGAAGTGTAATATAATGTAAACCAGAAATGGCAACCCACTCCAGTACTCTTGCCTGGAGAATCCCAGGGATGGGGAAGCCTGGTTGGCTTCCATCTATGGGATTGCACAGAGTCAGACACGACTGAAGCGACTTAGCAGCAGCAGCAGCAGCAGAAATACTGACAACACTCAGGCACATTCCATCAGGAATCAGTGAATCAGGAACATTCCATCAGGTGAAGCATCACTCTTTGTTTCAATTTAAAGGTATTTTTAATGGGAGGTGGCTAACCAACCAACACTGTGAATGTTTGACAACAGAATAAAGATTCTTAAACATCCTCTTTGGCAGCTACAGACATGCATATTCACAGGTCGAGTCTGACAACTCACCTTTGTTCTGCCTGAACTGTAAGTAAACGAAGAGCGGAATCTGTGGACCCACTACTATGTCAACTCATAAGTGATACATGAGCCTTTAAAAGCCCCATTTAACAAATAACTATGAGAGTCTCCGGGATTCAGGACCGTGTGATTGTATCAAGCTGTGTGAAAACTTGGCCACAGAATGCGCGAAATGGGTGTACGAAAGATCTTTCCTGTGTATGGTCCTTTATATTCACTTAGACTATGCAGCAAGACTGCAGAGAGGGGCAGGGTAGACAGGTGGCCCGGGCTCGGTGTCCTCGTGGCTGCGCGCCGGCTCACTCACCTCGCCCGCGGTGTTGGCCAAAGCAATGAGATCCCGCTTGGGTGACCAGACCAGGAAGATGATCTCCTGCGGCAACTGCTTCTCTCCCACCACCCGGAAGGACGGGAAACAGGTCGGGAAACGCAACATTGGGACGGCCCTGCAATGACTTCCCTAGTCGGAGGCTGGCTGGGGGCCCCCGCGGCCGCTCCCGCCCCGGACCCTTCCGGCAGAGCCCCAGCGGCGGCGGTACCAGCGAGGTGCCCCACCGCAGCCAACGCGGCCCGGGCAGTCTCCGCCTCCCGCTCTCCCTGCCCGCGCCAGCCGCGCTGCCGCCGCCGCCGCGCGCTTTCCGGGCACTTCCGGTGCCCGAACTTCCTCGCGAGAGCACGGAGGCGAGGTTTCGATCAGCCAGAGTCCCTTCGACAGTCTCCAAACCGGTGATCCTCAGTCTTGCTTGCTCAGTAGAGGTTTTTTGTTTCTTTTGCTTTAAACACCGTGCCCAGGCAGCACGCCAGACTGATGAAAAGCGCTTCCCTGGTGGCTCAGACGGTAAAGAATCCGCCTTCAATGCGGGAGACCTGGGTTCGATCCCTTGGTTGGGAAGATCCCCTGGAAGAAGGCATAGCAACCTACTCCAGTATTCTTGCTGGGAAACCCCATGGACAGAGGAGCCTGAGGGGCTACGCAAAGAGTCGGAAACGACTGAGCGACTAAGCACAGCACAGCACAGTACGGAATGGGACCCAGGACTTATGGAACACTCAGAGTGCTGCCAATTTGCAGCCTACGTAGGAGAGTTCTGCTTTAAAACCTCCGACATAGGCAAATACCTTGATTCTTTGTCCCATTTAAGCTTCATAACTACTGATATTAGTAGCCGCATTGTAATACATGAGGACCGTGGGCTCAGTCAGGATTTGTCTCATAGCTATTGGAGCGTGTACTATACGAAGGAATCTGGACTCCACAAGTGCAGGGGACATGGGCTCAGCCTGGCCAGATGTGTGAATCAGTGTCCATCTGATGCCTCTTGTTACACATCTAAATGTGTTAACTTGTTCAAAAGTTCCCATAAGTTATGGACCTGGTTAAAAGAATGTGACTATCATCCTGTGATTCTCCATCTTAAAATCTATGGTAGAAAGCCATCTACCTTTCACTTCCTATGACTTGCTCAAACAAGAAATGTGGGAAGATCTTCAGCTCTAAATAAGCCCTATCTTCCTGCCATCTATCTGGATCTAGCCCCTGGGAAAAGGTGACAGAAGTAGACTAATTCATTCAGCAACAAATATTTCAGGCACTATTTTGTGCCAGGCAGTTTGTAACTCATGATGTTTACCCTGCTCCCTTTCAGAGATGGATCTTTTACCTTGCTTTTTCTGCAAACTATTAAGCATGGTCCCCAAATTTGTCCAGAGGCAGTATCCCAAGGTGAGAATGGACTTGCTTTTGTTATTAATGAGATGCATTTTCGGGTATTATTTAATGTTCTGGAGTGTTGTATAGTTGTTAGCACAACCAGTGCCACCTTGAGCCATGTACAGTTCCACCTGTCCTTCCATTGCCCTACCCAGGACTGTACTGTGTGGTAAATCACTTCTCTGTCATCAGGAGCTTTGCAGTTAATACTGTTTAATAATTATTAGGACCAGGTGGCCTTTATGCTCTGTTAGTCCCCAAACAATGATGAAGACCTTCCCTGACGTATTCCTGGCACCCACAAGACTACTGCTAAAGTCGCTTCAGTCACGTCTGACTCTGCAACCTATGGACTGTGGCCTGCCAGGCTCCTCTGTCCATGGGATTCTCCAGGCAAGAATACTGTGAGTGGATTTTCATGTCCACCTCCAGGGGATCTTCCCAACCCAGGGATCAAATCCCACATTGCAGGCGGATTCTTTATAGTCTGAGCCACTAGGGAAGCCCAAGACTAATTACCCATTCATAAATCTTGACTTCAGAATGCACTTCCTGTTTCTCTAGGTGAACTAATATAAAACTGTTGTTTTTATATGCTCCTTTGGTGGTGCTGAGTGCAGTTGCAAATGCTTCCAGATCATTGTCTGCCTGACCCCAACTTGTAAGTTACCTGGTAATAAACTGATCCATTGATAATATGGAGCTGGCTGCCTGGTTTTCGGGTCTCAAGATAACCTTCTCCATCCTCTAACACATGGCAATTGATAATCTAGATGGTGGGGTGCATTTAGATAAATCCACTGTCTACCTGCTTTACAATTTTATAAAAACTGAATGCCCACTTTCCTGAAACTTATCCTGAATATGGTCCCTCATACCACACAGGAAAAGGACTGTGAACAAAGCTATACCCTCAGTGTTACAAGACAGAGGAGAGTAACTACCTACATATTATGAAACCTTCACAGAAAAGTATGAATTTCCCCCAAGATATGTATAACAACATAGGAAATATCATAGGTGTGAAGTTCCAGATGTGGCCATCTGGAAATAAGAAAAAATTTGGTTGTAAGTACATTCATTAAATTGTTTACAATAGTGAAAAATGGAAACAACTTAGCTGCCCAACCACAGGAGACTGATTAAATACAATATACCCATACTTAAGAATAATACTGTCATTATGTGTATAAACTGATGTTCACATCTTTATGAGAGGATTACAAAACAATTTTACAATTCTATTTTTTTAAAATTTAGTGTCTGTAGCTATTTATACAGGAATCTTATTTTTGGAAGAAAATACACATAAGCTGTGACAGTTATCTGTGGGTAGTAGAATGAGTTACTTTTCATTTTCTTTGACTCAGGTGGCTCATGTATTAAGTGTAAAGTTAACAGGCAGCAACTTTTATTTCCTTTTGTCTTTAAACATGTAGAATGTTTAGGCTATCTCCTTTTTTCCCACTCCTCACCTCCACATTTGCAAGTGAACAAACTGGCCCATCTAATTCGGGTTAGTTTCTTAAAGACGAACGGATGTCACAGTTACAGTCTGCGGGGGTACTAAGCTGTGCAATAGTGTGAGAATCTTGTGACTGTCCAGCTAAAGGGATAAAATTTAACCCTTGAATCTCTGAGATCTGCTTGCTCAGTTTTGATGCTTTCCCTCCCCCTCAATCTTGCAGAGTTAACATTTATACTAAGTCTCTTGAAATCAAATTGTAGAGATCTTATTGTCGCTTTATCAATGACCTTCTAGCTGACCCTCAAGTAATTTAATCCATGTCCTAATTTCCAATTAAAACCACATCAAATAAGTCAAATTAGATTTTTCCTTTGCATTTTTTTAAAGCTTTTCTTTCTTGGCAGCTCTAAGTGTATTAGCGTCTTACTATTAGGCAGCACAGTTGGGTTTGGAGGCATGAATGACCATTTCCATTCACCTGACCCAACCCTGATTTATGAGGAGCTTCTACTGGGTGACTGAAGAACAGTGATAGCCTGGGTGCTAACTAACAGTTAACTGTGTTAGCTTCCCAGGCTTGTGGAAGAAGGAAGGCAGCCATGGGACCTGCAGCTGGTTGTCTCTGATATCACCGTGTGCAAGACACAGCTCTGGGAGCCAGTGAAGGTGCACCATGAAGTCCACAGGCCCCGGCCCCAACAAGCTTCTAAGCTAGAGGGGAAACAAGCACAGAAAGTTGTTCTAACGCAGGGCATGATTTAAGTGCCTGAAAACAAGTCAAAGACACACAAACACACACCTATTTTTCAATGGCAAGACAAGACTGTTTCACTGGAGACACCAATGAGGACATCATGAAGGAGGTGCCATCAGACCACAACCTTTCATAGGCTGTGATTTTATATTTAAGTCAAAGGCACACCATGTTTTATTGTATTTCACAGATATTGTTTCTTTACAATTGAAGATTTGTGGCATCCCTTTGTTATAAGATGATGGTTAGCATTTTTTAGTAATAAAGTGTCGTGTGTTAGTTGCTAAGTCGTGTCCAACTCTTTGTGACCCCATGGACTGTGGCCCATCAGGCTCCTACATCCATGGAACTCTCCAGGCAAGAATACTGGAGTGGGACCAGTATTCCTTCTCTCCAGGGGACTTTGCTGACACAGGGATCAGACCCAGGTCTCCTGCACTGCAGGCAGATTCCTTACCATCTCAGCCTCCAGGTTTTCTCTTTTTTTTCAATCCTTCTAAGAAAAAGAGCAATTTGTCTCCATATCTTAGGCAAGCCTAATGTTAGGGACTGAACTGTATCTCTCCAAATCTATATGCTGAAGACCTAACTCCCAGTACTTCAGACAGGGGCTGGATTTAGAGACACCATCTTTAAAAAGGAGATAAAGGTAAAATTAAGCCATTAAGGTGGGCACTAATGCAATCTGACCATCCTTACAGGAGGAAATGTGGATACAAAGAGACACCCAAGAAAGACCATGTGAGGACAGAGAGAGAAGGCAACCACCTGCAAGCCAAGGAGAGAGGCCACAGAAGAACCAAGCCCGTCAACACGTTTATCCTGAACTTCCAGGCTCTAGAACTGTGACAAAGTTAATTACTGTTGTTTAAGCCATCCAATACATTTGTTATAGTAGCCCTAGCAAATGAATATACCTACCACCTGAAAACCTGTAGAAAATTCCATACTTTCAAGTTTCTATTGAGTACCTACAACACTTAGGAGACATGAGACTGTAAGAAGTAGGTACTGACATTAAGAAATTGAAACCTTTCGGGGAAACAGAAGCTGTCAATACAATCACGGAATAATACATAAAAAGTGACTCAAGTGTGGTGCAGAATAGTAAGCAGCTTGGAGAGGAAGGTCTTAGCTGGTATCAGTCTCAAATGTGAAACTTACCAGGAGAGAGTGGGATTGGGACCAGGGCCTAAAGGCTCCATAAGACTTTAAAAGATGGCTGTATGGAGGGAAATATTCCAAACAAAAAAAAGAGAATGGGATGAAAAGATTGAGGCATACCAGAGAAATAAATTAGTCCAAATGTCACACTAAATGTAGGGGGAAAACATCTAATCTCATTCAGGGCCTACAAAGTGACAAAAAGTGACAAAGTACAAAAATACGACAAAGTAACGTCATATTTCATTACATTATGTAATATAAACAAGAAACAGAATGAAATTTAGCTGGAATTATTTAAGAAAAATGTTCTTTTCAGGAACTTCCCTAGTGGTCCAGTGGTTAAGACTCCACATTTTCACTGCAGGGAGCACAGGTTCAATCCCTGGTGGGAGAACTAAGATTCCACATGCCACAAGGCATGGCCAAAAAAAAAAATTTCCTTTTAAAAAGCTTAAAAAGGTTTGTCTGTCAAATTTCAGGGATTTTCTTTTACTGCTGTTTTAAGTAAGTATCTTAACGTTCAGCTATGCAGATTCCTAATTAGAACAAATGACCTCATCTCCCATCACACTTTATACCTCCCACAGACATTTTCACATTCTTTGAGTTTATCCTCTGAGAAAAGAAAGAGGTTAAGTCCTTAAAATTACCATTAACTGAACACAAGAACACAACCATCAAACTTCCTATTTTTAACTCTCTGAGAAGGTAACGAAGTTTTCAAGTACAGAATTCCTGATTATAAGTAACACCTATTTGCTCAATACTAATATGGGCTTTTTTTCACATTTCAGTATTTCTGAAATAAGACACATCTAAAACTTAATATGTATAATTAAAAAGATAAGGGTGTTTTCCCCCTGAAAAGATGATTCCATCAACAGCACACTTTACAATTGATGGTATCTTAAAACTAAGAAAACGTGGTGATGATAACCACTGGCCATCAGGACCCAATTCTTCAGCAGTCACGGTCCCTCAGGTGTCTGAGTTTCTGGGCAGATTTCAATAGATTTTAACCACAGTATCATGGACACCATGAAAGTCAGGCAATGTCCACACCTATGCCTGAATCAGAGAGACTCTTACAATGACTCTACAAGGTTCATATCTCATCCAATCACCTCAAAACCTGCCCCTCCTATCATTACAGCAACCCACAAAAATGGGGCAAGAGAAGAATTTTCTGATGCTTGTTAAGTCCAGGAGCTTGGCTCATCTTTTGATGTCACCTGATCTATCAGGACCACACTGTCAGGGCCATGTGTGAGGATTCCACAGCAGGTACCAAACCATCCAAACGTAAAATACCAGGTGGAATTTAAATAAAAGATGAAGTACAGTTCTTCTACTTTTACTTAGAGGGCTCCAGCTAAGCCTAAGCAGAGATGCCTCCAAACGTGCTCTAAATTAGTCATGTGGGAAAGAGAGGAGAGTCATTATGCAAATACAAGCCATTCAAAACTACTAAGTCTGAAGAAGATAATGTCAGATACCTAGCAGAGAAATGGGGAGAGGAATTCTTTGTTCAAACTCCTCTTTAGCGCTGCAACCCTGGACCACCAGATAATTACCATCTTCACCTGTTAACATTTCTCCAGGCTAACAAGCGAACTGAGAGCCAGGTGCATGTGCCTCATTTAATTTAACCACAAACAAACCTGAGATGTGTTGTCCCCGTTATAATGATAAGAAACAGTGGCTTCTAGAGAGTGAATGACTTGGCCAAAGACATACAACCAGGAAGTGTTAGAATAGGAAAGAGTTTGAATCACCAAAATAGACTGCCTCTGCTACAACTTTTATAAAGAAACATCCTGCAGGAGGAGCCAAGATGGCGGAGGAGTAGGACGGGGAGAACACTTTCTCCCTCACAAATTCATCAAAAGAGCATTTAAACGTCGAGTAAATTCCACAAAACAACTTCTGAATGCCGGCAGAGGACATCAGGCACCCAGAAAAGCAGCCCAACTCTTCGAAAGGAGGTAGGAAAAAATATAAAAGACAAAAAAAGAGACAAAAGAGGGAGGGACGGAGTTCCGTCCCGGGAAGGGAGTCTTAAAAAGAGAGAAGTTTCCAAACACCAGGAAACTCTCTCACTGCCGAATCTGTGCCGAGCTTTGGAAGCACAGAGGGCAACATAAAAGGGAGGGGAAAAAAAAATAAACAATTAAAAATCGCGGATTGTGAGCCCTACGGTAACTCCCCCAGCGGAGAAGCAGCGCAGACGCCTGCACACGGCATTAGCAAGCGGGGGCTGGGCAGGGAAGTGCGGCACGGGCTGTGTCCCTTAGAGTAAGAATCGGGCCGAATGTCCTGAGCGCTATCTGAGCGAAATAATTTGGGCTAGCAAACCAGACTGTGGAATATCTACCACGCGAAAAGCCAGCCCTAACCAAAGACACCGCCAGGCCCGCGCACAGAACAAAGGACTGAACAGAGATAGCCGGCTGCAGACCTTCCCCCTCCGGTGACAGGCAGCCAGAGCTGGAAGGGGGCAATCGCAGCCCCAGAGAGACACTATCTATAAAACTGTAAGCAGGCTTCTTTGCTAACTAAAACTTCTTGGGGTCTGGACGGTCAACATCTGCCTGAGAAGGTGCGCCGGTTTTACACCCAGATAACCGAGTGGCGGGGAGGCGATAAGTCGCAGCATTGGCGCCCGCCAAACACCTCATCACCTGAGCTGCTCGACCTGGGAAGAACACAAAACGCAGGCCCAATCGAGTCTGCGCCTCTGAGGACTACCCGAGTGCCTGAACCTGAGCGGCTTGGACCTGGGAGCTCAGTCCAGGGCCGGCCTCTGATTGTTCCCGGCGGAACAACCTAGAGCCCAAGCAGTGTGGGCAGGGAGGTTACACGCGCCGTGAGCGGGGGCAGACCCAGTGTGGCCGAGGCACTGCGAGCGCACGCCAGTGTTATCTGTTTGCAGCATCCCTCCCTCCCTCCCCACAGCGCGGCTGAACAAGTGAGCCTAAATTAAAAAAAAAAAAAAAAAAAAAAATAGGGTCCTCCACCGTCCCCCTTTGTGTCAGGGTGGGAACCAGACACTGAAGAGACCAGCAAACAGAAGAAGCTATAACAGAGGGAAACGCCTTGGAAGCTACAGGCCATAGATTAAAACCCTGTGGTTACTACGGATTACATAGGAAGGGGCCTATAGATCTTGAGAAATATAAGTCGGACTAAGGAACTGCCAAAAATGAACTGAACCCACAATACTCACAACAAAACCAGAGAAAGACCTAGATATATTTTTACTATTTTTACGATCAATCTTTCTTTCTTTTTTTTTTTAATTAAAAAAAAATTTTTTTAAGTCCTCTATTGTCCTTTAATTTTCACTTTTATAACTATTACTTTGCAAAAAAAAAAAAAGACCCTATTTTTTTTTTTTCTTCTTCAGCAAACTTCATATATATATTTTATAATTTTTTGACCGTGGTTTTTTTTTTTTTTTTTTCTTCTTTTCTTTAACATTGCATTTTTGAAATTCCAAACTCTACTCTAGATTTTTAATTTTAGCCTTTTGATATGTTATCAATTTTGTACCTATAGTTTTTTTCATAATTGCTGTGACTTTTTTTTTCCTCTGTTTCTTTCTCTTCTTCTTTTATATAACATCGTATATCTGCAATTCCAAACTCTACTCAAGATTTTTAATTTATGCTTTTTGGTATTTGATATCAATTTTGTACCTGTATTTTCTTTATAATTTTTGCGACATTGTTTTTGTTGGTTTGTTTGTTTTCTCTCTTTATTTCTCTTCTTCTTCTTCTTCTTTTTTTTTTTTTTTTTAACGTTGTATTTTTGAAATTCCAAACTCTACTCTAGATTTTTAATTTTTGCTTTTTGGTATTAGTTATCAATTTTGTACCTGTAGTTTCTTTATTACTTTCACGACCTTGTTTGTTTTTCTTTGTTCGTTTTTTCTCTCTTTCTTTTCCTTCTCCTTTTCATTAACATCGCATTTTTGAAATTCCAAACTCTACTCTAGATTTCTAATTTTTGCTTTTATGTATTTGTTACCAATTTTGTACCTTTAAGAACCCCATCTTCAGGACCCATTTTTCACTAGTGTACGAGATTACTGGCTTGACTGCTCTCTCTCCCTTTGGACTCTCCATTTTCTCCACCAGGTCACCTGTATCTCCTCCCTAACCCCTCTCTACTCTACCCAACTCTGTGAATTTCTGTGTGTTCCAGACGGTGGAGAACACTTAAGGAACTGATTACTGGCTGGATCTGTCTCCCTCCTTTTCATTTCCCCCTTTTATCCTTCTGGCCACCTCTGTCTCCTGCCTCCTTCTTCTCTTCCCTGTATAACTCCATGAACATCTCTGAGTGGTCCAGTTGTGGAGTGCACATAAGGAAGTGACTACTGGCTAGCCCACTCTCTCCACTATTGATTCCACCTCATCTCATTTGGGTCACCTCTAACTCCCTCCTCCCTCTTCTCTTCTCCATGTAACGCTGTGAACCTCTCTGAGTGACCCTCACAATAGAGAAACTTTTCATCTTTAACGTAGATGTTTTATCAGCGGTGCTGTATAGAAGGAGAAGTTTTGAAACTACTGTAAAATTAAGACCGATAACTGGAAGTAGGAGGCTTAAGTCCAATCCCTGACTCCAGGGAACTCCTGACTCCAAGGAACATTAATTGACAGGAGCTCATCAAACGCCTCCATACCGACACTGAAACCAAGCACCACACAAGGGCCAACAAGTTCCAGGGAAAGACATAACAAGCAAATTCTCCAGCAACAAAGGAACACAGCCCTGAGCTTCAAGATACAGGCTGCCCAAAGTCACCCCAAAACCATAGACATCTCATAACTCATTACTGGACATTTCATTACACTCCAGAGAGAAGAAATACAGCTCCATCCACCAGAACATCAACACAAGCTTCCCTAACCAGGAAACCTTGACAAGCCACCTGTACAAACCCACACACAGTGAGGAAATGCCACAATAAAGAGAACTCCACAAACTGCCAGAATACAGAAAGGACACCCCAAACTCAGCAATTTAAACAAGATGAAGAGACAGAGGAATACCCAGCAGATAAAGGAACAGGATAAATGCCCACCAAACCAAACAAAAGAGGAAGAGATAGGGAATCTACCTGATAAAGAATTCCGAATAATGATAGTGAAATTGATCCAAAATCTTGAAATTAAAATGGAATCACAGATAAATAGCCTGGAGGCAAGGATTGAGAAGATGCAAGAAAGGTTTAACAAGGACTTAGAAGACATAAAAAAGAGTCAATATATAATGAATAATGCAATAAGTGAAATTAAAAACACTCTGGAGGCAACAAATAGTAGAATAACAGAGGCAGAAGATAGGATTAGTGAATTAGAAGATAGAATGGTAGAAATAAATGAATCAGAGAGGATAAAAGAAAAACGAATTAAAAGAAATGAGGACAATCTCAGAGACCTCCAGGACAATATTAAACGCTACAACATTCGAATCATAGGGGTCCCAGAAGAAGAAGACAAAAAGAAAGACCATGAGAAAATACTTGAGGAGATAATAGTTGAAAACTTCCCTAAAATGGGGAAGGAAATAATCACCCAAGTCCAAGAAACCCAGAGAGTCCCAAACAGGATAAACCCAAGGCGAAACACCCCAGGACACATAGTAATCAAATTAACAAAGATCAAACACAAAGAACAAATATTAAAAGCAGCAAGGGAAAAACAACAAATAACACACAAGGGAATTCCCATAAGGATAACAGCTGATCTTTCAATAGAAACTCTTCAAGCCAGGAGGGAATGGCAAGACATACTTAAAATGATGAAAGAAAATAACCTACAGCCCAGATTATTGTACCCAGCAAGGATCTCATTCAAGTATGAAGGAGAAATCAAAAGCTTTTCAGACAAGCAAAAGCTGAGAGAATTCTGCACCACCAAACCAGCTCTCCAACAAATACTAAAGGATATTCTCTAGACAGGAAACACAAAAATTGTGTATAAATTCGAACCCAAAACAATAAAGTAAATGGCAACGGGGTCATACTTATCAGTAATTACCTTAAACGTAAATGGGTTGAATGCCCCAACCAAAAGACAAAGACTGGCTGAATGGATACAAAAACAAGACCCCTGCATATGTTGTCTACAAGAGACCCACCTCAAAACAGGGGACACATACAGACTGAAAGTGAAGGGCTGGAAAAAGATTTTCCATGCGAATAGGGACCAAAAGAAAGCAGGAGTAGCAATACTCATATCAGATAAAATAGACTTTAAAACAAAGACTGTGAAAAGAGACAAAGATGGTCACTACATAATGATCAAAGGATCAATCCAAGAAGAAGATATAACAATTATAAATATATATGCACCCAACACGGGAGCACCGCAGTATGTAAGACAAATGCTAACAAGTATGAAAGAAGAAATTAACAATAACACAATAATAGTGGGAGACTTTAATACCCCACTCACACCTATGGATAGATCAACTAAACAGAAAATTAACAAGGAAACACAAACTTTAAATGATACAATAGACCAGTTAGACCTAATTGATATCTATAGGACATTTCATCCCAAAACAATGAATTTCACCTTCTTCTCAAGCGCACATGGAACCTTCTCCAGGATAGATCACATCCTGGGCCATAAAGCTAGCCTTGGTAAATTCAAAAAAATTGAAATCATTCCAAGCATCTTTTCTGACCACAATGCAGTAAGATTAGATCTCAATTACAGGAGAAAAACTATTAAAAAATCCAACATATGGAGGCTGAACAACACGCTGCTGAATAACCAACAAATCACAGAAGAAATCAAAAAAGAAATCAAAATTTGCATAGAAACGAATGAAAATGAAAACACAACAACCCAAAACCTGTGGGACACGGTAAAAGCAGTCCTAAGGGGAAAGTTCATAGCAATACAGGCACACCTCAAGAAACAAGAAAAAAGTCAAATAAATAACCTAACTCTACACCTAAAGCAACTAGAAAAGGAAGATATGAAGAATCCCAGGGTTAGTAGAAGGAAAGAAATCTTAAAAATTAGAGCAGAAATAAATGCAAAAGAAACAAAAGAGACCATAGCAAAAATCAACAAAACCAAAAGCTAGTTCTTTGAAAGGATAAATAAAATTGACAAACCATTAGCCAGACTCATCAAGAAACAAAGGGAGAAAAATCAAATCAATAAAATTAGAAATGAAAATGGAGAGATCACAACAGACAACACAGAAATACAAAGGATCATAAGAGACTACTATCAACAATTATATGCCAATAAAATGGACAACGAGGAAGAAATGGACAAATTCTTAGAAAAGTACAACTTTCCAAAACTCGATCAGGAAGAAATAGAAAATCTTAACAGACCCATCACAAGCACGGAAATTGAAACTGTAATAAAAAATCTTCCAGCAAACAAAAGCCCAGGTCCAGACGGCTTCACAGCTGAATTCTACCAAAAATTTAGAGAAGAGCTAACACCTATGCTGCTCAAACTCTTCCAGAAAATTGCAGAGGATGGTAAACTTCCAAACTCATTCTATGAGGCCACCATCACCCTAATACCAAAACCTGACAAAGACCCCACAAAAAAGAAAACTACAGGCCAATATCACTGATGAACATAGATGCAAAAATCCTTAACAAAATTCTAGCAATCAGAATCCAACAACATATTAAAAAGATCATACACCATGACCAAGTGGGCTTTATCCCAGGGATGCAAGGATTCTTCAATATCCGCAAATCAATCAATGTAATACACCACATTAACAAATTGAAAAATAAAAACCATATGATTATCTCAATAGATGCAGAGAAAGCCTTTGACAAAATTCAACATCCATTTATGATCAAAACTCTCCAGAAAGCAGGAATAGAAGGAACATACCTCAACATAATCAAAGCTATATATGACAAACCCACAGCAAACATTATCCTCAATGGTGAAAAATTGAAAGCATTTCCTCTAAAGTCAGGAACAAGACAAGGGTGCCCACTTTCACCATTACTATTCAACATAGTTTTGGAAGTTTTGGCCACAGCAATCAGAGCAGAAAAAGAAATAAAAGGAATCCAAATTGGAAAAGAAGAAGTAAAGCTCTCACTGTTTGCAGATGACATGATCCTCTACATAGAAAACCCTAAAGACTCCACCAGAAAATTACTAGAACTAATCAATGACTATAGTAAAGTTGCAGGATATAAAATCAACACACAGAAATCCCTTGCATTCCTATACACTAATAATGAGAAAACAGAAAGAGAAATTAAGGAAACAATTCCATTCACCATTGCAACGGAAAGAATAAAATACTTAGGAATATATCTACCTAAAGAGTCTAAAGACCTATATATAGAAAACTATAAAACACTGGTGAAAGAAATCAAAGAGGACACTAACAGATGGAGAAATATACCATGTTCATGGATTGGAAGAATCAATATAGTGAAAATGAGTATACTACCCAAAGCAATCTATAGATTCAATGCAATCCCTATCAAGCTACCAACAGCATTCTTCACAGAGCTAGAACAAATAATTTCACAATTTGTATGGAAAAACAAAAAACCTCGAATAGCCAAAGCGATCTTGAGAAAGAAGAATGGAACTGGAGGAATCAACCTACCTGACTTCAGGCTCTACTACAAAGCCACAGTTATCAAGACAGTATGGTACTGGCACAAAGACAGAAATATAGATCAATGGAACAAAATAGAAAGCCCAGAGATAAATCCACGCACATATGGACACCTTATCTTCGACAAAGGAGGCAAGAATATACAATGGATTAAAGACAATCTCTTTAACAAGTGGTGCTGGGAACTCTGGTCAACCACTTGTAAAAGAATGAAACTAGAACACTTTCTAACACCATACACAAAAATAAACTCAAAATGGATTAAAGATCTCAACGTAAGACCAGAAACTATAAAACTCCTAGAGGAGAACATAGGCAAAACACTCTCTGACATACATCACAGCAGGATCCTCTATGACCCACCTCCCAGAATATTGGAAATAAAAGCAAAAATAAACAAATGGGACCTCATTAACCTTAAAAGCTTCTGCACATCAAAGGAAACTATTAGCAAGGTGAAAAGACAGCCTTCAGAATGGGAGAAGATAATAGCAAATGAAGCAACTGACAAACAACTAATCTCGAGGATATACAAGCAACTCCTACAGCTCAACTCCAGAAAAATAAATGACCCAATCAAAAAATGGGCCAAAGAACTAAATAGACATTTCTCCAAAGAAGACATACAGATGGCTAACAAACACATGAAAAGATGCTCAACATCACTCATTATCAGAGAAATGCAAATCAAAACCACTATGAGGTACCATTTCACACCAGTCAGAATGGCTGCGATCCAAAAGTCTACAACTAATAAATGCTGGAGAGGGTGTGGAGAAAAGGGAACCCTCTTACACTGTTGGTGGGAATGCAAACTAGTACAGCCACTATGGAGAACAGTGTGGAGATTCCTTAAAAAACTGGAAATAGACATGCCTTATGATCCAGCAATCCCACTGCTGGGCATACACACTGAGAAAACCAGAAGGGAAAGAGACACGAGTACCCCAATGTTCATCGCAGCACTGTTTATAATAGCCAGGACATGGAAGCAACCTAGATGTCCATCAGCAGATGAATGGATAAGAAAGCTGTGGTACATATACACAATGGAGTATTATTCAGCCATTAAAAAGAATACATTTGAATCAGTTCTAATGAGGTGGATGAAACTGGAGCCTATTATACAGAGTGAAGTAAGCCAGAAAGAAAAACACCAATACAGTATACTAACGCATATATATGGAATTTAGAAAGATGGTAACAATAACCCTGTGTACGAGACAGCAAAAGAGACACTGATGTATAGAACAGTCTTATGGAGTCTGTGGGAGAGGGAGAGGGTGGGAAGATTTGGGAGAATGGCATTGAAACATGTAAAATATCATGTATGAAATGAGTTGCCGCCAGGTTCGATGCACGATACTGGATGCTTGGGGCTGGTACACTGGGACGACCCAGAGGGATGGAATGGGGAGGGAGGAGGGAGGAGGGTTCAGGATGGGGAACACATGTAAACCTGTGGCGGATTCATTTTGATATTTGGCAAATCTAATACAGTTATGTAAAGTTTAAAAATAAAATAAAATTAAAAAAAAAAAAAAAAAAGAAACATCCTGCATAAGTTAAAAGACAATAAGACGACAGAGCAAGTCATAATTCAACAAACATTTAGGTGATTCTATACCATCAAAGGATAACTGCAAAGAGTAGTTGAAAAATTAATATTTAATATTAATATAACCATAATTGTTTTAGACTGCCTTTGTCAAAATTCTTTCCATCTTCAGATTCTGTCTTAAAAAAACAACAACTGTACACTGTATTTCTCTTTACAAGTGAGATTTAAGCCACTGTACAATATTTTAACATTTAATTTAAAATATCTAACAACATATTCCTATGTTCAATATAAACAAAACCTCAGGTTTTCATTCTTATTTTTTTCTTTGTTTCTGCAAAAGAATGCTCTGTGCCCATTTTTCAGATAAAAGAGGCTAAAATAATATGACTGGAAGAGATGTAAAGAGAGAAAAAAGGCACCAAAAGCTAGTAAGTCAGTGAAGGTCTCCAGAGGGGCTGCAGTGTGTGTGTGTGTGTGTGTGGGGAGGGGGGTATTAAGGGGGGGTGTCTATAAACCAGCAAAATACCACCTCCTTATTTTCAAGCTTAGAAAGGTGCATACCTTTGAAAGCAACAGAATTTAAGTCTAACATGGCACTTTCAGAAAATGGCATCAAAGGTTGGACTATAAATCTTTCTTATTCTCAAGTCACTGGACATTTAAGAGCAAAGATATTGATGGGTTCTTTCTCTCCTTTTCTTCTTCCTTGTAGCAGATGTATGATTCATGGATTGTCCTTTAGTGGTCTCCATTTTCATCTTATTGCTTTTTCTTTGCTTCTGCTTTCTGACAGCTCTGAAAAACAAGGTGCTAAATTATTTTGGAGAATGAGCACAGTGAATTATGTAATTATGTTGAAGTTTAATTAACTAGCTAACTAAATAAGAAAACAGAAGGGAAAGAATTTACTGTATTATAAGCATAAATCCTCAGAATCCTAACCACAGTAACAAGGAGATATAGTCCTGACCAAGCAAAATGTTTTAGAGAAGAAATTTCTTTGAAAGATGGTTACTACAGATTTAGAACAATCTATTCAGGACAAATACACCACAGAGGTAAATAGTCAAGCCAATGAGTTGGGAGGGTTTTTTTTTTTTCCCCTTGTACATCTGTACTGCTCAACTCAGCACTTCTATCTCCAAATCCCTGAATTACATATTTCAGAAAAAGACCGATACATTGACAGTTAGCAATGGTAGAAAAATGCTGCAGCTCTGAAAAGGCTTACAGAAGCTCATCTTATAGTCTTAATTTTCCTTTCCTCAGTATCCTAAAAGCCTGACAAGTGCCATACAGGATGTCCACATTTAGTGGTCTCTTGAAGACTGGCTTCAAAATGAATAAGCTGAAAGTCAATCTCTAAAAAATATTAAATCATACCAGAAAACAAAAACAGATCCTTTGTTTCAGGTGCTCTCTGAACTAAGTTACAGGCAATCTATAGCTGAGAAAGATTACTGGTCTGTTCATTCACTTTCTCCAAGCTAGCAGAATCATGCCATTTATCATATCATGAACAAAGGGGTGGGCTGGGGCTGCCAGCACTGGCAAACCTGGAAACTTCCAAGGCTGCCCAGCAATATCAACTGTTAGACTCCTTCTTATAAACCACCACAAGTCCTAGGGGAAAGCTTCTTCTTGATCTTCCCAGGACCAAAATCTGGGAAAGCAGCTTCATATACAGTATATAATCTCCTAGTGGACAAACCCAGCCTCTCTTTTGGTTCCATCAGTATACGTGTTAAGTGTTGGGAATACGAACATGAATGGGCACATCTGACTTCAAGGAGCTGGGAGACAGACAAGACAGACAGACATCACCCTTCCCTTTCCTTCTCCTCACTTTTTCTTTTTTAGGGAAAGAAACTGAGGCTAAGAAATCATCTATGAGGAGTTGGCAGAACCAGCATGATTCAGGGAACTGTGCTCTTAATTTTACCTTGATACTACATACACTACTATAAATTATTCAGGTATATAAAATGCTCAGCATATAGTAACTCCTAAATAAATACTAGCTATTATTAGTAGCTCCACATGACTACTATTCAGAATTTTGCTTGGTAATTTAATATTTTTCCATGTTTAGATTTTGCACTAGGGTATCTTTTAAGTTCAAAATAAAACAAAATAGTCATCTTTGTTCTGTTTTGTGCATGTTATAAAAGTTTCCTTTTTTTCTAGCCATTTATTTTAAAGTAGGAAAATGTCCTGGAAAGTGATGATTTAGCAAATGTGATGACGTATAATCTCTTGATGGCAAAATCAATGACGTTATTATGCATGCCTGTATACAAAATTCAAACAAATTTTCTTTGGCTTATCCACTGATAAGAACATGAACCAGATTTCACTAGAAGATATGGTAAACAAAAACAGAAAGAAAATACTCATTTGTAATATGAATAAACAAAACGTTCCAGAGGTAGAGTCTTTAAACAGTGATAAACTGAGTATAAATCAGCTGGCTGTTTTATTTTGCCTTAAAATTAAATTGACCTGGTATTGATATTTGTCCTCTAAATTACAAGTATTTATGTGACTGATAAAACGAGCTAACCACAAGAGGGAGCCAGCATCATTCTAGTTCATAACCAAACGAAAATTAATACTAAGGAAACTAAAGTAACATAAGACAACTAGGAAACACACAAGATGAAAAGACCTTTTATGCCATATAGGTTAAAAAAAAACAGCATAAAAATTATTTTTTACTATTATAAAAAGTTCATGCCTTGTCAATTCATTGTAAAAACTTTTTGAAAGCAATACCTGAAAATAACCATTAACAATTTAGGTGTCTTCTCTAAGAGAAGGTGATATTATTCAAGAATTATCAGGTATACCACGTCCTAAAAGATTTGGTCTTAAATTAAAATTGATAAAATCTAGTACTGAAAGACACTACATGATTTTCCTCAATGAAAACAATATATTACTAACAAATAGACTAGTCAGAGCTATTTAAGAACCAAGGAAGAGCCTACAGTGTATTACCAAAATGCAAATTCAGTTTCCATGCATCATAAAATCACAGGATCAAAGGCTGAGCATGATACCAACTCCTGTTTGCAACTAGAATTAAACTGTAAATAGTAAAACACCCCTAGATCACCCCTACTTTATGAGACTGTATTCTATTCTTAAAGGTTTATAAGGAAAAGTATTTTCTAAGACTCAATATACCTCTTTAATTAATTTTTATAATATCACTTCTATCCTTTATTACTTAGTGGGAATAATTATTTAAAGTAGATTCAATATGGGCTTCCCTGGTGGCTCCAATGGTAAAGAATCTGCTTGCAATGCAAGTGACTCAGGTTTGACCCCTGGGTTGGGAAGATCCCTTGGAGAAAGAAATGGCCACCCACTTCAGTATTCTTGCCTAGAGAATTCCATGGACAGAGGAGCCTGGCAGGCTACAGTCCATAGGGTTGCAAAGAGTCAGACACGACTAAGTTACTGACACTCTCATTTCCACTTTTCAATGGAAAAGGTAGTAGGCAGAATTCAAATGGCTGGGCTTTAATGGAAAAAAATTTCTACTGATCAAAAAAATAAAAACAGATGGAAAAGAATACAATCGTAAGTAGTTAGTAAAGCATCAAGTATTCAGGTTGGTACAAAAGTAATTGTTAAGGACCCTGAATTTTAAATTATTATAGCTAGACTCAAACACATCTTTATTAATCAAAATAGGAACCATTACAATCAACACACATTTGCCAGTGAGAAATAAGTTTGTTTATCCCTGTAGCATAAAAATCTGTGCTTCAGGATTTGACGAACTCTTGGAAAGCGTTTTCTGCTGCCTGCTGGTTGTGGAAGCATTTTCCCTGCAAAAAGTTGTTGAGATGCTTGAAGATGTGATAAGTGGTTGGCGAGAGGTCAGGTGAATATGGTGGAAGAGGCAAAACTTTGTAGTCCAATTCATTCAACTTTTGAAGCAGCTGTGTGACATGCGGTCAGGCGATGTTGTGGAGAATTGGGCCCACTCTGTTGACCAATACTGACTGCAGGCATTGCAATTTTTGGTGCATCTCATCGATTTGCTGAGCATACTTCTCAGATGTAATGGTTTCAGCAGGCTTCAGAGAGCTGTAGTGGATCAGACAGGTTAGCAGACCACCAAACAGTGACCATGACCTTTTATGGTATTAGTTGGGCCTTGGAAGTGCACTGGAGTTTGTCCTTGGTCCAACCACTGAGCTGGTCATTGACAACTGTCATATAAAATCTACTTTTCATCACGCATTACAATCCAATCAAGAAATGTTGCACAGAATAAGAGAAACTGCTGCTGCTAAGTCACGTTGGTCGTGTCCAACTCTGTGCAACCCCATAGACGGCAGCCCACCAGGCTCCCCCGTCCCTGGGATTCTCCAGGCAAGAACACTGGAGTGGGTTGCCATTTCCTTCTCCAATGCATGAAAGTGAAAAGTGAAAGTGAAGTCGCTCAGTCGTGTCTGACTCTTAGCGACCCCATGGACTGCAGCCTACCAGGCTCCTCCAGCCATGGGATTTTCCAGGCAAGAGTACTGGAGTGGGGTGCCATGGCCTTCTCCGAGAATAAGAGATGACACTTCAAAACAATTACTTTTTTTATTTTTGATCAGCTCATGAGGCAACCATTTATTGAGCTTTTTCACTTTTCCAATTTGCTTGAAATGCCAAACGACCATAGGATGGTCAATGTTGAGTTCTTCAGCAACTTCTCTGTAAGGGGATCAGCTTCAATGATGGCTCTCAATTGGTCGTTGTCAACCTCCTATGGCCAGCTGTATTACACTCCTCATCTTCAAGCCTCTTGTCTCCTTTACAGAACTTCTTGAACCACCACTGCACTGTACATATGCTAGCAGTTCCTGGGTCAAACGCATTGTTGATGTTGTGAGTTGTCTCTGCTGCTTTACAACCCATTTTGACCTCGAATAAAAGAATTGCTCAAATTTGTTTTTTTGTCTAATATCATTTCTATAGTCTAAAATAAATATAAAATAAACAATAACTCATTAGCAAAAAAGAAATGAAATGTGCGTTAAAAGGATGTATAAAGTAACATCTATTTAAGAATGTATTCCAGTATCAAATGGCAAAATTCAACAATGCAAGACCGCAATTACTTCTGCACCAACCTAACACTTCTAATACTAAAAGATGTTTTTTTCATCACAAGTTATATGATTGCTCAAAATTTTTATCCTGATCTCAATTTTAATGTAATATTAAACTTAGCTATCTGGTTTTCACATCAGCAAAACAAGAGGACTCAATCAATACATGTCATCCCTTTAGTTTAAAAAGAAAAAAATGTAATCACAAGGTAGCCCATTTGAAATACCAATATTTCTAAATCAACTACTGTCATTGGTATATAAAGTTGCTCTGAATTGTAACAACTATATTATATACACGTATAGGAAAGTTAGTCAGTCATTTTCTACCTTATATTTTGGTTATTTACTGGTCTTGCCTGTAAAATCTTAGGCTCTCTGACTCACCCTGATACCCTTCCTCCCCATCTATGCAAACAATGCCTGACACTGACAGCAACAATTAATCCAGCACTTATGGATCCTTCAGTTATTGCACACTTTTGTGGACTGTTCTGTACACAAGAAAAATTTTTTCTAGTAAATAAAGGAATTCAACTAACTTGTTAACTTTCTTAGATGTAGAGATGTTAGGACAAGCACTCCGTTTATGATCTAATTCACCACAAATAAAGCAGCCGTCTTTAGGGCCCTTGCAAGAATGATCTGGAAGAGCACAGTGATTGCAAATGCTACAGTGGATCCAGGCTGTAAAATAAAAAATTAGGTTTTAGAAGAGGTTCATTTAATAGAATTTTTCATTAGATTAATCTTTATGATGAGGAAGTATGAATAGTGTTTACTTCAAATATTGTGATCGCTTTGCCTAGCTAATTATAGTTTGGCTAAAGAGGCCAAGGTTAACAGATTGGAATCCCACATAAACCAGCTAACTTCTTTCTGATACGTGGCAACAAATTCCACCCTTCTGCAATGAGTCACAAACCACTGATACAATGGGGACTGGCTGAACAATACAAAATCCTCCTAAAATAAGCCAAACCAAACAAGGTAAAGTCATCTCTCTCTCTGAAGAAGAGAAAGTTCATTTTAATAAGTGTAAAAATTAAAAAGAAAGTAAATTAATGTAAGTCTCTATATTAATTTTTTTCTTTTGTAAATACAGTTCAATAAAAATTCTATTTAGATGAAGAAAAACCCAAATGTTTTCATAGGATCTCAAACACTAAGTCTAAATACTTACAAGGCTTTACACACTTTTTGCAGAGAAAGCAATGGTTCCATTTCCTGCCATCCTACAAAAACAATTTTTAAATTATGATTAATTTGTCATTAAGAATCAAGTCCGATAATTAAAAATTAAAATGGCTTATTAAAAGCTGTGTGAATTATTCATTCCTTATTTCTCACTTTCCTGAGCTTTACAATTAAATACTTTGATTTTAATTTATGCATTTCTCCACTCAACTCAAATGCCCCAGATTCCTTAACACTAAAACTGGGGGATTTATTAAATGATCTTGAAAGTCCACTCGAGATAAATCAACCCAAACTGCATGAAGAAGGACTCAAAGAAAATTTCAAGAGAATTAATGACTCATAGTTTTTATAGTCTATCTGACATAATCCTTAATAACGTTCATATTTGAGAAAATCTAATTTAGAAGGAGGGAGGTTACTATCTGGGTAATTTAAAAACTATGAAATAAAACATACCTTAAAAAGTACATGAAATGCATACATCCAGTTTAGTGAGTATTATAAAGTGAACACTGAAGAACCCAGTAAGTCAAGAGACAGAATACCATCAGTCCCCTGGACGTTTCCCCAAATGCCCCTTTCTAGTCCAGCATTCCTCCTTCCCCACTGAGAAACACCTATCCTAGCTTTTCTGATGCTCACTTCCTTGTTTTTATCTTTTCCACTTATGTGTGCATATCTAAATTTAAAAAATTGTTTCTTTTTTTTCTCATTTTGTAATTTGTATGATTTGGGCATAATTTTTTTTTAATGAAGAATACAGACACTTTCTAAACTAATTGGAAATATATATAATCAATGTTACCATAGTAAAAAACCAGTATAACCAGTAATACAATTATAAAGTTATAAAAAATGTACTTTCCAATAGTTATAAAAATATAGCCTTTCCTTTAGAGAATAATATGTGCTTATCAGCCAACTAAACTTCACATGTTCTTTTGGACTGGATTTAGTTAAAATAACAGAATATCCCAAGGGTGATCCTGCCTCCCTAACAATGTCACTAGGAGGCGTGTCCTCTGCAGTCCCTCCCCACCCGTGAAAAGCCCTGTCTACTAGTGCTGCATGAGGAGTAAATGACCCAGTCCATGTACAGCACTTAAGACAGGGCCTGGCACATAAAAAGTCCTGTTATTAACTGCTGCTTCATCAGAACAGTGATTGGTATCTAATAATTCAATGCCTTATTTGAAACAATTTTGCCCTCAACAAAATTTAGTCCTCATTTAGTGCCTTATTTGAAACACTAATAATTTTGGCAGTCACACAGTACCATATAAAAATAACTCAAAAATTATTAATGATAATGAAGGCAACTAAATATTTTTAAAAGCCTGCAGTACTTTATGATTAGAGAAAGGTACTGTATTAAAATATAATTAATAAACAATAATTCACTAACTTGTTGTTCTTGTTCAATTGCTAAGCCGTGCCCAGTGCTTTGCGATCCCATGGACTGCAGGCTCCTCTGTTCTCCACTATCTCCCAGAGTTTGCTCAAATTCATGTCCATTGAGTTGGTGATGCTATACAACCATGTCATCCTCTGCTGCCTCCTTCTCCTTTTGCCTTCTATCTTTCCCAAGCATCAGGGTCTTTTCCAATGAATCAGCTCTTTGCATCAGGTGGCCAAAGTATTGGAGCTTCAGCAACAGACCTTTCAATGAATATTCAGGGTTGATTTCCTTAGGATTGACTGATTTGATCTCCTTGCTGGTCAAGGACCGCTCAAGAGTCTTCTCCAACACTACTATTCAAAAGCATCCGTCTTTGAAGCTCAGCTTTCTTTATGATTCAACATTCACACCCGTACATGACTACTGAAAAAACCATAGCTTTGACTATATGGACTTTGTCAGCAAAGGGATGTCTTTGCTTTTTATTATGCTATTTAGGTTTATCATAGCTTTCCTTCCAAGGAGCAAATGTCTTTTAATTTCATGGCTGCAGTCACCATCTGCAGTGATTTTGGAGCCCAAGAAAATAAAATCTGTCACTGCTTCTATTTTTTCCTGATCTATTTGCCATGAAGTGATGGGACTGGATTTCATGATCTTAGATTTTTGAATGTTGAGTTTCAAGCCAGTTTTTTCACTCTCCTCTTTAGAGGCTCTTTAGTTCCTCTTCATTTTCTGCCATTAGAGTAGTATCATGTGCATATCTGAGGCTGTTGATATTTCCCTTGGCAATCTTGATTCCAGCTTGTGAGTCATCCAGCTTAGCATTTCACATGATGTACTCTGCATATAAGTTAAATAAGCAGTATGACAATATACACTCTTGATGTACTCCTTTCCCAATTTTGAACCAGTCCATTGTTCCATATTAAGTTCTAACTGTTGCTTCTTGACCCGCATACAGGTTCCTTAGGAGACACATAAAGTGGTCTGGTACTTGCATCTCTTTAAGAATTTCCCACAGTTTGTTGTGATCCACACAGTCAAAGGCTTTAGCATAATCAATGAAGCAGAAGTAGATGTTTCTCTGGAATTCTCTTGCTTTCTCCATGGCCCAATGAATATTGGCAATTTGATCTCTGGTTCTTCTGGCTTTTCTCGACCCAGCTTGCACATCTGGAAGTTCTTGGTTCACGTATTGCTGAAGCCTAGCTTGAAGGATTTTGAACATAACCTTGCTAGCATGCGAAATGAACACAACTGTATAGTAGTTTGAACATTCTTTGGCATTAATACAGTAATATGAATTATAATATTAAAAAAATAGCATTAAGCAAATGTAATGAAACTAATGAACTAAAATAAAACTAACATATTTGAGTAAAAACACATTCTAAAGAAAACTATACCTTGGATGTACAAGAATTACAGTGTTCACAGTGTTGATTCTCTAGAGAAACATATCGTTGACACAGTGGGCAAAATCTAAGGAGAAAAGAAAGATTCAATGAAATGAGCTGCATATATTTATACCTATTGAGATTCACAAGGTAGATAAAAGTTCACAAGGCATGTTACAAAAACTCGGTATAATTCAAATTAAATTCAATATGACATTTTAGGCGACATTTAATAATAATAAAAGTACTACATGAGTCAATATGAAAGGCATTTTTGTGTCAGATATACGGAACTTCATTTTCAGTGACTCATGTATTTCAAGGTCCCTCTATGATCTTACCTGTACCCTTCTTCAATAGGAAGGATTACTTTGTTAGGTGGGATATTCGTGAAAATACGCACAGGAGACTGTTTCCGTCCCGTCTTTCCATGTTTATAAAGTGCATGATTATCATAATCTACCTAGAAAGTAAAAAAAAAAAAAAAATTAAAATTAAAATTTCTTAACTGTGTCAACATTTGTTAAGACTCTTTAACCAATAAGTGAACAAACTGATGCCAAGATACAAATTAAATCAGAGCATTTAACAAGAAGTTCTTAAAAGCAAGAGTTTATTAGTTAACAGATTCAGAGAGGACTCCATGAGAGTAAAATTTTATTATAAAAAAGTTAAAATTTGTTATGACAAATCCATGTTACCTGGGATTAAGAGAAGAACTCTAATCTTGTATCCAATGCAACAGACTCTGCAAGAAGGGCTATTACATAATTAAGAATTTAGCTTTGGGGATTAAAAAATTCCACCTTTGATGATCTGTGCCAGCTTGGTTAGGGTTTTTCCCTGTCTGCATTCACTGCATGTCAGTTTTCAGCTCCCTGAGGCTCAGTGCCACCTTGGTTTGGCCCTCCACCGTCACCTTCTGACAGAGCCAGGTCGAGACCAGGCAGTGGCTCTGCCGCTCACTTGTTATATGACCTCAGGCAAGCCTGCATCATTTTCATCTGGAAAAGGAGGTTACTAACACTTACCTTAGAGTTGCTGTGAAAGTTAAATGAGCCAGTGTATGTAAAACACTGAATTCAGGACCTGGCATATGTTGGTGATAGAAGGATGGAGACAGAGGGAAATCAACTACAGTTCTCCCCACAATGACTACTTCAAGCATTCACCTCTCTCCTTAATATCCCTAACTCAACTTTCCATTTCTACAGATTATCTGGAAAGTAAACTGAAACCAACAAGCATGATTCTTATCAGCTTCTGGCTCCCGTCTCCTCCTCCAGCCTATCAACCATAAACATTCTCAGTTTGGTTTTAAAACTGCCGTGAATTCCACCTAGTCACTAAGTCCATCTTTCTTCAGATCATTAACTCTCAAAGTGTGGTGTCTGGATCAGCAATATCAGCATCACCTGGGATCATGTTAGAAATGCAATTTCTTGTCCCACCTAGGACCTAAAAACACAAACTCTGGGGGTGGGGCTTAGCAATCTGTATTTTTAACAAGCCCTCTTCACACACTAAAGTTTGAGAAACACTGCTTTAGATCACCCATAAGAGTATTATGAGATTTTTATAAGATAGATCCCAACTTTCAAGTAATAAATTGTGTAGATTCTACATAAGATTACACTTAAGAATTTACAACAGAACTAACTCACAAGCTAGCTATTTAATGAGAGAACTGCAAAAATATAAGGCATAAGGCATCTCAGAAATTCCTGTCAAAGTGTCCAAAACTTTGGCCACCTGATGTGAAGAACTGACTCACTGGAAAAGAACCTTATGGCCTGATGCTGGGAAAGATTGAAGGCAGGAGGAAAAGGGGACGACAGAGGATGAGATGGTTGGATGGCATCACCGACTCGATGGACATGAGCTCTGGAAGATAGTGAAGGACAGGGAAGCCTGGCGTGCTGCAGTCCATGGGGTCGCAGAGTCAGACACGACTGAGCGACTGAACTGACTGAACTGGAGGCACTGAGCACAATGGAAAGAGAGGCCTTTAATGGGAGACTCCTAGGTTCTCCAATGGCCGTAGCACTGCTGGCTAGATGTACAGGGGAACAAATCTAGGAAGACTGATTAACAAGCTTCAGCAGTGGGGGGAAAGAAAAGTACAAGGTGAGGAGACCCAACTAAATGAGAGACAGTGAGGAAAAAAGCCCTAGGGTGTTCTGCATGGTGAGCATACACAGGTCAGCGTAGTGAGTCCAGAGTCTAGAGTAACCATGTAAGAGTAGGTGTGGGCCTACAGCTGGATTGCTCAGGAGTATAACAACTACAGTATCATTAACAAGGAAAGGAGAAGAGGTTAGATCACTTTCACAGCTCTGCATTCAGTTGCTACATTTTAAGAGAGACATTAATAAAGCCAGTTCATTTCTACTGAAAGTAATGGGGATAAATAGGACTTACAGTTTTACAGACTGGGGGTGTTTATTCAGAAAAGAGAAGATTGGGAGGATCTGATGGCTATTTTATAACTGAAGGGGTGTCATGTGGAATAGAAATTAGACTTCTCCTTCATTGCTTTGGAAAATAGAAGTAGGACCAATGGTTAGAAGTTAATAGGGAGCATATTTTATCTCCATATGAGAAAATTTTCTAATGATTAGAGCTATTAAATAAATTGAGTTGCCTTGTAAGGCTGTAGGACTTTGCTCACTGAAAGCATTCAAGTGAGGCTAGATGGCTGCTTGTCATGAATTTAGTGGAGAGGATTATTATATTGGGAAGTTAGCCTATGCTAAAGCTATGCTTGTTTCCAACTTTAAAATTCTATGAATATATGTTACCTATTAGAGGCTAAGACACAAAAGTAGACTTTACTTCAATCACCTTAAAACAGTATTTTAAGTAGTTTTCTTTTAAAATGGTTTAAATTCATAATTTTTCCCTAACGCACTTCCTCAATGTACTCAGTAAATATATGGCACCTTATTAAATCCAACAAAGATATTCTGAACATTTATGACTGTCATAAGAAAAAAAATTCTTTCCAAGAGAATCTTATGAAGATTTTTAAATGCTGGAAAAGAGTATCTTAGAAAGACTTTAAGTAAATGGAATACTCCATGCAATAGAATAGATAGCAGATGGAAGAGAGAGGGGAAAAGAACAATTTCTTTATGATTACCCAAGGAGTCAGAGAATGTGTGTGTCAGGAAGGTGGTTGATTACTTGATTTTGCATAACCTAATTGAGATTATTATTATTTTTAAATGTGGGTTTGTTGTGCTAATTAACTATAAACATATGGTATGTAAAATGCATGCTGCTAGGGTAAATTAATGTACCTCTAACATACATCCATATTTCATAGCTTCATCCACACAAATAAACCTCCTATGGAAGTGCTGTAAAGCAAACACAATTTTGCAAATTGCATATCACTAGTGGTAGAGCTGATACACCATTTTCCCATCATTATCCCTGACATTTCACTCACAATGATGATGAGAGGCATTTTCAAATAGAAAATTTCTCCCATGGAACTGATTAATGTGATGAAGTACTGTATAGAAATGAGGGAAAGTACAAAATATCTGCAATTCCTAACTTTTAATTTTATCTATAAGCAAATGTCTTCTGCAACACAAGACTGAAACTAGTTCTATAGAAACCAAGACATTCAAGTCGACAATTACTCTGCACCTACTATGCTTGAAGTGTCATGCTGGGAAATAAAGATTAAATAAAAACAGTACATACTTGTATTTTCAGAACTCCCTAAAGTATGTTGTTTAATTTCATTATATTCAAAAGATCCCAAGTGAACTCTTCAGCTCCATCACTCAACTTCTGCCATAGCAATAAGGTTTTTTACATATATATTACATATATAATATGGAATATATTCATCAGGCTTAAGTCTAAAAGTAAAACTTATCTGCCATCCCTTTTTTGGTTCAATTATTTTATTTTACAGGTAAGGAAACAGAGACCTGGAAAGATAAAGTGACTTCCCCTCAAGATTAAAGAACTTCTAAAAGGTTAAAAACCTTATTCCATGTAACCTCTTATTTTAAATATCATATGTATACATACATATAGATACATACAGAAACATACACAGACATGTTTGTGTGTTATTCATCACTTCAAATCCATTAAATGTTTTATGTTTACTATATATTGAGTTTTGAGAATTTCTTGTCACCTTATAATTTACAATCATTTCTCAGAAATTCCTGTCAAAGTGTCTTCATTTCTTAACATGAAATCAGCCTCGAAAAACTGTTTTCTAATGGGATGATTTTTTTAAATGATAGCTTTAAAAAAAAAAAAACCAGAAAAGCAAAGATCTCTACTTTTAACAATCCAGATAAATGTCCCAGACTAAGTAGAAACAAGAGATCATAGCATGTTCCAGGTGGAAGGGAAGTGAGATGATCCAGCTCAGATATGGTAAATACAAGACCTGAATCTACCCCTCTCTGACCCTGACCCTGTGGCAGACATCACTAATCAATCATGCTACTTTCTGCCACTGAGTCTGGTATTCTCAACAAATTCTCCAGTAAGTCATTGACAATTCATCAGGCTTACGTCTAAAAGTAAAACTTATCTGCCATCCCTTTTCTGGTTCAATTATTTTATTTTACAGGTAAGGAAACAGAGACCTGGAAAGATAAAGTGACTTCCCTCAAGATTAAATAGCTTCTAAAAGGCAGTGCTAGGACTCAAACTTCTGACTCTAAATCAGAATTTTTCATTACCAAATCTTTCCTTTCTAGGTCTTAGATAACTATTTATTCTGTATTCATCAAGTGTTTTATCAATGAAGATTCTACATGATTTATATTTTATGAAGATTTGCAGCATTTCTGCCTTCCTCTAACCTAAAAAGTATTTCTGAAAAAAGAGATTTTGTGTGTCTGTGTGTTTTTTTTTTTTTTTTTTACTGTATTGTGGTTTGGGGGCATATACTCATCTCAAGACCAAGTCAGAAAGAAAGCCTAATCAAGGTCTATGGGAAAAGATCTGTGAAGGAGGAGAGGAAACTTGCAAATTTTTCAATTGATGAAGGCAGTTTAATATAAAAGGGAAAAAATTACCACAAAATGAAGCTAAAGTAACAACAGAAAAAAAAAGAAAGAATGCAAAAGGTTTGGAAAGGATAATAATAAGTCTAGAGAAAGTCTCAAAACAAAAACAAAAAACAGAAAAAGCATCAAAGGTGAAGTACAATAAATGAGGGTTACATTCGCCCCAGGAGATCTGGCAAAATCTTCTCCCAGTGAGCATGTAATGGGGCAGTAGTTCTTATCTTTAGTAGGAATCACAAAAGAATAAAGATTTGTTTTGTTTTATAGTTTTATTCTAATTCTTCTCAAAAGTTGGCTTTCTCTTTAATTGAAAACACTGCTTTCACGCTGTCTGATATACACGATCTAATTAGAACCTTTTCCCCCAATGCACTGAGTTATATAACTACTTTCAGTAAGCTTGGACCTTGGAACTAGTTATCAAAACTAAAACTCCAACATTTGTAAAAGTTCTTTTGTAGTAACACAGCCTGTCTAAACAAACAATAACTGGTTAATCCACATTAATTGCTCGCATCTGCCTTATCCTGGATTTGCCTTCTTCTGCCTCCTCACCATTTCAAACTCTTGCCCACAGTGAAAAAATGGAAATAAGTTTGAGCAAACTCGAGGAGATAGCGAAGGACAGGGAAGCCTGGCACGGTGCAATCCATGGGGTTGCAAAAAGTCAGATATGACCTAGTGACTGAACAACAACAAACTGTGGATGAAAGTTTCCTGATGTGTTTTACAATTTTAATGTCTCAGATGCTGTACAAACGAGACCTGAAGAAAAGTTTTACCCTGACTCTGGGACCATCTGAATGATGACAATATCAAGATGGTTTCAACAATGCTGATAGCAATGACCTTTATTCTGCATTTGCTGTGGGTGAGGGACAAGGCTAAGCTTTTTAAGATATTATCTCAAGTAATTCTTAAAACCTTATGAGGCCGATATATTGTTACTATGCTCATTTAACAAGGTAAGTTTCAGAGAGTTAGATAAAATGTGTAGGCCTAGTTATTAAGTACCAGAACTAGGATTAAAACCTAGTTCCTTTTCAACTCCAGAGTTCATTCTCTTTTTCATTCAATTACTCACTCAATGTGTATAGGGCACCTACTATGTGCCAAACATTGTACTGTATGATTATTCACTGTCAAAGGCAGCAGGTGTACCTGGAAGCCAGAAATGGCTTGCTCAGTTAACATCTCTAGGCTATGTCAGCTATCTCTGCATTGCAAGTGTCCATATTACAGAAGAAGCATCCTTCAGACAAGCAACAGAAAACTGGATGCCCTAAAAAGGAAAGTAAACCAGCTTTGAGAAGAATTATGATACAGATTTTGCCTAAAGCAGAGCTCAAGAAATCAAGGTTAAAATGACTTGTGCTACACAGTTTTGGAAAGGAATCTGTTAATGTGGTTCAACAGCCATGAAAATGTCCATTAAACTTGACAATGTAACTTTTGTAATTCTATTTCAGTTTTAGAAATTTATTTTAAGGGAGTTATGTACAATATTCGGAGAAGGCAATGACACCCCACTCCAGTACTCCTGCCTGGAAAATCCCATGGACGGGGAGCCTGGTAGGCTGCAGTCCATGGGATCGCTAGGAGTCGGACACGACTGAGCGACTTCACTTTCACTTTTCACTTTCATGCATTGGAGAAGGAAATGGCAACCCACTCCAGTGTTCTTGCCTGGAGAATCCCAGGGATGGGGGAGCCTGGTGGGCTGCCGTCTATGGGGTCGCACAGAGTCGGACACGACTAAAGTGACTTAGCTTAGCTTAGCTTATGTACAATATTAAAAAATTCTATGAATAAAAGATGTTTAAAGGTGGAAACAAACTCTTAAGTCTGAAAAAAGAGAGAATAACAATACAGTCCACTAATGAAATAATAAAGCATAAGATTATATAGCTACATTTTAAAATATACATTTATATAAGGCACCATGGAGGAAACAGAATTCATATTCATCTGCTATGATTACAAATATGTAAAAGTATTTTCTGAGAAGACTAGAAGTGAATACAGTTGACCCCTGAACAAGACAAGTTTGAACTGTGTGGGTCTACTTATTCATGGATCTTTTTCAATAGTAAATACTAGCAAAACAAATTTGGCTGTATCCACAGATGTGGAACCACAGATATGGAGAAAGTTCAAATACAGAGGGCTAATTATAAGTTATACACTGATTTCCAACTGCACCCCTAACCCCCTGATTATTCAAGGGTCAACTCTACTTCAACAATATATTTGTTGTTTGGAGTAGAATTACAGGTAGGATCTATGCCCTCATTTTTAGTAACACTGTTTCTCACATTATTTCTAAATAATTTTCATAATAGTATACATCTTCAGGATGTACAAAGATTAGAGCCAAGTGCTACAGGAATTATGCCTATTATCTTGTAATAGCATATAATATAATCTGCATATAATATAATATATATTATATAATAAATTATATAATATAATATAATCACTATGCTGTACACCTGAAAGTAACACAGTATGGTAAATGAACTATGCTGCAATCAATAAAAGAAAAGAATCAACTGCTGGCTTGAAATGACTAGTGAAGACTTTTACAATTTGGGGGCTGAAAAACCTTGATCAGAGACTAGTCAACTGCTCAGAAAACTCAAACAGAAAAATGTCATTACAGAAGAAGAAACAGTGCCCACTTGCTGACCACACATTGTGATGGCAACAACAGGGTTAAACTCAGAACTCGAGGAAATGAATCCAGGAGAGTGGACACTGAAGCAGACGAGCTGAACGGCAGGGACGTGAAGGAGAAGGTCTGGTCAGTGCCCTGAATCAGCACACTCACACCTCAGCATCTTCATTTCTCTGACACGCTAGTTGTTTCGACACGACTTTGGGCAAACCCCTCCTTGGAGCTCCTGGCATCCTCTGGACAACAAAGTAAAGTGTACACGGCATTCCACCCACCAGAAAAAGTGATTTACTTCTCCACCACCTCTGAATGGAGAAATTCCATGTTCATAATGATGATTCTGGGGTGCTGCCCACTCTCCTGGTGATGTGAAACATTAGATCATTTAGTTTAAAACCTGGCTGAGTTCAGAATTGCCTGGGAAGCTTGGTAAAATATTTTTTCTTACAGCTTTACCCTCTGATTTTGATTTAGTAGGCTTATTTTGGTACCTAAGAATCTATATTTTTAATAGGCACCCTAGAGATTACAGACACCAGGAACCACTGCACTAAGTTACATATGATAGAGTTTTAGTGTCTCATATAGCTTATAGTGTTTGCATTTACTAAAACTGATGGATAGTCCTACCAGAATATTTATTGAAGCAGAATATCCACTTCCCAACCATGCCAGAAAACAGAATATTTACTATACCTGGTAATCCAACATGCAGAAGTTTGGGAAAAACTGACAAATTCGGGATTCAAAAAAATAGGGGAAAATCCAGAATATGGGTAGTTCTTTCTGACTGTTATCTAATGGATCACAAAAAAACAGAAAAGAAAAAACTGATATCAGAGAAAACATAAAGAAGAGAGTTGTTACTGAAAAAAATATGGTATCGGGAGAAATTGTAATCCTTCAATACATTTAAATTATACAAAAGGAGAGACTATTTACTGGAGTACCATTTACAACTTGACTTTTCCCCAAAGTCAATGGAAACATTCTCGTATATTTAACCACAGCAACACGGGGTATGTATATAAAAGTTAACTTTATATGCATATCACTGTGGTCTAGGTAAAGGCAAAGATATTACCTAAAAAGTGAGAAATAAAAAATGAGTTTCACTATGAAGCACAAAGGTGGTTGTGACACAGTGGAAGGACTCCTAGACCAGAAGGCAGAAGGCCTTAGAGCTGAATCCTTCTCTCTGCCATAACTCACTACGCCAGCTTTCAGGGTGGATAAATCTTTTCTGAATCATGGGAGATTCTTATGAACAATTCCATCAAAATTTATTTTTATGAGAGACAGTGGACACAGCTATTATTTACAGAACACCTCGTACAGGCTGAGCACAATGCTAGGAACTTTTTTATATGTTATCTCTTTACCAACATCTGGCGTCAGATATTAATATAGTAATCTCATATCATAGATGGGGAAACCGAAGCTGCAAAATTTAAGCACTTTGTTCAAATTTATGCAGCTAATAAGCAGTAGAACCAAATTCAAGCCCACAGGGTTCTTTACTGCTTCCCCAACAACAATGACTTTTCCACTCTGAAAAGTAGACCTCAGAACCAAAAATAAGTAGGATACTTAGCACTATGAGTCACTTTTCAGATTTCATTTGCATCCTATCCCCAAAGCACACTATTTATATAGCACAATTAATGGAGAGGCTTGATCACTTAATTCCTGACACTCTTATATTTATCAATTTGCAGGCTGGAAACTGAAAAATGATTAAACTGACTAATTAGGCAATTATATAAAACACTTTGAAGTCCTAAACCACTTTAAGCTGAATATCCCCCAGTCATTAACCCACTTCTAGAGTCAGGTGTCCACGCGTGACTGCTAGGCTACTTGATGGCCAGCCTTCCCCAACAAATCTGTGCATAGTTCAGAGCTTTGGCCCAGAGGCTAGGTGCCCTTCTAGAGTTCTGGGTAAGGCTTCTGGAAGATGAAATATAAGGTCCATGAGGGCAGAGGTAAGTGTCCACTTACCACTCCATTTCCAGTACCTAAACAGTACCTGGAACATAGTGGCCATTTAGTAAATAGTAAATAAGTGACAACAGTTCACTGATATTCTGTTAAATGTTCACGGATAATGCCTCCTTATGCCCACCAAAATCAAATATTTTACTTATGAGCCATTTTTCAAACACATAATTAGAATAAAACAAAGTGTATCATGATAAAGTCATCATCAAATAAGCCTATTTTTCAACAAAGAAGAGAACTCAAGGCATGTGTATTTTTTCAGTGCTCTGATTCACTAAGGTCTGCTAATATGTGACAGGAAGTAGATGCATATACATGTTTATTTTGCAGTAAATAATAAATCACACACCTTGGCTGTGACCTTCTTTCCACATAGCAATTAACTTCTTGAATGTAACAGCCAGAGGTTCAACCAAGCCACCAAATGGAGGATCTGTCACCATGATGACTCCTTCACCTTTATCTTCCTGTAAAAATGTCTTGCACACTTCAAGGGCAGCCTGGAACAAACAGAAACTCATTTCTAAATCAGGACTAGAGTCAGGAACTTCGCCGTACTTCAAGGAGAATGCACTGGCTCAGTCTCGCTCTTCATCCTAAACTTCACCCACCCTATCACCCCAGAGTCCCTCAGTGACATCCTGAAGCCTCTCTCATTTGGCCTCATAAGATCTTATCTTCAGGTTCCTTGATAAGTGGGTTTATAAAATTGCAAATTCAAACACCATCACTATCAGAGGACTACACATTTCAAATAGTTAAATTAAAAAACTAAATTTAGTAACCTAAAAGAGAGAAACTCACTATCCATGAAGACTATCTAAAATGCTAAATCCAATTCAACAAACAGAAACTGTGCAACAAACAACAAACAGGGACTGTACTAAACACTGGAGACACAAAGATGAATAAGACATATTTTTCCTATCTGGTTTGTCCACCACCATAATTTCAATTTAATGAGCCACAAATCACCAGTTAAACACGCATGTATTTTTGAGTGCCAGGTAAATGGCAGGCATATTTGAACAATGAAAAGTAAATAAATGCAAGTTCACAAATAACAAAGCTTATCCAGGCCATGAAACTGTGTTACTAACATATTTTCCCAACAAACTAACTGAAGTGTTTTTAGTAATTGCCAACATCCACTGGATCATCAAAAAAGCAAGAGAGTTTCACAAAAACATCTACTTCTGCTTTATTGACTATGCCAAAGCCTTTGACTGTGTGGATCAAAACAAACTGTGGAAAATTCTTCAAGAGATGGGAAAACCAGACCACCTGACCTGCCTCCTGAGAAATCTGCACGCAGATCAGGAAGCAACAGTTAGAACTGGACATGGAACAACAGACTGGTCCCAAATGAGGAAAGGAGTACGTCAAGGCTGTATATTGTCACCCTGCTTATTTAACTTATATGCAGAGTATATCATGAGAAATGCTGGGCTGGATGAAGCACAAGCTGGAATCAAGATTGCTGGGAGAAATATCAATAACCTCAGATATCCAGATGACACCACCCTTATGGTAGAAAGTGAAGAAGAACTAAAGAGCCTCTTGATGAAAGTGAAAGAGGAGAGTGAAAAAGTTGGCTTAAAGCTCAACATTCAGAAAACTAAGATCATGGTATCTGGTCCCATCACTTCATGGCAAATAGATGGGGAAACAATGGAAACAGCGACAGACTTCATTTTGGCGGGGGGGCTCCAAAATCACTGCAGATGGTGACTGTAGCCATGAAATTAAAAGACGCTTACTCCTTGGAAGAAAAGTTATGACCAACCTAGACAGCATTTTAAAAAGTAGAGATATTACTTTGCCAACAAAGGTCCATCTAGTCAAGGCTATGGTTTTTCCAGTAGTCATGTATGGATATAAGAGTTGGACTATAAAGAAAAGCTGAGCGCCAAAGAATTGATGCTTTTGAACTGTGGTGTTGGAGAAGACTCTTGAGAATCCCTTGGACAACAAGGAGATCAAGCAGTCCACTCTAAAGGAAATCAGTCCTGAATATTCATTGGAAGGACTGATGCTGAAGCTGCAGCTCCAATACTTTGGCCACCAGATGAGGAGAACTGACTCATTTGAAGGGACCCTGATGCTGGGAAAGATTGAAGGCAGGAGGAGAAGGGGACGACAGAAGATGAGATGATTGGATGGCATCACTGACACAATGGACATGAGTTTGAGTAGACTCCAGTGATGGACAGGGAGGCCTGGTGTGCTGCAGTCCATGGGGTTGCAAAGAGTTGGACACGAATGAGTGACTAAACTGAACTGAACTAGTAACTGCAAAGTTAACATTAAAAACTGTCCAGTATATTTATCCCTTTTTTGCTTCTGGAAAGATCAACAGGAGACAGACCTATAATACTTGGTCCAGTCTACTGACTTTGTAGTAGCTTTCAAGTACTCATCTATAAAACCAAATCAACACTTAAAGTATACAAAACAGTAGATTTTAAAGTTTAATGGCATTTAAACTTTAATAAACCTATATGTACTTTTGTTCTACTATTAAATCAACTTAGAAGACCCAATTGAAAAAAGGAAAAATCACAACACCCTAATCTCTTTTCTCTAAGAAAGTATTAACTTCCTTCTGGAAGTCCTACAGCAAAGGATGGTGTCAAGAAGGTTAATCATTTTTCAAGTGCTGCCTGACATTTCCTTAACCTGCCTACATGATCAAGGACTAAAATTACAGATGATGTTATTGAAAAACCTTCAAATCCCTAAGAGTTTTAAGCAGAAAAAAAAAAAAGTAAACAAAGCCTGAACACTTAATCAAATTTTTAGAAAACATTAAAGAGTATCTTTCCAGTAAGAATCAATGGTGGGGTGTACTGTTCTGAGTGGCTGAAGGTCGTAAGGTTGATCACCTTAGGAAACAAGGCGGGAAATAAGATGCTTGCATATGCCACCAAAGCTGACAATAACTTAACTCTTTTCTTCATCTCAGTGGCTGGCATTTTATTTTTTATTTTTAATTTTTTAACTTTACAATATTGTATTGGTTTTGCCATATATCAACATGAATCCGCCACAGGTATACACGTGTTCCCCATCCTGAACCCTCCTCCCTCCTCCCTCCCTGTACCATCCCTCTGGGTTGTCCCAGTGTACCCCCAAGCATCCAGTATCATGCATCGAACCTGGACTGGCGACTTGTGGCTGGCATTTTATTTTATTTTTAAACTTTACATAATTGTATTAGTTTTGCCAAATATCCAAATGAATCCACCACAGGTACACACGTGTTCCTCTGTATACACTTTAACCAACTTAACCATTAAGGTGTATGACATTTTTTATTTTTCGAGAGACTATATTATTTGTTATGAAAAAAATCTTGTACAGTAAACTTCTGCTTTTTAATCCAGTCAACTGTGGAGAGCTTCTGTGCAGTGGCAGAGGCTTAGATCCTCAAAGGTATTTGGTGCCTCAAAGGCTTATATGCCTTCACAGACAGGCACCTTGTAGACACTTAAATACTTCAGTGATTGATTATTAGATGGTAATCTCTACTGAAAACCTTGACTCCCAGTAGGTAGAAAAGGGGCAGACAATAAAATCATTAAACAATAGTTTTCTACAGATCATTCTCTACAGCCGCAGTGCTATTTAGAGGCTGCTCCTAAAACACAGAGAAAGGAGAGCCTGAGTTGGATGACTGTTTTCTTCTAGGAAAGAAAACATGGAGCTCAGTCTTTACAGCTTATTCCAACGGTTATTCTAGAAACTTGCAATGTAATTCTATAAACTCTCAATAAAACTTACATAGAATTTCCTAGAGAAATGCTAATTATGTGTTACTTTCTTGAAATATACAAAATTGCTGGCCAACTGTTAGATATTTAAATGTAATTTTACTCGTCTTTATGGTTCAAAATAAAAAGCAAAGTCATGGTCTAGTATTAAGAACAAATAAATGAATACCTGACCCACTACTACCATCAAGCAGTTAACAGAAGCTCAGTTACTCCCTCATCTGTGTCACTAACACCGACAGCACCCCTGAGCTCAAGGCCCCACATTCCAAGAGGCCACCCTGGACACTTGCATGTCAATGTTCTGCCAGCCCCACAAACTCAACAGTTCCAAACGTCACTTACAAACTTCCCACTCTGCATTTTGAAGAATGAAAGATGAACCCAGGTCATGGCCCCACGGTATCTTTGATCTCTTTCCCAGCACAGGTATCACCAAGTCATCTTTTTTTTCCAAATGAGGTGTAATTGCCATGTGTACACATAGTAATTACATCAAGTCTGCTGGTTTCCATCAGTGAAATGTCTTCAGAACCCACTTCTTTCCTCTCCTTTTCCTACTGTCACTGTCTGAGGTAAAAAGCCCCTCTTCATCTACTGTCAAGTGATTTTTCAATTTCTTGTTCTCCTTAAAGCTCATCTAATCAGTCCTCAAATTCTGCTGATTATCAACCACATAAGCCCTTCAGGAAACAGTGAAATACATCTAATTGTAACTGCTATTTACTTCAATACTTGGTTTTCATAGCTTTCACTGCTGAAGAATGTGTATCCCAATGCTAAATTGATTCTGATGGAAGGAGTACTTCATTGGCTATACCTACTAAATCAGGAGACTCACTTTTCAATCCCAACCAACAATTTAGAATCTACTTTCATTTCCTAAATGCATAGGTCTTTTGGTCTTCTTGATTTTCAGTCTGTCAGTTAATATCTTAAAGCACAATATATACTTAAGCATAGTTCACCATTTAAAAAATATAAATATATATGCATATATGTATGGCTATGGGCTTCTCTTATTGCTCAGCTGGTAAAGAATACACCTGCAATGCAGGAGACGTCCGGTTCAATCCTGGGTTGGGAAGATCCCCTAGAGAAGGGATAGGCTACCCACTCCAGGCAGTATTCTTGGGCTTCCCTGGTGGCTCAGACAGTAAAGAATCTGCCTACAATGTGGGAGACCTGGGTTTGATCCCTGGATTGGGAAGATCCTCTGCAGAAGGACATGACAACCCACTCCAGTATTCTTGCCTGGAGAACCCCCATGGACTGAGGAGCCTGGAGAGCTGCAGTCCATGGGGTCACAAAGAGTTGGACACGACTGAGCAATTAAACACAGCACAGCACAGCACAGCACATGTGTGGATATGCTTCAGGTAGTCTTGATAATTTCAAATATTTTAGGCCAGCCTTCTGTCAGGTATGATTACTTGTTGGTTACAGATTTTATCTTGTAATGGGACTAACAAAGAGTTCAAAACAAGATTAGAAATATCAGTTCTTGCTATGTTGTTTATTCACAAGGACATTATTAACATCATACTAAAAGAAGGTTTTTTTTTTTTAAGCCACTCTCCTTTTTTTAAGGCTAATTTTTAAGCGCAGTTTTAAGTTTACAGTGAAACTGAGAGGAAGGTTCAGAGATATCCTACATACCCCCTGCTCCTACCCCTCCCCCATTCCAATATCCCCCACCAGAGTGGGACATCTGTTAAAAGTGATGAACCTAAACTGACACATCATTATCACCTAGAGTTCATAGATTGGGGTTAACTCTTGACACTGTCTATTTTTTAAGGATTAGTTTAATAAAACCATAAATCCCCTTAACCAGGACATGAAATTTATCAGAGGGGAAGACATCAAACAACTAACCACAGAATTATTTAATTACAGTATCGTAAATCTACAAAGGAGAACCTGACCTTGTCTGAAGGTAGGAGAAGCTGGAGAAAGGAACTTGGAACAGGGTTCTGAAGAATGCGGTGAAATTAACAGGGCAAAGAGGGAGTGGAAAAAAGAGGGAACAGCATGGCAAAAGCCCCTGTGATGGAAAGCCCAGCCTGAGACGAATGTCATATGCCCTGAATACAAACAGCAAAGCAGGAACGGAAAGAAGACAGGCTGGAGGGCGGCAGGGTCAAATCACACAAAGCTACATGGGTCTTGCTGAGAAAGTAGGTCTTTACCCAAGAAGCAGTGAAATGCATGAAAGGTGAATAACATGATCACCCCTAGATGCTCGATAACACTCAGTGAACAAACAAAAGTAAATATCAATAAATGGAGGAACAGCCACCATTTGCTCTTGAGAGACTGTAGAAAAATAATGAAGGAAATACAAGAAAAGAAGAAAGAGATAATGGTCATAACTCTTACCTTTCCATCAAAGAAGTGATGGTTAAACATATTATAATGGCAAAAACTATCTTCCATATAAAACTGTGAATACCTGTAAAATAATTTATTACTGTAGTTACTTGTCTGGTAACAGACATATAGCAAATAAATGTAAACTAAATTTTAAAATTATGAAATCACACCTTAAATAAAATCAATTTCATCATCCTTCAGGTTTCTGAAATAAAGAATACATTCCCCAAACCTCAAGAAGCTAACAATAGTGGATGAATAACAAACTTAGATTATGGTCCCAAGTTTTAATAAGTCAGTGGGAAAACTACAGAAAACTCATATACAAAAAACACATATTCCTGTGGACCAGAAGATTATAAATAAATAATTATGTTCCTGATAGATTATTATGCATTTTAAGCTTGAGTTGGTTTGGCAGTTAAAATATGTCTCTCATAGCTAATAACTTTAAGGAAAATACTGAATCAACATTTCTGCTCAATAGCTGTTATTTTCTTCTGTGGCTAACAAAAAAGGTATTTAATACAGTTTTTTTGTCTACTGCAAATTAGCTTAACAAAATATGCTTCTTAATACATAAGAAAAAGAATTTATGTGCATTTCATATTTACTGAATTAGTGCCAGGAAAGAGGATATTTATTTACTGATTGAATCATTTTATTCTTCTAACATACTACTTTAAAATGCAATCACTAATGAATGGGAACACCAGCTTTGGGTATTAACACATTATAATTTCTACTAATTTACTAGGCAAAATTCATACCACATTTATGGCTTAAACTTGCATTTGCTTGATTTCTTACAAAACTGAAATTTCTTTCTTCCTTAATTTTATTTGTACTGCCTATCTCTGTTTTCCCCATTTATGTTTATGGGTCTTAATGTCTTTCTTGCTGACTTCTGAGGGTTTTCTTTGTGTAATATAGAAACCTCTTTCATCTCAATAGGATTCTGAACTTCCATAGTTTTGTCAAAAACAATTCACACAGGACCACACCATCCTTCTACAGAACACATAAGCTAGTGGAAAGACTGAAAAAAATCATGGACAGATACTTACTTATACAACTTCTTACCGAATCATGATAGAGGCACTTCTTTGCTTCTACTTCTACTCACAGTTATTTAATACCATCTGCATGATCACCAACCATGTTGAGTATTTAATACAATGGACAAGCCTAGTTTATCCTCTTTCTATTACACCGTGACTAAGAGTACAGCTCGAGAGTCAGGGGGCATGGTTTCAAACTCTTAAGTCTCTCAGTTACTAGCTGTATAACTTTAGTAATTTATTTTACCTATCTGAGCCCCAGTTTCTTCATCTGCAAAATGGGAAAATGATTTCTACCCCATAGGACTAGGTAAGAATACATAAGATAATTATGTAAAGTGCTTAATACAATGCCAGCTATAAAGCACATACTGAGATTTCAGGTATCATTATTTTAATAAATACCAGCTATAAAGATTTATGTCTCAATGTCTCTAATATTAAGGAATTAGGTTTATGTCCAACCAAAATTTCTCCTCCTGTAATCTAAACCCATTTCCTCTTCTTCTGTGGAGACAGAAGAACATCTATTCACCATTCTCAATACAATATCCCTTAATATCATTTAAGATACTGTTAGTACATCTGCTGACATAAATTTAAACTGAAGAAATAAACAGAAGGCTTAAATAACAGAAAATATTTAAACTATACACTGTAACCTAAGGAACACTCCAAAAACTGTGGGCCAATGTCAATTACCATTATTTAACAAATGTCTTCCTCTTTAACCAAATCCCAAATAGCTGATAATATATCCATATCAATTATTTAATTTACATATATATTAAGACTAGTACAGCTGTAGATCAACCATCACTGAGGTGTTCTCCCTTGCACTGCTTTGTGTGAGCAAGGGAAAAATACAATCCCTTTTTTTTAATTAAAATTTTTTATTTTAATTAGAGGCTAATTACTTTACAATATTGTATTGGTTTTGCCATACATCAACATGAATCCGCCACGGGTGTACACGTGTTCCCAATCCTGAACCCCCTCCCACCTCCCTCCCCATACCATCCCTCTGGGTCATCCCAGTGTACAATCCCTTTTTAAATGTATTTCTACCGCCCTCCACTTTTTTCACTGCTTCACAATGCAATAGATATTTTTTTAATTAAAAAATAAAATGTTATTTACATAAAATTCAGCACAGCACACTTGTCCAAAATGTTCTCAGTAGCAGTGGGCAGAGCCAGAGAGAGAAAAAAGGCAAGGTTTCAGCTCTAAGCTTCCATCAAACACAAATAAGGGAGCATAATTATTCATATTTTAAATTACAAAAAAGCACTCAACATTACCCTCTTAAAATGAAATTGGCCACAAAGAATTATTCTCTCCATTGAATAAGGCAAACAAAACCAATCAGAAATGCATACACTTGAAAACTGCTCAAAAGGACATCCATTTAATTTGGCCATTCATTCTCTTTAAATGAGAGCCAGTTACCAAGTATGAAACATGTTCTACACACAGGAAATGTAATCAAGAGCTGAACAAAATTAGTTCACGAAATGAACTTAAGAAATTCAGCTTTTTGATATAACTTTATTTGGATGTAGTTTGCCAAACAGAATTTCACATCTTTCATGCTAAAATTGGAGCATACAGAAATCCATCTTAGCAAATGTTAACTTCATATCTTCTTTTTCTTGTTGCTCACTTGCTAAGTCGCATCTGATTCTTTGCAACTCCATGGATTGCGGCATGCCAGGCTTCACTGTCCTTCACTATCTCCTGGACTTTGCTCAAACTCATGTCCATCAAGTCAGTGATGCAATCCAAACATTTCATCCACTGTCACCCCTTTCTTCTCCTGCCCTCAATCCTTCCCAGCATCATGGTCTTTTCCAGTGAGATAGCTCTTTGCATCTGGTGGCCAAAGTACTGAAGCTTCAGCTTCAGCATCAGCATCAGTCCTTCCAATGAATATTCAGGATTAACTGGCTGGATCTCCTTGCTGTCCAAGGGACTCTCAAGAGTCTTCTCCAGCACCACAATTCAAAAGAGTCAGTTCTGTGGCACTCAGCCTTTTTTATGGTCCAACTTTCATACATACATGACTACTGGAAAAATCACAGCTTTGATTATATGTACCTTTGTCAGCAAACTGATGTCTCTGCCTTTTAAAACACTGTCTAGGTTTGTCATAGCTTTTCTTCCAAGGAGAAAGTATCTTTAATTTCATGTAGTCACTGTTTGTAGTGATTTTGGAGGCCAAGAAAATAAAATCTGTCACTGTTTCCACTTTCCCCCCCATCTATTTGCTGTGAAGTGATGGGACTATATGTCATGATCTTCTTTTTTTGAATGCTGAGTTTTAAGCCAGCTTTTTCACTCTCCCCTTCATCAAGGGGCTCTTTAGTTCCTCTTTGCTTTCTGCCGTTATAGAGTGGTATCAACTGCACGTCTAAGGTTGTTGATATTTCTCCTGGCAATCTTGATTCTAGCTTGTGATTCATCCAGTCTGGCATTTCGCATGATGTATTCCACATATAAGTTACATAACCAAGGTGACAGTATACAGCCTTGACATGCTGTCTTTCCCAATTTTGAACCAGCCCATTGTTCTATGTCCGGTTCTAAAGGCTGCTTCTTGACCTGCATAGAGATTTCTCAAGAGACAGGTAAGGTGATCTGGTATTTCCATCTCTTTATGAAGTTCATATCTTAGATGTTCAGAAAAGGGCATTTAGGACTTCCCTGGTGGTCCAGTGGTTAAGAATTCACCTGCCAATGCAGGGGACATGGATTCTACCCATGGTCCAGGAAGATTTGACATGCTACAAGGCAACTACGACTGCGAGCCACAGCATCTCAGCCTGCACTCTAGAACCTGTGCTCTGCAACAAGAAAACCCACTGCAATAAGATGCCCATTTGCTGCAACTGGAGAAAGCCCATACGCAGAGACCCAATGCAGGCAAAAATAAATGGAAGGAGAGAGGGAAGGAAAGGAAAGAACATGTACAGCACGTATACACAGAGCCCTAGAGTTGGGTTCTCTGCAGCTCTGCAAAGACCTTCTGTAGGGCAACAACAAGCCAAATTCAAAGTGCCAAAGGAACTATCTACTGCCACACTATACTACACAGGAATGTTTCCCTGATTTAATTGTGGTCTCTGTGAAAAATGTGAACCAACTCCACACTCCATCATAATGTAAATACAGGCAACAGGCAGAGTTCATTCTGACTAGTAACATATTTCAGTTAAACCGGCTTTCTCTTAGCACTCAGTGCGGACCTTTTACAGAACTGACTCAAAAATAGAGTAGCTTTCAAAGAAGCTAAGCCAGGAGACCATAGTTCAATACCTTCAGCTTTTGTTTGCAACACACACAGAGGTTTGCAGACACAGAAAGAAAAAAGCATCTGTGTGTTCCATAGGTTACAAAACAACTTTATCTACATTACCTACTCCCTACTTAGACCAGGGGATTTAACTATAGGCTCAAGAAAGGTGAAACTGCAAGGTATGGCATTTAAGGCAAAAGAGTCAAAGCACAATATAAATCTTTCAAGTTAAAAGTAAACCAGTAATAAGACTTAGAATTTATTTTTAAGCAATTTTTAAAAATTAATGTGACAATGATTAACTTAAAAAAAATAATACTAGTAAATCAGATAAGATGCAAAAAAGAGTTTTGGAGAACAGTGCACACTGATGTGAATATGCTTCACTTACTTCACACTACTGAATGGTATACTTAAAAAACTGGCTAACATGGTAAATGTTATACTATGTATATTTTATTGCAACTTAAAAAAAAAAAAGCAAGTAAATCAGGGCATGAGCAATGAACAACACAAAATAAAATTTTTTTAAAATTTAATTTACAAAAACAACAGAAAGAATGAAGTGTTTAGGAATAAATTTAACAGAAGAAGTGCAAGTCCTGCACACTGAAAACTATAAAATATTGTTTAAAGAAATTAAAGAAGAGCTAAATAAATGGAAAGATAGCTCATATTCATTAAACAGAACACTTAAGATGGAAAGATGTGGGTTTGACCTCTGGGTCAGGAAGATCCCCTGGGGAAAGACACAGCAACCCACTCCAGTGTTTTTGCCTGGGAAATCCCATGGACAGAGAAGCCCAGTGGACTATATAGTGCATGGGGTCACAAGAGTTGGATACAACTTAGTAACATGGACTGCAGCCTACCAGGCTCCTCTGTCCATGGGATTTTCCAGGCAAGAGGACTGGAGTGGGTTGCCACTGCCTTCTCCAAGTAACTAAACAACAACCCCTCAAATTGATCTACAAATTCAATGTGACTCCTATAAAAAGCTCAGCTAGCTTTTTACATAAACTGACTAGGTAGTTCTAAAATTCATACAGAAATGCAATAAACCCACAATAGCCAAAATAATCTCGAAAAAGAATTGAGTTGAAAGATACACACTTCCCAAGTTCAAAACTCACTACAAAAAAACAATTGAGATTGTATGGGCCTGGCATAAGGACAGACACAGATAAATGGAATAGAATCTAAGGTCTACAGATAAATCCACAGATACATGGTCACGTGGTTTTCAATAAGGTTCCAAAAGCATTCCATGGGAAAAGAATAATCATTTAAACAATGATGCCAAGGCAACTGGATGTCCACATGTAAAGAATGAAACTGGACCCCTACCTCACATCATACTAAAAAATTAACTCAAAATTAACTAAATGTAAGAACTAAAAATTAAAAACTCTTAGAAGAAAAGACGTATAAATATTCACGCTTTTAGACTAGGTAATAGTTTCTTGGTATGACACCTAAAACACAAGCAACCAAAGAAAAGAGAATAACTTTTGACTACATAAAAGTGAAAAGACAACTCACAGAATGAGACAAAATATTTATGAATTATATATCTGATAAGAGTCTAGTACCCAGAATACATTAAGTACTCTTTCAACTCAACAATAAGACAAATAATCAATTTTTAAAATTGAGCAAATGACTGAATAGACATTTTTCCAAAAAGATAAACAATTGGCCATAAGTTCATGAAAAGATGCTCAACATCATTACCACAATGAGACACTATTTCAGAAAGACAGACAGTAACAAGTGTTCATGAGCATGTGAAGAAATTGGAACTCTCATATATTGCTGTTGGGAAAGAAAAACTGTGCAGTTACCTTGGAAAACAGTTTGGGAGTCCTTCAAGAAGTTAAACATAGGATTACCATAGGACAATTATGACTGTGACTTTGGTCAAGTTATTTAATTTCTTTGTACCTCAGTTTTCTATTCTGAGGAAAGGAGAATGTTAATAGCATCTATCCTAGAGGGCTACTGTGGGGACCAAAGAATTTAGAATAGGGTTTGACATGTGACAAGCATTTACTAAATATCAGTTATAGTTAATATTTCATGTTATTATAAGAACTCAAAAGTTAAATTTCTACCTTTAAAATAATACCTTTATAATCATTTAATAATACTTTAGGAAATAAACAAGGTAGTTAAAAAAGAAATTGATATATTCACTCAATGGAATAGTATACGGTCATAAAAGGAAGTACATTTAGATGCTACGACATGGAGGAATCTTGACAACATTATGCTAAGTGAAAAAGGTCATATACAAAGGGCATATACTGTATGATTCCATTTATATAAAATATCCAGAAGAGACAAATCCAGATGAAAGAAAGAAGACTGACGCTTATCAGGAGAAGTAAGGAGCTTATCAGGAGAAGTAAGGAGTCTCTCTTTAGCGTGATTAAAAATGTTCTGGAATTATGGGTGATAGATTGCAGATAAAAAACAGTGAATATACCAAAAACTGCTAAAATACACACTTTAAAATGGTCTATTTTAAATGAGTTATATCTCAGTTTAAAAAAAGAAATTGAGTTTATCTGTAAGAAGTCTGTATTATCACTCATGGAATTTCATTTTCCCGAAGATTACTAACATCAAATAGGTATTTGTAAAGAGTGTGCTTGTCTTGTTAATAAGGAATGAGAGTTGCAGAAAATGTGGGTTATTTCTGAGACACATATAGGCTTACAGTAGATAACCCAAAGCTAACTTGGAAATCGAAAGAAAATTAAATGATGAAAGCTGTACTTTTTATTGTGACTTCTACACTTTAAAATTCTGTCTGCCTTGTTTTTAGGGAGAAAAAGCATATGTAATTTCACAGAGAATCTGAGTAGTACTGGAGAGAACACAACTACTACTGGACTATTGGCCAAGTAGGTTCTATCAGATTTAAAAAAAAAAAACTCAAAGACTGATTCCTTCAATACACTCAAGAACAAGAAAAATATACTAAGGACATGGTATCTCACAGACTTACCATAAACTCCTAGAATTCAAACAATTACAGAAAATAGGAAGAGTGCTTCAAGTTTACAGAATCAGAGAGTCTGTGGATGGACACATCTGCCATCCTGTGCCGTAAATCAAAAATCTGTATCTTCTCAATTACAACCAGAGGGAAGACTCAAAACGTGGTCCACTGTCTCATCTGTTTGTTCCAACATATCAGGTGCTGTTTAAATTCTGATTCTCTCCCACAAAGCTTATCTGTTTGCTTATTAATTAGCCTCTGCCTCAGGACCTATTTCCTAGTTAGCACTCCCTTCAGTTCAGGCTTCGCCCAGTGAAAGGTAGTATGCACATCCTTCATTAAAAACATTAAAATACACATCTTATCCCATTTAAGACATAATGATAAAACAAAATCCTAGAGGAAATTCAGAATTACCCTTGAAAAGTAAGTATATAAGAAGAAATTTCACTCAATAGAAATGTATGTCTAAATTATAAGCCAAAGACAACTAGATACATTCACAGAAAAAATTTAGGAAGCATACTAGCAAAAAGCCTACTGCCTCCCTGTCAGCTGGTAAAGAATCCTCCTGCAATGCAGGAAACTGGGGTTCGATCCCTGGGTTGAGAAGAACCCTTAGAGAAGGGAAAGGCTACCCACTCCAGTATTCTGGCCTGGAGAATTCCACAGACTATATAGTCCATGGGGTCGCAAAGAGTCTGAGTGACTTTCACTTTTACATGTTGAGTTTATCTAACTGAAGAAATACCTTATAAACAATTACTACTTCTATATTAAGTAAAGGATTGTAACAGGATTAGTAAAAGGAAAACATTAAAAAGAAACAGAACACAATGTAGGAGAATAAATATTATACTTTGTAAACCTACCGAAAATCAATATCCAACAAAAGGCTTCTAATGTTAGACTTCGTGCCACCTGATTCTTTCAACCTGATCAGCTCATGTAACCTAAAGCAATTAGTGAAAGCAAATTTAGTAAGAAACGACTAATGTCACATGTAACAAACAAAAAACCCATCAGTGGTCTCCTGATATTTCTAACATTTCAATGAAACACTGAAGACAATTTGGCAGGTATAAGCAAAGTTTCAATTTCAAAGTATTTTTAAATGTTGGATCTCATCTAAAACAGAAAACTCTAGAATTAATAGTAAATAACTGAAGATTCAAACCAGAATCTTCTATCATACATCAGAAATCTGTAAAGATTTCTCTTGAATGGAATAAAAATTACAAACTCCTTCAGAAAAGGACTATACTGTATACTTAAGGTTGCATGTTGTTCCCTCTATACAGTAAATAACTACTCACTACATTTTCTTACAGTTTAGAAAGTGGTGATGGGAGAAGCCTTTAAAACACTGTTATCACATACCTTGGGGTCCCAACACACAGTACTCTTCTGAATCCAAGGTTCGAGAGCAGGTCTACCAAGAACAGACAGCTCCGGTCAGCAAACAAATACTGGGCATTTGTCTTCTTGTTTTCCAGTGGATAGAGGAGTTTACTGGGCCTTTTTAACTGGGTGATAGAAACATCACCCACTACCCGATGTTCATGATGCTTCTCCTCATCATCCGGTAGCAGCAACTGCTGACAGCTCTGACAAAACTTTCTCTGAGACAAGGGCAACTCGATCAACTTCAAGTACCTTCAAGATGCGACAACACACAAAGCAATACAGTCTCAGTTGGTTACTGTAAAGGCATTTGAGTTTTGCCAGTTTTAATATGCAAAAAGTATTACTTCTTCAAGAGTGCTGTGCGTGCAAGCATGCATGCTAAGTCACTTCAGTCGTGTCCAACTCTTTGCAGCCCTACGGACTGTAGCCCACCCGATTCCTCTGTCCATGGGACTCTCCAGGCAAGAATACTGGATTGGGTTGCTGTGCTCTCCTCCAGGGACTCTTCCCGATCCAGGGATCAAACCTGTGTCTCTTATGTCTCCTGCATTAGCAGACTGGTTCTTTAACCACTAGCACCACCTGGGAAGCCCAAAGAGTGCTGTATGAGGAAGTAATGGTACAAAAAACTCTGTGGAATGTTGGCTAGAATTTATGTCTGGCTGCATACCTAAAGCAGAAAAGGATCAGCGATTTCATAAGAATTGAGATGCTCCAATTTAGCACTGGATAAAGATCAATATTCATTTAAAATGTGAATATAATATATTACTCAAACAACTTAGTAGTAATGGAGACTACTATCACCTTTAAATTTATTGACAAATCCATGTATTTCAACTTGGAAGTGTTAACCAGTCTGGCTCAGTAAGACAGTCATTTTAAAATGAGAAATTAAGATCATTCTTCAATTTCTTATGGCATATTTAGCAAGAAAAATTACCTCTTAAAAGAAAAAATGTTCCCACAAAGTTCCTCTATTCTTAGCAGTATTGATGGAGGCAGTTTTGAGAAGCTCACGTGCAAAACAGCAAAACATTCTGTCCTGCTCATCTCTGGGGTTCCACAGGCTGGTATGCAGAAATGCCCTTCTGGGGGGCTTTTCTGCTGCTCCACAGGGTTTTGGAGCTGGAGTCACAGAGACCAGTAACTCACCAAGCCAGCACTTTGGAGGACTCAGAGGAATCCTTCATCTCTCAAGCACTTAAAGTTAAGCAGAGAAATTTGGTTTTGATGCTGTGCCAACAATCTTCTGACAATGAGTTACTGGAACCTGGAGAATAGGAACTGTGTGCAGTACCACAGGCATTTTACGGTGGACATCAGCCCATTTCATGAGATCAAGCCCTGAGCCTTTGGAGTGGGAGCACTGACTCCAAGACCCTAGACTACCAGAGAACTATCCAATAGTGAGAACCCACACAGAAGAAACCACTTGAATACAAGACCTGGCATCATCCAACTACCAGTATCACCCTGTGCAGGAGGCCTCATCTAAACAATAAACAAAACAAAAATACAAACCCCATCATCAGCAAACAGGATTACCACCTCACTCAGCCTTGCCCATCAGAGGAAAAACATACAAACAAACAAACACTCAGCACAAACCTCACCCTATTCAAAGCTTACACAAACCACTGGATCAACCTTAGGAGGGCAGAAACCAAAAGGAAAAAAGAATTCAACCTTGAAACTTGGGAAAAGGAGACCTCAAACACAGTAAGTTAAAAAAATAATAATAATGAAAAGGCAGAGAAATACCACACAAATGAAGGAACAAACTAGAAACACAGAAGTCCAAATAAATGAACAGGAAAGAGGCAAACTACCTAAAAAAGAATTCAGAGTAATGATAGTAAAGGTGATAAAAAATCTTGAGAACAAAATGGAGAAAATGCAAGAATCAATTAACGAAGACCTAGAAGAATTAAAGAATAAACATACAGAGACAAACAACACAATTACTGAAATTAAAAATACTCTAGAAGTAATCAATAGCAGAATATCTGAAACATAAGAACAAATCAGTGAGCTGGAAGAGAAAATGGTGGAAATAAACTTCTGAAGAGCAGAATAAAGTAAAAAGAATGAAAAGAATTGAGGAGAGTGTCATGGACCTCTGGGAAAATATCAAATGCACTAACATTCGAATTATAGGGATCCCAAAAGCAGAGAAAAAGAAAGGGTATGAGAAAATTTTTAAGAGATTATAGCTGAAAATTTCCCCAACATGGAAAAGGAAATAAGCAAGTTCAAGAGGCACAGAGAGTCCCATACAGGATAAACCCAAGGACAAATACACCAAGACACATGCTAATCAAACTAACAAAGACTAAACACAAAGTTCAATTCAGTTCAGTTCAGTCGCTCAGTCGTGTTCGACTCTTTGTGACCCCATGAACTACAACACACCAGGCCTCCCTGTCCATCACCAGCTCCCAGAGCCTACCCAAACCCATGTCCACTGAGTCGGTGACGCCATCCAACCATCTCATCCTCTGTCATCACCCTCTCCTCCTGCCCTCAATCTTTCCCAGCACCAGGGTCTTTTCTAATGAGTCAGCTCTTTGCATTAGGTGGCCAAAGTAATGGAGTTTCAGCTTCAACATCGATCCTTCCAATGAACACCCAGGCCTGATCTCCTTTAGGATGGACTGGTTGGATCTCCTTGCAGTCAAAGGGACTCTCAAGAGTCTTCTCAAACACTGCAGTTCAAAAGCATCAATTCTTCGGCACTCAGCTTTCTTTATAGTCCAACTCTCACATCCATACATGACCACTGGAAAAACCATAGCCTTGACTAAATGGACCTTTGTTGACAAAGTAATGTCTCTGCCTTTTAATATGCTGTCTAGGTTGGTTATAACTTTCCTTCCAAGGAGTAAGCGTCTTTTACTTTCATGGCTGCAATCACCATCTGCACTGATTTTGGAGCCCAAAAAATAAAGTCAGTCACTGTTTCCCCATCTATTTGCCATGAAGTGATGGGACCAGATGCCATGATCTTCGTTTTCTGCATGTTGAGCTTTAAGCCAACTTTTTCACTCTCCTTTTTCACTTTCATGAAGAGGCTCTTTAGTTCTTCTTCACTTTCTGCCACAAGGGTGGTGTTATCTGAGTATATGAGGTTATTAATACTTCTCCCAGCAATTTCTTAGATAAAAGTGCCTTAGGAAAGCAAGTTTTGTTATTGGATGATGCTAAAGCTGAAACTCCAGTACTTTGGCCACCTCATGTGAAGAGTTGACTCATTGGAAAAGACTCTGATGCTGGAAGGGATTGGGGGCAGGAGGAAAAGGCTACGACAGAGGATGAGATGGCTGGATGGCATCACCAACTCGATGGACGTGAGTTTGCGTGAACTCCAGGAGTTGGTGATGGACAGGGAAGCCTGGCGTGCTACGATTCATGAGGTCGCAAAAAGTCGGACATGACTGAGTGACTGAACTGATCTGAACTGACTAAAAAGAAAAAAATAGAGATTAAATTTCTAATTGTAAAAACAACAACAACAAAGAATAAAGGCATTAAATATTTTTGGACTTGGAAGAATACGGGTTATAAGGTTTTATAATCTGGGTACTTCATACAGAAACTGCTGGACAGTTGGATGTTACGGAGAAAGGGCAACTTTTCCAGTCAGGAGCAGTTCAGAAAGTTTGAGGACAGATTTCTTCAAGAAGGTGAAGCTGAGAGATTATGCTACATCTAAATGTTTTGAGGGAGTTCAGACAACAGGCAGAGAGTTTGCAGTTGAATCATTTCTGAAGCACATAAATAATTAAACAGACAGTCATTACAAAACAAATAAACCCAAAACTGTTATTAGCTAGTTGGAAAACAAAAGTTGTGCAGAAAAGAAGTTATTATGATTAATACATGTTTTAATATAAATGGAATCACACAATAGCCACATGGATATTTTGATGTAAATTATTTTTTAATTAATAAAAGCCTTTTTTATGAAAGAATTAAAGCTGCTGGAGGATAAATTTCAGCCAAAGAAACAACAGTAGACTGTCAGTCAGCACTAAATCCATTTGACCACAGCCTAATATGAGGAAAAAATATGAGTATCAGAGTATAAAATGGAAACAATAAAAATCCAAATAAAACCAGCAGAGGAAGGGGAAGAGAAAGTGGGAGTTAGCAGAAGTATAGTGATTTTCTCATGTTTTAGAGCCATAGGCCAAAAGATATAATTTAAAACTGAAAAATCAAGTAAAAGTGCTATAAGCAATAATCAAAGGTATGAGGTTAACCCTAAAAAGAAATAATCAACTGAAATCAGATAGTAACTATAGAGAAGGAAAGACAGAGGAAGAAGAAATATATAAAGTCACCATTTCTCATTTTTAGATTAAGGAAGGCAATATAAAAAAAAAAATTAAATCTGGTTTAAAAAACCACAAAGGCAACCATGAAAACACAAATACAGAAGGAAAGCACATTAAAAAAATAAAAGCAAACACAGACCATAGATTGAAAGAGAATAAAAAGAAGCAATAAAAATCATACAACAAAACCAGGACCAAGCGTATCTATTGTACCTACCATTAAAACAGGCTAAATAAACCCACCCATTAGAAGACTGGATCACAAAAGCAAAATCCAATCAGCCTATTTCATCACTTCTAAGATGCATATATTTTCATATTTTAGCGTGGAGGATATTGAGACATGATTTAAAACTGCCGCCAGCCAGCCTGTAGGTGGAGTGTCACTGCCCTCATTCTATGACTCAGTCCCGAAACACAAAGTTATTGTACTGCAGTCAAGGGCCAAACCAGAGCAACAGAGCCAAGGCACGTAAGTTGCTTCAGTTGTGTCTGACTCTTTGCAACCCTATGGACTGTAGCCCGCTAGGCTCCTCTGTCCATGGGATTCTCCAGGCATTAGTACTAGAGTGGGTTGCCATGCCCTTCTCCAGGAGACCTCCTCAATCCAGGGGTCAAATCCACATCTCTTACAACTCCTGCACTGGCAGGCGGGTTCTTTACCACTAGCACCGCCTAAAGAAGCCCTGGGAACTGAAGCACACTTTTGATATCAGAGAAGTAAATACTCATCATTGAATGAATGACAAAAACAATCAAAGGCTTTACAGGAAAAAGGAGAAAGGAAGCTCCCCAAAGAGATGATGCTATGTCAGCCTCTGCTACTTAAAAACAGTCAAAAGAACTGCCTATCACACACCCATTGAAGCCAACTGAAGGCAGGAGAAAGTGCAAATCACCAGGAAGAGACGAAAGTTCAAAGCCAGGGGCTAGTGTAGCAATTCACTAACTACATGGGACTATCTTAAGGCACTAAGTATAATTATTTTTAAGAAAAGAAAAAGAACAATGTTAAATGAACCTCCACTTACATATTTTGTGTCTGGTCAAAACAATCCTTCAGAAAGTTTTTATTGCTAGTTTAGTAACCTTCTCTTGACAAGATCAACTGAGATCTTAGGCATATTTCTATTCAAAATTACATCATCATTCAATGATATGGCTTTATGTAACATTCAGACATAAGAGTTTTTTTAAGCTTGGTAGGAAGAAGATGAGACTCTCCAGAGCGAAGGATTACTCAGCGCTCCCTCCTCATTTGTACTTACTACACACACCCGGGGGCAAGAAGAAATTCATTCTGCTGCACGGCTCAGCATGACTCACAAACTGCAGGCTACCATTCTGAATGTCACTTTTATTGATCTCCATTTGATGTTCCATTTGCCTTTCCAGGAGTAGACAAATTATGTTTATGGCATTTCCCTAATAGCAGACCTTGAAAATCAGAGTTTAAATGAGCTCTGAAAAAAATATAACCAAATGAATTATCAACTAAACAAAACTATCTGGATGCACATAAATTAATGCTGATGTTAGCATTAAAATATATCTTCTCTAAGACTTCAGGGATCATGATAAAGATGCCAACATACTACATAATAGAATACATAACAGGCAGCTAAAAACTGTAAGGAAAGTCAAGTCTCAGGCACAAAATGTAAATCAGTCAGCTGAACACATATGAAATATAAAGCATGGTTCAAAGAGTAAAATTAGGAAAATGATTATCAAATCCTATATTGTAGAACTTAGAAGTCTGTGCAGCACTGCCAGTTCCATAATAAAAATCAAGTAACAAAGGTCAATTTATCTCAATAACTACAATTGTTCTTTTCTAACAATTTCAAAAGTAAATTAATGAAAAGCTAATGCTATGTCACAGTAACAGATAAAAGTGTGCTTTATAGAATAGATATAATGTTTAAATGCATTTTAACACTTTCAAATATAGTTACTTAATAAGATAACACAATTGAGTTGTATAAAATTAAATTAGAAAACAATTATAATCTCAAGTAATAGTATGTCATCCTTAGGTCCATTACCACAAGAATAATTTGCTAGTCTCAAACTGAAGACACACTAAAAGAATAAGCAATTAATAGCATAGAACAGGTAATTTAATAAGCTTTGGTTTTAGAAAGGCAACATTTTTAATTTTGAAGAATGACTGACTTCAAACTTTTCACTCTGTAGCAAGCAAATAAGAAAGCATAAGAGCATCAGCTATAAAGTGATGCAGTAAAATCAATGACACTACACTTCAAAAAGTGTAAACTTTTACCAATCCTCCAAAACCTACTTAAATATCATATCCTTAAACTAATCAGTTAGTGAAGGCACAAGTAATCTGTAAAGCTTCTGACCTTCCACTGTACCCAGTTTTTTCTAAGAATACTGGCAACACAGTACATTCTTCTTTGAACTGTATTATTTTTAAATATATCTCAACTCCATTATTACTAGCATTTTAAGTTCTTTTTGAGTCCTCAACAAAGAATGAATAAATGACTGGATGGATGGAAGGATAGATAAATGGACAGAGGCCTGGGAAACAAAATCTGAGGTTTTGGATCACAGATGATTTAAAACAAGCTCTCAATAATCAGCACTAGAACAGATGAAATTACAGCCCCCAGGAAATAACCTTTTGAAAAAATTTTAATATTTTCATATTCTAGCCAGTGTTTTTATTTCTAATTATCATGAAATACGCATTTCAAAAATTTTTCAGTATCAAAAACCATACTCTGGCAGTACAAAGATTTGCACAGTGGTTTAGCTCCAGGCTAAAATCTTATTATGTAAGGAAAGAAGATCATCTAAATTTTCTTATGGAGTTTAACTGAATCACCAATATTTTTATGCAATAACATGAAATACATACTTATTAGCTAAGAGTGACATGGTTGAGTACAAAACTAAGTACACATTATGACCACAATCCCTTTGCACAGGAAAAAGGCCAGGAGGAAGTACTAGAAAATGACCAAAGTGATGGCTTCAAAAGGAGAAACCACGATGATGCTTTCCTACTTTCTACTTTCTGCATTTATTCTATCTCGTTACAATAACCTCATAATAATATATCTCTATATAACTTTTATATCCTTAAATCTCCTTAAATTAAATTACTACACATCATATATTAATTACTATCTGGTTTGAGCACTGAAGAATGGATGCTTTTGAACTGTGGTGTTGGAAAAGACTCTTGAGAGTCCCTTCGACTGCGAGGAGATCCAACCAGTCCATCCTAAAGGAGATCAGTCCTGGGTGTTCATTGGAAGGACTGATGCTAAAGCTGAAACTCCAATACTTTGGCCACCTCATGTGAAGAGTTGACTCACTGGAAAAGATCCTGATGCTGGGAGGGATTGGGGGCAGGAGGAGAAGGGGACGACAGAGGATGAGATGGCTGGATGGCATCACTGACTTGACAGACATGGGTTTGGGTAAACTCCAGGAGTTGGTGATGGACGGGGAGGCCTGGCATGCTGCGATTCATGGGGTTGCAAAGAGTCGGACACGACTGAGTGACTGAACTGAACTGAACTGAACTATATGCTTAAAAATACCACTTCAGAATCAGAGAGGCATAAGTTTGAGTCACTACTCAGTCATTCTAGTAGTATGAAGTTGATGAGGTTAACTTAACTTCTCCAAGCCTCAATTTTCATCTAAGTAAACCACCTTGGCAGGATTAAACAGTATCTCATGGAGCAGGAAACAGCAGCCCACTTCAGTATTCTCGCCTGGAGAATCCCATGGACAGAGGAGCCTGGTGGGCTACAGTCCTTGGGGTTGCAAAGAGTTGGACACAACTGAGTGACTTTCACTTCACTTCACATGGAAAACACCTCGCATAATGCTTGGCTCAGTGATACCCAATTTTCATTAATTCTCCTTTCAACGTTTTTCGTTGTTGATTTAATTCCCATAAATTAAGTAGATAGCAAGTTAATTCCCGTAAATTAAGTAGATATCACTAAGTACTGTAGTTAAGGGGCAATCAAGTTATCTTAAAAAAAGTCACCTCCATCAAAGGACTTTAAAATCTATTAAAAGCTCAGGAAGACATTTTTAACAGATCCCAGTATCCTTTCCACTTAACCTAGACAAGACTTCAGAATCCTTCTCAACACAGCAGCCCAGGTAACCAGAAAGAGCTGTCACAAGAGTGAAAACCTGTTTGTCATCAGCAACCCAGACTAGAGGCTTCGAAAGAAGCATCCCCCAGTACATAGAGCACAATGCCTGCCACAAAGGAAAGGATGAATTTTCTTCACAAGTTTACCAACAAATTACATCTGTGACTCAATTCCAGTTAACCCAATAAAACATTTTAAAAATGCAGATTTTTAAAGACAGATGTTATAGCTTTAAAAATTTTTTTTAGTTCTTTTATTAATACTACTTCAATAAAGAAGATTACAGTAAATCTTCATGAAACTGGATTTGGCAATGATTCTTAGCTATGATAACAAAAGCACATGCAACAACAACCAAAAAAATTGAAAGATGAGACCCTTTGATACACTCTTGTGGTAAAGAATCCCCCTGCCAATGCAAGAGACACAAGGGATTCAGGTTCAATCCCTGGGTTGCGAAGATCCCCTGGAGTGGCAACACAGTCCAATATTCTTGCCTGAGAATGCCATGGACAGAGGAGCCTGGCAAGCTACAGTCCATGGGTCACAAAGAGTCAGACTCGACTGAGTGCATGCATGCACACACACACACCTAGAACATATAAAGAAGTCCTGCAGCTCAACTACAAAAACAGCAATGACCTTCTTAAAGTAGACAAAGGACATGAATAGACATTTCTCCAAGAAGATATATAAATGGCCAAAATGCATTTGAAAAGATGGTCAACACCATTAATACAGAAGGAAAGAAAAATCAAAAGCATAATGACATACCACTACACAACGGCTAGGATGGCTCTTCTAGCAAAAAATAATAATAGTACACGTTAGCAAAGACATGCAGAAACTGGAACCCTCCTACACTGCTGCTGCTGCTGCTAAGTCACTTCAATCGTGTCCTACTCTGTGTGACCCCATATACGGCAGCCCACCCAGCTCCTCTGTCCCTGGGATTCTCCAGGCAAGAACACTGGAGTGGGTTGCCATTTCCTTCTCCAAGGCATGAAAGTGAAAAGTGAAAGTGAAGTAGCTCAGTTGTATCCGACTCATAGCGACCCCATGGACTGCAGCCCACCAGGCTCCCCTGTCCCTGGGATTTTCCAGGCAGGAGTACTGGAGTGGGGTGCCATTGCCTACACTGCTGGGGGGATGTAAAACGGTGCAGCTACTGTAGAAAACGAGTTGGTAATTTCTCAAAAAACTAAACAGTATTATCATATGATTCAGTAATTCTACTCCTAGAGATATATATAAAGAAATGAAAACAGGGACTCAAACTATTTATACACCAATATGTGTTGACTATTACATACAACGGCCAAAAGGTGGAAACATCTGGGTGTCCACTGATGGATAGACAAGATGTGGTACACATATACAAAGGAATATCATTCAGCCACAAAAAGGATGAAGTTTTGATACATGCTACAACATGGATGAGCCTTGAAAACACTACTCTAAGTGAAATAAGCCAGACACAACAGGACAAATACGGATGATTCCACTTATCTGAAGTACCTAGAATGGTCAAATTCATAGAGACAAAAAGTAGATCAGAGGTTATCACAGACTGGAGGAAGGTGCAATGGAGAGTTATTACTTAACAGTGACAGAATTTCTGTTTGGGGTGATGAACACAGTGGTGTGATGCTTGCACAACACTGTTAATATAATTATCGCCACTTCATTCTGTCGTTTTTGAGATTGCATCCAAGTACTGCATTTTGGACTCTTGTTGACCATGATGGCTACTCCATTTCTTCTAAAGGATTCCTGCCCACAGTAGTAGATATAATGGTCATCTGAGTTAAATTCACCCATTCCAGCCCATCTTAGTTCATTGATTCCTAGAATGTCTATGTTCACTCTTGTCATCTCCTGTTTGACCACTTCCAATTTGCCTTGATTCATGGACCTAATATTCCAGGTTCCTATGCAATGTTGCTCTTTACAGTATCAAACCCTGCTTCCATCACCAGTACCATTCACAACTGGGTGTTGTTTTTGCTTTGGCTTCATCCCTTCTTTCTTTCTGGAGTTATTTCTCCACTGATCTCCAGTAGCATATTGGGCACCTACCAACCTGGGGAGTTCATCTTTCAGTGTCCTATCTTTTTGCCTTTCCACACTGTTCATGGGGTTCTTGAGGCAAGAATACTGAAGTGGTTTGCATTTCCCTTCTCCAGTGGACCACATTCAGACCTCTCCACCATGACCCGGCCCCACACAGCATGGCTCAGTTTCATTGAGTTAGACAAGGCTGTGGTCCATGTGATCAGAAAGGCAATGCCAAAGAATGCTCAAACTACCACACAATTGCACTCATCTCACATGCTAGGAAAGTAATGCTCAAAATTCTCCAAGCCAGGCTTCAGCAATACGTGAACCGTGAAATTTCAGATGTTCAAGCTGGTTTTAGAAAAGGCAGAGGAACCAGAGATCAAATTGTCAACATCCACTGGATCATCGAAAAAGCAAGAGAGTTCCAGAAATACATCTATTTCTGCTTTATTGACCACATCAAAGCCTTTAACTGTGTGGATCACAATAAACTGTGGAAAATTCTGAAAGAGATGGGACTACGAGACCACCTGACCTGTCTCTTGAGAAACCTGTATGCAGGTCAGGAAGCAACAGTTAGAACTGGACATGGAACAATAGACTGGTTCCAAATAGGAAAAGTAGTACATCAAGTCTGTATATTGTCACCCTGCTTATTTAATTTATATGCAGAGTACATCATGAGAAATGCTGGGCTAGAGGAAGCACAGGCTGGAATCAAGACTGCTAGAAGAAATATCAGTAACCTCAGATATGCAGACGACACCACCCTTATGGCAGAAAGTGAAGAGGAACTAAAGAGCCTCTTGATGAAAGTGAAAGTGAGAGTGAAAAAGTTGGCTTAAAGCTCAACATTCAGAAAACTAAGATCAGGGCATCCGGTCCCGTCACTTTATGAGAAATAGATGGGGAAACAGTGGCTGACTTTATTTTTCTGGGCTCCAAAATCACTGCAGATGGTGACTGCAGCCATGAAATTAAAAGACGCTGACTCCTTGGAAGAAAAGTTATGACCAACCTAGACAGCGTATTAAAAAGCAGAGACATTACTTTGCCAACAAAGGTCTGTCTAGTCAAGGCTATGGTTTTTCCAATGGTCATGTATGGATGTGAGAGTTGGACTATAAAGAAAGCTGAGCGCCAAAGAATTGATGCTTTTGAACTGTGGTGATGGAGAAGACCCTAAAAGAGATCAGTTCTGGGTGTTCATTGGAAGGACCCATGTTGAAGCTTAAAGTCCTATACTTTGGCCACCTCACGCGAAGGGTTGACTCATTTGAAAAGACCCTGATGCTGGGAAAGATTGAGGGCAGGAGGAGAAGGGGACGACAGAGGATGAGATGGTTGGATAGCATCACCAACTCGATAGACATGGGTTTGGGTGGACTCTGGGAGTTGGTGATGGACAGGGAGGGCTGGGTGCTGCAGTTCATGGGGTCGCAAAGTCTGACATGACTGAGCGACTGAACTGGCAAATGTTAAATATACATTTTACCACAACAAAAATACACTAATTACTTAAAGTAAACTTAAAGGCACAGAGAAAAAAATCAACAATGGGATAAAAAATTAAAAGTGACACCCCATCAGTACCTTTCCACACACTGAGATCGGGATAAAGGTGGCTGACAGCTTCGGTTATGGGCTTCCCGGGCAGCAAGTCTGGCTCCTGACAACTGAAAGAAAGTACAAAACCCACTCAGTAAATCATCAAACTGGCTAATATCCTAGAAAAAGTGGTATCATATTCAAACACCAAGAAGCCAGAAACTCAGGCAGCTCAAAGCGGTAAACAAGCATTCATTTCAGGGGAAAACAAAAGACATTAACCTGGGGAAACTCTAGAGCAATTTCAAACAGTAAACAACAGTAAACAACTGAGAGATTAATTCACACATGGTGATCTTAACAAGTCTACAAAAGAGTGGCACACAGACTGTTTGCCAATAAACCTAACAAAGCTGAAAGTTTTCTAGTCAAAACTTTCAGAAACTTGAATTGGCACTGAGCCAAGAGGATACCAAGCTCATAAATGTATCTCTGAGTGCCTTCCTCAGCCATCCAGTAGCTGAAGAAAGGATCTTTGATGCAAACACTTCCCAAAAAGGGTTTTTCTAAAACATTCCCTGGAATGATCATGACTTGCATTCTTCACGAAGAAATCTGTATTTGCAAACTCAATATTAATACCTCAGAAAGTTTTAAAGGAAATTCATTCTTTGAGACAGTAGTTTAAGACATCAATAGTCAGAGTAAGTTCAAAGTAAATATAAATTCCAATCTCTGGACCAAAAAACATGGTATCTTCATCTCTTAAGAGGTTTGTCTCATACATTCTCAACAAAATGTCACACACATCAAAAATAAATAAATATATCCAAAAAGCTGATATACCTTTTCATCTTCCCATTGAAAAAAATTACAATCTTTTCTATCTCTACAAGCTGAGCAGGCATAAAACCTCCGTGTTTCTTCTTTCCCTTGGTTCACCTTTACAAACAGAAGAGTAGGTCCTAGTTCCATAAGAAAAAACATGTCAAACAGTCGATATCAATCAAATTTCTAGTTTTCACCGACCTTAAATAAAATGTTTTAGTTTTATGCATGAAAGTGAAAGTGAAGTCGTGTTCGACTCTTTGCGATCCCATGGACTGTAGCCTATCAGGCTCCTTCGTCCATGGGATTTTCCAGGCAAGAGTGCTGGAGTGGATTGCCATTTCCTTCTCCAGGGGATCTTCCAGACCCAGGAAACGAACCCGGGTCTCCCGCATTGCAGGCAGACGCTTTACCGTCTGAGCTTAAATGCAATACTTCGATAATTTTTTTTTTTTTACCGAAAGTCACAACATTCAGGCACCGACTATTTAGGAAATATATTTTGAAAACCAGTCTCTCCAGAAAGAAAATGCTAGTGTCAGTACAGTTGCAGTCCACATGGTGAACCGTCTAGGTTCTGACACAACAGAGTTCGAACAACTGAGCAACTTTGTTACCTCCGCTCAGTTATTTTTTCAGTGAAACTCTGAGGTTTTAGATTTGGACACACTCTCTCTCCGCGAGTTAGAGAAAACCTGGGTCTGGTTTCTAAGCAAGAATTCATGATTTCGCGCCTCCCTAACTTTTTTTTAACTAAAAGCAAATCAACAAATGAAATATCCAAGTACTTGGCACTGGGAATTACTCAATAACATACATCCTTTGTGCCTAGCCTGTGCCTCGTCCCTTTAAAAAAAGATGTCACCGCGATGGAGCCAAAATCACAAGAGGAAGGCTTCTTTGAAGGTTTCTTAAGTAAGTGGAAAAGCTCAACTTCCCGAGGAAGGAGCGTCTTCTAGAACCATACTCAGTGGGAGAGAGAGACAGATAAAAATTCGGGAGCCCTAAATGCCCCAGGCGCCCTCAGGCTAACCACGCCCCTTGGCGCTCAACAGCCAGGCAGAGCCCAGACGCGGACCCACCGTGAGGGCACAGCGGGGCTGGGGTGGCGGGATCAGAAGAAAGCACCACCTCGACTCCGGAGTATCCCTGGCGACCCGAGCTCCCCTCTGCCTCCAAGGTTCCAAGCTGGTCCCTGGAGGTCGCCATCTTCCCACCGCCGTCCCGAAAGCCTCAGTCCGGACCAAAGAGGCTGAGAAAGAGCGCCGCTTGGACCTGCAGCCACTTTAGAGCGCCCCCACGCGCCTAGGAGGAACTTCGGCCACTGGAGCGGAGGTCATGCCCCTAAACCCTGTCCCTTGCTAGCTGGAGGCTAAGAGGTCCCTCTCCTGGGAGTGAGTGGGAGACGGGATGGGTTGACAGGCAACTTGTTGGACCCTGTGCAGTAAGCTCACCTATTTTCTGCCTCAGCCTTAGTACCTTAGGATCCGTGAGTACCCTCCTTGCGTAAGAATATAGCCAGGAGATGAAATGACTCTTGGGCTTCCCTTGAGGCTCAGCTTGTAAAGAATCGCCTGAAATGGGGGAGACTTGGGTTCTATCCCTGGATTGCAAAAAACCCCTGGAGAAGGGAAAGGCTACCCACTCCAGTATTCTGGCCTAGAGAATTCCACAGACTGTATAGTCCATGGGGTCACAAAGAGTCAGACACGACTGAATGACTTTCCCTCTTACACTCTGTGAAGGTTATGACCACAGATGACTCTTAGCAGTGCAGCAAAGATTTGGTCTGGTTAAAAATCCAAAAGGCAACATAACTACCACCACCAGCCAGCACTGATAAAAATAGCTGAAGGCTCAACTTAGTCAAGATGCCAGTTATACCCATATTTACAGCATATCTTTGTCAGATGTTTGTAGATTTGGACAATATTATTCTGAAATTCATAAGGATAGGTGAGAAAACTACAATAGCCTAAACAGTTTTGAAAAATAATAAAGTAGGAGAAATTAGTTTACCCACTTTCAAGACTTATTATGTAACTGCAGTAAACACATGAATGGTTGTGATGAAATAGTTAATATCTATAGTATGTAATATATACTATATATATACAGAGCTCCACCCATCAACAGAAAATTGAATTAAAGATTTACTGAGCATGGCCCCACCCATCAGAACAAAACCCAGTTTCCCCCTCAGTCAGTCTATCCCATCAGGAAGCTTCCATAAGCCTCTTATCCTTCTCTATCAAAGGACTGAAAGGACTATCAAAGGACTGAAAACCACAATCACAGAAAACTAATCAAATTGATCACATTCACCACAGCCTTGTATAACTCAATGAAACTATGATTCTTGCCATGTAGGGCCAACCAAGATGGATGGATCATGGTAGAGAGTTCTGAAAAAATGTGGTCCACTGGAGAAGGGAAAGGCAAACCACTTCAGTATTCTTGCCTTGAGAACCCCATGAACAGTATGAAAAGGCAGAAAGATAGGACACTGAAAGATGAATGCCCCAGGTCAGTAGGTGCCCAATATGCTACTGGAGAAGAGTGGAGAAATAACTCCAGAAAGAATGAAGAGACAGAGGCAAAGCAAAAACAACACCCAGTTGTGGAGGTGACTGGTAATGGAAGTAAGGCCCAATGCTGTAAAGAGAATATTGCATAGGAACCTGGAATGTTAGGTCCATGAATCAAGGAAAACTGGAAGTGGTCAAACAGGAGATGGCAAGAATGAACATTGATATTTTAGAAATCAGTGAACTGAAGTGGGCTGGAATGGGTGAATTTCACTCAGATGACCATTATGTCTACTACTGTGGGCAAGAATCCCTTAGAAGAAATGGAGTTACCATCATAGTCAACAAAAGAGTCTGTAATGCAGTAGTTGGATGCAATCTCAAAAATGACAGAATGATCTCTATTCATTTCCAAGGCAAACCAATCAATATCACAGTAATCCAAGTCTATGCCCCAACCAGTAATGCTGAAGAAGCTGAAGTTGAACAGTTCTATGAAGACCTACAAAACCTTCTAGAACTAACACCCAAAAAAGATGTTCTTTTCATTATAAGGGACTGGAATGCAAAAGTAGGAAGTCAAGAATCACCTAGAGTAACAGGCAAATTTGGCCTTGGAGTACAGAATAAAGCAGGGCAAAGACTAGTAGAGTTTTGCCAAGAAAACGCACTTGTCATAGCAAACACCCTCTTCCAACAACACAAGAGAAGACTCTAAACATGGACATCACCAGATGGTCAACGCTGAAATCAGATTGATTATATTCTTTGCAGCCAAAGATGGAGAAGCTCTATCCAGTCAGCAAAAAACAAGACGGGGAGCTGACTGTGACTCAGATCATGAACTCCGTATTGCCAAATTCAGACTTAAGTTGAAGAGAGTAGGGAAAACCACTAGGCCATTCAGGTATGACCTAAATCAAATCCCTTATGATTATACAGGGGAGTGAGAAATAGATTCAAGGGACTAGATGTGATAGACAGAGTGCCTGATGAACTATGGATGGAGATTCATGACATTGTACAGGAGACAGGGACCAAGACCATCCCTCCAAAAAAAAGAAATGCAAAAAAGCAAAATGGCTGTCTGAGCTTTACAAATATCTGTGAAAAGACGAGAAGCAAAAAGCAAAGGAGAGAAGGAAAGATATACCCATTTGAATGCAGAGTTCCAAAGAATAGCAAGGAAAGATAAGAAAGCCTTCCTCAGTGATCAGTGCAAAGAAATAGAAAACAATAAAATGCGAAAGACTAGAGATCTCTTCAAGAAAATTCAAGATACCAAGGGAACATTTCATTCAAAGATGGGCTCAATAAAGGACAGGAATGGTATGGACCTAACAGAAGAAGAAGATATTAAGAAGAGGTGGCAAGAATACACAGAAGAACTATACAAAAAAGATCTTCATGACCCAGATAATCACGATGGTGTGATCACTCACCTAGAGCCAAACATCCTGGAATGTGAAGTCAAGTGGGCCTTAGAAAGCTGGTGAATTGAATTAAAGATTTACTGAGCATGGCCCCACCCATCAGAACAAAACCCAGTTTCCCCCTCAGTCAGTCTATCCCATCAGGAAGCTTCCATAAGCCTCTTATCCTTCTCTATCAAAGGACTGAAAGGACTATCAAAGGACTGAAAACCACAATCACAGAAAACTAATCAAATTGATCACATTCACCACAGCCTTGTATAACTCAATGAAACTATGATTCTTGCCATTCACTATGAACAAAGCTAATGGAGGTGATGGAATTCCAATGGAGCTATTTTAAATCCTAAAAGATGATGCTGTGAGTGCTGCACTCAATATGCCAGCAAATGTGGAAAACTCAGCAGTGGTCACAGGATTGGAAAAGGTCAGTTTTCATTCCAATCCCAAAGAAAGGCAATGCCAAAGAATGCTCAAACTACTGCATAATTGCACTCATCTCACATGCTAGTAAAGAAATGCTCAAAATTCTCCAAGCCAGGCATCAACAATACATGAACGGTGAACTTCCGGATGTTCCAGCTGGTTTTAGAGAAGGCAGAGGAACCAGAGATAAAATTCCCAACATCCATTGGATCATCAGAAAAGCAAGAGAGGTCCAGAAATACATCTATTTCTGCTTTCTCCTTTATTGACTATGCCAAAGCCTTTAACTGTGTGGATCACAACAAACTGTGGAAAGTTCTTCAAGAGATGGGAATACCAGACCACCTGACCTGCCTCTTGAGAAATCTGTATGCAGGTCAGGAAGCAACAGATAGAACTGGACATGGAACAACAGACTGGTTCCAAATAGGAAAAGGAGTACATCAAGGCTATATATTGTCACCCTGCTTATTTATCTTATATGCAGAGTACATCATGAGAAACGCTGGGCTGGAAGAAGCACAAGCTGGAATCAAGATTGCCGGGAGAAATATCAATACCCTCAGATATGCAGATGACACCACCCTTATGGTAGAAAGCGAAGAACTAAAGAGCCTCTTGATGAAAGTGAAAGAAGAGAGTGAAAAAGTTGGCTTAAAGCTCAATATTCAGAAAACAAAGATCATGGCATCCAGTCCCTTCACTTCATGGCAAGTAGATGGGGAAACAGTGGAAACAGTGACAGACTTTATTTGGGGGGGCTCAAAAATCACTGCAGATAGTGACTGCAGCCATGAAGTTAAAAGATGCTTACTCCTTGGAAGAAAAGTTATGACCAACGTAGACAGCATATTAAAAAGCAGAGACATTACTTTGCCAAAAAATGTCCATCTAGTCAAAGCTATGTTTTTTCTAGCAGTCATGTATGTATGTGAGAGTTGGACTATAAAGAAAGCTACGTGCCAAAGAATTGATGCTTTTGAACTGTGGTGTTGGAGAAGACTCTTGAGTCCTTGGACTGCAAGGAGATCCAACCAGTCCATCCTAAAGGAAATCTGTCCTGAATATTCATTGGAAGGACTGATGTTGAAGCTGATACTCCAATCCTTTGGCCACCTGATGGGAAGAACTGACTCATTGGAAAAGACCCTGATGCTGGGAAAGACTGAAGGCGGGAGGAGAAGGGGACAACAGAGGATGAGATGGTTGGATGGCATCACCGACTCAATGGACATGAGTTTGAGTAAACTCCAGGAGTTTGTGATGGACAGTGAGGCCCGGTGTGCTGCAGTCCATGGAGTCACAGAGAGTCGGACACAACTGAGCGACTGAACTAAACTGATAGTATGTAAAAAAAAATGATGCTACTCATACATATTTAGACTCACTCATTTAATACTAACATATATTAATTTAGAAATACTGCTCTTTTCCTGCACTTTTTATGCAATAGTTTCACTCAGATCTTCACCTGCACCTGTAGCATCTGGTCTTTGACATAACAATGCCCCTTTTCAAGTTCTCTAGCATGGATTTCTGGAGTGCATTATCTGCACTTCTACATCTCCAGTTAGGAAACTTTCAGGACCTGCTGTTGATGGTACATTTGGATATATCTCAAGCCCTAATTATTCATTCACATTAGCAGTAACACCTCTATTTTTTTAAGTTTTGGCTTATAGGTACATATCTGTAATGTTTTAAAGGCTTGTTTTCAAAATTTGCAATTGAATTCATGAAATCATATCACTAGAAATAATTACCAATTTTTGGGGGGGAGGTTAATAACTATGTTCTCAAATGCCGGCCTCTGCCTCTTTAAATGTCTTCCAGGTTTGCTTCTACTCTCCTTTGGAGACTACACCTTTGTCGGCACCAGGTCTTAGCTGTAGCACATGGGATCTTAGTTCCCCAGCCAGGGGTTGAACCTGCTCCCTGAGGAGAAGGGGCTGACAGAGGACGAGGTGGTTGAGTGACATACAGACTCAATGAACATAAGTTTGAGCAAGCTCCAGGAGGTGGTGAAAGACAGGGAAGCCTAGCATGCTGCAGCCCATGGGGTCACAAAGAGTTGGACATGACTGAGCAACTGAACAACAAAATGTTAAATAGCATATGTTGGTTCTTTGCTAGAGAGGCCATGCATATGAGCATTAATTTAATGTTTCATTGTATTGTTTCATAATATTTTTAGTTTGTACACAAAAATCCTTGAGCAGAGAAAAGCTCGAGTCTTAGCAGGACTCTGAGACAGACCCTTGTCACATTTCCATCTCAGAGCATGATCTTTAATGCTGCTAAGAGACACTCTATTTTGGTACTCCACCCTGAACAGAGGACAAACTGGTGATCTTCCTATGGAGATGAGGAAGTCTTACTCCTTGACTTTCTGGATAAAAGCCCTCAGTCCCCAAATTTCCTGCAGAGAACATGGATGAAGCCATGATAAAAAGCCCTCAGTCCCTAAATTTCCTGCATAGAACATGGGTGAAGCATTTGGTAGTGGTTCTCTGACTGTCTTCTCTACCTTCTCTAACAGATTTCCAGTTTTCCTTTGGGAAAACAACCATCCTCAGTTTTGGCCCATTGTAGTTTTGGGTTTTTTTTTTTTTTTTTTGGTTGTGCTAAGTCTTCGAAGCAGTGTTCAGGTTCTTTGTTGCAGCATGCAGGTTTCTCTAGTTGAAGCGTCTGGGCTTAGTTGCCCCGTAGCATGTGGGAGCTTAGTTCCCCAACCAGGGACCAAACCTGCATCCCCTGCATTGGAAGGCAGATTCTTAACCACTTTTACCAGGGAAGTCCTTAGTCCATTGTAGTTTGAGAGTACAAAGAACCATATAGACTGGCTTGGGTTTGGGCAGATGACTTGGAATGCCTGCAAAAGAAGCTGTTACAGGTCCATTTTGTCATCTCAGAGATTTCTTATAGCGGAGGGGTTCAGCTCTCTAATCTTACCTAAGCTAAGTCATTGTCTAGGTGATCTGCATCCACCTTGACAAGAATGACTCAGCTCTTCTCTACGTGTGCCTCAGCCTCCTGCTGTAACCAAGTGGCCAGCTCGGGCACATTTTTCTCGTGAGAATGACAGAAACACAGTAGAGCTAGGAGAAACAGACAAGCTTCTCAAGGCCTAGGCTTCCAGCTGCACTGTCACTTTACCTCATTCTTTCGGCTCAAGCAGGTCATGTGGTCAAACATTAATAAGTTACAAGGCAAAGGGAATAGGTAACAAAGGGCTGAAGAACTGGAGGCAGCGACACAGTCTACCACAAAAGCACGCTTCGCTGGGGCAACCAAGTGTCTGGTGGTACTGTTTGCAACCACTCCCAGGTGGCGCTAGTGGCCGGCGCTCCACAACAAGAGAAGCCGCCACAGTGAAAAACCTAAGCACCATAACTACAGAATAGCCCCCACTCAACTGCAACTGGAGAAAGCTTGAGCAGCAATGAAGACCTAGCACAAGCAAAAATAAAGAAAGAAATAAAATTATTTTATAAAAAAATAAAGCAAGCATGTACACCTGACAGCTACATTATCATGTAACAGTGTGGTCATGCCAAGTACGTACATGTGAAATATAGACTCTATTGTAAGTAACTGTCCTTTTAAAATATTTTGTACACTTTATTTTATTAAAAATTAGGTGTTTAGTTAGATTGCCTCATCTATAAATTTCATTTTGAGGGAGTCAAGGGGGTCGGAAAAGTATTTTTTATGAAAAGAGGACAAAGGGGAAAGGTTGGGACCATAGAGGTAATCCAACGCATACAGCTCAGCCTGGTGAGGGTGGGTCACTGAACCACACAGAGCCCCCTTCGAATCCTGCTCCACCGTTCACAAATTAATTACGCCACCCACTTCAGGCAAGGTGCTCAGCATCTTGAGTCTTCCTCAGGTTTACTATATGTAATAATACATGTGGCTTCTGAATCGTGGCAAGAATGAAATGAAAGCACATGTGCAACATTCGGATCCTGGCTGGAAACAGATGGCACAATCATGTGGGGTAACTGAAGGACGTCTTGTAAGGGGACTGTTTACCAGGTTGCGGGCAGAGTTAAGGTGAACTACCCAGGGAAAGTGTGTTCCCTTAGGTCTATTAATAGCTGGAAGTTATTTCCACCCCAGGTCTACAGGGCCAAGGAAGTTACTGGAAACCCAAAGAGAATAATTATGTGGAAGGAACAGCCCTGCAGAGTGATGGCCTTCAGCAGAGGGCCTCAGCCAGCCATGACAGGCCCACAGGGAAGAAGCTGGGGGAATAAATATCCAACCTCACTTTCTTCCTTTGGCTCTCAGATCTTTCATCTTTTCATCCCCTATGGGCAAAAAAAAAAAAAAAAAGAAAGAAAAAGAAAGATAACAAACAAAAAACACAGAAGTGAGATGTGGAGATGCCTGCTGATGGTATCCATGAAGGTCAGTCTCCCAGAACATAGAGCAGAGGGGGGAAGGTGGAGAGTAGATATGGAGGAGCAAACAGATGTTTACACAGCACAAAATACATGCAACATAGTACACGGCTGAGTAAGAAATTTCATAAGTGGTAGCACATTAACTAAATAAGTGAACAAACACACACACATACCCATGCATAGTGTATATATATTATATACATATTACATACATGAGAAACTCAACCTCCCCAAAGTATGAATAGAAACTCCACTAGAATCTAGTTCATCTTGTAGGGAAAGAAAAAGAAAAAAATCTTTTCCTCTACTCACCTTGTGTTCTCTGGCTGAGGCCCTACAAATTAAACTAAAAAAAAAAAAAAAAAAAAAACTAGGTTAATAAGATAAAACAAGCAGACATTTATGAACATTTTTTGTCAACCATATGCATGGGAACATTAGAAGTGAGTCTTTCACAGAGGTGGTTAGAACCTAGGCTTATATTCAATCTCTTGACAAAAGAACAGTATATGTTTAGAGACATAAGATATGAGAAGTACTTTGAGCTCCTGTGGATGGCAAGTTTCAGGAAGGCAAGGAGACGGTGAAACTAATGGTAAACAAGGATCTAGAATTATCTCTAGTGGTTTATTTCTGTTCTTTATAGAGAAGGGAGGTGGTGGGGAACGAGGGAGTGAAGGGGGCATCTTTACAAGTTATCTTTACAGAGTATGTCCCCCTTTTAGGTAAATAAGAGGACAGTGAGCTTTTCTTATATCTGCTGATTCTCAATTGCCTTAAGCTCCAAATCATGCTTAAGCCAAAGTGGCATATTCTGTTACCTTTCCATCTATTTATTCAGAGTCAAAGACTTTTTCCTACTGCATTCCTCTATATATCATATTTCCACACCAGCAATGACAACTTGCCCTCTTTGAACCACAGACTTTTGAACTTTTAAAATAATAAATAGTAATATTTGCCCTCAAAACATAGGGTGGATGTTGTCCCAGTAAATGAGCAGCGTTTAGGCTAGAGATTGATGAAATTGTGCGTTTGCAATTCCTCACCTGCAGCAGGAGAGCCAGTGTAGCTGAATGTTAAACTGCTTAAACACTGTGCCAGGGTGGTGGCGACCTTGGTTTAAACCAGTGCCTTGGTTGAAAGGCAGTTCCTGATTACCTGTAAGTGCCACAACTTAAAACAAACACTCGAAGGGTAGAGCAGCTTTCTGGATAGTTCCCAAAGCCCCACTGAAATTAAAGGCAGGCTTCTTCACCCAGCGGAGAAGGCAATGGCACCCCACTCCAGACAGGCATTTCTGCACAAGCCTCACTGAATCTGGTTAAACCAGTTCCAGCTGCCAGGGGATCAGCCCTAAATGTTTACACAACTTTCTGACTCTTGCAGAAGGCAAAGCTACCTGGTTTTTCTACTGTTTCTGAAAGCTTCAGTAGTTTCAGAAGCCTTAACAGTTGGGTGGGGGTTGTGTGTCCAGAGCTGAGGAGCAGCCAGGGTTCCTGAAGTCAAAGGAAAAATAAACACATCTTTTTGCATAAGAGTAGATTTGCGGCTCCTTTTTGATATCATGTGCTTTCAATTTTCGGATCTTAAAAAACCCCACAAGGTGACCTGCAGAAGTACCAGCCACCAACTGCCAGGTTAGCATTTCACTGGCTGGAAAGGAGTGTCAGGATTCTGAGCAAATACCTTTTGAAATGCCATTTAATTTCTAGGGAGTCAGGTTTGCATAAAGCTCTCAGTGTTACCCAGTGACCTCAGGTGCCTTTTCCTCTCAACCCCAGATCAACCCCAGGTGTCACACGACAGAAAACTTTAAAATAGGCTTCGATTCCCAATCTGTCACCATGCTCCAGGAAACATGATATTCAATCCAGAAATGTATGCAATAATCCAAATCCATAAACACAGATGTGTGCTTTATCATCTGAAACCTAAAATCCAAAAGTGCCATTAATACACACAGACAGCTGCTCAGATAGAAACCAAATCTATAACAGAATTTGTGCTGCACTTTTCACAAAATACATATATGTTATGTTTCATCCTCGTTGCAAACTCTGAAGTTAGCATTAGCTCTTGTAATTTACATGTGGAGAGAAAGTTGTTCTGAGAGATTGCCCGATCTGTCCAGGGGCACAGAGCTAATGAAAGATGGAACCGGGACTTAAATACAGGTCTCTCTCAATCTCAAGACTCTCAGTCCAAAGAGAACTGTGGCCTGCCTTTTAATTATTGAAGATAAGCAATATTAGAACATAAGTTTAGTGTATTTCAAAATGACAAAAGTTACATCTGTTGTATTAGTTAGTATTAGAATAAAAACTTCAAGCCTAAGGATTTATTTCTCATCAAAAAACTTTTTACATGTGTTCTGAAGCAGTTTTGTTGTTCAGTCACTCAGTTGTATCCAACTCTTTGTGACCACATGGACTGCAGCAGGCCAGGCTTCCCTGTCCATCATCTTCCAGAGCTTGCTCAAACTCATGTCCATCAAGTCGGTGATGCCATCCAACTATCTCATCCTTTGTCATCGCCTTCTCCTCCTGACTACAATCTTACCCAGCATCAGGGTATTTTCTAATAAGTCGGCTCTTTGCATCAGGTGACCAAAATATTGGAGCTTCAGCTTCAGCTGAAGCAGGTCAAAACTTACTGAAAACAAAGTGATGCTGATGAATAATGCACTGGTGGCTCAGAGGATAAAACATCTGCCTGCAATGCAGGAGACCTGGGTTCGATTCCTGAGTTGGGAAGATCCCCTGGAGAAGGAAATGGCAACCCACTCCAGTATTCTTGCCTGGAGAATCCCATGGACAGAGGAGCCTAGCGGGCTACGGTCCACAGGGTCACAAAGAGTCAGACACAACTAAGCGACTTCACTTTCACTTTTGCTTAGATACATTTATTTGTGTTATATACTTTCACAGTTCAATCCATGAGCACACTTAACATTTAGGGATCTTCATATAAGAAGCACTGAGAAAAGCAAAATAGCTCCCAGCAATGGATAAATGAAGCAAAAGTTAAACACGACTTTGTTCCAAGTTATGTATTTTGTTCCTGAGATTTTATGCTTAATTACTACCATTCATGAAAATACTTTTGATATCATGACAGATTAGAACATTTGTTTGATGGAAATCAACTCATCATCATTATCATCAAAAAAGAGAGCTAAATAAGTAAATCTCATTGATTAAAAAAAAAAAGATGGGACAAGAATTAAGTTTTCAAATAAATGGGAGTGGAAGGAGATCTAGCCATGCTCCATAGACAAGAATATATTTTGATTTGTGAAAAGAGTTCTTGCTGCCATGGCTCTCTGGCTTTTTTGGGATTTTCTCCCCTACCATGATGAATTTGTTGATAAAAATAGTTGGAGAAATATACCATGTTCATGGATCAGCAGAATCAATATAGTGAAAATGAGTATACTACCCAAAGCAATCTATAGATTCAATGCAATCCCTATCAAGTTACCAACAGTATTTTCCACAGAACTAGAATAATTTCACAATTTGTATGGAAATACAAAAAACCTCGAATAGCGAAAGCAATCCTGAGAGAGAAGAATGGAACTGGAGGAATCAACCTGCTTGACTTCAGACGACACTACAAAGCTACAGTCATCAAGACATTACGGTACTGGCACAAAGACAGAAATAATGATCAATGGAACAAAGTAGAAAGCCCAGAGATAAATCCATGCACCTATGATCACCTTGGAGAAGGAAATAGCAACCCACTCCAGTGTTCTTTCCTGGAGAATCCCAGGGATGGCAGAGCCTGGTGGGCTGCCGTCTATGGGGTCGCACAGAGTTGGACGCGACTGAAGCGACTTAGCAGCAGCAGCAGCAGCATGGTCACCTTATCTTTGACAAAGGAGGCAAAAATATACAATGGAGAAAAGACAATCTCTTTAACAAGTGGTGCTGGGAAAACTGGTCAACCACCTGTAAAAGAATGAAACTAGAGCACTTTCTAACACCATACACAAAAATAAACTCAAAATGGATTAAAGATCTAAATATAAGACCAGAAACTATAGAACTCCTAGAGGAAAACCTAGGCAAAACACTCTCTGATGTAAATCACAGCAAGATCCTCTATGACCCATCTCCCAGAGTAATGGAAATAAAAGCAAAAATAAACAAATGGGACCTAATTAAACTTAAAAGCTTTTGCACAACAAAGGAAACTATAAGCAAGGTGAAAAGACAGCCTTCAGAGTGGGAGAAAATAATAGCAAATGAAGCAACTGACAAAGAAGTAATCTCAAAAATATACAAGCAGCTCATGCAGCTCTGCTGCTGCTGCTAAGTCGCTTCAGTCGTGTCCCACTCTGTGCGACCCCATAGACGGTAGCCCACCAGGCTCCCCTGTCCCTGGGATTCTCCAGGCAAGAATACTGGAGTGGGTTGCCATTTCCTTCTCCAATGCATGAAAGTGAAAGTGAAGTCGCTCAGTCGTGTGCGACTCCTAGCGACCCCATGGACTGCAGCCTACCAGGCTCCTCTGCCCATGGGATTTTCCAGGCAAGAGTACTGGAGTGGGTTGCCATTCATGCAGCTCAATACCATAAAAATAAACAACCCAATCAAAAAATGGGCCAAAGAACTAAACAGACATTTCTCCAAAGAAAACAAATGGATGGCTGACAAACACATGAAAAGATGCTCAACATCACTCATTATCAGAGAAATGCAAATCAAAACCACAATGAGGTACCATCTCATGGTGGTCAGAGTGGCTGCTATCAAAAAGTCTGCAAGCAATAAATGCTGGAGAGGGTGTGGAGAAAAGGGAACCCTCTTACACTGTTGGTGGGAATGCAAACTAGTACAGCCACCATGGAGAACAGTGTGGAGATTCCTTTAAAAACTGAAAATAGAACTGCCATACGACCCAGTAATCCCACTGCTGGGCATACATAGTGAGGAAACCAGAATTGAAAGAAACATGTGTACCCCAAGGTTCATTTCAGCACTGTTTACAATAGCTAGGACATGGAAGCAACCTGGATGTCCATCAGTAGATGAATGGATAAGAAAGTTGTAGTACATATACACAGTGGAGTATTACTCAGCTATTAAAAAGAACACATTTGAATCAGTTCTAATGAGGTGGATGAAATTAGAGCCTATTATACAGAATGAAGTAAGTCAAGAAGAAAAACACCAATACAGTATATTAACACATATATATGGAATTTAGAAAAATGGTAACAATAACCCTATATGAGAGACAACAAAAGAGACACAGATATAAAGAACAGACTTTTGGACTCTGGGAAAAGGCTAGGGTGGGATGATTTGAGATAATAGCAAACATGTATATGACCATATGTGAAATAGATCACCAGTCCAAGTTCGATGCATGAAACAGCGCGCTCAAAGCTGGTGCACTGGGACAACCCAGAGGGATGGGATGGGGAGGGAGGTGAGAGGGGGTTTCGGGATGGGGGACATATGTACACCCATGGCCGATTCATGTCAATGTGTGGCAAAAACCACTACAATATTGAAAAGTAATTAGCTTCCAATTAAATTAATTTAAAAAATTAAATCTCTCTTATCTAATTCCTGATATAAATGCATTATGAAGTATGCAGGATAACTTGGGAAATATTGCCAAAAATGTTTAACCTGAACCTATTTAAGCTTTCAGATCTCACTTCCAGTTTAGAGGAAATACAGGGGATAGAGGATCAAGTGGAACACTAAGAGGAAATAATTAGACAAATCCAGAATGGGGGATATCCCCAAAATTAAAGTCATGGGGAAAGTTAAGGGACTGTTCTGGATGAAAAGATACAAAAAACAAATGTAATGTATAAAGTTTGATTGGATCTCAATTCAAAGAAACCCAGCTATAAAATATATACTTGGTGAATAATTGAAGATATTTGAATACGGTGTATATAATAAATAGGAATTTTTTTGTTGTTGTTAATTTTCTTAGTAGCAACAACCTTGTGGTAAGTAGAATGACCTTTATCTGCTTCTCTTTCAACATGATCTTTCCACATGATTAGCTTAGGCTTCTTCACAGCATGGTGGACTCTGGGTAGTTGAACTTCTTTACATGGCAGCTGACTTCCAAGGGTAAGTGGAGGATGTCAGGCTTTTTAAAGTTAAGCCCAAAGCTGGCATTGCTATACTTTTGTTACATTCTGATGATCAAAGCAAGTTGCAAGGCCAGGTCAGATAGAAATGGGGGAGGGGTAGACTCCACTTCCTGATGGATAGAAAAGCACATGCTTGCAAAGAGGGAAGGGAGTGATGACAGCCATCTTTGGAGACTATCTACACCCTTCCATCCAAAACACGGATTAAATATATCCATTGAATGAAATCCACACTCTCCACAGTACAAATCTAGATGTTGAGTAGATGCTATTATAAATAAGAAAAATGTTGAGTGCTCAAATCAAATCCAGTGAAGCATTTTGTTTACAAAGCATTTCATTCCCCCCCCCCCACCTTGTATGCATAGAATGCACAATTTAGGAAGCAAAGATAGAAATGTGCACACACAATCAAAGATGAAAACATTATTCCCTAGAAAACACTTTTAGACCTAACACCATTTTCTGGTTTTCTTTCTGCCTTTGAGCAGTATCTGACAAACTCATTGTTCTCCGTCATGTCTGACTCTTTGCTATCCCATTGACTGTGGCCCGGCAGGCTCCTCTGTCCTTGGAATTTTCCTGGTAAGAATACTGGAGTGGGTTGCCATTTCTTTCTCCGGTGAATCTTCCTGACCACATCTCCTGAGTCTCCTGCAGTGGCATGCAGATTCTTCACCAGCTGTGCCACCTGGGGAGTCCTAGAAGTACCTAAAGAGTGATTCCAAGGGCTGAAACTGCTACTGATTTCTGTCTTCCTACTGCCTGTTTGAGAATCTGGCACATGTGAATACCCATAAATGTTTGTTGAAATCCATGTGTGATATATCATACAAACTGTTGTCCATGAAGGAACTGGAATTTTAGCAAATGAGAAAGAGTAAAGCAAATCCATGTATGTGCCATGTTTGAGAAACGAGCTGGTCTGGTTCACAACTATGTAGAACAGAACCAGGAGGCCAGCAGTAAGCAAGACATTTATTTCAGTTGTCAAAATACTTATAAATCCAAAGGTCAAAAAAGTCCCACACGTTATGAAGAGGAAAGTTTCTCAATCTTCACTTCAGAAAATATTTACAGACGGGTGTTCCTATTATTTCAGTCTTCCACTGAGGATTATGACTAAGCAGGTGGCTGGAACTGCAGCAGTGGCCAAGGGAGAGGCTGATCATGGCCACCTTCAGAGACGAATGCATATGGAGGTGCCTAATAATTTTTGGTTTGGATAGGGCTATCAGCTGAATTGTGTCCCTGCATCAAATGCATATGCTGAAGCTCTAGCCTCCATGTGACTAGATTTGGAGGCATAACTTTTCAAGAGGTAATTAAGATTAAATAAATTGGGGGCATATAGGATGAATTGGGAGATTGGGATTGACACATAAACGCTATTGATACGATGTATAAAATAGACAATGAGAACCTACAGTATAGCACAAGGAACTCTAGTCAGTGCTCTCCGATGGCCTAAACGTGAAGGAAATCCCCTAAAGACGGGATGTATGTGTGTGTGCAGTTGGTTCACTTTGCTGTACAGTAGAAACTAACACAGCATTGTATAGCAACTATACTCCAATAAAAATTAAAACATTAAAAAACAGAACAAAAAATTAAATGAGATAGGCCCTAATTCAATAGAACTGGTGTTCTTAAAATAAGAAGAGACATGAGGGACATAAGTACAAGAAGAAAAGCCCGTGTGAGGATACAGTGGCAAGGCAGCGATATGTAAGGCAGGAGAAAGCCCTCAACAGGAAACGAGCTGGCTGGCACCTTGACCCTGGGCTCCCAGCCCTTCCGAACTCTGAGAACATTTATTTCCATTGTTTAAGCCACTCTGTGGTATTTTTTTCATGTCAGCCTAGAAAATTAAGAAAGGTGGTATACAAAGCATTCACATAAATGTGTTCCCAAATAAAAACTTATTTTAAAAAATGAAATAATTGAAACATATGGAAAACAGAGAATATTTAAAAGCACACCTCAAATCTGCTGCCCAGATTTTAACAGATGTGGACATCTCGTCATACTTGTTTCAGATTAAAAAAAATTTTTTTTATTTTTTATTACATTCATATGAAAGAAATCTGTTTATTGATCTTCCTTTGCAATTTGACAAGAAAAAAGTTGAGATAATGTTACAAAACAATTAGGCCCTTGTCTTAGAACTCTGTACAAACATTCCAGCCAGAGGCATCTCCTTTGCAAACAGAGCAAACAACAGATTGTTTTTAAAAAAACAAAATGTTCATACTTAAAATTGGTACCCTTTAGATCTGCTTCCATATCCTCCTAGCCCTGAGGTAACAACTCTTTCTAAGTTGGAGGCCAATTTGTATGTTTCCTGTTGACTTTTTAATATATTATACTAGATGTATGCATATATCAAAAAGCAACCATAAGAAAGTACCATCGATCTGCTTTATATTTACATAAATGTGTAAATACTTTTGCAACTTAACATTTTTTTCCTTCAACATTGTTTTGAGGCTTATGTGTACATTTTGATACATGTGGCTATCGTTTAATTATTTTTAGTGTGCTGTGGTCTTCTATTGTATGGGTATACCACAATTTACTTATCCCTTTTCCTACTAATACTCAGGTTGTTCTCAATTTTTCAGTATTATAAACAATACAGCATTGACCCATCTTGTATATGTTTCCTTTAATGCATATACTACCAGCAAACTTGTATCTTCAATTTTACAAGAGATTGATCTCAAAAATGATTGTACCAAACTACAGGCTTTTACTTCTCCCAAATCTGATAGGTTTACAGTAGTAATTCACTGTTTATTGTTTCATGAAGAATACTTTACTTACAATGAGCTGAGCAATTTGATGATCTTTGACGAATGTATTCACCTATGAAATCAGGACCACACTCAAGACACAAAGTATTTCCATCATCCCTTGAAATTTCCTCAGGCCCCCGTGCAAACCATCCACCCTCCCACCCCATACCTGACCCCCAGCATTCATCTCAGTCCCCAAGTAATCACTGGACTGTCTTTTTTTTTTTTTTTAGCAATGAACTAGTTTTCATTTTGGGAGAAGGCAATGGCACCCCACTCCAGTACTGTTGGCTGGAAAATCCCATGGATGGAGGAGCCTGGTAGGCTGCAGTCCATAGGGTCGCTAAGAGTCAGACACGACTGAGCGACTTCACTTTCACTTTCCACTTTCATGCACTGGAGAAGGAAATGGCAACCCACTCCAGTGTTCTCACCTGGAGAATCCCATGGATGGAGAAGCCTGGTAGGCTGCAGTCCGTGGTGTCGCACAGAGTCGGACACGACTGAAGCGACTTAGCAGCAGCAGCAGTTTTCATTTTAGAAAATTTTATGTAAATAGAACCAGATGGTATGTTCTCTTTGTGCCTGGCAGATTATTTTGGTTTGTTGTTCAGCTGTTCAGTCATATTCAATTCTTTGCGACCTCATGGACTGCAGCACACCAGGCTTCCCTGTTCATTACCATCTCCCAGAGCTTGCTTAAACTGATGTCCATTGAGTTGGTGATGCCATCCAACCATCTCATCCTGTTGTCCTCTTCCTCCTGCCTTCAATCTTTCCCAGCATCAGAGTCTTTCTAATGAGTGGGCTCTTTGCATCAGGTGGCCAAAGGATTGGAGTTTCAGCTTCAGCATCGGTCCTTCCAATGAACAGCCAGGACTGATTTCCTTTAGGATGAACTGGTTGGATCTCCTTGCAGTCCAAGGGACTCTCAAGAGTCTTCTCCAACACCACAGTTCAAAAGCATCAATTCTTCGGCACTCAGTTTTCTTTATGGTCCAACTCACATTCATACATGACTACTGGAAAAACCACAGCTTTGACTAGACGGACCTTTGCTGGCAACGTAATGTCTCTGTTTTTTATTACGAAATATAGGTTGGTCATAGCTTTTTTCCCAAGGAGCAAGCGTCTTTTAATTTCATGGCTACAGTCACCATCTGCAGTGATTTTTGGAGCCCAAGAAAATAAAGTCTCTCCCTGTTTCGTTTCCCCATCTATTTGCCATGAAGTGATGGGACCAGATGCCATGATCTTCGTTTTTTTCAATATTGAGTTTTAAGCCAGATTTTCCCCTCTCCTCTATCAAATTCATCAAGAGGCACTTTAGTTCATCTTCGCTGTCATGAGAGTGGTGTTATCTGTATATCTAAGGTTATTGATATTTTACCTGGCAATCTTGATTCCAGCTTGTGCTTCATCCAGCCCAGCATTTTGCATGATGTACTCTGCGTATAAATTAAATAAGCAGGGTGACGATATACAGCCTTGGCGTACTTTCCCCATTTGGAACGAGTCCATTGTTCCATATCCGGTTCTAACAATTGCTTCTTGACCTGCATACACATTTCTCAGAAGGCAGGTAAGGCGGTCTGGTATTTCCATCTCTTTAAGAATTTCCTACAGTTTGTTGTGATCCACATAGTCAAAGGCTTTAGCATAGTCAACAAAGCAGAGAAGTAGATTTTTTCTGGAATTCTCTTTTTCTATGATCCAGCAGATGATGACAATTTGGTCTCTGGTTCCTCTGGCTTTTCTAAATCCAGCTTAAACATCTGGACGTTCTTGTTTCATGTACTGTTGAAGCCTAGTTTGAAGAATTTTGAGCATTACTGTGCTAGCGTGTGGAATGAGTGCAACAGTGCAGTAATTCTTTCAGTTAGCATAATGATTTTGAAGTTCATCCATATTGCTGGGTTTATCAGTTTATCTTTTCCTTTTTATTTTATAAATGTATTTTTTGCTTATCCATTCACCTGTTGGCAAATTTAGGTTCTACCTAGCCGTTTGCTTTCATTTCTCCTGGGTTAGTAAAAGAAGAAGGAGGACTGGGTGTTATGATAGGTGTAAGTTTAACTTTACTCATTGTGGGTTTTATTTGTATTTCCCTGGTGATAATGTCAAGCTTCTTTTCATGTGCTTACTGGCCATTCATCTTATTTTGTGAAGTGTCTATGTAAAATCTTTTGTTCATCTCTTAAATAAGTTATCTTCTTATTCTTGAGTTGTGCAATCTCTTTATATACTTTGGAATTCTTTATCAGATATATTTGTCAAATATTTTCTTCCTGTTTGTGGCTAGAAATTTTAACTTCTGAAGTATCTTTTGAAGAGCAAGATGTTTTAGTTTTGATCAAGACCAATTTATCAATTTTTTCTCTAATGGTTTGTGCCATTTGTGCTCTAAGAAATCTTTATGAAAACAAAGTCAGAAAGATTTTCTCCTGTTTTCTTCTGTAAATTTTAGCTCTCATACTTAGGTCTCTGTATGGGGTTAAGGTGAAAGTTCTGTGAGTGTGTGTGTGTGTTTATGTGTCTAGTTATTGCAGCACCATTTTTTGAAAAGACTACCCTTTTCATTGAAATGCCTTGGAATCTTTGTTGAAAATTAGTTTACTATGTATAACTAATATTTACACATTTTTTTCCTGGATTCCCTATTCAGTTTCATTGATCCATGTGCCTGCTAAGTTGATTCAGTCATGTCCAGCTCTTTGTGACTTCATGGACTGTAGCCCACCAGGCTCCTCTCTCCATGGGATTCTTCAGGCAAGAATACTGGAGTGGGTTGCCATGCCCTCTTCCAGGGGATCTTCCTGACCCAGGGTCGGAGCCTGTCTCTCTTTAAGTTTCTTGCATTGGCAGGGTTCTTTACCTCTAGCACCACCCGGGAAGCCCTTCATGTCTATTTTCATCCCAATTATCACTGTCTTGATTGCTGTAGCTTTGTAAGTTCTGAGACCAAGTAGCCTTTAAGTCTCCACCTTTTGGCCTTTAAGTCCTCCACCTCATAGTTTGGCCAAAACATTTCCATACACCTTTTAGAATTAGCTTGTCAAATTAAAAAAAAGCCCTGATGGCGTTTTGACTGTGTATAGACAAACTTGGGAGCATCAACATCTTAATATTATTTATACATAATCATGGCATTGCTCTCCACTTATTTAAGTCTAATTTTTCTCATTTTTTTTTTAAATAGCTGGTGTAGAGGGCTTGCTTATATGTCTTTGGTTGAACTTATCCCTAGGAACCTGGTCTGTTTTGCTGCTACTGGTATCTTTGAAGATTTTCTAACTGATGTTGCTGGGATACAAACGTTCCAAAATTCACTTACCAATTCTAATATAGTTATTGGTAGATTCTTTTAAAATTTCTATGTGCATAATTATGACAACTGTAAATAATGACAATTTTCTTTCCAATCCTAATTCCTTTTCATTCTTCCCTGCCTTTACTGCACTGGTTAAGCTCTCCAGTACGATACTGAATACAGATTGTGAAAGCAGACATCCTTGTCACATTACTGATCTCAGAGAGGAAGTACTTAAGTCAGAATTCTGGCCCCCAAAGATGCCCACGTTCTAGCATCCAGAATTTGTGAATATATTACACGGCCAAGGGCAATTAAAGTTGAAGATGGAACTGAGATTACATGTAAGCAAGCCTTAAGACAGGGAGATTAGATTAGCTGGGTGGGCCCCGTGTAATAACAAGGGTCCTTAAAAGTGCAAGAAGGAAGCAGAAGGGTCAGTGTCAGAATGATATGATGAGAAAAGCATTCAACCCACTGTTGCTGGCTTTGGAGATGGAGGAAGAGGGCTACAAGCCAAGGAATATCTAAGGTTCATAGATACAAGAAAGGACAAGCAGATTCCTTCCTAGAAGAAAGAAACAGCCCTTCGACGCTTGTATCAGCCTTCCATCTGCACAGCTGTCAGATATGGAAGAGTTTGTGTTGTTTGAAGACACTAATGTTTGTGACTATTTATTACAGCAGCAACAGAAAACAAATACAGGAAACTTCAGGTTTTCCAGCACTAAGTATGATGTTTGCTGCAGAGTTTCTATGGATATGTTGTTTGTTTGCTCTTGGGTTCCTTCTAGTGTTTTTCTTACACATGGTTTCAACTCTAATGTTTCTTCTGATCTCTGTCAGTATTTTATTTCCTATTGCTTACCCATCAAATTTTTCTTTAATGTAATCAACCTCTTTTTTTTTCCCATTTGAGCTTTTCTGATTTTGATGTTGTATTGTTCTTTCTTGGCTTCTATCATTTCTTGAATTTCTTCAGCATTTTAACAAATATTACTGTTTTCCTCTGCTTTGTAAATGTTTCTAGGATATTTTCATTTTCTGTAGGTATGTTATCCTGTCTTCTTAAAGCATGCCTTACCATGTGGTCATGTTTAAAATGAGATGAACTTTGTCATACTTTGCTCCTTTATTTTCAGAAGATTTTAGTGTAGGTGGTGAGGTGGACCTGGAATTTCCTGGTTTTGTGGTTCTAGGCTTCCCTCTTCTGCAGTTACTACAAATCATTAGACAACATTTTTTTTTAAATAACATTTTTAAATTATTATTTTTATTTTTTATCTTTTTGACAGTGCTTCACAGCTTGTGGGATCTTAGTTCCACCTAGGGATTGAGCCCAGGTCCTGGGAATGAAAGCACTGAGTCGTAACCACTGGACCAGGGGATTTCCAGATGATGTGGGGTTTTTTTTTTTTTTTGCTGTTTTTTATTGTGGTAAAAGCCACATAATATAAAACATACTATTTTAACCATATTTAACTGTACAGTGGCACTAGGTATATTCCCAGATGACATGGCTTTTTATGTACCTTCTTAGTACAGTCTGAATTGTCTTATCTGGTCCCCTGTTCCAAATGTATCAGGACCTTTCTTTCCTTTATCCCCAGGGTCCTTTCCTTGTTGATGTCTGCTTTGTTCCTAGTAGTTTCTCTCAGTGTTGGCCTCTGTGCTCTCACCAGATACTTCTAAGAACCCTCATCACCTCCCTGCAGGCTCCTTTTACAGCTGCCACTTGAATGCTGACAGCCCTCTTCCAATTCTGATTGTGCTTTTGAATGCAACAGTTGATACTACCATGACAACTGGGGCTCTTCCTTCTGGGGCTGAGGACATGTGGGCAGGTTCCGGGATCTTCAGCTCTTAGGACCATCACAAGACCCCCTCCCTTTCTCTCTGCTCACTCCTCCAATGCTGTTGTTCCCATTTGATCCTATTAGTTTCCTGGGTCCAGAGGGATATTCTTCCACCTAAATTTAGTGAAGATGGTGTCACTGTGACTTTTCTTTTGCTATCTCAGTTGCTCTATGAGGATATGACATTAAATACTCACTGTGGCTGCCATCTAGCCTTTTGTAATTGGTTTTTAATTTTAAAATGTTTTGTATTTTTCTATTTATACTGTACCACCTAGGATAGGACAGACTATGGTAAGTTTTAACAAATAAATGCAAAATCTTAGTGACTCAAGCCCTTATTTCTTGTACATGTCACAGTCCAGTGCAGTTGGCATGCTGTACTGGTAGGTTTCCAAGCAGTGACTCACATGCCCTGGGTACTTCCACTTTGCAAATTCTTTGTTTATAGCCAAAGGAGAAGACAGGAGACTGGTCAACGGTGACCACTGGTTGTGATGCAGTGAGTTTTATTGCCAGATATGGAGGTCACGTAACATCCTTGGCCGGACTCCGTCACACTCCAAACTAACCACAAGAAAGGACTGGAAACAAAACCACACCGAGAACCTCTTCCTCAACTCTGTACAGCCACCCAAGCAATTTCGGGAAAGAAAGTGAACTATAAACAGTACCCATCTCTTTGTATATCTGTAAAATGATTTAAGATGTAATCTAATCAAAGAACTGGTCACCACTGTTTTTAATAAGGTTTTAATTCCATTAGTACAAAACTTAAAAAAATTTTGGGAATCAAGTCACTTTCAAGACTACAAAAAAACATGTCTCCATGTTTGCTGACAAATTTGGAGAATAAGGCAGCTTACATTTAAATAAAAATAAAAATGCCTCTAATTACAAAGATTCCAGTTAAATGTCTTTTGGAATGATAACATATTAAATTGTACTAACATATAAAGTAAGAAAATGGTGGTTTGGCATCATTCATAAACATATTCACAAACATTCTAAATATTCAATATACATACTTCAGGAGAAATCTAGAAATCAATCCTTTTTATTACCTTTAGTCTATAGGTTTAACACTACAAATATACTCACTGAAAAAAATTAACGATATTTAAAAAAAAAACGAAGTTTATGAAAATTTACAAAATACAACCAATGTATTCTGACTTGTAATCTTATCTTAAATATTTCAGCTTTATTTTTCTGACCTGGTCAGATCATTTAAAAATATTTTCACACTATTTAATTTTAGGATATAAAACAGTAGCAACTTACTAAGTTTATGTTATAAAAATTAATATAGCAATTATCAAAATACTGAAAAAACTCTTATGAGAGCAGTATCCAGATCATAAAAACTTATTTCATTAAGAAAACATCTTCAAAAGGCACATTTTAATTACTGGTGTTTATCTAAAGATAGTAGCTTGAGTTTTGAATTTCCATTCAGTTTTTCATTATCTCAATATGAGGATCATGGAGGGCTAGAGAAGGTAAGAGAACACAGGTTTCCAATGGACATCACCAGGACAGCAGTATTCTTACTCGTCACATCCACAAAGACCAAGAGAAAGATGTAGAGGAAGGGAGGACTTCTGTTCTAATTCAACCTTCAGGAAATACTTTTTACATAAAAATAACTTAGTTTAAAAGATTACAGGACAGAAAGCTTGAAAAACACAAGGCCAAGACCACAGACTGCCCAGTTTAGTCTGAGTGGTGATGTTACTTGTTTGGAGCCTAAGAAGAGAAAGAAGCTTCTGCTTGCTTCTCTGGGATCAAATCTTCATATGGAGCTCATCTCAATTTAAATTACTCAGTGAGTTTAAAGTACTACAAATTCCCAGCATGTCAGACATATTGGTGTTTAAAATAAAATAAAAATGATTTTATGGTTATCTCTGTCGTGTTCCCCTTTAATTGGGGCTGATATTCTAGAGTTGACTGTAATTATAACATCAGTAATTCAAGTACTCTACAAAACTACTATTATTTTTAAGAGGTTATGTCCTAGGACCTCAAAATGCCATCCAATATACAGTTTGAGTTATTTTTTACTTTTCAGTGTAGATTAATACTAATTGAAGTACTAAATTGAACCAGATCAGTACTTGGAAGTACTAACTGATTAAGTACTGATCCCATGCAAGAAACAGAAGGGATTTTTTAATGCTATTTTGGAATTTCAGAATACTGGGGATCCATCTTCATTTCATATTATTTTCCTCAAGTCTCAATTGAGTGTTTCCATTTTTCTTTTTAAAGGTGGGAGACATCATTAGACTTTTTTTTCCTCACTGTAAACAAAATAATTGACAAAAATATTCTGAAGTATGAAAAAAAATGGTCATCAGTTACTTAAACAAAATATAATTTTCTGGTCCCTAATAATGGTCACATTAGGAGTATTTATTCAAGTTCTAAAATAGCAGCTTTTTAAATTAAGGCAACATTGCTTTATTCTTACCTATTTTTTATTAACTACTCTATTATAGCTCATAAGAGCACTTTTATCCTCAAAAGCCTTTTATAATGTAAGAAGAATTAACATGACCATTCTTGTCAATGTTTAAAAAGTATAAAAAAGTTACTGTATTCAAAGTCAACAAACACCTTATTTTTCTGTTTGGAATTCAAGAGTAATCATACTCATTTTAGAATGTGTAAACTATGAAGTTACCTTAAACTAACATCAACAACATAAAATACAATTTTTCTACAAAAATATGATATAAGAAATATATCACTTCTTCCCTGAAATAGAAATTTAATATTTGGACAAAAAACTGTAAACTCTGATTACATTCAAAAGATAGCCTTTTAGAAACTTATATTATTTGAGGCTCTGGCAGCTGGAGCTCTTACCAGCAGATTTATGTGACAGTATGTTTTAACCACACAAGGCCAAACAGTTGTTTCTCTCACAGCTGCTACCAGGAGGAAAAAAATGGCTTTCTGCAGTGGACAGTCTGGGTGAATGAATTGCTGAGCTGGACGATCCGACCCTGCCCTCCACCCTGACTGCGCTCCACAACCACACAAGGCATCTGCACCAGCTGGACAGGAGTCTTCCTGTCTCTCAGTGCCTGAGTGAGGTTTAAGATCTGTGGAAGGAAGAGAGTTTTCATCAGCTCAAAAAAGGTAAAGGCCTCAGTTCACTGATATTATTTTAACTATTCATAACTACAGCTTTTATTTCATCCATTTATGCCCAACAGAGACGGTGATGAGGAGTACCTTCTATCAATACAAATATGTGGAGGTACGTATGCTTGTACATACACATCCATATATACAAACAAATGCACACTATTAGAATTAAATAATTTTTGCCAACCGACAACTCTGAAATATCCTTGAATGCATCTACATCCAGAAGAATGGAATCAGAGATGGAATAAAGTGAATGGTTCCACATACATACTCCATTGACACTGGTCCTAAACAGATACTGGTCTAAAGAGTCTCGTTTGTACTAAATACTTGCCTTACCCACTCACTCAACAAATTTATTGCATGTTCACTGGGATTATTAATAGGACCTAGTATGAAGGCATTTCTTTTAAAATTTGACTAATAATGTTTAAGTTAAAACTTTTGAATTTTACATTAAATAGCAGTAGGGTCATGATCAATCTCAAGAAAAGCATTCATTTCCTATTCTGCCTGTGCCTATCTGAAACACTGGACCTCAGAAATACTAATTTACTTGAAATATATTTTTGCACATTATTTGAAAAAAAATGGCAGAAATGATGAATAACTACTCCAAGCCCTTCCATGTGGAATCTAAGGCCCTCCAAAATCTGACTCTCTAGCCTGCTTCTCCAACCATTTCACTTACTATTTAAAACTTATGACTCCAGCAAAGCCCTGTGTAAGCACAACAGTACACCAAGAGGCATGCAAGCTAATAACCTGTCCTCTTTCCTAGCCCCAGGCCTCATCAGAGCAAGAGCTCCAGGACAGAAGGAACTTGGTTTTACTCACTGCTTTCTCTCAATCACTAGGACAGTTTCTGGCACTGGTTCTGTCAATAAGCAATTAATGAATAAATACAACAGTTATTTAATTATATCCATTTGTTAATGTTGCATAATAAATAGTGCAAAAACTAGACTTGTCTTCTTGGTCACAGGTCTGCAGCAGCTACCTTAAATGAAATTCATCTTTTAGAAAGAACAAATTAATTGGTAAGTTACTGAATGACCATGTTCGCACTATAGTTTATTTTTATTTCAGGTCTTTCTTTTGGAATCTAAATACTAATAGTAGAGTAGAAGAAGCAGAGTCACCTGTAGGTCAGCCTAGCCTTCAGGTCCACACCAGCAGATGCAATTAATACCCTGTGTTTCTAATTAAAGGAGGTGAAAAGGAGTGAGAGGATTGAGTTACAACTAGTACTTTTATGTCCCAAGTAGTGCTCGTCCTTGGTGACATGACTATTTACTGATTGCTCTAGTCAAACATGTTCTCTGATGAAAATCATCCACAGGGAACAGAACTTGCTATTGAAACATTCAAGCAAGTGGATTTGAGAAGGAGAAAGATACTAACACTCAGGAAAACAGTTATTAAAGTGAGGACAAGAATTAGCAGTAGCAGGAAACTGACTAACCAAATAATACACAACAAAGTAAAAAAAAAAATCTAATATGGAAACAATACGGGAAAAAAAAGAGTAATGAAATCAACTTTATTTCTAATCATCTGAGCTATTTTGGTTCAGAATAAAGGACAGTACTGAGTTGTCTCTGCGTCACAATGGAGGAAAAAAGTTGACTACTGTTTCAGAGAGAGCTATTTTCAATGAACAAGATCTTTAAAAAGTAACCTACCTGACCCCTCATCACAGACATCTGCTTTTCAAAAGTGGCTTTGTCAAAATTTCTGTCAATCTATCACAAACAGAAAAGGAAACATTATTATAAAAATCAAGCTCTTTGAAAAAATCACTTGAAAACAAATGAACTCAACTTAGCACATGAGATCATTACAAAGCATTCCTAACAGAAAAAGTTACACAAAAAGATTATTTTTACTTGATGAATTTTTGTGTACCTCTAAAATGACAATAAATACTCTTATACTTCAACTTGTTCCAGAAAGGATTTAAAATGACTTGCCAGCCAACAGCTTTAGGCTCTTTTTAAGAGAATTAAATACTAACAGATCACCAAACATTTCTTATAATTCACAGAGTAATTTTGTAAAAGTTCAACTTTTGAAGAAAACAACTTCCCAAATTATAATGTAGTCTCATTTCAAAGAATACTCAAAGTTTAACTTCACAAATTTATGCTCCTATAAAGAAAAATGCTAACTCCTTTCTGTTATGTCAGGCTCTACTGTAAGCAGTGATATCAGAAGCAGTAAACTGCAAATTAGCTCTATTAGGAAAAACTCTTTTAAGATTTATTTCATTTTCTGAAATAGTTAAAACTAAAAATCTATTTACCTTAAAAAGTTCATAAAGATCTTCACATAAATCTTGCACAAAGTTCATGTCTGAAATATATGGCAGAACCAAGTTTTTTATTTCTTCAGAAAAAGGAACTTTTGCTTGAGGAAGCCAAGCCCAGTGAAATGGATCTAAAAAAAAAAAAAGGTATTCTTATCAGTGAGGGGAAATGGTTTATTTAGACTCACATTTATTCTGTATTTTTCTCTATAATTCCTGGGTTAACAAAAAGACAGGAGAAGTTATCAGAGCACTTATTCTTTGCCATCTAAGTTATTCAAATTTCTAAGTTTAGATGGTTAATTCAGATGGCTTCCTTGGTGGCTCAGAAGGTAAAGAATCTGCCTGCAATGCAGGAGACCCAGATTTGATCCCTAGGTCGAGAAGACCATCTGGAGAAGGGAATGGCAACCTACTCCAGTATTCTTGCCTGGAGAATTCCATGGACAGAGGAGTCTGGCAGGCTCCAGTCCATGCAGTCGCAAAAAGCTGGACAGGACTGAGCAACTAACACTTTCACTTTCAGATGGTAAAGCACAGTAAGGTATTTACCTGAGCTGGTTAGGTTTCTGAGTTTTAAATGGGAAAATAGTAAGTTTTGATAATGAGTATATCTCCAACAGCTCTATATCATATCTGAATGTCTGGCTGCTGTGTTTGGAAATTGAGTGGTACCTATAATTTGTTCACAACCCGATATCATGGCTGAGGTCTCCCTGCAGTTTCAGCCACAAATTGTCAGGAATTGATGACTCATTGGTTTGTGTATATGTGTCTGTGCTTAAAATTTTAAATCACTCGTAGGTCAATAGGTAAGATGCTCTAAAATTTTAAATCATTAGTAGGTCAATAGGTGGGCTTCCCTGATAGCTCAGTTGGTAAAGAATCCGCCTGCAATGCAGGAGACCCCAATTCGATTCCTGGGTCGGGAAGATCTGCTGGAGAAGGGATAGGCTACCCACTCCAGTATTCTTGGGCTTCCCTTGTGGCTCAGCTGGTAAAGAATCTGCCTGCAATGAGGGAGACCTGGGTTTGACCCCTGGGTTGGGAAGATCTCCTGGAAGAGGGAAAGGCTACACCCACTCTGGTATTCTGGCCTGGAGAATTCCATGGACTGCATAGTCCATGGGGTGGCAAAGAGTCGGACACGACTGAGCAACTTGCACTTTTAGGTCATTAGGTAAGCCACTTCGAGAGAGCAAAGATTCATGATCTGGGGCTAACTCTAGTTCTCACCCAAGAAGACCATTAAATATACACAGTGCCAGGACTAGAAAGATTCGTAAAGTAGTGAGATAATCTAGATACAGGGTGCATATTCAGATTCTTGCAAGAAAAGGTAAGGTTTACGACAGTATGATTCCCTACAGAACTACAGTTCATTCAAGGAGAATCTCTAGCTCTTACCACTCAGAAAACCCCGAGGAAAAAAACTTTGCCTTTAGAGTCATTTCTTCTGAATTCTCCTTTATCTATCTCTTTGAATACTATGGAAAGTACAGTCCATTCCAAAGAAAGCCTTCCCCTGACCAATTATGTAAAAGAAAAGCTCTGATTCTCTGCCTGTCTCTAATTCCAATCCCTGCCCCTCAACTTCTTCTATCACCATTCACACTCTCCCCTAAGGCCACCAGTCATCTCCTAAGGCTCTTTCCAAAAGTCCGTGTGCAGTGCTCATGCTACTTCACGTGTCTTTGCAGCAAGCAGCACTGTTCTCTATCGTCTCCCTTTGTGAAATGCTCCCCTATGTAGTTTTTGGTGCTACCACTGTCTCAAACTTTACCTTCTGTCTTTTAAGCCATTTCTCTTTTGCTGGCTTTTTCTCCCGATTTCAACACCACCATTGCCAGACTCTACACTTCGTCTTTTCTCTCCTTCACTTACTAAACATTCATGAAATGTCTATTGAGCACCTACATATCTCACATTGCCCTAGTGATAGCATTTGTTCACCATGATTTTCCCAGGTGCAACACCACCGTGGATTCCACTTACCAAGGTGACAGTTTAAAAATGACATCTTCAATACCAGTATTCCAACCTAGGGACGAATCCAGATCTCCCGCATTGCAGACAGATTCTTTACTGACTGAGCTACCAAGGGAAGCCCAAGAATACTGGAGTGGGTAGCCTATCCCTTCTCCAGGAGATCTTCCTGACCCAGGAATCAAACTGGAGTCTCCTGCATTGCAGGCAGATTCTTTACCAGCTGAGCTACCAGAGAAGCCCCACCAAACATTCATGAAACATTTATTGAGTATCTATGTATCTCACATTGCCCTAGTGATGGCATTTGTTCACTATGGTTTTCCCAGGTGATAGTAACACCGCCATGGCTTCCACTTACCAAAGTAACAGTTTAAAAAAATTACATCCTCAATACCAATTACTCTTTCAAGTTCTAGATCCTTATTTTTTGGTGTTTGTGTTTGGTAAAATTTTCCAGGTGTATTGCAGGCATCTTAAACTTGACACCATTAAAAGGCAATTTGTATATAGATTCCGAACCATTAGAGGTAAAAAAAAGAAAAAAATAAATAAAAGAACAAAGACATCTCAAGTCAGTTCAACCAAAGATAGGAAAGGAAAAATAGGAAAAAATTGAAATTCATGGTAAATAGGAAAAAAAAAGATGGTAGGAAAAGTTCAAACACATCAGGAGTTTATTGAGACAAATTAGAGAGTTAAGTGTAGCTATTAAAAGGATCTCAGATTGGGCAAAAAATCTTCAGCTAGGAGCTATTTCTATGTCATGTACTTAAAATGATGGAAGTTGAAAATAAAAGTATAGAATAATACAGGTAAATACTAGTAAAAAGAAATGAGGCACAGCAATGTTACAACAGACAAAATAAGAAATGTGAAAAACACTGTGAGGGATAAAGAGGGATATATTTTACACTAACAAAAAGAACAAGTCACCCCAGCAAGATAAAACACTGGGACTCTGAGTATGAAATACAAAGCAAAAAGGGCATAGAAATACAAAAAGAAATTGACAAAATTGCAATCACGGTGAACTTTGTCTCTCAAAAATTAGCAGATTAAGTGGTTAAAAAATGGGTCAAGAATATGATTTGACTAACAAGTTTTCATTAGAAGACAGACTTGGTGCTCAACCACATTCTTCTCAAAAATAGTCCTTTAAATTGGCCATAGATCAAGTTAGCAAAGAATGACTAACAAATTTCAAATTTGGAAAGCTATCAAATTTATTTTACAAGGCTAACACAAGCCAAGAAGTCAAAATCAGACATAGTCACTCAAAAATAAGGAACGAACCATGGCAAGGCTCACAGAGTGTATTACACATCTTTGCATCCCAAGTGCCTAGAACTGAGCCTGAATGACTGTAATATACCCAGCTTTTCCTCTGCTATTTTGATATCCATAAATTTCATTCCCATCCTATTCTGAAAAAGGGGTCACACAGAGTCGGACACAACTGAAGTGACTTAGCAGCTTAGCAGCAGCAGAGATTCTATAAAAATTTCTAAATACTCACATGCTCTCCACTCATCAGGATGTTTAAAAGGAAAAGCTAGACCGTTATCAATTGCAGCTATTTTAATAAGTGTTTCTTTATCATCAGTCCATTTTGTATCCTAAAAGGGAAAAAATAATTGATAAAACAATTTACATGCATATTTCCAAAAGAAAAATGTATAATAATTATTGAGCTTTAAAGACATTTTATCTGAAGAGTCTATAAAAATAAAGTTACCAAAAAGTACCAATTTACCACTTAAGGGAAGACAGGGTCTTAAGAACCAGTAAAAACTTCATAATCACTACTTTTTAAATTTGCTATTACAAAGTTATACAGTAATAGTTTCATTCTTTTCATCTTTGGGGAAGTAGGCTTGACATTATTAAGACTTCAGAATGTGTAGTTCTGTATAACAGGCTCTAGGTTCATCCACCTCACTGCAACTGACTCAAATTCGTTCCTTTTTATGCCAAGTAATATTCCATTGTATTATATATATATATATATATATATATATATATATACACACACCACATCTTCTTTATTGGTTCACCTGTTTATGGACATCTAGGTTGCTTCCATGTCCTGGCTATTGTTAAATAGTGCTGCAATGAACCCTGGGGAACATGTGTCTTTTAGAATTGTGGTTTTTCTCAGGGTGTATGCCCAGTAGTGGGATAGCTGGGTTATATGGTAGTTTTGTATAGAGTGAGGTAAGTCAGAAAGAGAAAAACAAATATATTAATGCATATATATGAAATCTAGAAAAATGGTACTGATGAACCTATTTGCAGTGAAGGAATGGAGATGCAGATGTAGAGAAAGGACTTATGGACACAGGTGGGTAAGGAAAGGGCGGGATGAACTGAGAAGATAGCACTGACATGTATACACTATTATGTGTAAAATAGAAAACTAGAGGAAAGTTGCTATATAACACAGGAAGTCCAGCCTGGTGCTCTGTAATGACCTAGAGGTGAGATGCAGGGGAGGGGAGCGAGGCTCAAGAGGGAGAGGATATACATATAATTATGATTGATTTGCGTTGTTGCATTGCAGAAACCAACACAACATTGTAAAGCAACGTTCCTCCAATTAAAAATTTTTTTGAAAATAAATGTTATGACCATGTATACCAAAAAATGTCAATTATGTGATGGGATGCAGTGTTAGCTAACCGTACTGTGATGGTCATTTCACAATATATACTTATATCAAATCATCATATTATACACCTTAAAACTGCATGTATGTCAATAATACCTCAATAAACTTGGGGAGAAAAATAAATAAAATGTGTAGTTCTGGATAATTTACTGTTAGACGTGTTGCTTAAATGGATGTGTGCGTGTTAGTTTCTCAGTTGTGTCTGACTCTGTGACCCCCATGGACTGTAACCTGCCAGGTTCCTTTGTCCATGGGATTCTCCAGGCAAGAATACAGGAGTGGGTTGCCATTTCCTTCCCTAGGGGATCTTCCCGACCCAGGGATCAAACCTGGGTCTCCGGCATTGGCAGGCTGATTCTTTACTGACTGAGCCACCAGGGCGTAAATGTATGGTATTTGCAAAATACTGATATTTTTAGGATAATGATGAAGATAATGATAAGATAATGATTTACCTTACTAAAATAAAGTCTTTCCTAGGGTCTCATAGAAATAATTAGTTCAAATACAAAATGTTTCTAAATAAAACTCTCCAACAACCATGGCTAAATGTAATAAGCTCCAGTAGAAGGAACCTCAAGATACTCTTGATTACAGAATGTAGGCCATTTCTAACTTCTCCATTCTCCTGTAATGGAAATGCAAGCCTCAGAAGCAAGAGAGTTTTCATGTTGAAGAGTACTTCTTATTATCTAAAAATAGACATTGTCATTATTAAGTGGTCTAGATTTTAGAAAGGTGAAAAAGATAATTTTTAAATTAAAAGTATTAGAGTGAAGGTACAGGTGATACATGCCAGAGTTGTTTCTGCTAGTTTATATCAAATATCTTATCTCAATGAGAATGCACAAAATACTTCAGAGCAAAAGAATAAGGTTTTCAGTAAAATCCAGTTGCTTTAGATATACCAATAAAATATATTTAGAAACTATTATAAGCATATGTATTTTTATATATGTATTTTTAAACCCATTTCTGCTATAACTGTCATTTATTTTTATTTCTATCATTTTTTCTATTTACAACTTCATTGAGGTATAATTTACACACAATAAACTTTACACATTAAAGTGTACAAGTTGATAAGCACTGAAAGATATGAAACCACCTAGATGTTTCCCTGTGTCCTTTAGCAGTCTCCTCCCTCCCTCTATCCCACCCCAGGCAAGCATTGTCTGCTTTCTGTCCCTAGGGATTAGTTTGCACTTTCTAGATCTTTATATAAAAGGAATCAGACAGTATCTTCCCTTTTGTTTAGCTTCTTTCACTCAGCAGGGTATTGAGATTCATCCACATTATTGCGTGTATCAAGTGTGTTCTTTCTTTCTTTATTGCTGAGTACTTTGAATATGTAATTTCAAAATTCTTTGATGAACTATGAAAACTACAAACTTTTTAAAGTGATGTAACAGCTTTAAATAATGAGAGTCAGTTCAGTTCAGTTCAGTCATTCAGTTGTGTCTGACTCTCTGCAATCCTATGGACTGCATGCAGCACGCCAGGCCTCCCTGTCCATCACCAATTCCCGGAGTTTACTCAAACTCGTGTCCACTGAGTTAGTGATGCCATCCAACCATCTCATCCTCTGTCGTCCCCTTCTCCTCCCATCTTCAATCTTTCTCAGCATCAGGGTCTTTTCAAATGAGTCAGCTCTGCAAATCAGGTGGCCAAAGGATTGGAGTTTCAGCTTCAGCATCAGTCCTTCCAATGAATATTCAGGACTGATTTCCTTTAGGATGGACTGGTTGGATCTCCTTGCAGTCTAAGGGACTCTCAAGAGTCTTCTCCAACACCACAGTTCAAAAGCATCAATTCTTCAGTGCTCAGCTTTCTTTATACTCCGACTCTCACATCCATACACGACTACTGGAAAAACCATAGCTTTGACTAGATGGACCTTTGTTGGCAAAGTAATGTCTCTGCTTTTTAATATGCTGTTTAGGTTGGTCATAACTTATCTTCCAAGGAGCAAGCGTCTTTTAATTTCATGGCTGCAGTCACCATCTGCAGTGATTTTGGAGCCCCCCAAAATAAAGTCTGTCACTGTTTCCCTTGTTTGCCCATCTATTTGCCATGAAGTGATGGGACCGGATGCCATGATCTTAGTTTTCTGAATGTTGAGCTTTTAAGCCAACTTTTTCACTCTCCTCTTTCACTTTCATCAAGAAGCTCTTTAGTTCTTCTTCATTTTCTGCCATAAGGGTGGTGTCATCTGCATATCTGAGGTTATTGATATTTCTCCCGGCAATCTTGATTCCAGCTTGTGCTTCTTCCAGCCCAGTGTTTCTCATGATATACTCTGCATATAAGTTAAATAAGCAGGGTGACAATATGTAGCCTTGAAGTACTCCTTTCCCGATTTGGAACCAGTCTGTTGTTTCATGTCCAGTTCTAACTTGCTTCCTGACCTGCATACAGATTTCTCAAGAGCCAGGTCAGGTGGTCTGGTATTCTCATCTCTTTCAGAATTTTCTACAGTTTGCTGTGATCCACACAGTCAAAGGCTTTGGCATAGTCAATAAAGCAGAAGTAGATGTATTTCTGGAGCTCTCTTGCTTTTTTGATGATTCAGTGGATGTTGGCAATTTGATCGCTGGTTCCTCTGCCTTTTCTAAATCCAGCTTGAACATATGGAAGTTCACGGTTCATGTACTGTTGAGGCCTGGCTTGGGGAATTTTGAGCATTACTTTACTAGCGTGTGAGATGAGTGCAACTGTGTGGTAGTTTGATCATTCTTTGGCATTGCCTTTCTTTGGGACTGGAATGAAAACTGACCTTTTCCAGTAAAAAGAATATCAGTACTGAGCTGATATTATTCTTCTATATTAATACAACATACAAAATAAAATTGCACAGAGATTTCAAAAACAGAATAAAAAATGCAACATAAGCAGGCAAAGGAAAGAAAAAAGATGATAAAAACAGAAAAAGGAGATAAAAACCAAGGATCAAGGTGAAGGAAATGAGGAAGTGATGAAGAATAACTTCAAGGAATTTTTAATAGACACTAATAGTGTGTTTATATATGCATATATATTAAAATTCCCTCACCGTAATTTCATCTTCATGTGTCTGCTTTTCACATCTGATTAACCAGTTATCATTTCCCCTGTCTTTCAAAACAAATGAAAAATCTATTACTTCATTTTTTATAAATATCATAGCTTAATATCAAGCAGAAAAATCTTGTCACCTCTTTGATTTTGAGACCTTCATTTGTTATCTGTAGCATATTAACACATTAAAGGCTTCAGTTTAATACATACAAACTAAAAATACTCATAAATGTTAGTTAACATTTATTGTTTACTCTGTGCCAGACATTGTTAAGTGCTTAACATGTATTAACTCATCAAATTCTTACAAAAACTCTGTGAAGTAGGTACAATTACTGTCAAGAACTTTTAAGTCAGCATTATTAGAAAGGATAATTTCTCTTCACCTTAGGGAGAAGAACTATCTACCCCCGTTACCAGGCAAATTTCTGGATGGGCTCTTACCTAATGTCACAACAAGAGGACTCTGGACACAAATTTTTTAAAAAACTGGAATAGAGTTAATTTATTGAATACAACATTGTGTTAGTTTCAGGTGTACAGCAAAGTGATTCAGGTAAATATACAATTTTATCAGATTATTTTCCATTATAGTTATTACAAGATACTGAACATAATTTCCTATGCTATACCATCTCCTTGTTGCTTATCTACGTATAGCAGTTTGTACCTGTTAATCCCATACTCCTAATTTGCCCCTCCTTCCTTCCTTCTCCCCTTGGGTAACCGTAAGTTTCTACCCTACGTCTGCAAGTCTGTTTCTGTTTTGCGAGCAGATTCATTGGTATTACTTTTTTTAGATTCCACATATAATTGACCATATAATTTTTGTCTTTCTCAGACTGATTTACTTCTCTAAGTATAACATTTTCTAGGTCCATCCACATTGCTGCAAATGGCAATATTTCATTCTTTTTTGTGATTGAGTACTATATTCCGTTGGACTCTACACTAATTTTACCATTAATTTAAGACTGCATGATTTCAAAAGGTAAATGTAAAGAGGTATATAATGTTTTTGCAGAAACTAGTATAAATGAGCAAAAATTCTGAACTAGAGTTTTCAAGCTTCAGAGTACATCAGAATTACCTGGTGGGTGGTAGTTTGGTTGCTTCAGCCATGTCCAACTCTTTGTGACCCTATGAACTGTAGCCTGCCAGGCTCCTCTGTCCATAGGATCTTCCAGGCAAGAATACTGGAGTGGGTTGCCATTTCCTTCTCCAGGGGATCTTCCTGACTCAGGGACTGAACCCGGGTCTCCTGCACTGCGGGCAGATTCTTCACCGACTGAGCTACCAGGGAAACCCCATAAGACCTGTTAAAACACTAACTGCTGGATCTACATTCAGTAGACTGGGATGGGTTCCCAGAAGATGCATTTGGGCCCACATAACACTGACCCTAAAACAGACTAGGGAACCATATTTGGGAATCACTGCTTCAAGTTATCAACAACGTCACTGCTCCCTGCCAGCACAGAAAAAATTAAGAGTCTGTTGTATTTACAGACTGTACTAACAGTCATCTAATGTCAAAATAAGCGTCTAAAACAACTTACACAATCAAGTTTGAATTATTCATATTATGAAGATAACATCTCCAATTTCCAGCAGGCTTTGTACTGCTGCCAAGAAACTCCACCTGAGGGACAGGTACTCACCACTATCACTGGGGCAGAGTCCACCCCGAGTCAGAATCTCCAGTATGCGGTTAATTCTGCCTGGGAGAGTCAGCATTACATTTCTGCTTACCAAGGCAGGCAAAGAAAAAGACTGCCTTTTTCAAATAGTAGCCTTAAGACTACTGCAGCAAAACTTTACATCTTTGACTTGGATAAGCAAGAGTTGAATACAGTTTGAAAGTTAAGAAGATGTGAGTAAACAAATGAGAGAACTTCAATACCTGTATTTCTGATGATGTAATCCAAAACAACTAATCTTTCAAACTGTGACTGAAACTGTTTTCTAATATTCTCAGGCAAAGGGTCAGCTTCAAATTTCCTAAGCCAATATTCAGCCTCCTTGTAACCTTCAACAAATAACTGAAAGGAACCAATCTATAATTTTAAGAATTATAGTTAGAAAAGAAAATACAAGAACAAAGGAATTACTTTTAAAATTTCTCAGCAGTACTGTCATAAAATACTTTATATAAACACAATAAGAAAAACTGAAATTAACACTAATTTACATAAGCCACATTTATCAAGAAAACTATTTTTATACATTAATTTAAAATAATCACATAAAGAATACATAGCAAATAAAGAATGATCAATCCTAGACTTTTAAGGTGCGTAGAAGCTATTTTAGAATAACTGAAAAAGAAAATACACACATGTACCCAAGGTAATATTCTCAATGAGAATGCTATTTTCTAAAAATATTTATTAAAATGAATTCAATTATGAAGACCAAAACCTGTACCTCTCTTGGCTATTTAATAATAATGTAATTTTATCTTACTGGAAAAATACATTAAGATTCTTTTTTACAAGAGAAAATAACCTTATTTTTTTAAAATGAATGAATTATTTGACTATGCAGCTTAAAGATCCTATAATAAATTTTAAATAATTAATCATAACCTCTACAGTGGTTTTTAAAAAAGTCCTTTCCTTGAAGATATGTCTATATTATAAGGTTTCGTATCACTGAAATTATGAGCTGTTAACATTAAACAATTTTTTAAAGAAGAAAATACAAATTTAAAAGCATAGAACACATAGATAATGGTAACCTAGCTGGCCTCTTTTGTCCATGGGATTCTCCAGGCAAGAACACTGGAGTGGGTTGCCATCTCCTCCTCCAGGGCATCTTCCCTACTGAGGGATCGAACCCAGGCCTCCCGCCTTGCAGGCAGGTTCTTTACTGTCTGAGCCATCAGGGAAGCTGGCTTCATAAATACAAACAAATCACTACAAAGAAAATCTATCTCAGGAATTCCCTGGCAGTCCAGTGGTTAGGACTACATGCTTTCACCGCTGAGGGGCTGGGGGTTTGATCCCTGGTTGGGGAATTAAAATCCTACAAGCTGGATGGTGATGCCAACAATAAACATCTCTTAACACTTTATGTGACTTGTGGCCGGCATGAAATTTTAATGATTTCCTAAATGTTTTCTCTAAAGCACTCATAATGAGGTGTTAGTAGTCATAAATAGGGAAATTATTTCAGCATATGCAAGGAGTAACAAAATTTCCTGCTTACTTGGAGTACAATAATAAAGACAAGTTAACCATGTAGTTCTTACTCTAATTCTTTTATATAGATAAATGCATAGCAACAAGACAAAAAAATTGCAGATTAAATATATTAAAAATAATAATAAAAAGTCTAGTGCTTTTTTTAGAATGCTCTTCCCATAACCTTCACCACCCTTGCTGAGCTAGTTGCTCATCATCCCTTAGGTTTATTTAAAACCTATGATAAGGAAAAAACAAAATTTAATATGTAGTGAGTAAACCTGGTTACTACCATTTACTATGTGCCAGGGACTATACCAAGTACCTGAAATAAACTTTATCACTTTATTCTCACAACCCTAGTAGTTTCTGTCATCCTCGGTTTATAGAAACTGGAGCTTGGAATTTAAGAGACTCGCCCAAGGTCTCAGAGCTAACTGGTGAAGAGGCTTGGAGTACAGTCTAGGTCTAATTCCAGGCTTATACTTTCAGCTGTAACTTTATAAAGCCTTAGGTGCAATCTCCTCTTGAAAATTCCCCAGCTCTCCAAACTGGGTTAAATATCCCTCCTCTACCCACTCTAAGCTCTCTACACCTAATCATCATTAACAGCTTTATTATATTGTGTTGAGACTGCTTGTTACTACAAGCTCTTGAAGATGAGAAAACCGTTTTTACTAATATATCCACAGCCCACAGCACAGAGCCTACAGAGCTCTGGTAATATGTGATGAAGTTTGTTGAAGTTTGTGTGTGCTTCGCTGTGTCTGACTCTTTGGACCCCATGGACTGTAGCCTGCCAGGCTCCTCTGTCCATGGGATTCTCCAGGCAAGAATACTGAAGTGGGTTGCCATTTCCTTCTCCAGGGGATCTTCCTGACCCAGAGATTGAACCGTGTCTCTTGGACTTCCTGCACTGGCAGGCAGATTCGTTACCACTGTGCCATCTGGGAAGCCCAATATATGATGAATTGCCTGCCCTCCATTGCACCCCCCTACCCTTCCCAAAGCTCATCACAGTAACTTACCTTAGGAGGAAGTCCTATCCGATGAAATTTTCTACCTACTTTTGGCACTTTCTCTAAAGCATACTTTTTGCCTCTAGATTTTGCACGGTCAATTGCACTGTAGTTAAACGTCTCACTGACAAGCCAAACCACCTAGAAATGTACAGTTTAGAGAAATGGCTATTAGAATTTGCATTATAGTATGTCTATTCACATACACCATGGAACTCACACTAATGCTACAAATGAGTGAAGTTTAATGCTATACTAAATGCCCCTGAGAATCTAAAACAGAAAAGCTAAGAGACTTTGCAAAGTTAGTTAAATGACACATATGTATTTCTTTCTGAGATAGGCAGCCTAAAATTGTCCAGTGGAACAAAGAAGTATGTAGAATTAGGAAGGAAAATTTAGAGAACTTTAAGTAAAAATGTATAAAGGCCAAAAAGAAAAAGACAGGAATCTTTTGAGTATGTTAGTTATCTCTACCTTCAGCAGAATTTCTAGATCACTGATTTTTTTCAGCTTTCTAAATGCTGGTTCTTTCTCTTCTTTTTGTCAGCATCATCTCAGCTCACGTGAGAAAGAGATACTCCCTTGGATATTCTGTGCGTCTACACTCATTGGAAAAGATCCTGATGCTGGGAAAGATTGAAGGCAGTAGAAGAAGGCGACAACAGAGGATAAGATGGTTGGATGGCATCACTGACTCGATGGACATGAGTTGGAGCACGCTCCAGGAGATGGTGATGGACAGGGAGGCCTGGCATGCTGGAGTCCATGGGGTCACAAACAGTCAGACACGACTGAGTGACTGAACCAACTGACTGACACTAGAATCAATTTACTAGTCATTTGTGACTCTGGATTACCAACCGCAATTTTAGATTCTGTATACTAGAAGTCACTACAGATGGTGACTGCAGTCATGAAATTAAAAGACGCTTACTCCTTGGAAGGAAAGTTATGACCAACCTAGACAGCATATTAAAAAGCAGAGACATTACTTTGCCAACAAAGGTTCAGTCTAGTCAAGGCTATGGTTTTTCCTGTGGTCATGTATGGATGTGAGAGTTGGACTGTGAAGAAGGCTGAGCACTGAAGAATTGATGCTTTTGAACTGTGGTGTTGGAGAAGACTCTTGAGAGTCCCTTGGACTACAAGGTGATCCAACCAGTCCATTCTGAAGGAGATCAACCCTGGGATTTCTTTGGAAGGAATGAAGCTAAAGCTGAAACTCCAGTACTTTGGCTACCTCATGCGAAGAGTTGACTCATTGGAAAAGACTCTGATGCTGGGAGGGATTGGGGGCAAGAGGAGAAGGGGACGACAGAGGATGAGATGGCTGGATGGCATCACTGACTCAATAGACGTGAGTCTCAGTGAACTCCGGGAGTTGGTGATGGACAGGGAGGCCTGGCATGCTGCGATTCATGGGGTCGCAAAGAGTCGGACACGACTGAGTGACTGATCTGATCTGATCTGATACCAGAAGTACATGATAGAAAGAATGCCTCCTTTACCCTTGTTTTTGGTACAATGCCCAGATGAAGCTTTTCATCCACGAGGTAGGCACCAGCTTCGGAAAGGTACCCCTGGTTGGGAAGCAGGCAGCCCCTACCAAAGCAGCAAGGGCAGCAGACCTTGTGAACGTATTTGGTCCATTTCGGATTCAGGTGACCGTAAGGCTCTTCTGATTTGGGTTTAAACACACCAATAATTTTCTATATAGGGAGAAAGTAAACACTTTGTTAGACTTTTAACATAGGGAGATGATAATCCATAAAATACATTCTGGTCTTTTTCTACTCTTCCTACCACAGATTTGGGCATAACCCTTAACAATTAAGAGTTTTAATTCCAGTCACAGTTTTACACGCATTCTCATTCAACAATCTAAAATCAATAATCTTTTGAGCTAGTGGTTTTCAAACTGTGCTCTGAGAAACCCTAGAGAAGGTGAGAGGAGAGGGCTCTGAGACCCCATCCTCTGGTTTCACCCATTTTACATAATGGATGCCCTAGTTAAAAAAGAGTTCTGCTGATTTTATTTTATTATTATTTTTTTTTTGAAAATGTTTGAAAATCAGTGACCTAGGTCAAACAATGTTATTATTCAATATCTATTAAATATCCAAATTTTATGCTTATTCATTATCTACTTTCCCAGTAGGTGTGCATTCTAAAAGGGCAGGGACTTTCTCTGTGAGGGCTGTATCATCAGTACTCAGAACAGTACCTGGCATATAGTAGGCATTCAAGCATTTGTTAAATGAATAAATCCAATGACAAAAAGCCATCTCTAAGATACAAAGGAAATGATAGGCTCTAGTGACATCTGTGCTGCCAGATTCTCCTACTTTTTTCAATTTTTTTTATGAACCAATTTTGAATAAATTCTCTCCTCTTAAAAAAACTGCTTATGGATGTCTAAAAGTCTTTCCCCATTAAGTATATATATCCTGTTAGAACTGTCTTTATTATTGGTCTGATAAAATATATTCATATTAAATTTAAAAGCTGAATTATCCTTAGATAATAAAAAATCTTATTATAAGTATATAATTGTTTATTAATGCAGTAAAGTCTGAGTCATTAATAAAGAAGTCAACAAGAACAAATCAAGAAATCAAGCTTGGAATAAAGATTGAGACATTGACACTACCTACATATATATATATTAAAATCTCAAAAAGACTGTTATAAAAAATATAACTTCAGTCTTTGAAAAAACATTTTGGCAGAATTATAATCTGTTTCTCCTCCTGAAAAAAGAACTGCTGGCTATGCATCATTCAGAAAGCTTTTAGAAATGATAATACAGATTTTTGAAAAATTCTAAACTGAGTTGAACAAAGTCCATATCAGGTTCTCTTTTCTGCTGTAGGATTATTCTTTGGTTTGTTTCATTTTGTCACATTCCAATGCCTTCAAACTTCAAACTGCCCAGGATCCTTCTCTGGTATAATAATGCTGGAAAAAATATTCTGAGGGTAAAAGAAAACTCTGCTTAGTTACTGCAGAGGATGAGATGGTTAGATAGCACTCGACTCAATGGACATGAATTTGAGCAAACTCCAGGAGATAGTGGAGGAAAGATGAGCCTGGCGTGCTGCAGTCCATGGACTCGCAGAGTCAGACACAACCTAGCAACTAAACAACAACAAGGACTTGTGAATATAAACCCCACAAACCCACAGCTGAATGTTGAGTATTCAATAAATACTTGAAGCCAAGTATTAAAATAATAAAACGGAAATTGTACAAACAGCTCTAGTTTTAAACAGTAGAGTGCTTTAGTTAAAAATAAACTGACCTTTATTTCTGAAAAGAGGGTGCAACCAGATTTATTAGGAAAATATCTTCAGAAACTCACAATGACTTCACATTCAAATTAGTGTTTTCCAAAAGGTCTGTTATATATAGTAGGTCTATGAAATTCTCACCCTCTTAGGATCCTTCACAAAGTAACTTCCACTTGAACCTTGAGAGATTCTTTCTGGATAAACTTCAAATTCTATTGCTTGCTCCGCTTTCAATATAACATCAGCAAATTCTGGATCATCCAAAAATGTGTTCAATTCTGAAGAATCAACAATTATTACATTAAGAAAAACATTACTACAGAATGAAAAAAAAGAAGAAAGACCAGCTATGAGAATAGCTGACAACATATGAGCTCACAACATGGACCTGTAATACTAGATTAGGTTACCAGTGTTAAGACATTTAGGCACAGAAAAATGTAGACTTCCCTGGTGGCTCAGACGGGAAAGAATCCACCTGCAATGCGGGAGACCCGGGTTCAACCCTTAGGATGGGAAGATCCCCTGGAAAAGAGAATGGCTACCCACTCCAGTATTCTGGCCAGGACAGAGGAGCCTGGAGGGCTACAGTCCATAGGGTCACAAAGAGTTGGACACGACTGAGTGACTAAACGCTTTCATTTTTTTTTTTCCCCATGGAGTACTTCAATGTCTTTTTTTTTTTTTTCTTTTTTAACCCCACTTTAAGTATCAAGTTAAGACACAAGGAAAATATTTCCTATGCTGAAAAAAAATTACACAAATTCCGTGTGTTAACTTGAACTCCTCCTTCCCAGTGATTTTGTTCTTCATCCAGCCTCAGCCTCCATTAGCAATCATTCCTCAGATATATCATCACCAATACCTGCAACCGCATCACACTTAGCATTTCAGTCATCTTCTATTTTCCTAGTTCACTGCTTCTGGCACCCTGAGTCCAAAAATTCTTCCATCCCACTAGGACCTTTAAAGCACTGATCTACCAAATACTGTTCAAGGGTCTTCACCCGCTTTGTGTCCCTCCTTGGCTAGCATAAATTATGGTTAATCATCACTAAAATCACTCTCTTCTTCCCACTCCTCATCATAGTTACCTGTAAAATCTCACTCCTGGTTAAATCCAATTGTCTACTGACTATGCCTGTGCCTGGACAGCTGAACTTGCCAAACACAACGCCTGGTGTCTTCCCTTAAATGCCTGGTGTCTCCCCTTAAAAAAAAACCCACAAACCTCAGCTGGATTCTTCATGTTGTCTGGGGAGCATACTACATTCCTGTTAAAGACTGAATGCTTGTGTTCCTCTGAAATACATCGAGGCCTTATTCCCCAATGTGATCATATATGGAGGGGGACTTAGGCGGAAGTAATTAGGCTTAGATGAGGCCACGAGGGTGGGTATCCCACAATAGAGTTAGGCCATGTGAGGACCCAGGGAGAAGGCTGCCATCTGCAAGCCAAGAACTGAGCCCTTGCCAAGAACCTGATCATGCTGACACCCTGATTTTGGACTTCCCAACCTCCAGAACTGAGCAATAAAGTCTGTTGTTCAAAAGCCACGTAGGCTAGGGTATTTTATCATAACATCCTAAACTAGGACAACTTCCCTGATACACAGACTCTCCGACTCTTCTGGACAACTATCTCATACCCTCTCTTCTCCTCATATTCCCAACAACTCTTTCATCTCAGCAGATGATCTAGTTTCCTATTTCAAGAAGAAAACAGAAGCAAGCAGGAAAAACGATCATCTGCCCTCAGCATCATATTTACCCCTTCACATTCTCTAAGGTTGACTCTTCCACTTTGTACACTAGTCCTATCTCCCTGACTGTGTGCTTAGTTGCTCAGTTGTGCCCAACTTTGTGACCCCATGGACTGTAGCCTGCCAGGCTCCTCTGTCCACGAGGATTCTCCAGGCAAGAATACTGGAGTGGGTTGCCATGCCCTCCTTCAGGGGATCTTTCTGACCCAGGGACTGAACCCAGGTCTCCCACATTGAAGGTGGATTCTTTACCATCTGACCCCTACCAGACAAGTCCTACCCCAGGACATGTCTTCAGCAGTTTTTCCCAAATCAGTATTTCCCTTGCTATTGGATCATTTCCACAAACACATAAAACTTGACTTCACTTGACTGCCAAGATGCCATTTCTCCACGTTGTTCTTCCATTTCATCAGCTCCTCTTTTTCAGTCTCTTGTGGGCTCATTCTCATCTCCCTAGCAGCTTAACTTTGGAAAGCCCAGGTTCAGTTCATGGTCCTCTTCTTCCTCATTAGCACTGATGACTTCCAGATTAATATCTCAAGCCTGGACTTCTGCCCTGAACCCCAGACTACTATACCCAGCTTCTCCACTTGTATGTTTAGCAGACAGCTCAAACTTTACTGCCTCAAACTCAATTCATTTTCTCTCGACTGCCTCACTCCCAGTATTCTCTGTATTACTGGCAATCCCAAATCTTCTAGGTGCTCTTGTGAAAAGCTTTGGAATCATCCATGACCTCACTCTCTCACCCTCCATATCCAATCCATCAGCAGGTTGTGTAGCTCCACCTTAAATGAACATCCAGAATCTAACCAGTTCTTACAATCTCCATTCCTTCCATGTGATTCAAATCACTATCAACTCTAGCCTAGATTGTCACAAGAGTCTCTTAATGGGTCTCCTCTCTATACTCAACAGGGAAGCTACAGAATCCTTCTAAAACCCAAGTCAGTTAATTGCCTGGCGGTCTAGTGGTGAGGACCCAACACTTTCACTCATGGGGCAGCCCAGTGATTCTCCATCTCATTCAAAAGAAAAAAATCTAAGTTCTAATATTGGCCCTCAAGACTCTACCCAATATCTCCTAACCTCCACTTTATTTTTCTGCTTAGCGCTTATCACCTAACCTATCATATAACTTAGCTATTTTGTGAGCTCCAAGAAGACAAGTATTTCTTTCACTGCTACATACCCAACTTTTTTTAGTTCCTGGAACATAAGAGGCACTCAATAAATATTTGAAGGATTAATAATTAATCATTTAAAATGGTAGACGTTAAATACTCACATTTTTCTTTGAAAGGCATATAAATGTTATTACATGTAAATCTTATGAAAATTCAAACTATAAACTTTCCTTAATTTAAAACTTGCCTTAATTCAGACATAGAACTATTATTTACTAATTTTTAAAAGCTTACGCTGAGAAAAATATTGCAAAAAGGGCCCTTGGGCATATTTAACCTACTTAAAACAATAAATAATCCACGTATTTAATCATGTTCATAAAATTGATATACTATTTTCAGATCTAGTCCACGAAAATTCTTAAGAATGAAGGGAGAGGAGGTGGTCCTAAGATGGCACAGGAATAGGACAGGGAGACCACTTGCTCCCCCACAAATTCATCAAAAGAACATCTGAACGCTGAGTAAATTCCACAAAACAACTTCTGAACGCTGGCAAAGGACATCAGGCACCCAGAAAAGCAGCCCATTGTCTTTGAAAGGAGATGGAGAAGTCTTGAGGCTACTGTAAGAATAAGACTGAAAACTAGAGGCAGGAGGCTTAAATCCAAATCCTGAGAACACCTGAGAACTCCTGACTCCAGGGAACATTAATCAATAGGAGCTCATCAAATGCCTCCATACCTACACTGAAACCAAGCACCACCCAAGGGCCAACAAGTTCCAGAGCAAGACATAACACACAAATTCTTCAGCAACACAGGAACACAGCCCTGAGCTTCAATATACAGGCTGCCCAAAGTCACTCCAAACCCACGGACATCTCATAACTCATTACTGGACGCTGCATTGCACTCCAGAGAGAAATCCAGCTCCACCCACCAGAACACCAACACAAGCTTCCCTAACCAGGAAACCTTGACAAGCCACCCGCCCAACCCCACCCACTGCAAGGAAACTCCACAATAAAGAGAACTCCACAAACTGCCAGAATACGGAAAGGCCACCCCAAACACAGCAATATAAACAAGATGAAGAGGCAGAGAAATACCCAGCAGGTAAAGGAACAGGATAAATGCCACCAAACCAAACCAAAGAGGAAGAGACAGGGAATCTACCTGATAAAGAATTCCAAATAATGATAGTGAAAATGACCCAAAATCTTGAAAGCAAAATGGAGTTACAGATAAATAGCCTGGACACTAGGACTGAGAAGATGCAAGAAAGGTTTAACAAGAAATAAAGAAGAAATAAAAAGAAATAAAAGAGATAGAAGAAATAAAAAAGAGTCAATATATAATGAATGAAGAGTCAATATATAATGAATGAACAATAAATAAAAAGAAATAAAAGAGATAGAAGAAATAAAAAAGTCAATATATAATGAATAATGCAATAAACGAGATCAAAAACACTCTGGAACCAACAGTAGAATAAGGGAGGCAGAAGACAGGATAAGTGAGATAGGATAGGATAAGTAGAAGATAGAATGGTAGAAATAAAGGAAACAGAGAGGAAAAAAGAAAAAAGAATTAAAAGAAATGAGGACAATCTCAGAGAACTCTGGGACAATGTTAAATGCCCCAACATTCAAATCATAGGAGTCCCAGAAGAAGACAAAAAGAAAGACCATGAGAAAATACTTGAGGAGATAATAGTTGAAAACTTCCCTAAAATGGGGAAGGAAATAATCACCCAAGTCCAAGAAACCCAGAGAGTCCCAAATAGGATAAATCCAAGGCAAAACACCCCAAGACATATATTAATCAAATTAATGAAGATCAAACACAAAGAACAAATATTAAAAGCAGCAAAGGAAAAACAACAAATAAAACACAAGGGGATTCCCATAAGGATAACAACTGATCTTTCAATAGAAACTCTTCAGGCCAGGAGGGAATGGCAGGACATACTTAAAGTGATGAAAGAAAATAACCTATAGTCCAGATTACTGTACCCAGCAAGGATCTCATTCAAATATGAATGAGAAATGAAAAGCTTTACAGACAAGCAAAAGCTGAGAGAATTCAGCACTACCAAACCAGCTCTCCAACAAATGCTAAAGGATCTTCTCTAGACAGGAAACACAAAAAGGGTGTATTATCTTGAACCCAAAACAATAAAGTAAATGGCAACGGGATCATACTTATCAATAATTACCTTAAATGCCAACAAAGGTCCATCTAGTCAAGGCTATGGTTTTTCCAGTGGTCATGTATGGATGTGAGAGTTGGACTGTGAAGAAAGCTGAGCACCAAAGAATTGATGCTTTTGAACTGTGGTATTGGAGAAGACTCTTGAGAGTCCCTTGGACTGCAAGGAGATCCAACCAGTCCATTCTAAAGGAGATCAGCCCTGGGTGTTCTTTGGAAGGAATGATGCTAAAGCTGAAACTCCAGTACTTTGGCCACCTCATGCGAAGAGTTGACTCATTGGAAAAGACTCTGGTGCTGGGAGGGATTGGGGGCAGGAGGAAAAGGGGACAACAGAAGATGAGATGGCTGGATGGCATTACCAACTCGATGGACATGAGTTTGAGTGAGCTCTGGGAGTTTGTGATGGACAGGGAGGCCTGGCGTGCTGCAATTCATGGGGTCACAGAGAGTCAGACACAACTGAGCGACTGAACTGAACTGAACTGAACTGAAATAGGTTGAATGCCCAAACCAAAAGACAAAGACTGGCTGAATGGATACAAAAACAAGACCCCTATATGTGTTGTCTACAAGAGACCCACCTCGAAACAGACACATACAGACTGAAAGTGAAGGGCTGGAAAAAGATATTCCACGTAAATAGAGACCAAAAGAAAGCAGGAGTAGCAATACTCATATCAGATAAACTAGACTTAAAACAAAGGCTGTGAAAAGAGACAAAGAAGGACACTACATAATGATCAAAGGATCAATCCAAGAAGAAGATATAACAATTATATATGCACCCAACATAGGAGCACCGCAATATGTAAGACAAATGCTAACAAGTATGAAAGGGGAAATTAACAGTAACACAATAATAGTGGGAGACTTTAGTACCGCACTCACACCTATGGATAGATCAACTAAACAGAATTAACAAGGAAACACAAACTTTAAATGATACAATAGACCAGTTAGACCTAATTGATATCTATAGGACATTCAGCCCAAAACAATGAATTTCACCTTTTTCTCAAGTGCACACAGAACCTTCTCCAGGATAGATCACATCCTGGGCCATAAGTCTAGCCTTGGTAAATTCAAAAAAATTGAAATCATTCCAAGCATCTTTTCTGGCCACAATGCAGTAAGATTAGATCTCAATTACAGCAGAAAAACTATTAAAAATTCCAACATATGGAGGCTGAACAACATGCTGCTGAATAACCAACAAATCACATAAGAAATCAAAAAAGAAAGCAAAATATGCATAGACACGAATGAAAAAGAAAACACAACAACCCAAAACCTGTGGGACACTGTAAAAGCAGTGCTAAGGGGAAGGTTCATAGCAATACAGGCATACCTTAAGAAACAAGAAAAAAGTCAAATAAATAACCTAACTCTACATCTAAAGCAACTAGAAAAGGAAGAAATGAAGAACCCCGGGGTTAGAAGGAAAGAAATCTTAAAAATTAGGGCAGAAATAAATGCAAAAGAAACAAAAGAGACCATAGCAAAACTCAACAAAGCCAAAAGCTGGTTCTTTGAGAGGACAAATAAAATTGACAAACCATTAGCCAGACTCATCAAGAAACAAAGGGAGAAAAATTAAATCAATAAAATTAGAAATGAAAATGGAGAGATCACAACAGACAACACAGAAATACAAAGGATCATAAGAAACTATCAGCAATTATATGCCAATAAAATGGACAACTTGGAAGAAATGGACAAATTCTTAGAAAAGTACAACTTTTCAAAACTGAACCAGGAAGAAATAGAAAATCTTAACAGACCCATCACAAGCACGGAAATTGAAACTGTAATTGGAAATCTTCCAGCAAACAAAAGGTCAAGACCAATCGGCTTCACAGCTGAATTCTACCAAAAATTTAGAGAAGAGCTAACACCTATCCTACTCAAACTCTTCCAGAAAATTGCAGAGGAAGGTAAACTTCCAAACTCATTCTATGATACCAAAACCTGACAAAGATGCCACAAAAAAAGAAGACTACAGGCCAATATCACTGATGAACATAGATGCAAAAATCCTTAACAAAATTCTAGCAATCAGAATCCAACAACACATTAAAAAGATCATTCATCATGACCAAGTGGGCTTTATCCCAGGAATGAAAGGATTCTTCAATATCTTCAAATCAATCAATGCAATTCACCACATTAACAAGTTGAAAAATAAAAGCCATATGATTATCTCAATAGATGCAGAGAAAGCCTTTGACAAAATTCAACATCCATTTATGATAAAAACCCTTCAGAAAGCAGAAATAGAAGGAACATACCTCAACATAATTAAAGCTATATGTGACAAACCCACAGCAAACATTATCCTCAATGGTGAAAAATTGAAAGAATTTCCCCTAAAATCAGGAGCAAGACAAGGATGCCCACTTTCACCACTACTATTCAACATAGTTTTGGAAGTGTTGGCCACAGCAATCAGAGCAGAAAAAGAAATAAAAGGAATCCAAATAGGAAAAGAAGAAGTAAAACTCTCACTGTTTGCAGATGACATGATCCTCTACATAGTAAACCCTAAAGACTCCACCAGAAATTTACTAGAGCTAATCAGTGAATATAGTAAAGTTGCAGGATATAAAATCAACACACAGAAATCCCTTGCATTCCTATACACTAACAGTGAAAAAATAGAAAGAGAAATTAAGGAAACAATTCCATTCACCATTGCAACGAAAAGAATAAAATACTTAGGAATATATCTACCTAAAAAACTAAAGACCTATATATAGAAAACTATAAAATACTGGTGAAAGAAATCAAAGAGGACACTAATAGATGGAGAAATATACTGTGTTCATGGATCAGAAGAATCAATATACTGAAAATGAGTAGACTACCCAAAGCAATCTATAGATTCAATGCAATCCCTATCAAGCTACCAATGGTATTTTTCACAGAGCCAGAACAAATAATTTCACAATTTGTATGGAAATACAAAAAACCTCGAATAGCCAAAGCAATCTTGAGAAAGAAGAATGGAACTGGAGCAATCAACCTGCCTGACTTCAGGCTCTACTACAAAGCCACAGTCATCAAGACAGTATGATACCGGCACAAAGACAGAAATATAGATCAATGGAACAAAATAGAAAGCCCAGAGATAAATCCATGCACCTACGGACACCTTATCTTTGACAAAGGAGGCAAGAATATACAATGGAGAAAAGACAATCTCTTTAACAAGTGGTGCTGGGAAAACCGGTCAACCACTTGTAAAAGAATGAAACTAGAACACTTTCTAACACCATACACAAAAATAAACTCAAAATGGATTAAAGATCTAAACGTAAGGCCAGAAACTATAAAACTCCTAGAGGAGAACATAGGCAAAACACTCTCTGACATAAATCACAGCAAGATCCTCTATGACCCACCTCCCAGAATATTGGAAATAAAAGCAAAAATAAACAAATGGGACCTAATTAAACTTAAAAGCTTCTGCACAACAAAGGAAACTATAAACAAGGTGAAAAGACAGCCTTCAGAATGGGAGAAAATAATAGCAAATGAAGCAACTGACAAAGAATTAATCTCAAAAATACACAAGCAACTCCTGCAGCTCAATTCCAAAAAAATAAATGACCCAATCAAAAAATGGGCCAAAGAACTAAACGGACATTTCTCCAAAGAAGACATACAGATGGCTAACAAACACATGAGAAGATGCTCAACATCACTCATTATCAGAGAAACACAAATCAAAACCACAATGAGGTACCATTTCATGCCAGTCAGAATGGCTGCTATCCAAAAGTCTACAAGCAATAAATGCTGGAGAGGGTGTGGAGAAAAGAGGACCCTCTTACACTGTTGGTGGGAATGCAAACTAGTACAGCCACTATGGATAACAGTCTGGCGATTCCTTAAAAATCTGGAAATAGAACTGCCATATGACCCAGCCATCCCACTGCTGGGCATACACAGTGAGGAAACCAGAACTGAAAGAGACACGTGTACCCCAAGGTTCATCGCAGCACTGTTTATAATAGCCAGGACATGGAAGCAACCTAGATGTCCATCAGCATTTGAAGGGATAAGAAAGCTGTGGTACATATACACAATGGATTATTACTCAGCCATTAAAAGAATACATTTGAATCAGTTCTAATGAGGTGGATGAAACTGGAGCCTATTATACAGAGTGAAGTAAGCCAGTAAGAAAAACACCAATACAGTATACTAATGCATATATATGGAATTTAGAAAGATGGTAACAATAACCCTGTATGCGAGACACAAAAGAGACACAGAAGAGTCTTTTGGACTCTGTGGGAGAGGGAGAGGGTGGGATGATTTGGGAGAATGGCATTGAAACATGTGAATTATCATATGTGAAATGAATCACCAGTCCAGATTCGATGCATGATACAGGATGCTTGGGGCTGGTGCACTGGGATGACCCAGAGGGATGGTATGGGGAGGGAAGTGGGAAGGGGGTTCAGGATGGGGAACACATGTACACCCGTGGTGGATTCATGTCAATGTATGGCAAAATGAATACAATATTGTAATTAGCCTCCAATTAAAATAAATAAATTTATATTAAAAAAAAATGAATGAAGGGAGAAACTTTGTCTTTCTCATTCACTGTGTGTCCTAGCACCTGGAAGAAGGATCAGCATTTAGTGGGTTCTTAATAAACACTTAAATGAATAAAGTATTACTTATATGGCAGAATATGCTAATAATTACTACATTAATCAAATGATACTTCTTCTAGGTCAAGGCTTTTAACAAGAAAGAAGTCGGAAAGTTATTTATCTCAATTTTGCTCCCAATACTGGTATATTTTCTATAATACATCTCCAGCAGGTGGTCTCTGGGCCAATGTTTAAACACTTCCAAAAAGAGATACTCATTTTTTTGTTGTTAATACTTTTTGTGTTTCTTTTTTTTAAAATATAAAACTTCTCTTTTGAAGAAACAGGTCTCCTTGTAGCTTCACCCAAGGTACTAGACTTGCCACCTGGAGCAAAACAAAAGTCTACTTACTCCTCTCTTCCCAGGGAGAGGCCTTCACATAGCTGCAGACCATTTCATGCTCCCCTAAGATTCCTCTATTCTCTGCCTCCTTCCACATGGAAGTGTTCTCAGGTTTTTCAGCATCCAAGTTGCCCTCCGACTTCATGCTTCAGTTTTCCAATGTGCCTTTTAAAAATATGGTCTCCAGAATCGAGCAACCCATTGCGGAGAACAGAGACAGCTCTCAGTCTTGACACTATACCAAAATAAGAAGTACTCTAGTATTACAATCGTTGTTTAGGAGTCCTGTCATACTAATTCACGTTGAACTGGCTAAACTCTTGGACCACTTTTGGTCTCTCCCATCCTGTACTAAAGCAGTTCTTTTGGAAACTATGTGCAGACTTTGACATTACCATTACATGTTTCAGGTTGCTTTATGGGTTAAGCTTTATGAGTTCATCATAGAACCTGCCTTTGTGACTCTCATGGAGCCCAGGATCATACTCTGGACACTTAATAATTCAGCTTCAACCCAAACCTGAACCATTCCTATACAGTCAGCCAGCAGGTTTTCAATCCCTTTCTCTTTAGCTTGTCCCTTCCCTGAGCAATTCTTTTGGATAAATGAAACTATCTCCCTACATGAAAACTGGCGTTATTTGAAGATGGTCTGGATATACCATCACAGTCCAGAAAGGCACTTGGAAGACAACTGGTCCTGTCTAATTACTACCGGAAAAGAAAAAAAAGCAACACGATTACATAACAACTTTTCTAAACATCAAAATAATTATTTTTCAGTAGATTTTTCTGTTTCATAATTCACAATTACATCCTACAACTTTCAGTTACTTAAATGTATATTTAGCCATGAGTTTAACTTGGAGAATACACTCTTAAGTTATACCACTTCAAGATATATGTGCTATGGATATTTGGTTTGAAGGTTTGCTGTCATTGTTTGGTTTGATTGTTAATAGCTGAGGGGCTTAAATAGCTATATTTTCTTTAAATTTTGTTAATATTACTTTTACTCCTTCTAAGGAATAAACTGTGAAACTTTGATTTGTCTCTGTATTAAAAAATATTTAGATTTTCTGAGGAGACTGTCAGTTCTACCTCTGTATACTCCCGTTGGGACTCACAAGCTCCAGTCCTATTCAAATTCCTCACTTTTCACAAGGTGTCCAGCCCACCCTCTGAACTTTCACCCATGCTGTTCATGCCAAGTTTCTTTCCTATGGCTAATTTTTATCCATCTTTCAGCTCCATCTGACTACTTGTAATGCTGTAACAAAATGATCTTGGTCCCAGGAGGGCAGAAATCTTTGTTCTATTCTGTGATATATGCCAAGTGCTTAAACCTGTGCCTGACACACGGCAGACCTTCAATAATGTGAGAAGTATTTATCAACAAACCCTTAACCACACTTAAGGGCTACAAGTGATCCTCTGGTAAGTAGAAATGAAAATGGATTAAGAGAACCCATTGTATAACCTGTTAACAATTACTTTTATATAGGTATGCATAGCAACTTACTAAGTTCTCATTTTAAATATATAAATCAAGATGAACTCTTCCTCACCTAAGGGCTGGGAATATATCTTACCCACTGGCCAGAATATCTTCTAAAATGTAAAGTAGCTGGTTCACAAGTTTGATGATCCAAACTAAACTGGAACCCTCGGGGGTGCCAGTGTTATTTAAGTCTCAAACTGGACACTATTTCCTCTGCGAAGTCTTCCCTGGCCCCTATACCCAGGGCAGGGCTCCAAGAACTGTCAGCTTTCCCCATGAAGCACATATATCCTGTTAGAACTGTCTGTTTTAATTGACTGTTTCCTCCATTAAGTTATAAGGTTCCACAAGGACAGGGCTGCTGACTGGACAGCCATTTGGTATCTGGTCACCACTGTTTCCCTAAGGGCTGGATTCCCACTGGTGCCCGAAGGCATTGAAACATTTGCTGACTGAATGTTGGATCTCTGCAACAAGTGCATTCTAATTAGTGGTTTGAGGAAAACTCTCCAACACACTGATGCTCACTACTTTTCAAAAGCTCAGTTTTGGAAGATTGTCAAGACCCATGAGATTATCTATTCTTCTAATACCTTCCTCTAAATTAAGCCAGACTATCAGCATCTGGAATCTAGATCCAGCAATACTGATAACATCACCCACTAGAATTAGTTCCACTGAAATGAACTTCAGGAAGTTGTATGAAACACTCTTATGAAAGTCATCACTTTTATTACCAAGGTATTATTCAGCATATAGTCTCTTCTCCAAGAGAATACCTAACAGTTTATCCTTTGCCAGTTTTGTTTTGTTTCAAATAACTAGTCTGTTCTAACTTTATGGGCACAGTGATTGTGTTTCTCTCAAGCTGCCAGGTCAGTAATCTTAAAAATCAAATTCATGCACTGCCTGCATCAAGTGATGTTAATTTTGTGTAGTCTTGTTCTGGCCTCCATCTTGTTTATTTCATTACTCTTACTTCCCATTCTCATAATTTTCCCTACTTTTAAATGACTTTATTATGTTCATACATTTATAAGCCACCATGAATCATTAAATGGCTTATAAACATACACTTTCTTTTACTTTGGTAGCTTGTAAATTCTAACACCATTCTCTAATCACTAGGCTCTCCAACAAAAACTGATAAGTGCTTCTGGTTTATATCAACTGGAACCTTCAATTCACCTCTGTGCTTCTTTAAAATGAGAATTTTTAAAAAGTGCTAATATCATAGGGTTGGTTATAAATTATATGAAACACATGCACTATGCCCTGCACGTATTGTTTTGTGGGTATTAACTATTATTATCTTTACTACTCTCTAACTCATTGATTAAAATGACAACTAGCAAAGGAATACCACTAATTCTTCTACTTTGACACTGCTCCAACAACCCGATGTTTACGCTCATTCTAGACTTTGCCACACGCCTTGTTCAAGTAAAGATAACAGAGCTAGGCCATTCTTCCACTGGTTAAAGTACATAAAGCTCCTATTTACATACACAGAATAGTTAAGCTTGATAAATGATGCTATATCAATCTAAAGACAAGAGTATCTTGGAACTAGAGAGGTGGCTTCATGGAAATCGGATGGTAAAGAACAAAGGAAATGAATGAATTAAAAAAAAAATGACTTATCAGTTAAATTAATCAAACTTTTTAGGAGAATGGTTTGAAATTTTAAAAATAGCTTTTGTAGTTCAAAACTATTTTAAAGTCCATTAAAAATAAGACCTTGGTAATAAGTAAATAAAGGTAACAATTATTTTATAACAGTTGGGGATCTATAGCAAAGAACTAGGTTCAGTCTGGCTTTTCCACTTTCTGGACCTTGACTTTGGGTTACAGCTGAAGTTCTATCAACTACTAGTCATCGAAGTTTTCATTCATTTCCCATCCTCATACCCAGGATGACTTCACCCAGCTAACTTGCTGTGCTATTCTAAGAATTAATGAAATATTAAAAAAAAAAAAAGTGATAGCTGCTCAGTCGTGTCCAACTCTTTGCAACCCCATGGACTGTAGTCCCCAAGCTCCTCTGTCCATGGAATTCTCCAGGCAAGAATACTGGAGTGGGTAGCCATTCCCTTTTCCAGGGGATCTTCCTGACCCAGGGATCGAAACCAGGTCTCCTGCATTGCAGGCAGATTCTTTACCATCTGAGCCACCAAGGAAGCCTTGAAGATCTCAGAAAAACATCAATTGAGATATAAATGTTATTGCCATTTAAAAAGGTTAAAATTCTCTTTAATAATCCATTTGTATTCCAATATTACACTCTATCCTCGCTTTTACTTTTTCTAGCTTTAATATCAGGAGAAGGCAATGGCACCCCATTCTTGCCTGGAAAATTCCATGGACAGAGGAGCCTGGTAGGCTGCAGTCCATGAGGTTGCTAAGAGTCGGACATGACTGAGCGACTTCACTCTCACTTTTCACTTTCATGCCTTGGAGAAGGAAATGGCAACCCACTCCAGTGTTCTTGCTTGGAGAATCCCAGGGACAGGGGAGCCTGATGGGCTGCCGTCTATGGGGTCACACAGAGTCGGACATGACTGAAGCGACTTAGCAGCAGCAGCTTTAATATCACTTGTTTGCAAAACCTTACCTTCATAGAATAAACGCATTTTCAAGGTTTTAGTATCTTTTAAAATCTAGCTACACAGTAACTTTGGGTAGAAAAAGGCAAGTCTGCCACACAAATCTCAGTGACCTCACAGACAGGTTTCTAGGTAATATATAGCATTATAATCAATGTAGCTGGGTGAATGTGGATCCATTTGTGATCTGGTTCCAAATCCATGTTTGATTGTTCTGTTAAATGTTGTACTGTCGATGCATCCAAAAGTTAACATTATAATGGTAGCTAGCTGACCTGTAAGTCAGACCAGTCTGTTAAAGCTTTCTTCATTAAAGTCTGCTTCCCTCGGGCCTCTTTGATTCATTTACTCTACCATTTGACCATAATTACAACTAGAGTAACCTACTCTATCAAGTGCAGAAGCCCCATTAATGTACCAGTAGCAGAATATGTAAAATCTACCTACTCCACAAAAACTTCAGCAACATAATGCAAACTACATTTTCTGTGTCTTTTCTTTAAGCTGTCATGTGCAGAGCAATATTCCAGGCAGAATGCAAACATTACCTCATTTAAACCATCCTTACCACCACCGATCAAGTGTTATCAGGCTCATTTTACAAAACAAGCCTGTCCCAGCGCTACCTACGACGCTTACAAGTCTAATTCAACCCCTCTATGCCAAAAAGTTCCACTTACCAACAAATACCCATGCCTGCAGCTTCGTGCCTAAATTTTACTACCTTTCAACATTTCAATTACCCTCTCTTTCATCTGAGGCTGTCAGTCTGCTTAATAGTGAAAACGGTTTTTCCTTTTTCTGTATAAAAATAAAAAAGTCTCGAGAAAGAAAACTTTGCAAGAGAGAAAGCAGGTACAGAAGTTCAACTGCTTCTGCCCCCTCTGGCTAATGTCACAATAACAATATTTTAAAAGTTTTTGAAACGTGTCCCAGTGGCAACCGGATATTCTTGCTATCTCTTGACTGTCATCCACCTTGCAAATTCACGAACTTTCTTGGTAGTTCGGGGTTCTTAAGCCAAAACTTTAAAGCCAAACTTGAGCAAACATCTTAGGTCATTTTACAGTGTTAAGACTTCCTGTCTGATTCCAAAAGTTTAGGATCACTCTTAGGGGCGGCCCCAAGGATCGGAGTTTAATGACCACCTCGGGTGTCAGGAGAAGCAGCCTATATAGCCCCTGGAGAAGGTGCGAATAGACGGGGGAGCGGGGATGGGGGAGAAAATGCGAGGTGACCAAGGTGTGAGAGACAGCTGAACCCTCGGCCGGTGCTCAGGACGATCCCTAGCGAACAGTTTTTCCTACCAGGCAAGGGCTAGCGGGCAACCGAGAAAGAAGCCGGGGTCTGCGACCCGAGGAGGGGCTTGAATGCTGAGCGCGGCGGAGAGGGGCACTCTGGCAGGGCGCGGGAGTAGGGAAGAGCCGGGTCGCACCTGAACCCACGGGGCGGTTCCGGTCCAGATTGGTGGGCGAGCTCCGCTGACGCCCCAAGCCCGGGGAGGAGGAGAAAGGCGCATCCCGGAGCAGAAGCGGCAGTTCCCGGTCGCTGGCCTGGCTAGGGGAGGCCGCACCTTCCTCCCCTGCAGCCGTCTCCAGCCTCACAGCGCCCCCCGGAGCGACCTTCCGCCGCTGGGCCCAGACGATCCGCGGCAGCAGCGGCTCCCGCTCCTCGTCCTCCTCGTCCTCCTCCAGGCTCCCGCTGCCGGCGGACTCCGGCCTCCCGGGCTCGGAGGCCTCCGCCATGGCCTCCGTCTGTGCCTTCCGCGCTGAGACCGACTCAGAGAGGCGAGGCGTTCGGGTCTGGTCTCGGCATCGCGGGGAACCGGAGCCTCTGGGTCAGACCGAAGAAACCTAGCCAGTGCACAGTCCAGCTCGGCGCCCGCCAGGCGGTTGCCCCGCCCGCCGGCCGAGCCCCACCTCGCGCCTCCCCCGCGCCTGCGCGGAAGTGCGGGGGCGTTGTGCGGGGGCCCGGCCGCCACCTGTCTCCCTAAACTGGGGAAGACGCCCGGCGGAGCTAAAGTTACTGCTTGTGGACCGCGGGGGTGGATGTTAATCTACCTTTGCAGAGGTGCCCCTCTCTAAGCCAAATCAGCCTCTCCCTCCCCTGCAGAATTCTCTCATGTTTCCCACAATGTATACCTGTGTATTTCTTTGTATGACTAACATGTTTCCCCCACTAGAAGTCCCGGAGAGCCAGGGCCTCGTCATTTTTTCCAAACATTGCTGATATTGTAGTTTGCATTTTCTCTTTTTAAACACTGGTTAATCTAGCTAGAAGCTTATATAAATTTTTAGTTTTTTTCAAAAAGCCATCTATGGGTCCATTGATTATCTGTTCTCTAGTTCATTGACTTTTTAATAATTTTCTTCTTTTTTTTAATATATATACCTTGTTTGGGTTTTGCTTAGTTTCTTAATTTGTAAGTTTACCAAATTTGTAAGTCTACCAAATTTGGGGAAATCTCAGCCATTATTTTTTCAAAAATTTTTCTACTCCACTCTCTTCCCTTTCTGTGATTCCTATTACAGGTACCTTAAGCTCTTCAATATCATCTTAAAGATTAGTATGGCTCTGTCCATTTTTTTCAATAGTTTTTATCTCTGTTTCTCAGCTGGAATAATTTCTCTGAATCTGTTTTTAAGTTTGCCAATCCTTCAGCCATTTCTAATTAGCTGCTGGACCCACCCAGTGAATTTTTTATTTCAAAATTTGTACTTTTTAGTTCTAGAATTTCCATTCGCCCCTTCTCTTTTTAGAGTTTCTGTATCTCCGCTGAGTTTTTCTGCTAACTCGTTATTATGACCATATACTTTTTCATGTCCTTGTATGGTGTATCAGTTCAGTTCAGTTCAGTTGCTCAGTCGTCTCCGACTCTTTGCAGTCCCATGGACTGCAGCACACCAGGCTTCCCTGTCCATCACCAACTCCTAGAGCTTGTTCAAACTCATGTCCATTGAGTCGGTGATGCCATCCAACCATCTCTCCCTCTGTTGTCCCCTTCTTCTCCTGCCTAATGTATAATAACTGTTTAAAACTCTTTGCTAGCCATCATGGAGAATGATACAGAGATTCCTTAAGAAACTAAAAATAAGAGTTTCAGTATGATCTAGCAATCCCACTCTTGGGCATGTATCCACAGAACACTCTAATTCAAAAAGATACATGGACCCCAAAGTTCATAGCAGCACTATTTACAATAGCCAAAACATGAAGTCAACCTAAATGTCCACTGACAGATGAAATGGTTAAAGATACACACACACACACACACACACACACACAGATATACACACACACACACACACACACACACACACACACACACGCACAGAGTGGAGTATTATTCAGCCATAAAAAAGAATGAAATAATGCCATTTACAGCAACACAGATGGACCTAGAATTTATCATCCTAGGTGGAGTAAGTCAGACAGAGAAAGATAACTACCATATGATATCATTTATATGTGGAATCAAAAAAAATAATACAAAGAACTTATTTATTAAATAGAAATAGGTGACAGAGGATGAGATGGCTGGATGGCATCACTGACTCGATGGACATGAGTCTGAGTGAACTCTGGGAGTTGGTGATGGACAGGGAGGCCTGGCGTGCTGCGATTCATGGGGTCGCAAAGAGTCGGACACGACTGAGCAACTGAACTGAACTGAATAAAACTGGATGTGAGAGTTGGACTGTGAAGAAAGCTGAGCACCAAAGAATTGATGCTTTTGAACTGTGGTGTTGGAGAAGACCCTTAAGAGTCCCTTGGACTGCAAGGAGATCCAACCAGTCCATTCTAAAGGAGATTGGTCCTGGGTGTTCTTTGGAAGGAATGATGCTAAAGCTGAAACTCTAGTACTTTGGCCACCTCATGCAAAGAGTTGACTCATTGGAAAAGACACTGGTGCTGGGAGGGATTGGGGGCAGGAGGAGAAGGGGATGACAGAGGATGAGATGGTTGGATGGCATCACCGACTTGATGGATGTGAGTTTGAGTGAACTCTGGGAGTTGGTGATGGACAGGGAGGCCTAGCATGCTGCAATTCATGGGATCGCAAAGAGTCGGACACGACTGAGTGACTGAACTGAACTGAACAGAAATAGAAAACAAGCTTATGGTTGCCAAAGGCAAAATGTGAGGGAGGGATAAATTGGGAGTTTAACATATACAACTACTAAATAGAAAATAAGTAATAAGGACTTACTGTGTAAGACAGGGAGTTACATTCAATATCTTATAAGAATCTATAATGGAAAATAATCTGAAAAGGATATATATATATATATATTTATGTATATAATCCCTTTGCTGTGAACCTAAATAACACAACTTTGTAAATCAACTATAATTTTTAAAAAGTCTTTGCTAATTCTTACATCTGAGTCATCTTGAGTCAGTTTCTATTGACTACCTTCTCTCTATGAGTCAAACTTTCCTGTTTCTTATATATTTGCTAATTTTTTAATTGTGTACTAGATATTATAGATGTATATATATGCATATTGTAGAGCCTCTAGATGCTGCTATCCTTCCTCTGATAAATGTTGATGTATTCTAGTAGGCAGTTAATTTTTTACCCTATGTACATAGAGTTTAGGAGTCAACCAAGGATTTTGGCTGAGTATATGTGTCAGCTTTGGAGTTCTTTTCCTCTACTACTCTTTCCTTTTCAGGAATTTCATCTTCAATTTCCAGTTGCTCTGGAAGCCCCAGGCTCCATTCTCTAATTCCTTAAGCCATTAATATTGTAGTTTTCTGAGTTCAGCTGCTTTTCACAGTGCCGACTGAGCAATGCCCTCAGATAAAAAGATGTATGAGCATAAAATCACACTCATTATATTTCAATTCTTTGAACAGTAGCCATCCCTTAAAATTCCACCTGCCTGCTTTGGGTTACTTTTCAGCATCTTCAAATAATTGCTTTTATATTTTATCCAAAGTTTATGACTTTATCTATAAAAGGCTTACTCTGATATAACTTCCTATGGCATATTTTTACAGAAATGTATCTTTTAGTGAGGTGAATGGTGCTGGTGCTATTTATTTTTGGTCTGTAGTTCACGTTAGTGGGCTTTCCTGGTGGCTCAGATAGTAAAGAATCTGCCTACAATTCAGGAGACCCACGTTCGATCCCCGGGTTGCAAATATCCTCTAGAGGAGGAAATGGCAACCCACTCCAGTATTCTTGCCACCAAGATAATCCCATGGACAAAGCAGCCTGGCAGGCTATAGTCCATGGGGTCACAAAGAGTCAGACACAACTGAAGTGACTGAACTCACATGCACACGTTAGTAGAGGAATACTAGTTACTGCTAGATAAGACAGGATTCAGCATCAATTCTATTTGTAGATATGAACACTGAGAAAATATGTTCAAATAAATAGATGATTATGGTGAATGCTTTGAAATAGCAATGTCACTCAAATTTTTGATCTTTCAAGATATATGCTAAAAGTCATATAGCGCTCTATCATCAAAAATTATTTTTTATTATCTATCATCAGGCAATTCATTTAGGTCCTCTTTTGTTTGAGTTATTCACTTTCTTTCATGCAAAGAGTCGGACATGACTGAGCGACTGAACTGAACTGAATTCACTCTTTTGGTTATTCAATTTCTGGCAAGTATACCAAAAAGGCTTTTAAAAGACTTATCAGTTATTAGTAACTGTTCTGTAACCCTTTCAAGACACTATTTTTTTAACTGAGTTGAGAAAATAAAAATATTAACATATCTATAGAATTTTGGCAATACAATATTACTTGTTAAAATGCTTTTATCTTATCATGAGTTTTAAGTATATTTTTGCCAAAACTTTAGGACTACAGATTTGGTTCATTCAATGTATGTTAAAAAAAAAAGTCTAACTTAAAAGTTAATTGGTAAAGCCAATATCCACTATCAAATCAGTCAGCCAGAGCAAGTATTTTTTCAATTCATGATAGCTCAGTTGGTAAAGAATCTGCCTGCAATGCAGGATACCCTGGTTCAATTCCTGGTTGGGGAAGATCCACTAGAGAAGGGATAGGCTACCCACTCCAGTATTCTTGGTCTTCCCTTGTGGCTCAGCTGGTAAAGAATCTGCCTGCAATGCGGGAGCCCTGGGTTTGATCCCTGAGTTGGGAAGATCCCCTGGGAAGGGAAAGGCTACCTACCCACTCTAGTATTCTGCCCTGGAGAATTCCATGGACTGTATAGTCCTTGGGGTTGAAAAGAGTCAGACACGACTGAGTGACTTTCACAACAACAACAAATATGGTAGACCCTGGAGGAGGGCATGGCAACCCACTCCAGTATTCTTGCAGGAGAATCCCATGAACAGAGGAGCCTAGCAGGCTACAGCCCACAGGATCGCAAAGAGTCAAACATGACTGAAGCAACTTAGCACAAGCACACAAACATGGTAAAGTATATCCCTGTTTTATCAGCATCTCAGTTTTAAAATTCTGAGGCCCTGCTGCCTCTAGTATTTCTCACAGATATTTCTTAACTTTGTTCCCAGAGAACATTTCCTTAGGAGTCCATTCTTTGATAGTAGTCATGGTTTAGAAGATGCAAGATCTTTATTTATTTTTTAATTTTAATTGGAGGCTAATTACTTTACAATATTGTGGTGGTTTTTGCCATGCATTCACATGAATCAGCCATGGGTGTACATATGTTCGCCATCCTGACCCTCCCTCCCACTTCTCTCCCCATGCCATCCCTCAGGGTCACCCCAGTGTACCAGCCCTGAGCATCCTGTCTCATGCATTGAATCTGGACTGGCGATCTATTTCACATATGATATTCACATATGATAATATACATGTTTCAATGCTATTCTCTCAAATCATCCCACCCTTGCTTTCTCCCACAGAATCCAAAAGTCTGTTCTTTATATCTGTGTCTCTTTTGCTGTCTCACATAGAAGGTCATCATTACCATCTTTCTAAATTCCATATATATGCGTTAATATACTGTATTGGTGTTTTGAAGATGCAAGATCTTTAAATGAAACTTGGCATCATTCTTGCAATCTAACTGTACAATACCCATGTATTCAGAACATCCTAACACAGGACTAAATGTACCATGTCCAATGTCACCATCACCTTTAATGCTCCCTTAATAAGAGAAGACATGAAGCACAGTTGCTACTTCATGGGGCATTCATTAATCAAGGCTTTACCAACATCTGTATTTCAAAATCCAATCTTTATTGTGAGCCTCAGGTTTTTTATACCCCAGCACAAGGAACCACTGAAAGATTCCACATAGGTATATTCCAGCACCAACTGGAATTCAGTTCTACCACTAACCACACAGAGTTAGCACAGATCTTATAAGTTAAAGGGTCAGTCCTCCATGAGACCATCCTTACTTCAGATGTCAGCTACCCTTCAGGGGTCCTCAGGCCACCTCCAGTTATAACCAACTGGCTGTATATTTGGGGGGCCCATCACCTCCTTAGGTTCTGTAATTTGCTAGAACAACTCACAGAACTCAGCAAAGATCTGAAGGTTTCTGCCTTAATGGAAATTATGATGAAATGGAACTTATAGACAAATAGGCAGTTGCAATACAGTATCCTAAGAGCTTTGTGGAGGAAGTACAGGCTGCTATGAGAGTATATGAGGAAGACCAATCAGGAAAGAGGGCTAAGAAAAAGAATACAGGGGTAGGGAAGAGACTTGGCTGGAGTAAAATCCCACCTGAAATTTCTGATCATGTTTTTCAGCAATCTAGCTGTTGTTTTTTGCTAGTGGTATTGGTTGGGCTCCATCAACAACCCTCTTCTCTCCCAGGTGCCCCAAATGATCTTTATTTTCACCCCTAAGTAGAAAACTATCCTTACTAAGCAAACACAGACTGAAGACAGTTTCTATTCCTCCATTCCCTTAACAAATAAATTGTATCACGTGCTATTCTAGTGCTGGGGAAAGAAAAGAGAACACACCTCTGTTCTCATGAGGCTTCCATTCTCATGAGGGAGACAAATAATAAAAAGTAGCCAATAGAATGTTACAATGTGAAATGATGACAAATGTTATGAAAAAGAATAATGCAGGGTGAAGAGTACAGAATGACAGTAGTATAAACAAGTGGTGCTACTGCATAAAAGGTGGTTGTAATGGTTTGGTTGGTGATTTTCCCCAAAAGATATTTCCATGTCAAATCCCTGGAACCTGTAAATATTATTTGGAAAAAAAAGTTTTTGAAGATGTAATTAAGTTAAGGACTGGGGGATTGTATCATCCCAGATGACACTAAATCTAATGACAAGTGTCCTTATAAAAGAAAGGCAGAGGGAAGTTTAAGACAAAAGAGGAAAAGACACACATAGAGGCAAATGTGAAGATGAGACATAGATGTGGCCACAAGCCAAAGAATCCAAGAAATGCCAACAGTAACAAGAAAATAATACAATAGTCAAACACTCAAAGACAGAATGGACAATGATATGATAGCTATTAGGCTATCTGAGATGAGTGCTCCAAATAGTTACTTCTAAATCCTGTCTGTATGAAAATTCTGGAGCTTCTTCTGTGTATTTTCTGGCTCTGTTCTAATTTTTGTGTGTTTTTCAATTAAAAAGTTACATTACAATGATTTTAGTGCACTAGAAGGTTTTTATAGCAATGAGGGAAAAAAAACAGACTACTGGTTCTAGGTGAATGTGTTAATTAGACGAGGTTGATTTTAAGGTTATGATTCAATTGACATGCCATGTGTAACCCCAGAAAACAGAACACTACTAGCCTTTGAGTAAATCTGATAATAGCTGCTTGATCATCTATATTGGCTTTGTTCAGCTAGCTGCAGTGGACTTTTACTTCATGGGGAATCTATTATTGCCTTGAAGAAACACAAAGATCCTCTAGATGAGCCCTCCAATCTTTGTATTCGGCTCCACTTCAATATTTATATGTATATGTTGTGATTTGAATACAGACATATGAAAGAAAAACATAATCCCAGTTTTCTGTCATTTCCCAAATTTATCTCATACTAATATTGGATCCTGCTTTAAGCAGAATCTGTTCCCAAAAACTTACATGCAGATAAAACGCTTCTGAAACAAATGCTGCTTTAATGCGGTGATAATGAAAGCTACAGTTTATTGAGAGCCAGATGCTGTTCCACGTGCTTTGAGTTAATTAGCATATATACCCTCACAACAACCCATTGTGACAGGGTTCTTATTATCCCCTTTACACACGGGGAACTAAGGCATATACAGGTGAAAGTGATTTGTCCCAGGTCACCCAGATATAAGTGGAAGAGGTAATGGTCTGGCTCCACCCTTTCAGTCATTCCATTCTACAGCCTCTCTTGGCTTAGGAAACCAAAAGAAGTTTCTTTCTAAATCACGGTTCTGATCGTTGTCACTAACTTCAGGAGATTTTTTTTTTTCTTTTAATGAAGTATAGTTGATTTACAATGTTGTGTTAGTTTCAGATGTATAGCAAAGTGATTCATTTATATTGTTATTGCTATTGTTTAGTCATTCAGTTGTGTCTGACTCTGTGACCCCCTGGACTGTAGCTCTCCAGGCTCCTCTGTCCATGGGATTTCCCAAGCAAGAATACTGGAGTGGGTTGTCATTTTCTCCTCCAAGGGAACTTTCTGACCCAGGGATCGAACCTGCATCTCCAGCATTGGCAGGCAGATTTTCTACACTAAGCCACCAGGGAAATCCTATTCAGTATACAATACATATATATATATATTATTTTTCAGATTCTTTTTCATTATAGGTTATTATAAGATATTGAATATCATTCCTTGTGCTATACAGTAGGTCCTGTTGATAATCTATTTTAAATGTAGTAGTGTGTATATGTTAATCCCAAACTCCTAAGTTATCCCACCTCTCCCTTCCCCCTTTGGTAACCATAAGTTTGTTTTCTGTATCTGTGAGTCTATGTCTGTTTTTTAAATAAGTTCATTTTCATCATTTTTTTAGATGCCATATATAAGTGATAGCATCTGATATTTGTCCTCTCTGACTTACTTCACTTAAGATAATAAATTCTAGGTCCATTCATGTTGCTGCAAATGGCATTATTTCATTCTTTTTTGTTGCTGAATACTCCATTATATATATATCTCACATCTCCTTTATCCATTCATCTGTTGACAGACAGTCACTAGCTTCTAATGCCATCCTCATTGCTCACTTAAAAACGAAAACAGAAGCAAACCTAAAAATTTACCATGGCATGTAATTCCTCCCCAACTGGGCTCTAACCCTTCATATCAACCCCAGCTGCAGCCATCCTGAATGATTTCCTATTTCTAGGACCAGTTATTTCATGTCTCTGTGTCTTTAATCTTCAGTTTAGTCACTCAGTTGTGTCTGACTCTTTGTGACCCCATGGACTGTAGCACACCGGGCTTCCCTGACCCTGTCTTTAATCTTGCTGACAGGGTATCTCTACCATCTTCTCCACGTGGCCATCATCTACCTCACCTCTAAAACCCCACTTCCCTAAACAGAGATCATCATGTCTCTGTCCTATATTCTCCCTAAATCCTTGCTCTGACTTCCTCCAGTGGCACCCCTCCCACTAAAGTTTCATCATTTCTCTATTCAAAGGTGCTGTGAAAGTGCAAGTCCCCTGCAGTAAAGGAGGTGATGTTCTCTCTGTATTTCTCTCTCACTTCCTCCAGTTCCTAGGAAAGTGACTAGAACATAATGTGTGCTTGACAAAGGTTTTATAAATTCATGAACAAATCAGTAAAATTAAATTTAAAGGAGTCTGTAAATAAATTCTGTAATGAAAGCCATTAATCCTCAACTTTTCTTTGATAATATTGATATTTGCTTCCCAAATATCACCAAGAAAGCCTGTGTTGAGAGGTTCCCAAGAGCATCCCAGGTTTGATGATTCAGTGGGAGGACTCACAGGACTCAGCGTGTGGTCATATTTATATCTATGACTTATTATAGTGAAAAGACACAAAGCAGAATTAGCAAAGGGAAAAGGCACCTGAGATGAAGTTGAGAGGAAACCAGGCACTCACTTCCAAGAGCCATCTCCCAGTGGAGGCACACAGGACACTCTTACCTCCCTAGACTACAAGTTATGACAACAAGTGTGAAATGCTGTCTACCAGGAAAGCTCAGAGACTCAGTGTCGGAGGTTTTTATTGGGGTTGGTCATGCAGGCATCCTCTGCCTAGCATCAATCAAAATTCCAGATCCCTAGAAACAATGCATGTGTTTAGCGTAAACCATAATGTTTGCAAAAAACATTTCAGGCACAGTGAGTCACTCTTATCAGGAATGGTGGGAACCCAAGTTGTCAGTGAGAATCCCAGATGTCAGTCAAGGGCCATGCAACAATCACACTTGCCAAATGAGAAGAAGAGCTCTCAAAGGAAAGAAGAACACCACAGCAAGAAAAGAGGAAAAGGGCTGGCTAGCCCCATTCTCCAGAATGAGATGAAGGACAGAAGCCCAGTTCCTCAGAGGCCATCTCAGAAGAGAGTTAAGCAAAGAATTGCCAGATTTTCTTTTTCAAAATCCTGGTTGGGAATGGCGATGGGTTCATGGTGTACAAAACTGTGATAGTGGTTACAAATATAGGTACTTGATGAAAATACACTGGTACTTCCAGTTTGTGCAGTTTAATATTTTTACGAAATATTTAAATTTTTTATAACTATCAGTTCAGTTCAGTCACTCAGTCACATCTGACTCTTTGTGACCCCATGAATCGCAGCACGCCAGGCCTCCCTGTCCATCACCAACTCCTGGAGTTCACTCAGACTCACGTCCTTCGAGTCAGTGATGCCATCCAGCCATCTCATCCTCTGTCGTCCCTTCTCCTCCAGCCCCCAATCCCTCCCAACATCAGAGTCTTTTCCAATGAGTCAACTCCTCGCATGAGGTGGCCAAAGTACTGGAGTTTCAGCTTTAGCATCATTCCTTCCAAAGAAATCCCAGGGCTGATCTCCTTCAGGATGGACTGGTTGGATCTCCTTGCAGTCCAAGGGACTCTCAAGAGTCTTCTCCAACACAACAGTTCAAAAGCATCAATTCTTCGGTGCTCAGCTTTTTCACAGTCCAACTCTCACATCCATACATGACCACTGGAAAAACCATAGCCTTGACTAGTCAGACCTTTGTTGGCAAAGTAATGTCTGTGCTTTTCAATATGCTATCTAGGTTGGTCATAACTTTTCTTCCAAGGAGAAAGTGTCTTTTAATTTCATGGCTGCAGTCACCATCTGCAGTGATTTTAGAGCTCCAAAAAATAAAGTCAGCCACTGTTTCCACTGTTTCCCCATCTATTTCCCATGAAGTGATGGGACCAGATACCATAATCTTCGTCTTCAGAATGTTGAGCTTTAAGCCAACTTTTTCACTTTCCTCTTTCACTTTCATCAAGAGGCTTTTTAGTTCCTCTTTACTTTCTGCCATAAGGATGGTGTCATCTGCATATCTGAGGTTAGTGATATTTCTCCGGGCAATCTTGATTCCAGCTTGTGCTTCTTCCAACCCAGCATTTCTCATGATGTACTCTGCATATAAGTTAAATAAGCAGGGTGACAATATACAGCCTTGACATACTCCTTTTCCTATTTGGAACCAGTCTGTTGTTCCATGTCCAGTTCTAACTGTTGCTTCCTGACCTGCATACAGGTTTCTCAAGAGGCAGGTCAGGTGGTCTGGTAGTCCCATCTCTTGAAGAATTTTCCACAGTTTATTGTGATCCACACAGTCAAAGGCTTTGGCATAGTCAATAAAGCAGAAATAGATGTTTTTCTGGAACTCTCTTGCTTTTTCCATGATCCAGCGGATGTTGGCAATTTGATCTCTGGTTCCTCTGCCTTTTCTAAAACCAGCTTGAACATCTGGAAGTTCACGGTTCACGTATTGCTGAAGCCTGGCTTGGAGAATTTTGAGCATTACTTTGCTAGCGTGTGAGATGAGTGCAATTGCATGGTAGTTTGAGCATTCTTTGGCATTGCCTTTCTTAGGGATTGGAATGAAAACTGATCTTTTCCAGTCCTGTGGCCACTGCTGAGTTTTCCAAATTTGTTGGCACATTGAGTGCAGCACTTTCACAGCATCATCTTTCAGGATTTGAAATTCAACTGGAATTCCATCACCTCCACTAGGTTTGTTCGTAGTGATACTTCCTAAGGCCCACTTGACTTCACATTCCAGGATGTCTGGCTCTAGGTGAGTGATCACGCCATCGTGATTATCTTGGTCGTGAAGATCTTTTTTGTACAGTTTTTCTGTGTATTCCTGCCACCTCTTCTTAATATCTTCTCCTTCTGTTAGGTCCATACTATTTCTGTCCTTTATTGTGCCCATCTTTGCATGAAATATTCCCTTGGTATCTCTAATTTTCTCAAAGGGATCTCTATCCCATATTGTTTTCCTCTATTTCTTTGCATTGATCACTTTCTTTCCTTTTCTCCTTTGCTTTTCACTTCTCTTCTTTTCACAGCTATTTGTAAGTCCTCCTCAGACAGCCATTTTGCTTTTTTGCATTTCTTTTCCATGGGGATGGTCTTGATCCCTGTCTCCTGTACAATGTCATGAACCTCCGTCCATAGTTCATCAGGCACCCTATCAGATCTAGTCCCTTAAATCCATTTCTCACTTCCACTGTATAATCATAAGGGATTTGATTTAGGTCATACCTGATTGGTCTAGTGGTTTTCCCTACTTTCTTCAATTTAAGTCTGAATTTGGCAATAAGGAGTTCATGATCTGAGCCACAGTCAGCTCCTGGTCTTGTTTTTGTGGACTGTATAGAGCTTCTCCATCTTTGGCTGTAAAGAATACAATCAATCTGATTTTGGTGTTGACCATCTGGTGATGTCCATGTGTAGAGTCTTCTCTTGTGTTGTTGGAAGAAGTATAGAAGTATATAATTCAATTTTTTGTCTTATTTTTATTTCAATAGACAGAAAGCAAAACTAGCCAAGTGCCAATCTAATTGCAGACACTAGATAAATCCAGGGACAAGACAGACTTCAGGAACTGTGGTTTTAACAAGTTTTATATACCTTGTAATTTCCCTGGTATTCTTACTTGTGTGGTTGCCTGTCCACAGTACTTACTGAAAAATCAGTGAAAGCAGAGAAAGGACTGTTAGCTTGTCAGCAAGAAAATGAGGAGCTGGGAAATCGGGTACCACGCTGGGTCTGGGTGAGGGGAGACAAGCAGATGGTGATGTTGTTGAAAGAAAAGGAAAACTGGTCCAATCCTTAAGCCCCTAGGAAAGAGGAAGAACTAGGGCGAGCAAGTGTGGGCCTGCAAGTGGGGCTCAACCTTTGAAACCTGTATTAGTTTCCTGGAACTTCCCTAACAAACCATCAAAAACTGGGTGCCGTGAAACAACAGAATTTATTCTCTCACAGTTCAGGAGGCAAGAAGTTTGAAATCAAGATGTTGGCAGAGCCATGCTCTCTCCAAAGGCTCTTGGGGAAAATCATCCTTATTTCTCCCAGCTTCTGGTAGCTCCTGGAAACCCCTGGCCTTGTGGACACATCACTCTAATCTCTGCTCCAATGTCACGTAGGCTGCTCCTTACTATGTATCTCTGTTTGTTCTCTCCTCTTTTTATAAGGACACCAGTCATTAGATTTAGGGAGTACCTTAATCCAATATGACGTGATCTTAACTAATTACATTTGCAATGACCCTATCTCCAAATAAGGTCACATTTTGAGGTTTTGAATGGACGTAGGATTTTTTTCTTTTTATTAAAAGGGTACACTATTCAACCCACACTAAAACCTCATCACAGTAACTTGCACTTGTCATTGTCAGATGAGAGGTCCCCCACCAAAACCTCAGTGTGCCTATTAGTATAGCTTGCCTGGAATCTGTGACTATCAAAAAAGGAAGCCACTGAGAAAACCTAAGAAGAGGTCACAAAAAAGATAAGGAAAATTGCTTCCTATGTGTGACCAGACTTAATGTTATTCCGTGGATGAAAAGCCCATGATTTCAAAGCTCACAATGAAAGCTCTTGTTGAAGGAAATCTGCTTATGAGACACCATATGGTGAATGTGGTTCCATTAACTCTCTGGGGCATCTTGAATGTGCTCTAATCTTCCTCACAGGGTCCCCTCATCACAGGGTGTGTGACAGGCCCATCTGCAAGGATCCAGGTACATTCAGAGGAGAGGATGCACAAGCTTGTAAATATATCCAGACCTGTCTGAGCCACCCACAAAGACGCTCCAGCTATGCTAAAATAACCTCTGGCCACTCCCTTCTGAAGACTGCTTCTCTGAGGGAAACCTTTATTTGTTTAAGGAACCTCTGGCTTTGAGGAAACACTGGAGAGTGGCTGCTCAGTTAATTCTGCTTCCAGAATTAGACTTATGGACACTGACATAGGTTAAAAAACAAGTGAACAAACTAACTTACATGCTGATACTATTTTTAACTTCTATCACCAAGTTGGTACTGTTGGTAAATGAATGAGATGCAAAAGAACCTCAAAAGTACAGTTGCAATCATTCCTGGTCCACAAGACATTTTCAAATGGCATATTAAGCTATTAAGTAACTTCCACAGACTGTGTTCCCCCAAAATTCATCAATCAAATCTAACCCCCAATATAATGGTATTTTGGAGGCAATTAGGTCATAAGAGTTGAACTCCCATGAATGGATTTAGTACCCTGACCCCAAAGAGAATTCTTGTCCACTTCTACCAAGTGAGGACATAGTGAAAAGATGGGTCATCTATTAATCAGGAAGCAGACCTTCACCAGAAACTAAATCTGCTGGCAGCACAGTCTTGGACTTCCCAGCCTCCAGTTAAGTTCTATTGTTTATAAGCCACCAGTATATGGTATTTCTTTTATAGCAGCCCAAATACACTAAAAGACTCATTGTCAACATGGTGTATGGCATGGCAGGGGCAGTGGTTTAAGTCACTCAGTTGTGTCCAACTCTTTGCGATCCCATGGACTGTACCCACCAGGCTCCTCTGTCCATTGGATTTCCCAGCAAGAATACTGCAGTGGGTTGCCATTTCCTTCTCCAGGAGATCTTCCAGACCTAGGGATAGAACCCGGGTCTTTCACATTACAGGCAGTCTCCTGCATTGCAGGCAGCTTCTTTACCTACTGAACCACCTGGGAAGCTGTATGGCATGGAACTTTCCTAATGATTTAATCTAGCCATCCTTTTATTCATCCACCCCTCACTCTATATTGATTCTACTTCTACTCAAACTGGTTTAAAAGAAATTCATTATCGTGCTTTGGAGGAAGGCCAACAAGAAGGCACGTTTGGGAGCTAGTTCACTCGGGGGCTCATCATTGTCACCAGAGACCCAGGTTCTTTCCATCCTTTAGCTCGTTCATGCTTAGCTTTTGGCTTCACTTTCAGGCTGCCATTCTCATGGATGAACGATGATTGCAGCTGTTTTCAGCAGCTTCATACCAGACATAGCCACAGAAAGGCAAGCAACCCAATACCTTTCTCTCCAGGTCTTCTACCCTAAATTCCTTCTGTAGAGCAACCAGCGTGATCTTCCCAACTTTCCAATTATGTTCCTCCTCTGCTTAAAGATTCAGTAGCCTCCCATGATATTTAGAATATAAACCAAAATGTGATCTAGGGTTATAATGCTGTCCAGCTGAATTTGAAGGAAACTTGATCAGGAACTAGGTTCTTCCCTTGCCCCTCAGCAGCAAGAGTCTCTTTTGCTCTTCTCCTGCTATCAGTCACTAATACCCTTCCATCTTTTCATGCCTTCCTGACCTTGTGGCAGCTGTTTGTGAGTAACATGCGGTCACTCATGCCTTTTCTTTTGCATGTTTTCAGAGTCTCTTCTTGAACCTAGCAGATTCTTTCTTCATATTTTCTAGATCTAATTTCTAACCAAGGTACCCTGGTTGGCTTCTTTTCTTACTATTCTTCCTGTTTGGGTAGAGCTTTCCAACTGGTCTAATTGGTTTGTGATGGAGAAGATGAGGAGGCAGGCAGATCACATGGAAAAGAACATTTCAGAGGCTGTGGTGGAGCCTTCTTTTCCCACAGTGACCGAAAGGCAGGTATCCAAACTGATCCATCCAATACAGGAGAAAAAGGATGACCAGAATTTTTGGATAATAGTCCACAGTGTTATCTCCTGGCAAGGCATAGTGGTATTTTAAAGAGGCTCTGTCTCCCTCATTTCTGGCATATGGTGGCTCTAGACTTTCTTTTTCACATTGGGGCTGGGAGTAAAACATACTGGGGACAGTATGAAAAAAAAAATGGAAAAAAAAGTGTCAAATGGAAAAAAATAAAATAACCCTAAGATTATAACATTATTTGACTTGGACAATAACAAGTGAATTTAAATGAAGCTAGATCTCAAAGTGATTTCTATGAAAACAGACAACTAAGTTTTATTTTTCTTCCTTTCTTTTTTTTTTTTATAAAGATTTTAATCTAATCTGGTCAAGTAGAAGAAAATAACTCAATGAAAATAAATTTCCCAGAGGAGGCCATTAAGGCAGCCCTTTTGTTTCCTGTCATACTCGGAATCTGTTACAAGGACAAACTCTATTTGTTTGGGTACATTAATTTTGCTCAATGGCCTTTCTATAAAATGAGCATCAAATTGATGGGACTGGACCTCAGCAAAGAAGAAGTTCCAATTTTCTCTGGATGGATTGTTCTGGACGTGCAGTGGAAAATTATTATTAATAGCGATTCATGTTTACTATCCAGTGAACACAAAACAAAGACGGAGTTAGAAATGCAGCTGTAACCAACTAAGCACTCAGCAACACAGGACACATTACAGGGAGTGATGACCCCAATCTTCGGCTCCTGGGTGACTAGGCTATTTGGACCACATGTGGTATGTTGGACCATAGCACCTGAATGTGCTTTGGTTTAAGAACTTCAGGGAACTAAAACAGGTCTTCAACATGATCTTGGTCATTTGAGTTGTGTTTATACCCTGGATGGATCCACGTGTTTATTTCAGTCATTTAGCTGGACACATGGAGATGGGCTGAACACACATTTCCTTCCCTCATGGAGTTGATATTCTATGTGATAAAATTTGGTTCCTAAGGTCTTCCTGATTTGAACTGTTTCTTCAAAGGTCAAACCGAAGCAGAGGCATATGGTGGCTCTAGAGTTTCTTTTTCAGGTTAAGTAGTTAGGGATAAAGCATGCTGAATGAGGGAGTGGAGAAGGAAAACCAAAGAAGTAAAACAACTTCATCTTCTTGGAGCTTAATCAGAATCCAGCTAGACACTGTGATCAGTGGGATATGGAGAGTTGCTATAATGCTTATTTCTCATACATGTATATGCCTTTGTCATTTGCATTCTGTGTGCTGTGCTCATTCCCAAGTTCATTTCTCTTTGTCTCCTGTGGAAATAAATGAAGACTAACCAAATGAGAACAGGCAAGATGTTTTTATTTAGAGTTTGGTATAGCAAAGGAATAACCCACCATTACTTGCCTTTTGACAGAGACTGAACGGCAGGCAAAGGAGTGGGAAAGTTTTATAGTAAAACAAAGAGAAAGCTTCAGGTATGGACTGATTGGAGTCTGTTGGGCTTGGAGAAGCCTGGAGGTGGGCTAACTAGAAATAGAACATCCTATATGGTGTAAGGGTGTATATTGGTAAGGGTGTATATCGGGCTGTGTCTGATTGGCCCCAAGTTCAAAGTGAGGACAAATATTAGGGAAGTTCAGTTAATAATCAAGTCCTGGCCTGATTTGGGGGCAACTGCTGTGGAGATTATTATGTAGCTTCCTGTTCTGTTCAGTCGCTCAGTCATGTCCAACTCTTTGCGACCCCATGAATCGCAGCACGCCAGGCCTCCTTGTCCATCACCAACTCCCGGAGTCCACCCAAACCCATGGCCATTGTGTCGGTGATGCTTTGCCATCCAACCATCTCATCCTCTGTTGTCCCCTTCTCCTCCTGCCCTCAATCTTTCCCAGCATCAGGGCCTTTTCAAATGAGTCAGCTCTGCAAATCAGGTGGCCAAAGTATTGAAGTTTCGACTTCAGCATCAGTCCTTCCAATGCATATTCAGGACTGATTTCCTTTAGGATGGACTGGTTGGATCTCCTTGCAGTCCAAGGGACTCTCAAGAGTCTTCTCCAACACCACAGTTCAAAAGCATCAATGTAGCTTCCTAGGCCAGTTGATAGAGATAGTGGTCTGATTTACACAGAAGATTGGCTTTCCAGTCTGCTTACTATAAATAATATCAATAGATTGGTTTCCCAGGCTGGTTTCTACAGTTTGTGGGTCAGAGCTCTGTTTTTATACATGGTCTGACAATTCTGTTTGTATATTCAATCTCTCACTTATTATTTTCCCTAAGTTACTTAACGTATTTTAAGTTTTAAATCTTTTACCTTACACATACCTATTAATATCCATTAATTAGGCAACTTTTATGGTACATTTTCAACAAACTTTTAATTATGAAAATAATGCATGTTCACTGAATGAAAAGTTTTAATGTAGAAATAAACAAAAGGAAAAAAATTTTATAAATTCCCACCAATCATTGACAGTTTGTGGTATGTTCTTTCTATGCATATTCAGTCATCAATATAATCCCATAGCACTTTGCAACTCTCTTGTGAATGGTAGCTGGTATGTTTCTCCCAGTGAAGATTTGCAGAGATGGGGAGTATTTCTTGATCTTAGCCAAAAGGCCAAGAAGTGATGGGGGAGTATTTCTTATCCAACTCTTACTCCCCAAGACTTGAACATGGTTAGCATGTTCAAATAAGTATTCACTGAATATTTTTTATTGAGCCACATGAAGCTGCCTTTCTCTGAAGTCAAAATGATCAAATAATGGTAATTTCATGTTTGTTAAACATAGTGGATGGATCTATGAGTGGATGGATGACTGGATGAATGAATGGACAGATAGATGATGGATGGAGGAATGATAATGGATGGATGAACTATAAAGCCTTTTACCACTGTCAGTTCCATTACATATAACCAATGATTTGAGCATCAAAATTCCAGATCAATGTGTTGTGACCTCTTAAAGATGATGGGGAAGATTCTGACTTTTGCTTTTAACTTGGTTATTTCTTCCATTTATTTATGATGGTTATTTAGCCAATTACCAAATGGTAGTGTCAATCCTTTTCATCCATATATGCATCCAACTTTTTTATTAGACTGCAATCTCCCTGTCATGAGTAGATGGATCATTTTCATTTTTCAATTATTTGAGCTTCAGTTTAGGACTTTGGTTAATGATTTTGCAAGACATTGATTGGAGAGCTCTTTGTCTTTCCTGATTAAAACCATGTATGATGTCTTCTCTCCAGCTCTCTTTTATTTGTGCCTAGTAACTGTGGATCTAAATATATGACTATGGTGATCTGTCACACACTATATTATGTGAATTTTTCAGGAAGCAAAATATTTTTTATTTTTTTTAAAAATCATTTCAGAAGGTTGTCATTAATCAGACTAAGGATTTTGGAAGTAAGTCTTAAGTAAAATGAATTGTTTTCAATGAAACACTATAATAGCAAATCACTGCTGCCAACTCCTATTCAATATTCATCCTATTATAGCATCTTTGTTTAATATCTGGAGAAGAGTTGCTACATAAATTATCTCTAAGGACTTATCCTTGGGGTTTGGTCTCTAAATGCTATAAAAGTTGGTAGTTTAGTATCATGGGTAAAAATAGAAGGTTGGCTGTTCTGATTTCTCTTTCCTTTCAGTTCTGTCTGGCATAATTCGCTTTCTTCAGGCATGTTCTCTTCTCTCTTGGAGTCTTGGTTACCTCCTTTGTAAAATGGTTCTATCTATACATCTGAATGTTTATGGCCTTCCCTTCATACATATGTTAAATCTTAACCACCAAGATGACAGAATTAGGAGGTGGGGCCTTTGGAAGGTGATTAGGTCATGAGGGTAGAGCCCTCACACATGGGAACGGTGCCCTTACAAATGATACCCCTAAGAGCCCCCTCACCTTGTCTGCCATGTGAGGTTACATCGAGAACAGTGCCATCTACGAGCCACAAAGGGAGACTTCACCAGTCTCTGAATATATCAGTGCCTTAATCTTAGACCTCCCAGCCTCCAGAACTCTGAGAAATAAATGCGTGTTGTTTATAAGCCAGCCAGTCTATGGCATTTTGTTATAGCAGCCTGAAAGGACTAAGACAAATGGGGATAATGTCATCTTGGAGGATATAGTCATTCATTCTTTCATTCAACACACACTTACTCATGTGTCCAGGCCCTGCTCTCAGCAGTGCTATTGGTGTCACAGTTTCATGTAAAATATGTTCACATAACACAGGTGACCCTTTGAATTTGTGGGCTTTGAATCCTTAGATTCAACCAACTGTGGATTGAAAATGCTTGGGGGGGAAATCCAGGAAGTTCCCCTAAACATTTGAATTTGCTGCTCAAAGGCAACTATTTATATAGCATTTACATTGTATTAGGCATTATAAGTAATCTAGAGATGATCTAAAGTATTTGGGAGGATGTGCTTAGGTTAAAAACAAATACTGCATCATTTTATAAAAAGGACTCGAGCATTCTTGGATTTTGGTATCTGTGTGAGTCTTGGAACCAGTCTCCCATGGATACCAAGAGTCAGCTGTATTTTTACTTTGCTTTCCAGGTCCTGGGGATGCAATGGGAAAGGAGGAACACAAAGCTTCTTTGAATCTTTTCTTCTAGTATCATGTCATTGGCTGGTTTCCCTGGTAGTTCAGCGGTAAAGAATCGGCCCGCCAATGCAGGAGACGCTGGTTTGATCCCTGCATTTGGAAGATCAGCTGGAAAAGGAAATGGCAACCCACTCCAGTATTCTTGCCTGGGATATCCCATGGACAGAGGAGCCTGGCAGGCTACAGTCCATGGGTCACAAAGAGTCTGACATGACTTAGCAACTAAACAGACTAAACAACAACAAATTTCACTGGAAACATAAAGATAGGAGCCAATTCTTGAAACCAACATGTTATAGTTGGGAAAGGTACTTGGGTTCAACTCTGCTGTTAATTGATCTTGGGAAATTTCTGAACTCTCTCAATTCCCTCCCAGGTAAAATGTAAACAATGTTTTTTTGCCTCACTTACTTCCCAGAACAGTCTCAGTTACACCTGTTAGTACTTTATATGTATTATCATAATTTAATGAGATTATCAAATAAGATTATTTCCATGATGACCCTTGTAAATTGTAAAGACAGAAATAGTAATTAAAATTCTAACTTAAAAAAATAAAAAACCTCAGATTGGCTTGAAGAAAGCAAAATTTTTCTAGTGTTTTGGTGAGAGAGTTAATCATTCCCAGAGTGGCTTTAGAACTCTTTCCAGCACTTGTGTGTTGTGTGTTAGTTGCTCAGTTGTGTCTGACTCTTTGTGATCCCATGGACTGGAGCCTGCAAGGCTCCTCTGTCCATGAAATTCTCCAGGAAAGGATACTGGAGTGGGTAGCCATTCCCTTCTCCAGGGGAAACTTCCAGACCCAGGGATAAAACCCTGCATAGCAGGCAGATTCTTTACTACCTGAAACACCAAGAAAGCCATTCTAGCACTTGCATGGAGAATTTATCTACAGTATCTCCCAAAGGCATCACTCTTCTCTCTGCTTATTAGCATTAACTGGGAAACATCTTAAAAGTACCTACACCTGGGCCTCACCCTAAAAAAATAGATTTCTTATCTCTGGGGGTGGGCATTAAAAAATTCACTCAGGTGATTCTAATGTGCCTCCTGGGCTGAGAACCACAGCCCCAAGAAACCTTTTCTAATTTAACACCTGCGGTTTTGCCAGAGAAACTCTAAAGCGATATAATTGTTCTGAGTGGGCAGTGGTGGTTTACCCAGCCTCCCTCCCACCTCTGGAAGGTGGCAGCTGCACAGACTTGAGTGCTTGGGCAGCTGGTTAGAGTATCTGCCCTCTGACTTTACAAATGGCATGTACAGCATTTAATATGTTTTACAGTAGTAATGAAAGCATTTCTATAATTGAATTGCTTCACAGATTACAGAGTGCTTTCAAATGCATCATCTCATTGAAATGTTTATCTTTTTTTCGGTGTAAAGGAACATATGCTCATCATAGGAATCTTAAAAAAGTACAGAAAGGTGAAAGAAGACTTTAACAAAATCTCCCAAATCCCATTATCCAAAGACAACCCATTGTTAATATTTTACAAATTCCCTTCTGGTTGTTTTTAATGAATTAAAATCTCGTCATAAAATGCATCTTCATCATAAAAATAAAATACAGGGTTTGTAAAGCAAAAAATGAAAGTTGCTGTCCTCTCCCTAACCCCTCACCCACCCCAACTCCTACCACCACCTTGCCAAATCATTCTTTAGAGGCAGACGTTGTTAGTGTTCTTTTACATGCAAACACTCTCAGGCTTTTTCTTCTACAGACATAAGTTTAAATTTTTTGGTTTTTCATGGCTGTATTCTTAAAGTAAATGCAATTTCTATTCCGTTTTACCCCATTAAACATTATATCATAAGCTTTCTTGGGCATAATTTTTAATGGCTGCATAATTTTTTATTGAATGTATATATTATAATTTGCTTAATTATATGCTGTTGAATAATTAGGTTGTTTCCAGTTTGTTTTTTTTTTTTTTTACTATTATAAATTCTACAATGACTATCTTTGTACATAAAGCCTTTTCTGTTCTACTTAGGCAATTTCTATAGGAAAATCTACACTCTAGAAGAGTATTCCTGGGTCACAGTGATAATTTTTTCTATGACTTTGGGAAGTTGGCTATGCAACTGCCTGCCTATTTTATGGTAACACAGAGAAAGAATCATGAGCTTTGGAATCCGATAAATTTGTATTCAAATCTCAGCTTTGACACTGATTAGCTGTGTGACCTTGGAAAATAACTTAATCTCTCTGAGTCTCATATCTGCAAGATAGCACTGCCCACTTGATAGTGTGATTATGAAGGTTATTTTGTAAGGCACTTAAGGTAATACCTTCCCGAAATGAAGACTGAGTAAAAAATGCTCCATGTATATCCTTTAAAAGAAATAAATTTTTCTGCTCATTTAAAAAACTGAAGTATAACATATATATAGTAAGGTACACACATTTCAAGTGTGCAGCTTCATTTTTTATGTGTATAAACCAATATGACCATAATTCAGATCAAGATGTAGAATATTTCTTTCACCTCAAGAGATTTTCTCATGTCCCTACTCCTCAATATTTATCTCCCCTTCCCAGAGGTAACCACTGATTTCTATGAATTAGTTGTTTCTGTTTTTGAGCTTTATTTAATGAAAGTAAATAGTATGTACTTGTGTGTATATTGTTTACCTCAATATTATGTCCGTGAGATTCAACCATGCTATTGTGAATATTAATAGTTTGTTCTTTTATGTTGTATAGCATCCCAAAGCATGAACACTGTAACATTTATTTGTCTGTTCTGTTGATGAACATTTGAGTTGTTTCCAGTTTGGTGCTACTAGGAACACTTTTTCATATGTCTATTGTAGACACATGGCACTTTTTTATATATACCTAGCAGTGGAGAGGCTTCCCTGATAGCTCAGTTGGTAAAGAATCCACCTGTAATGCAGGAGACTCCGGTTTGATTCCTGGGTTGGGAAGATACTCTGGAGAAGGGAAACAGCAGTGACTTAGATGGTAAAGGGTCTGCTGTAGTGTGGGAGACCCAGGTTTGATCCCTGGGTCAGAAAGATCCCCTGAAGAAGGAAATGGCAACCCACTCCAGTACTCTTGGCTGGAAAATTCAATGGATGGAGAAGCCTGGTGGGCTACAGTCCATGGGATCACAAAGAGTCGGACACAACTAAGTGACTTAACTTTTTAGCAGTGGAATCACTAGGTCCGAGAGTAGATGAAGACTAAGTTTTGATGCTGCATGCTTAATTGTTCAGTTGTCTCCGATTCTTTGAGACCCTTTGTACTGTAGCCCGCCAGACTCCTCTATGGGATTTTCCAGGCAAGAATAGTCGAGTGGGTTGCCATTTCCTCCTCCAGTGGATCTTCCCAATCCAGGGATCAAACCTGTGTCTCCTGTAACTCCTGCAGTGGAGGTGGATTCTTCAACCCCTGAGCCATAGGGGAAGCCATAGCTTTGGTAGATATTTCTTTTAACTTTTATGGACAAATTTTGAAGAGTTAAAACATTCATTTATTCATTCAATAGATGTTTGTTAAATGCCTAACAGGGCTGCGTGGCGCTGAAGCAGCGAGTGGTGGCTGCGTGGCGCTGAAGCAGCGAGTGGTGGCTGCGTGGCGCTGGAGCAGCTGAGAGGAGATACCCCAAGGTAAGAGAAACCCCACTAAGATGGTAGGTGCTGAAAGAGGGCATCAGAGGGTAGACAGACTGAAATCACAATCACAGAAAACTAGCCAGTCTAATCACATGGACCACAGCCTTGTCTAACTAAATGAAACTAAGCCATGCTGTATAGGGCCACCCAAGACAGTCAGGTCATGGTGGAGAGTTCTGAAAAAATGTGGTCCACTGGAGAAGGGAATGGCTAACCACTTCAGTATTCTTGCCTTGAGAACCCCATGAACAGTATGAAAAGGCAAAAAGATAGGACAATGAAAGATGAACTCCCCAGGTGGGTAGGTGCCCAATATGCTACTGGAGATCAGTGGAGAAATAACTCCAGAAAGAATGAAGGGATGGAGCCAAAGCAAAACAACACCCAGTTGTGGTTGTGACTGGTGATAGAAGCAAGGTCCGATGCTGTAAAGAGCAATATTGCATAGGAACCTGGAATGTTAGGTCCATGAATCAAGGAAAACTGGAAGTGGTCAAACAGGAGATGGCAAGAATGAACGTTGACAGTCTAGGAATCAGAGAACTAAAATGGACTGGAATGGGTGAATTTAACTCAGATGACCATTATATCTACTGCTGTCGGCAGGAATCCTTTAGAAGAAATCGAGTAGCCATCACAGTTAACAAAAGAGTCCGAAATGCAGTACTTGGATGCAATCTCAAAAATGACAGAATGATATCTGTTCATTTCCAAGGCAAACCATTCAATATTACAGTAATCCAAGTCTATGTCCCAACCAGTAATGCTGAAGAAGCTGAAGCTGAATGGTTCTATGAAGACCTACAAGACCTTTTAGAACTAACACCCAAAAAAGATGTCCTTTTCATTATAGGGGACTGGAATGCAAAAGTAGGAAGTCAAGAATCACCTGGGGTAACAGGCAAATTTGGCCTTGGAGTACAGAATGAAGCAGGGCAAAGGCTAATAGGGTTTTCCCAAGAGAACGCACTGGTCGTGGCAAACACCCTCTTCCAACAACAAAAGAGAAGACTCTACACATGGATATCACCAGATGGCCAACACCAACATCAGATTGATTATATTCTTTGCAGCCAAAGATGGAGAAGTTCTATACAGTCAGCAAAAGCAAGACTAGGAGCTGACTAGCTTAGATTATGAACTTCTTATTGCCAAATTCAGACTTAAATCGAAGAAAGTAGGGAAAACCACTAGACCATTCATGTATGACCTACATCAAATCCCTTATACAGTGGAAGTGAGAAACAGATTTAAGGGACTAGATGTGATAGACAGAGTGCCTGATGAACTATGGATGAGATTTGTGACATTGTACAGGTGTCAGGGATCAAGACCATACCCAAGAAAAAGAAATGCAAAAAAGCAAAATGGTGGTCTGAGGAGACCTTACAAATAGATGTGAAAAGAAGAGAAGCAAAAAGCAAAGGATAGAAGGAAAGATACACCCATTTGAATGCAGAGTTCCAAAGAATAGCAAGGAAAGATAAGAAAGCCTTCCTCAGTGATCAGTGCAAAGAAATAGAGGAAAGTAATAGAATGGGAAAGACTAGAGATCTCTTCAAGAAAATTAGAGATACCAAGTGAACATTTTATGCAAAGATGGACTCAATAAAGGACAGAAATGGTATGGACCTAAGAGAAGCAGAAGATATTAAGAAGACGTGGCAGGAATACACAGAAGAACTGTACAAAATATAATCTTCACAACCCAGATAATCACGATGGTGTGATCACTCACCTAGAGCCAGACATCCTGGAATGTGAAGTCAAGTGGGCCTAAGGAAGTATCACTATGAACAAAGCTAGTGGAGGTGATGGAATTCCAGTTGAGCTATTTCAAATCCTAAAAGATGATGCTGTGAAAGTGCTGCACTCAATATGCCAACAAATTTGGAAAACTCAGAAGTGGCCACGGGACTGGGAAAGGTCAGTTTTCATTCCAATCCCTAAGAAAGGCAATGCCAAAGAATGCTCAAACTACTGCACAACTAGATTCATCTCACACGCTAGTAAAGTAATGCTCAGAATTCTCCAAGCCAGGCTTCAGCAATATGTGAACCGTGAACTTCCAGATGTTCAGGCTGGTTTTAGAGAAGGCAGAGGAACCAGATATCAAATTGCCAACATCCACTGGATCATCAAAAAAGCAAGAGAGTTCCAGAAAAACATCTATTTCTGTTTTATTGACTATGCCAAAGCCTTTGACTGTGTGGATCACAATAAACTGTGGAAAATTCTGAAAGAGATGGGAATACCAGACCACCTGCCATGCCTCTTGAGAAACCTGTATGCAGGTCAGGAAGCAACAGTTAGAACTGGACATGGAACAACAGACTGGTTCCAAATCGGGAAAGGAGTATGTCAAGGCTGCATATTGTTACCCTGATTATTTAACTTATATGCAGAGTACATTATGAGATATGCTGGGCTGGATGAAGCACAAGCTGGAATTAAGATTGCTGGAGAAAATTCAATAACCTCAGACATGCAGATGACACTATTCTTATGGCAGAAAGTGAAGAAGTACTATAGAGCCTCTGGATGAAAGTGAAAAAGGAGAGTGAAAAAGTTGGTTTAAAGCTCAACATTCAGAAATGTTGATCATGGCATCTGGTCCCATCAATTCATGGGAAATAGATGGGGAAACAGTGGAAACAGTGTCAGACTTTATTTTTGGGGGCTCCAAAATCCCTGCCGATGTTGACTTCAGCCATGAAATTAAAAGACGCGTACTCCTTGGAAGAAAAGCTATGACCAACCTAGACAGCATATTAAAAAGCAGAGACATTACTTTGCAACAAAGGTCTGTCTAGTCAAGGCTATGGTTTTTCCAGTAGTCATGTATGGATGTGAGAGTTGGACTATAAAGAAAGAAGCATCAAAGAAGAATTGATGCTCTTGAACTGTGGTGTTGAAGACTCGTGAGAGTCCCTTGGACTGCAAGGAGGTCCAACCAGTCCATCCTAAGGAAGATCAGTCCTGAGTGTTCATTGGAAGGACTGATGTTGAAGCTGAAACTCCAATACTTTGCCCACCTGATGCGAAGACCTGACTCATTTGAAAAGGCCCTGATGCTGGGAAAGATTGAGGGCAGGAGAAGAAGGGGATGACAGAAGATGAGAGTGTTGGGTGGCATCACCAATTCAATGGAGATGAATTTGGGTAAACTCTGGGAGTTGATGATGGACAGTAGGCCTGGCATGCTGCGGTCCATTGGGTTGCAAAGAGTCGGACATGACTGACCAACTTAACTGAACTTAACTGAACTGAAATGCCTAATATGCACCAGGGGCCATTCTAAGTCTGGAGCTACAGGGATTCCAGAGTTAGTTAAATGAGAAGTTCAAAGATGTCATTAAGGATCATTCTACATTTCCACCATCTTTAGAATGTTTTAGAGTATTTAACTTCATCCTCAGGCTTGTGTCCTCATAGTCTCAAGAAGGCTGTGACTACTCCAGGAATCACATTACAGGACCTTATCCAAAAACAAAAAGTAGGGAGTGCCCTGTGTCATACAGCAAATTCCCCGTGGTGATCTATTTTACATCTGGTAATGTATATGTTCCAATGTTACTCTCTCAAATCAGCCCACCCTCTCCTCCCTGCACTGTGTCCAAATGTCTCTTCTTTATATCTATATCTGTTTTGCTGCCCAGTGCTTTGTTACAACCTAGAGGGAAGGGATGGGGAGGAAGGTTCAAGAGGGAGGAGAAATATGTAAACCTACGGCTGATTCTTGTTGATGTATGGCAGAAACCATCAAAATATTGTAATTATCCTCTAATTAAAAATAAAATAAAATAAATAGGGAGAAAGAGGGTTCTTCTTGTGTGTATATATCTTATTTTTTTAATCAGGGACAAAACTTCTGCTAAATCCCCAGCAGACTTTCCTTCAGGCCCTGTTGGCTAGGTTGTATCAAAGCTCAGGCCCTATTAGCAAAGAAGTCTGGGATAAAGTGTATTCAGCATTTTCAACTTCTTTAAGGAGAAGTATGTTCAAACAGCAAAGAAGAAGAAGGAAATATTTATGCACAAGCAATCAACAGCGTCTTTTATAGCTATTTAAACTTGGGTAAATGACTTCCCTTCTTTGAGGCTTTCCCATCAGAAAAATGGGAGCAATGACCTGATTTAAAGGCTAGGGTTAGCATTCAATGAAATAAAATAACTTATGATGAGATGGGCACATAATAGGCTCCAAATAAATGGTAATGCCTTCCCTTTATACTATTCTTATGCCCATGCCATTCAATGTTTGTAGAGACTACATCAAGAACTGTTAAAATGAAAAACTAGTTGAGATAGAAGAAACAAAGAACACATATTTCTTATTGTGATACTTCTATGTAATTTTAAATTATATGGTGAGAGAAATTGTAGCTTATTACTTGAGGATACAAAAGAGAATGTGGAAATCTGAATCAGTTACAAGGAGATGTATTGCAGTTAACCAAATTTTGTTGCTTCACAAATACTTGAAAAAATATGATCATGTGAAGGATATTGGATACCAAATGGGCTTTATTTTTAACTGTTGTTTTAATAGCTCATGAAAATATGGTGGTGTTTTTTACAGCTGTAATGAATTTTAGCGATATGAGACTTCACTGCAGCTTTCTAGTACTAAATCTTTTAGTGGAGATAAGATACTCAGTCTGTTGGAGTCTCTCCATGCATCCTGGTGGCCAATTCCTCCTTCCGCTGCTATTCATGCTTTTCTAAAAGTTTAGGGCTATACGTTTGGGTAGAAGGGGTGATAATTTCAGCAACTGGTACCTAGGAAATTGGCATCATCCACCATGAGCTTCATTTGCTTTGAAACTATGAAGGACCCTGTAGGGCTCCAGGGTCTAAAAGTGTTTTTGTCCCCCATTTCTTGTAGGCAAGACTCCAGCCTCCATGACTTTCCCTAGGCTCCAAGGAGCAGATTTGAACAGTGGCTAATCAAGAGAGGAGCAGCCATGAATCTACCTGAGGCAAAATTAAAGGGACCATAGAAACTCATCAGGATCAGGACACCTACCACCTGAGACAAGATTAAGGGAATACAGACCCTCTTCACCAAATCCTCATGTACTGGGACGCACAGTTTTTAAGGGCAGAAGCCTGTTGTGTCTACCTTTGCCTGGCAGAGCAAGCAAGCTATTCTTTTCTTCTTCATAAAAAACTCTGTCTCCAAGATTTGACTTGGCACTGGTGCAGAGAAGCTGAGCTTTCAGAATCAGCTCTCCTCGGGTTTATTTTCATTTCTCAAATACAAACCTTCTCCCCTTCTTGTGCTGGGCACACGATGGCTTCTTTGGCACTGGAACTTTAAAAAGAGGAAGAGTATATAGGTATAATAAGACTCTTGGACTTCAATAGCAGAAACCCAACTTCTTTGCCATAAAAAGGTAATTAATTGGCTCACATAACTGAAAAGTCTAGGCTGTACTGACTTCAGGCATGGCTGGATCCAGGAGCTCAAATGCTGTCAAAGGATTCATTTGCATGCCTTGGGTCTTGCCTGCTTTCCTCAAAGTGGCTCCATTCTCAGACAGGCTGATCGCTAGTGTTGACAAGATAACTGCCAATATTTTGTCTTCTCTCAAACCCAAAAGAAAAAAAAGCATATTCTTTCTTCAGTAGTTCCAAGAGGATGAGGGAGAAGGACAGGGCTGTTCCTTACAGGTGGGACAACAGTTTACCTTTGCCATCAGATTGGGCAGTGCCTATGCTGTACCTGCTGCTCACTACTTTGAAGCAAGGAGAAGTGGCAGAGTCATCTGTTGGGCTTTTAATAGCTTTTATTTCATTTTAACCATTTTCGTCTTCATTTTTCCTGACTTTTCTTTGCTCCTCCAGTCTCAGGAAGTGAGTGGGTAAGATGTGACCTTGGCTTGGGGGAATGAGTGTGATGTAATTGTAGTAGTGGCGACTGTGAGTTGGAGGAATGGAGCCTGGTTATTCCAGCTCCTATTTGCCACCACAAATCCTTTCGTCTAAGAAGAAAGTAGGAAAAACTTCAGCTGCGCTAAGGCAATTACGTAACGTCTCATTCACCATTATGTTTCCAGCACATCTTAGTCCAGTGTCTGAGGTACTTCACAAGTATTCATCAAGTATTATTTGAATATAGAAAAAAAAAATCTTGGAAGAAGCTATAGGATTTTTTCTCCTTTAGTCATCACACTGTGAACTTCTTTGGAGTAAAGAATGCTTCATCAAATAGTTAACATCTGCCATTTGTTGGGGTTTCAGTTCTGCAGAAGAGCTCAAAGATATTGCTATATGTATCCTTTGAGGCAGAACCAGGACCCTACCCAAGGCTGCACTAATGATTATTGGCTGCTTCTCCAATGTCTCTGCATCTCCTCCATTCCCTGGTCAATAACTGTTCAAATATGCCCTTTGGAACTCATGGAAGGTCATGGAAGCTGGAGTCTATTCCCTACAAACAAGAAATGGGACACAGAAAGGCTTCTGTGCCCAGGAGCCCCAGAGGGGCTCCTGTTTCAGTTTGTGCTGAGCTCCTGCTCAATTTCAGTATGTGCTTTTGTTTTTTCTTCTGCTAGGACCCTGACAATGTTCCAGACATTTACAGCTCTGTCAGCCTGGAGTTAGATGAAGATGATACGCCAAAACAGAGTCCCCAGCCAAGCTGTGTAGTCTGAGTGAGAAATAGACTTTAATTTATTTTAAATAAAATTCCACTGATTTGGGGATTGTTTGTAGGCACAGTGAAACCTAACCCATCTCAACTAACGTAACATGCCACAGGGCCTGGCACATAGTAAACACTCAATAAATATTAGCTACCAAGTTGGTACTATAACATATACACTTCGGTAATACAAGCGCCTATAAATCTAACCCACTCCAGTATTCTTGCCCAGAGAATCCCATGGACAGAGGAGCCTGGAGGGTTACAGTCCATAGGGTCTCAAGAGTTAGACAGAACTTAGCAACTAAACAACAAAGAATATGAGGTATTTTGAATAGTCAATGGAGAAGGCAATGGCACCCCACTCCAGTACTCTCGCCTGGAAAATCCCATGGACGTAGGAGCCTGGTTGGCTGCAGTCCATGGGGTCGCTCAGGGTCGGACACGACTGAGAGACTTCACTTTCACTTTTCACTTTCATGCACTGGAGAAGGAAATGGCAACCCACTCCAGTGTTCTTGCCTGGAGAATCCCAAGGACAGGGGAACCTGGTGGGCTGACGTCTCTGGGGTCGCACAGAGCGGACATGACTGAAGCGACTTAGCAGCAGCAGCAGCAGAGAGTCAAATTCTTAGAAACAGTACAATAGTGGTTGCCAGGACTTGGGTGAAAGGGAAATGAGGAATTGTTCAATGAACATAAAGTTTCAGTTTTGCGCAATGAAAATGCGCAAGGAGGAGATGCAGAGACATTGGAGAAGCAGCCAATAATCATTAGTGCAGCCTTGGGTAGGGTCCTGGTTCTGCCTCAAAGGATACATATAGCAATATCTTTGAGCTCTTCTGCAGAACTGAAACCCCAATCTAACGCCTATAGATTATCTATAAATCATAAGATAATTTACCAATAGTGTCTGCCCTTTATATCTTGGGAGCTAAAAAAGTCCTATTTCCAAACAATGTTCTGTAAACAACAAATTCCCCTTAACTATTATACTTCACACAATGAAGACAATTGGTCTTTGGAACTGCTGAGGATATAGCGTTTCTAGCAGAGTAAGTATTTTCCTAAAATCCTAAACCCCCAATCTCCACCCAAGAAAATATCTGGAGCAGTTTTTAAAAATTGTAATAACATACACAGAATATAAAACCTACCATCTAACTTGTAAGTGTTTAGTTCAGTAGAGGACAGCATATTCACACTGTTGTGCAACCAACCTCCAGAATCTTTTCATTGTGCAAAACTGAAACTTTATGTTCATTGAACAGTTCCTCATTTCCCCTTCACCCAAGTCCTGGCAACCACTATTCTACTGTTTCTAAGAATTTGACTACTCTAGATACCTCATATTCTTTGTTGTTTAGTTGCTAAGTTCTGTCTAACTCTTGAGACCCTATGGACTGTAACCCACCAGGCTCCTCTGTCCATGGGATTCTCCAGGCAAGAATACTGGAGTGGGTTGCCATTTCCTTCTCCAGGGGATCTTCCCGACCCAGGGATCGAATGCATCTTCTGCACTGCCGGCAGATTCTTTACCACTGAGCCACCAGAGAAGCCTGAGATACCTCATATAAATGGAATCAAACACTATTTGTCTTTTTGTGACTGGCTTAATGTGACTTAGCATAATGTCCTAAGGCTCATCCATGTTGTAGCATGTGTCGGAATTTCCCTCCTTTTTAAGGATGAATGACTTTCTACCTAATCACATAACATGTTGTTTATACATTTATCTATCAATGGATATCATAATTGCTTCCACCTTTAGACTACTGTGTAGAATACTGCTATGAACATGAGTATACAAACACTTCTTTGAGACTCCGATTTTGATTCTTTTGGATATACATACACACACATATATATATGTGTGTGTGTATATACATCATTTCTCATGATGTATATATTTATGTGTGTGTATACATATATACACACACACACACATATATATATATATATACACACATACACATACATATATACATCATGAGAAATGCTGGGCTGGATGAAACACAAGCTGGAATCAAGACTGCCGGGAGAAATATCAATAATCTCAGATATGCAGATGACACTACCCTCATGGCAGAAAGCAAAGAAGTACTAAAGAGCCTCTTGATGAAAGTGAAAGAGGAGAGTGAAAAAGTTGGCTTAAAGCTCAACATTCAGAAATGTTGATCATGGCATCCAGTCCCATCACTTCAGGACAAATAGATGGGGAAACAGTGGAAACAATGGCAGACTTTATTTTGTGATCTCCAAAATCCCTGCAGATGGTGACTGCAGCCATGAAATTAAAAGACACTTGCTCCTTGGAAGAAAAGCTATGACCAACCTAGATAGAAATAAAAAGCAGAGACATTACTTTGCCAACAAAGGTCTGTCTAGTCAAGGCTGTGGTTTTTCCAGTGGTCATGTATGGATGTAAGAGTTGGACTATAAAAGAAAGCTGAGCGCCGAAGAATTGATGCTTTTGAACTGTGGTGTTGGAGAAGACTCTTGAGAGTCCCTTGGACTGGAAGGAGGTCCAACCAGTCCATTCTAAAGGACATCAGTCCTGAGTGTTCATTGGAAGGACTGATGTTGAAGCTGAAACTCCAATACTTTGGCCACCTGATGTGAAGAGCCGACTCATTTGAAAAGACACTAATGCTGGGAAAGACTGAGGGCAGGAGGAGAAGGGGATGACAGAGGATGAGATGGTTGGATGGCATTACTGACTCAATGGACATGGGTTTGGGTAGACTCTGGGATTTGGTGATGGACAGGAGGCCTGGTGTGCTGTGGTCCATGGGGTCACAAAGAGTCGGACACAACTGAGTGACTGAACTGAACTGATTGCTGCGTAACAAATTACTGCCACAATTAAAACAATAACCATTTAATTCCATCTCATGATTTTTCTGGTCATGAATCCAGGCAGGCTGAGTTAGGTGATAATATTCCATCACGAATGTCAACTAGGGTCACCTGATGGTGTTTAGCTTGTGGATGACTGCTCTGAAAGGATTCACTAGCTTGTCTGGTTTCTTGGAAGGGATGACTGGAAGGCAGAATCAGCTGGGACCCTCAACTATGGCAGGCTCTCACACAGGGCCTCTCCAGCATGGTGGTCTCAGGGCAGTCAGACTCACATGGCTTAGGGCTCAAGCCTCCTCGAGAATGTTCCAAGGACAGGAAGTAAATGCTGCCATTCTCTTAATGCCTAAGTCCAGGCACAGAATGAGCTTTTGCCATATTCTATTGATGAAAACTGTTACAGAGCCTATCTAAATGGAAAGGGAGGGGACATAGACCCCATCGCTTGATTGGAGAATGTCAAAGAATTCTTGACCATTTTCAGTCTCTCATACTCTTTACATAAGAAAAGACCGACAAATACTATGATTCAGGTAGAGTTTGAGTTTCATAGTGATCAGGGATGGGAGGATTAAATGACTGTCATAGGTTTAGGCAGAATTAAGATTGAGGTTCCAAAAAGTTAGCTATAGCCAAAATCCCCAAACTGTAAACGAAAGATTATTGATTAATAAACTAATTAAACATTAAAACTACTGAATAGAAAAAAATAAACAGTATCCAAGGGAAAATAGCTATATGTTTAGTAGATAAAGGGTTACTATCCTTAACATAGAAAGTATTTTTTGAATTAATATTAGAAAAATACATTTTGAAATGGAAGGGATGCAGACTATTCAAAACAATCCTTAAAAAAAACTTATCCTTTCTCATTTCAAAAATTATTACAAAATTATTTAAATTAAGGCTGTGTGAAAAATAAAGCTACTGGCTGGAGGATAGAATATAGATCAATAAAACAGAATTGAGAATAAACCAATTTATAGTCAATTAATTAGGGTGCCAAGAACAATCCAATGGTAGAAAGGTTAGGGACAACTGAATATCCACATACAAAAGAATAAAGTTGGATCCTGCCTCATACCATATACAAAAAATAACTCAAAATGAACCAGAGACCTAAGTGTAAGAATTTAAACTACAACACTCATAGAGGCAAATGTTCTTGACCTTAAATTAAGCAATGGTTTCCTAGATATGAAACCTAAAGCACAGCAAGAAATGAAAAAATAGATTAAATAGATTTCTTCAAATCTGACAACTTTGGTGCTTCAAAGGGCACTATTAAGAAGGTGAAAGGACATACAATGGGAGAAAATATTTTGAAGTCATACATCTGATAAGGGATTAGTACTATCCAGATAAGGAACACTTACAACTCAACATTAAAAAGAAAAATTACCTATTAAAAAATGGGCACAGGATTTGAATAGACATTTCTTAAAAGAAGATATACAAAATGGCCAATAAACACATGAGAAGATATTCACAGCATTAGTCACCAAAGAAATGCAAATCAAAACCACAACGAGACACTATGTCACATATAGAATAGCTATCAGTCCAGTTTAGTTCAGTCGCTCACTCGTGTCCGACTCTTTGCAACCCCATGAATCGCAGCACGCCAGGCCTCCCTGTCCATCACCAACTCCCAGAGTTCACTCAAACTCATGTCCTCTGTCATCCCCTTCTCCTCCTGCCCCCAATCCCTCCCAGAATCAGAGTCTTTTCTAATGAGTCAACTCCTCGCATGAGGTGGCCAAAGTACTGGAGTTTCAGCTTTAGCATCATTCCTTTCAGTAAAAGACAATAACAAATTTGCTGAGGATATGGAGAAATTGAGATCCTCATACATTGCTGCTGGAATATAAAATGGAGCAGTTGCTTTGGAAAACCATCTGACAGTTACTCTAAAAGCTAAATGTATGTGTGTGTGTACATGAGCTCAGTTGCATCTGTCTCTTTGCAACCACATGGACTGTAGCCCAACAAGTTCCTTTGTCCATGGGGATTTTCCAGGCAAGAATACTGGAGTGGGCTGCCATGCCCTCCTTAAGGGGATCTTCCCAACCCAAGGATTGAACCCAGGTCTCCTGCATGCAGGTAGATTCTTTAACGTCTGAGCCACCAGGGAAGTTTACCAAATGAGACTCAATTTCACTGCAAGGAATATTCAGGTGGCACAGTGGTAAAGAATCCGCAAGCCAATGCAGGAGACTCAAGAGAATTAGGTTCAATTCCTGTGCTGGGAAGATTCTCTGGAGCAGGGAATGGCAACCGGATCCATTATTCTTGCCTGGAAAATTTCATGGACCAAGGAGCCTGGCCCATGGGGTTGCAAAGAGTCGGACATCACTGAGTACACATATACCCAAAATAATAGAAATTATATAAACTGCTATAACATTTCTAGAGAACAGATTAGAAATAGTTATCACTATTTTAAAAATACATACCCTCCACCCATACATTCAACCACTAAGAATATATTCCAAGGAAATATTAATATATTAAGCCAAGAGTGCAAAATGCATATCTTAAATGTTCATTAAAGTATTGTTTAATAAATTTGGAGATAACCAAAAATATCTATCAGTAGGAAATGAGTTCTGATATAATTTCTATTAGGCAGTGGAATACCTAGCACTTGTTTCACGTGCTATTATGTTGCTGGGCTGATGACTCTCTTAATCTATAATTTTTTCTTTCTTGTGGAAATGGAATGAACAGACCAGGATAAACATCTATATTTCTTATACACTGCCAGAACCTGTTCCCAGAAGACGGACTGTGTATTTTTGAAGCAAAGGAGGAGAGTGTGTGATACTTGTGAATTCCTTTGCAGTAGTTCCTCTTTGTTAGAGGTTGTGCTGAATTGCTTTCTATGTGTCTATTTGGGACCTTTTCATATTGTTCATGGGGTTCTCAAGGCAAGAATGCTGAAATGGTTTGCCATTTCCTTCTCCAGTGGACCACGTTTTGTTAGAACTCTCTACTATGACCCATCTGTCTTGAGTGGCCCTACACGGCATGGAAAAAACAAAGCTAAAAAATGATATACGTTGTGATTTATACTTTTTATATTAAAAAGCACATAAGCTCTTTCATACTCAATGGACATGGGTTTGGGTGGCCTCCGGGAGTTGGTGGACAGGGAGGCCTGGCGTGCTGCGGTTCATGGGGTCACAAAGAGTTGGACACAACTGAGCGACTGAACTGACTGAAGCTCTTTCATAGACAAAATATTTTTGATGCACATATGACCAATGTAGTAATGGTGGCTATGCCCGGGTGGTTTTTTTAGAAGTGATCTTATTTTCTTCTATGTACTCACTAGTGTTTGATGCCTGCCACATCCCCATGAGCATATATTACTTTTATAAACAAGAAACACAACTATTTTTAAAAAAATATGCCAAAGTGAGAAAGCCAGGTAGGTGGACTTTGGAGCCTGGCAGGTCCATGCAGACACATGGAAAGCACAGAGAAAAAGGTCAATTGCAGATTGTTGGGCAGAGGGCATTTACTTTCTGACCCATTTATACCCCGCATTAGATGCCAGGGGTCATGTTTCTTCCTGAGTTATGTGGAAGTAAAAGGGATGTCAGAACTAGTCTGCTTAATGGAAGAGTGTGGTAGACTTAATTCTATGCCCCTAAAATTCCTATATTAAAGCCCGAATCCCTAGCACCTCAGATTGTGACCATATAAGGTCTTTATTTTTTTTACTTTTTATTTTATATTGAAGTATAGCTGATTAACAATGTTGTGATAACCTCAAGTGGACAGCAAAGGGATCCAACCATACATATACATGTATCCACTCTGCCCCAAACCCATCTCCCATCCAGGCCACCACATAATATTGAATAGAGTTCCCTGTGCTAGACAACAGGTCCTTTATGGCCATCCATTTTAAACAGCAGTGTGTACCTGTCCATCCCAAACTCCCCAACCAACCTCTCCCCCTAACCTTTCCTCACGCCCCAACCATAAGTTTGTTCTCTGTGTCTGTGAGTCGGTTTCTTTTTTGTAAATAAGTTCATTTGTATCATGGACATAGGGTCTTTAAAGAGTGATTACATTAAGATGAGTTCATTAGAACGGGCCCTAATCTAACCTTACTGGGGTCCTTATAAGAAAAGGAAATTACACACAGAGAGACACCAGGAAGGCACAAGCACAGAGAAAAGACCAGCTGAGGACGCAGCCAGCAATCAGCCATCTGCAAGCCAAGAGGAAAGCCTCAAAGAAAAATCAACCTGTCGACGCCTTGCTCTTAGACTTCCAGCTTCCAGAGCTGAGAGAAATAAATTACTGTTTAGCCACCCTGTCTGTGGAATTTTGTTATGGCAGCCCTAGCAAACTAAAACAAGGATATTCACAATTTTAAGTTTTTGCATGCTGAAATGTGTAAATATTTCAGCCCAAATATTTTCACAGATGCTGTCTTTTTTTTTTTTTTTTGCTTTCATTCAGAGTGCCTTTCTTCAACAAATATTTCATAAGAAAAACCTCATCAAATAAGTTGTCTCTACTTATGATTGTGCATAATTACAGGCCTCCTAAATTTCATTTTATTCCAGTACAGAACATAAATTTATCCAATTAAAAATAGGTGCTTCAGCAAATGATTCATTCTGCAAGTTGAGATATCCCAAAATGCAATTACAGAATTTTAATATTAATATTGTATACCATTTGGAGGCTCACTGTTTAATTTGTTCAGTAGGTCCTGTGCTCATGAAAGGACAGATTTCAAGTCTTCGTGTTTGCAAACCTTGCTTCTAATAACAGCATTTTGGCATTTCATTTGATAAATATTTTGATCAAACATTTTCATAAGCACACAAAAAGATGTCCAACTCTATTGGCCATCAGAGAAATATCAGTTAAAGTCACAATAAGATACCACTATACACTAGAATGGAGAAAGGGAGAAACAGTGACCCTATAAGTATTGGCAAGGATGTGGTGTAACTGGAACTTTCAGATACTGCTCGTGGGAATACAGTCACTTTGGCAAACAGTATGGCATTACCTTAAAAAGGTAAAGGGTCATTATCATACATCTACATCATACAAGTAGGAATTCTACTTCCAGGTATTCACCCAGGAGAAATGAAAATATATGTCTAGACAAAACATGTATATGAATATGAATATGTAGCAGCATTAGTCATAATAGTGCCAAACTGGAAACACTTAACATGTCCATTTCCTTTAAGTGAGTGGATACACCAAGTGTGGTATAGCCATACCATGGAAAACTGCTCAGCAATAAAAAGGAAGGAAATGTTAATATAGACAACAATGTGGATACATCTCAAAAAATATTATTCAAAACTGGTCCCCTTACTTGGAGAACATGGAAAGAAAGAGGCAAATCATTGCAGATTTGGTGGTGGCAGTTTTAATAAGCAAAGGGCCTTACATATAAGGTTTGCCTTGTTTGGTCACAACACTAAGTAGATCTCCCAAACTACCCACCAGAATTTTAAGAGTTTGTGTAGAAGCCTTAATGGGGTTCAGTTATGTATACTGTCTGCAGGCATGCTCAGTTGCTTCAGTCGTGTCCAACTCTTTGTGACCCTATGGACTGTAGCCCACCAAGTTCCTCTGTCCGTGGAATTCTCCAGGCAAGAATACTGGAATGGGTTGCCATTTCTTCCTCTAGGGGATCTTTCTGACCCAGGGATCAAACCCACATCTCCTGCATTGGCAGGCAGATTCTTTACCCACTAAGCCACCTGGGAAGTCTGATACTGTCTAGATGGTCTCAATAACACATTGCTTTCTCAAGGCTGTGTCCTTAAAGTTGCTCCTAGTGCAGGTACAGTGGGGAAAATGCACATTCCAAGGACAGAGGAGCAGGGGACAAGGAGCCTTGACCGCTTGGGTCCAGATTGAGGGTCAACTGGGGTCACGTCCTCTCAACGACCTCCTCCAACATGATGTGATTCCAACATTGCTTTGAGGGAGTATGATCTTCATCTTCAAGTTGTTAAAGTGGACTGAGAGAACATGAGTAACCTGCCTAGGGAAAATGGCTAGTAACTGGTGAGGCTGGGATTCAAATTAGGTCTGAGTTCAGAGCTCACATTCCATCTACTACATGCCTTTGATTCCTTAATTGAATCTGACATTAGCATTTAACATGATTTGGGGGGGCCATTTGGACATGTCATGAATAGAATTTAATGATAAATCTCATGTTTAGCTTGTTTTAAATGTTTTTTTCCTCTCCCATCCTCTACCACAATCACAATGCTCTAGCAGTGGTCTGAGAATGTCTCAGGTGTCCTCCACCCCTTGGTCTCCTCCATCTGCATCACCGTCTCACATTCCCCTTTGCTATCCATCAGTGGTTCATACCTTGTAAAGTACAGCCCTCCAGGGGGTATTTGGGAATGTGGCTGTCAAGGAACATTTAAATGCCTGGTACTTAGTGGGCAGGAGTCAGGAGTGCCAAGCACTATGTCATGCATGAAGCATGAATGAGTCATTTAGCCCCAAACTGCCAATAGCACTGCCTCCAAAACTTTGGCTAAATCCCATCTTTAAAGACCTAACTCAAGTCATCTCTACAAGGCTTTCTCTGTCCAACCCAGCCCCAAGTCACCTCTCCTTCTTGAATGACTCCTTGCTACCACTGCTGCTCCTGCATAGTCTTTAGTTTTACATTTTCTAGTTTTCTTCTCTTCTTGATGTAAAAGCCAATGTATTGGAGTGCATTGGAGGTACTCTGCCTTTAGGAAGCCAGTCTGCTATTCAGTTGTATCCACCACTTCAGAAGCACAGTGGTTTGCTTGCTCAGTCAGTCCAAAAATGATTGAAAAAGGCTTCTATACGCAGTGCTGTAGGGATTTCTTTAGGGTTTGTAGCTCGGGAGACATGAACAGTGGGCCCTTCTACAGAATGAGTAGACACATGCATGCTACAGTTGCCAGGGAGACTTGGGGGTGGGGGTGGGTTGAGTAGGGGGCCTCAACCATGGCCGAACTTTGCATGGGGCTCCAGGCAGCATCAGAGATGGCTCTCCCGAAACCTCCTGGTAGCACATTATTCTGAGCGAGCTGTCACCATGATTCATGTACCAGGCCATTAATCCAGTAAGAAGCTGCTAAATGGGCAGACGAACAAAAACAGGAAGCCCTTCTGAGAGCTGTAAATTATCTCTTACAACAGCTTTATATACTTGAAAGTGAAGGGTATTCTGAGAGCACTGTGGAAAGTACCTGGAACCTCAGCTTCTAATAGAAACCTAGGAAATTGATTCAACTATTAACAAATTGAAGACTTATTTTTGTACAAGTGGCTGGGCTGGTACAGAGATGAATAAAAAGACAGTACTTAATCCTTCTGGGGTTCAAAAATGAGAGAGAGAGAGAGAGAGAGTAATTTTAAAAATCTACTTTTCCCTCTTCTCTGACCCCATAGCTAGTCCTAAGAACTAGCCCCTTAATACCCTCTCCAGACTTTCTGCTCCTCATCACCACTACTGCAGGCTTTCCAAAAGCCTGGATAGATGGATGCAACAGACTCTCAACATGATTTCCTTGACTACTTCTGCCCCATCCATACAGCAGCACATGAACATTTCCAGAGAGCAATTTGATCATGTGAAAGCAGTAAAAGTATTAGTCATTCAGTGGTGACCGACTCTTTGCGACCCATGGACTGTAGTCTGCAGGGCTCCTCTGTCCATTAAATTCTCCAGGCAAGAATACTGGAGTAACTAGCCATTCCCTTCTCCAGAGGATCTTCCTGACCCAAGGATCGAACCTGGGTCTCCTGCATTGCAGGCGGATCCTTTACCATCTGAGCCACCAGGAAAGCCCAATCTGATCAAATCACTTAGTCATGAATGAAAACCCTTTAATGGCACTCAAATGTTTTTAAGGATGAAATCTGAACCCCTTACCAAGGCCCTTCACCATCACAGGTCTGTTTGCATCTTCAGTTCAGTTCAGTTGAGTCGTTCAGTTGTGTCCGACTCTTTGCGACCCCATGAACTGAAGCACACCAGGCCTCCCTGTCCATCACCAACTCCTGGGGTTTACCCAAACTCATGTCCATTGAGTTGGTGATGCCATCCAACCATCTCATCCTCTGTCATCCCCTTCTCCTCCTGCCCTCAATCTTTCCCAGCATCAGGGGCTTTTCAAATGAGTCAGTTCTTTGCATCAGGTGGCTAAAGTATTGGAGTCTCAGCTACAACATCAGTCCTTCCAATGAACACCCAGGACTGATCTCCTTTAGGATGGACTGGTTGCACCTCCTTGCAGTCCAAGGGACTCTCAAGAGTCTTCTCCAACACCACAGTTCAAAAGCATCAATTCTTCAGCACTCAGCTTTCTCTATAGTCCAACTCTCACATCCATACATGACTACTGGGAAAACCACAGCCTTGACTAGACGGACCTTTGTTGACAAAGTAATGTCTCTGCTTTGTAATATGCATCTTCAGCTTTTCTGTAATATAATTCTCTAATCCACATATACCAACCCAGTTTCCCAGTCTTCATGTTCTCACTTGCTGCTCCCTGATGTTAGGTGCCCCAACCTGAAATCCATCCAACCACATTTTCGAGATTCAGCCCAGATTCCATCTCCTCCTCCTCCTCCTGTTCACATAGGTCAGGGATGCCTCTATTTGTGCTCCCATCACCACTCTGCTCTCTCACTTGTCACATGCACCATAGCTGACTCCTTATTTGTCTCTCCAGGCAACTTTGACTTTTTCAACTAAACCACAAGAACTATATTTGACTCATCTCTGACTGCTCAACACCTAGCAGTGAGTCTGGTGTTTGCTAGGTGCATAGTAAGTGCTTGCTGAATGGATTTGAATGAGTCCTATATGAGGTCATAATAAATAAGACTAGAATGGCTTATTCAGAGATGCTGTATTGTGCTTATTTCTCTATGTGGTCCCTGCTTTGTTTCTAATATTGCACTTGGTAAAGCTGTCATGGACAGTTGAATGCCTCATTGTTCCTGAATGATGTATGGGAGGGGTATGATGTTGAAAAAGAGACAAGGTCTGTTATCCTTGGAAATCAAAATACAGGTTTCCAATACAATTCTGTCTCACAAATGATAGGAACATTCATGTTCACAGTGATATATGCATTTGTTGTTGTTATTTAGTTGCTAAATTGTGTCCGACTCTGCAACCCCAAGGACTGCAGCAAGCCAGGCCCCTCTGTCCTCCACTATCTCCCAGACTTTGCTCAAATTCATGTCCATTGAGTTGGTGATGCTATCTAACCATTCCATCCTCTGCTGCCACCTTCTCCTCCTGCCCTCCATCTTTGCCAACATCAGGGTCTTTTCCAGTAAGTCAGCTCTTCGCATCAGGTGGCCAAAGTACTGGAGTATTCAGCTTCGGCATCAGTCATAGAAGAGCTATAGTTGAGTGAACCAGTGAAGTTGCTCAGTTATGTCCAGCTCTTTGCGATCCCATGGACTGTAGGCTCCTCCATCCTCCTACCAGGCTCTTCCATCCATGGAATTTTCCAGGTAGGAGTACTGGAGTGGGTTGCCATTTCCTTCTCCAGGGGATCTTCCCGACCCAGGGATCGAACCCAGGTCTCCTGCTTTGTAGGCAGATGCTTTACCATCTGAGCCACAAACATTTTAGTTAAGCAACTGACTTTGATTTGTCACAATTTTGTTAAACGATCTGCTTTGATTTTCACTCTGTTTTATTTATTTTATTTTATTTTTTTGGACTGTCTTGTAGTTTCCTAGGGATACCATAACAAGCCACCACTAACTTGGTGACTTAAAACAACAAAAATGTATTCTCTCGAAGTTCTGGAGGCCAGAAGTCCAAAATCCACATGTTGGCAAGCTGCCTCCTCTGAAGGCTCTAGGGGAGGATGCTTCCCTGCCTCTTCCACCTCCCTTCCTTGGCATAGGGTGACATCACTCCCGTCTTGGCCTCCATCTGTACATGGCCATCTCTCCTCCCAGTGTCTTCTCCTCTTCTGTCTCTTCCGAGGACACTTGCCATTGACTTTAGGTAATTCCCCAGGTAATCCATGATGATCTCATCTTGTGATACTTAAATTATGCCAGCAAAGGCCATTTTTCCAAATAAGGTCACATTCACAGGTTTCAGAAATTAGGGTGTGGACATAATTTTGTTGGGGGGAGGTGCATAATTCAATCCACTATAGGCTAATTTAAATACATTTATAAATGCCATCTGGATGGAATTCTAGGAGGCTAAAAGATTATTTTGTAATTATAAATTACAAATAACTTTTGAAATGTTTGAAAGGGGTCTTATTTCCTAAAGTAAGGGGCTGTGACTAGGTGAGTATTCATTATTAATATTAAATGGAAATGCCACCTACTGGTGGCTAAGATCCATAACTGGCAGAGCTTGGAAGTAACAACACAAAATGCAGAGTAACATGTGATAGCACAGATAATACACTTAATTACATGGTGTCTGTTAGCATTCTTGAAAATGTCAAATGGCTATTCAAATACATTGGATGTGTTGGGATCAGTAAGGACAATCAGCAAGTCTATTTTTCTCTTGGGCTTTGAAGCCCTGAGTTGAATGGGCAGGGTTAGAAGCCTTTCTCCTCTTGGAGCTGATGATATTTCATGCTCATTAAGAAAGAAGCAAGGAGAGGCAGATTCTTTTGGAATCACTGAGTATTAATTCAAAAGTCTACAAGAAAGGGGATAGGAAAAGTAGTGCATAGATATTACTATTATGCCACGAAATCAATCAGTTTATCCAGTCCAGGGGTTGGCAAGCTAGGCTCTTAGGCCAAATCTAGTCCACTGCCTGTTTTTGTAACTAAAATTTTATTGGAACATAGCCATGCCCATCCATTATATGTTATTTGTGGCTATTTTTTTTTTGTCTTCTTCCAGTTTTATTTAGATATAGTTAACATACAGCACTGAATAAGTTTAAGGTGTACAACACAATAATTTGACTTATATACATTATGAAATGATTATCATAGCAGAACATCCATCATCTCATATAGATACATTGAAGAAATTGAAAAAAATATTTTTCCTCAAGATGAGAATTCTTAGATTTACACTCTTAAAATAAAACTTTCATATATAATATAGAGCAGTTTTAATTACATTTATTATGTTGTACATTATCCAGTGGCTCAGTGGTAAGGAACCTGCCTGCAATGTAGGAGACACGAGGTCAATCCCTGGATCAGGAAGATCCCCTGGAGAAGGAAATGCAACTCACTTCAGTATTCTTTCCTGGGAAATCCCAAGGACAGAGGAGTCTGGTGGGCTACAGTCCATGGGGTTGCAAGTCAGACATGACTTAGCAACTGTTAGCAAGCCCAATTACCACAGGACAGGACAGTGAATCCGAGAGACATGGTGTTGAGGCAATGAATACATGGAAACCTTAAAAATTCAGAGCAGAACTGTGACTATATGCTATTGCCCACCTCATGCAAATTCTAACCATCCTTTTAGATAATGGGAGGGGGAAAGTACACTTAACACACTAATAGCCACATATCATATGTGACTATTATGAAAGTACAATATGAAAGTACACTTAACATATTAATAGCCACAGTTCCCAAGTTGTGTTCCCATGCTGTATTAATTTAGGCTTCCTAGGTGGCACTAGTGGTAAATAACTCGCCTGCCAATGCGGGAGACATAAGAGATGCAGGTTCGATCCCTGAGTTGGGAAGATGCCTGGAGGAGGGCGTGGCAACCCACTCCGGTACGCTTGCCTAGAGAATCCCATGGACAGAGAAGCCTAGCAAGCTGAAGTCAATAGGGTCGCACAGAGCCCACTCCAGTACTCTTGCCTGGAAAATTCCATGGATGGAGGAGCCTGATAGGCTGCAGTCCATGGGGTCGCTAAGAGTTGGATACGACTGAGCGACTTCACTTTCACTTTTCACTTTCCTGGATTGGAGAAGGAAATGGCAACCCACTCCAGTGTTCTTGCCTGGAGAATCCCAGGAACGGGGGAGCCTGATGGGCTGCCATCTATGGGGTCACACAGAGTCGGACACGACTGAAGCAACTTAGCAGCAAAGTGACTAAGCGGCAGCAGCAGCACTAGATGTTGTGTTGTTCTGTATGCATTGTTTCATGTAATTTTATTTCATATTCAAGGGGACACTCTGAATTGGCTGTTACTACTGACATTTTATAGATGAGGAAACTGAGGCATAGAGGACCAAGTAACTTGCCCCAGATCACAGAGCTGCTAAGTGACACAGGTGGGAATAAACTGTTCTGTTTGGTTACTGAACTAGATTTCTCATTCATAAATTAAATGCAAACTTTTTGTATCTTCTAATTATCTAAATTAGCACAGAAAAGTTTTTTTTAATTTAATTTTATTTTTAACTTTACAATATTGTATTGGTTTTGCCATATATCAACATGAATCCACCACAGGTATACACATGTTCCCCATCCTGAACCCTCTTCCCTCCTCCCTCCCTGTACCATCCCTCTGGGTCGTCCCAGTGCACCAGCCCCAAGCATCCAGTATGGTGCATCGAACCTGGACTGGCGACTCGTTTCATATATGATATTATACATGTTTCAATGCCATTCTCCTAAATCATCTGACCCTCTCTCTCTCCCAGAGTCCAAAAGACTGTTCTATACATCTGTGTCTCTTTTGCTGTCTCGTATACAGGGTTATTGTTACCATCTTTCTAAATTCCATATATATGTGTTAGTATACTGTATTGGTGTTTTTCTTTCTGGCTTACTTCACTCTGTATAATAGGCTCCAGTTTCATCCACCTCATTAGAACTGATTCAAATGTATTCTTTTTAATGGCTGAGTAATACTCCATTGTGTATATGTACCACAGCTTTCTTATCCATTCATCTGCTGATAGGCATCTAGGTTGCTTCCATGTCCTGGCTATTATAAACAGTGCTGCAATGAACACTGGGGTACATGTGTCTCTTTCAATTCTGGTTTCCTCAGTGTGTAAGCCCAGCAGTGGGATTGCTGGGTCATAAGGCAGTTCTATTTCCAGTTTTTAAAGGAATCTCCACACTGTTCTCCATAGTGGCTGTACTAGTTTGCATTCCCACCAACAGTGTAAGAGGGTTCCCTTTTCTCCACACCCCGAAAAGTTTTATATACCAAGGATCATAAGAAATATAGTATATAATGACATATATTTGTTGTTGCTTTTTGAAAAATACAAAAGTGTTTTTTAAACCCATTGAAACATTCTAAAATAAACTTTAGCTTTAGTTATTTAATATCTAGTATTTAACTATTTAAACTATATTATATGCAGAGGGGCAGTGAATTCACTTGTGGAGTGCACCCTCTTCTCTTGATGATAAACATGATTAAAGAGAGAGCTCATTCAAAAGCTACACATGGGATGGAACCTTGGCCAACAGGCTTCATATAATATTGTGGTTCTGTTGGTAAGACAGTGAGAAGAACTGTCTTAAACCTTGTCATCTGGGGACCAACTTCTAAAGTCTCCATACCTGACTCTCCTCACCTGGTTCCAACCAACCTATTAGTTATTCAGGGCTGGTGTACTGCACAGTATGGTGGGGGTTATACCATTCTCACTGCAGTCCACACAAATGCCAACCCTAGGGTTATGCAATACACAGCCTGGGAAGCTATATGTAGGTGGCTCTGAAAAGAATGGACAAGTCTTTCTGATACCTGCAGTTTGGGTGAAATTTATGTCGCTTGTAAAATAAATTGTCATCCAGTTGTCTGCACTGCTGTCTGTGAACCAGAATTAATGTGAGTCCACCTCTGAGACAGGTCCATATTCTCTGTTCTCATACCACCAGAGTTTTGGATTTGGAAGACCATGAACCAGTCCCTGGAGTGCTGTAACACTGTTGAAGAACCAGATGCCATATTATGAGGTCTCTAGGCTTCCTTGGCATGACCATGATGAAACTACATGTCCTCCCATTTGTGGAAGATGTTTTGCTGTGCCACTTGGGAGAGGAGGACTAAATCCCCAGCTGTTAAGACGGCATCAGCTAAGAGGGCTCCCTTGTCCCCTTGGGACAGCTTCTGAGGGTCCATCTGGCTTCAGAATTCCTTGTAAGGTTGGCTGAAGCTCCTACCAGGACTGTGTCATAGCTCAACTTCTCCCACTGCCCAGTCCTGCTCTCTTCCTTTTCTCCCACAGGTGCTAATAAACAACCTGTATGCTCATCTCCATCTCAGAGTCTGCTTCCTGGGGAATCTACCCTGTGATACCACTCAAGCCTCAAAATTCGAGACCCCCAACCTTAGGGATTGGGAATTGTCATTATGGAAACAGCAATGGAGAACTCTCCACTTATTTATCCGACAGTTATTTATTGAGCACCTGCTATGAGCCAAGTCCTTCCTAGACATTAAGAACAGAGCAGTGAATAGAAAAAGTGTCTGCTTTCTGGAGAACTTTCTAGTGTGGGAGGCAGACAAAAACAAATAACAATTTAATATGTTAGGCAGAGATGTGCACTTGAAGAAAAATAGAGCAGGGTGAAAGGCTGGAGTTTTGGGGTGGAAGGAACTGCCTTAGGATGGTTCAGAGAAGGCCTTTCTGATGTGCTGACATAAAGCAGAGACCCAAAGGAAGTCAGCAGTGCAAAGATTTGGGAGATGAGCACTCTCAGCAGAGTCACCTAAAAAGCAAAGGCCCAAGGTGGGAATGAGTGCTGGGTTTGAGAAACAGGAGGAAGACCAGGATGGCAGAGTGGAGTGAGCAAGGTGACAAGTAGTAAGCTGGAGAGATCAGAGGCCCAGAAGGGTGTCTGAGCACAAGGGGAAGCCTTAAAAGGTTTTAAGCAGAAAAGCAACAGAATATGACTTATGTTTTAAGAAGATCACTCTGACTGCAGTCAGGGGAAGAGTGGAAGCTGGGGACTAGTGAAAAGGCCCTGCAATAATTTAGGAGCGGGATGATGGTGACTTAGACAAGTGTGAGGGTGGTAAGAAGTAGCTGGATCTGGGGGTGTATTTTGAAGGTGGAACTTTAAGACTTGCTGATTGTTATGGACTGAATGGTTCTGTCCCCCTCCCCCCAAGGTTCATATGTTGAAGCCCTAATCCCCACCACCCAGTGTGATAGTATTAGAAGGTGGTGCCTTTGAGAGGTAATTAGAATTAGATGAGGTTATGAGAGTACAGCCTCCATGATAAGATCAGTATCCTTAAAAGAACTTCTTCTCACCACCCTGTAAGAAAGCTGCAAGAACTGAGCCTCCAGCAAGCCTGGAAGGGGGTTATCACCCTAACCAACCAGGCTGGTACTCCGATCTTTTATTTCTCTCCTCCAGATTGTGAAAAAGAAATTTGTTGTTTAAGCCACCCATTCTGTGGTATATTGTTACTACAGGGAGAGCTAAGACACTGATGCATCAGATGAGGGGCTAGGGGTGGGAAGAGAATCAAGGTGGATCACTGACATCTTGGCCTGAGTACATGGACGAATGGTGGTGTCTTTACAGAAATACACATTCTCCCCATTTGTAGACTTCTAGAATCTTTTGTGCACAAGTCAGAGGGCCCATATGGCCATTTGTATTTGCAGGAAAATCCTTCACTGCATGTCTGAGAAGACATATGATGAAGAAACTAGAGGAGATAGCATTTAAATTAAAACAAATATGCACTTATTGTCTTAAAAGAAATATTCCTTGTGGGAAAGAGAGAGTGAGTGAGAGAGGTTGCAGTCAGAGGCATTCTGCTTTTATTATCACCAGGAGAACTGTCATCTCACTTGTAGAACAGAATGTGCTGTGTTAGTCGCTCAGTCATGTTCGACTTTTTGCGACCCCAAGGACTGCAGCCCGCCAGGCTCCTCTGTCCATGGGGATTCTCCAGGCAAGAACGCTGGAGCGGGTTTCCATCCTCTCCTCCAGGGGATCTTCTCAACCCTGGGATTGAACCCAGGTCTCCCACATTGCAGGTGTATTCTTTACTGACCGAGCCACCAGGGAAGCCCCAAACAGAATTAGGTATGATAAATAAGGTTCGGCTTCCCTGGTGGCTCTTGAGAGTCCCGTGGACTGCAAGGAGATCAAACCAGTCAATCCTAAAGGAAATCAGTCCTGAATATTCATTGGAAGGACTGATTCTGAAGCTGAAACTTCAATACTTGGTCCACCTAATGTGAAGAACTGACTCACTGGAAAAGACCCTGATGCTGGGAAAGATTGAGGGCGAGAGGAGAAGGGGATGACAGAGGATGAGATGGTTGGATGGCATCACTGACTCGATGGACCAGAAGTCTGAGTAAACTCTGCGAGTTGGTGATAAACAGTGAAGCCTGGTGTGCTGCAGCCCATGGGGTCGCAAAGAGTCGGACATGACTGAGCAACTGAATGGAACTGAACTGAAATAAGCTTCAAAGCCAGGGTACTGCAAATGCAGTTTGGGGTCTCTGGTCAGTTTTGCTGGCATTTATTGATATAATTATAGTTTTCTTAACTTTATGCAATAAATTTTATTTCAATGAATGTTTAGGACAGTGTTCGGCAAAAACTGATCTCATAATTTTTATAAATTCAAATGCAACTCAGTGTACCATGGGCAGAGAATTGTCCTTGATGTCTTAACCAACTGCTAACCAGAACTCTGCCTCTGTTTGTATTCACTTTTACTTTGACTGGACATCTCCTAAAATCCCAAGAAGGAAATATTTCTAAGCTATAAAGAACTTGGGAACTTGTTTTTCGAAAGTACATTTCTTTTTTTTTTTTCTTTTTCTTTTTACTAGTCAAGGAATTTTCAGAAATGTGCCATTTGCCTAAGGGCAGATAATTTAAGATCTCTCTTGTGATGGCTTCAAGTAAGTCAGTGATTGGAAAGCTGATGCATGAATATAAGACATTATTATTCTACACTGATGCTTCAGAGGAGGAAACTAGTTAAGGGAATATTTTCCTCCCTAACATTTTATCCCTGCTGAAATAAGTCAAAATACCCAATGTTCTTTGTATTCAGAGGTGACACTGGTACCAGCACAACTGTCAGCTGCTGTCAATCCCAGGCTATTGGAAGCAATGTCATGGTACTTTGACTTGCTTTTCACTTTGCTCAGCATGTCTTGGAAGCATCGCCTCTACTCGTCTCTTCCACAGCTCACTGTTCAGCCAAATTGCACTATTTCAGCAGGAACTCAGCTAAATACTTTAAAGCTAGTGGACCAGCCTCCTTCTTGTTGAGGTTTTAAGTCTGTTTTTCAAAGAGAGATCCTCAGACAGGCACCAGCCACACTGCCTGGGGAGCTTGTTACGTTGCCTATTCCTGTACCTTATCTCTCAATGGAAGGATTCAAACACTGGGAATGGGAGAGCAGATAACCAGCATATTAAGCAAATGCCCCCGGTGCCGTCTATACGCTGATGGTTAGGACCTCTGATACAGTCACCAATTATGTTTTGGTTGAGCCTCATGTATTCCTTTACACACTGGGCTGGGGCATCAACAGTCTGTAGAAGCCTATTTCCAGAAATACATCTGGACATCTTCACAAAAGGCAGGTCGGTTCATATGACTCAAAGCTTTGCAGAAAACCCCCTGTCCCTTAAATATTTAATGGCTTATATTTTGAAAATGTCCCATGTGCAATCAAGTATATCTCTTTCTAAATGGCTAAATAGATCTGGAACAAAGAAAACAAGCCAAATCCAAAACAGTAACATATTTTGAAAGAAGAAGTACCATATTTCACATATCCGTAACTCTGATATGTTACTGATTTACATATCAGTTACTCTCATTGAATAGTAAGAGTAGAATTATGACCTTTGGTGGGAATGGAAGAATGCCTCACCTTGGCTGATACACAGGCAAGAACTCTTTCAGATATTCGTTAAGAAAATGAAAATAACTACAGTATCTTGGGCTTCCTTCCAGACAGGTATCTTCCTCGCCCTGCTCAGGACAGTCTGCACTTCGTCTTGTGACCCAGATGCAGCTCCCCAGGCTCAGAACTTCCTTTCCATCTGTATTGTTTCTGCAACCACTGAGAACATTTCTGCCCATTTTTTTTAAAAAGAACTTTTGATTGTGAAATAATTACAGATTTGTTGGAAATTTTTAAAAAAAAAGAAGTATAGGGAGCTTTCATATGCCCTGATAAACCCAGCTTCCCCGTGGGTAATATCTTGCACAACTGTAGTACAGCATCAAAGCCAGGAAGCTGATACTGGTGGCTGGTATGATCTACGGAGCTTCTTCAAATTTGACCAGTTCTACCCACACTGTGTGTGCTGTATGTGTGTGTGTGTGTGTGTGTGTGTGTGTAGATCTATGCGAATTTATCACACATGTAGATTAGCATAACTACTTCTGACACTAAGCTACATAACTCTTCCATCACCCAAGGCTCCCTTGTACTACTACTTCACAGCCACAGCCAGCCTCCTCCCCATCATCTCTGTGTGTGTACGTGCTCAGTCACTCACTGGTGTCAGACTCTTTGCGACCTCATGGACTGCAGCCCGCCAGGCTCTTCTGTCTGTGGAACTGTCCAGGCAAGAATACTGGAGTGGGTTGCCATTTCCTCCTCCAGGGGATCTGTCCGATCCATGGATTGAAAGCATATCTCTTGGGTCTCCTGCACTGGTAGGCAGATTCTTTACCACTGTGCCACCTGGGAAGTCCACTACCGTCTCTAACCCTGAGCAATAGCTAATCTGTTCTCCATCTCTATAATTCCATACAATTATTTTTAATAGCATTTTAATAGCCTTGGAGCAACTTCCAACCATGCTGAGCTTCCTGCCTGAACTGTCCAAGTTGTCTCCCAAGGCACCAATGACTGTTTTTGTTCATGCTCTCGTTATAAACTTGCATACATTTTTAGTGGTCTGACTATAAATATAATATTCCTAAAAGCATTATTTTGAATGTATAATTTTGCTGAATGTGTGGTTTTTCAGCAACGTTTATTATGGGAGAGCAGAAATATTCGTATAATGACTCCAACATAATTGAGTTTATTTTTTACCAAAAGAAGAGTTCAAGGAAGATCTTCTGTTCAGTGAGCATTTCTCCTTCAACTGGCAATCAAGTACCTACACTCTCTTCATCTTCTGACTCTGTCACTTTGATGGTTAATTTTATGTGTCAGCTGCACTGGGTCGAGGGTGCCCAGAGGTTTGGTTAAACATTATCTCTGGGTGTATCTGCAAGGGAGTTTCTGGATGAGATTATATTTGAATCAGTACATTGAGAAAAGCAGATTGTCATCCCTAATGTGGTCAGGCCTTATCGAATCCATTAAAGTCCTAAACAAAATAGAAGGCTGATTATGAAAGAATTCTTTCTCTTTCCCTCTGTCTATATATATCTTATAAGTTCTGTTTCTCTAGCAAACCCTGCCTAACATAGCTACCCTCGGGGGCCACGCACAGCAGCAGCTGTACCTCTCTAGAGGATGGGTACACAGAGAATGGGGCAAGCACAGCTACTTCTTTGAGATTTGACTAGAAATGGCCTGATTGCTTTCACTTACACCCCATTGAATGTGTGAACTCAGTCATGTGGCCACACTAAATCACAAAAGGGGTTGAGGAAAGTTGTCTAGTTCAAAGGACATCTCTCTTCTAACTTCTAAAAATTGAGGTTTCCTTAGGAGCAAACACCAGGAGAAGAAATGGCTTTGGGGTAGGCAAAAATAATGTCTGAAATAAGGATGAATGCAGAGATGATGCTATACAAATGTTCACCACAGAATTGTTTATAACAGTGAAAATATTTTAACAATCTAAATAACCTGTAATAGGAGATTGGTTAAATACATTATAATGAATTCATAACATTATAAAATATGACGTTTAAAATGGTATTACAGAGGAAAACATGCTTTAGAATGACATGGAAAATGTTTATAATGCATTGTTAAAGTATGAAAGGCAGGTAATGAAACATATACAATATATTTCCTCTTTTGTAAAACAACAACAGAAGTAGTAGATATGGGCACAGAAGAGAGACTGGATGAGTATATACAACAATTTTAATAAAAACGGTTATCTTTCTCTGGAAAACTATACGTGATTTTTATTTTCTTCTCTTTTTTAAAATCTGAATTTTCTAATTTGGGGGGTATATACCAAAAATGTATTACACTTGAAATGGAAATAATAAAAAGTTAGTTAAAATGAAGATCATGAGTATAGATGACCATTTAACTGGTGCCCTGGTTTGAATCCTCACTCTATCACTTACTAGTTATATGACCTTAGATGAGTCATTAACCTTTCTAAGTATTGATTTCCTTATCCACAAAATGAGAAGAGTGGTAATAAAAATACTGACCTCATTATCTTGTTATGAGGCTTAAATAAAATATTGTTCTTATAGTTCAGTACCAGGCCCACAGTAAGTGCTCAAAAAGCTTAACTATTGTTACCATGATCATTATTAATAGTAATAGTACAGTGTCTTAGGGCAACTCAAAGTCATAGGGTTGGAAGGCACATGGAAGTCATTGATGGGTTTTTCCATTCCTGGGCCAAATATCAATCTTCATAAATAAATTCTTGCTTCCCTCAAATCTACATTGCTTTTCATTCACCTCAGTTTGGTATTATTCTGTTCATAAACTTTCAAACATGTTCTTTGTTATCATTACTATTCAGCCTAAACTCCATCTAATTTTTCAAAATCACAAATTACAATATTATTTCCTTTTAGCAAAAGATTACACCATCAATCAATCATCATTACACATCATTTCTAAAGAATTTGGCTCTTAAGTGACTTCTAAGCAATTAGGATGACGACATTCTTTTTTCTTTCTTTTCTCTGTTGTTATCCAAGTGGTGGTAGGGGCAGAAAATGAAAGTCACTCAGTCTTGTCCAGCTCTTTGCGATCCCCTGGGCTATACAGTCCATGGAATTCTCCAAGCCAGAATACTGGAGTGGGTAGCCTTTACATTCTCCAGGGGATCTTCCCAATCCATGGATCAAACCCAGGTCTCCTACATTACAGGCGGATTTTTTACCAGCTGAGCCACAAGGGACGGAGAAGGCAATGGCATCCCACTCCAGTACTCTTGCCTGGAAAATCCATGGACAGAGGAGCCTGGTAGGCTGCAGTCCATGGGGTCGCTAAGAGTTGGGAATGACTGAGCAACTTCGCTTTCACTTTTCACTTTCATGCATTGGAGAAGGAAATGGCAACCCACTCCAGTGTTCTTGCCTGGAGAATCCCAGGGACGGGGAAGCCTGGTAGGCTGTTGTCTCTGGGGTTGCACAGAGTCGGACATGACTGAAGCGACTTAGCAGCAGCAGCAGAGCCACAAGGGAAGCCCATGACAACATTATACAGAACTTATCTCTCTTACCACCACCACACACATACTGATATCTGTCCCCATTCCCAGAGTTTCTTTTATGCACAGGCAACTCTTCTGGCTCTCTCCAGCACTTCACTAACTCTTCCCCCTCCCCTAGCTAGAACTTCCTTCTCCTTCTCTTTGGGGAGACTGCCCTGGGCCAGCACTTACTATGGTTGCTACTACTGCTGCCACTAAGTCGCTTCAGTCGTGTCCAACTGTGTGTGACCCCATAGACGGCAGCCCACCAGGCTCCCCCATCCCTGGGATTCTCCAGGCAAGAACACTGGAGTGGGTTGCCATTTCCTTCTCCAATGCATGAAAGTGAAAACTGAAAGGGAAGTCACTCAGTAGTGTCCGACCCTTCACGACGCCATGGACGGCAGCCTACCAGGCTCCTCCGTCTGGTTAATACTGGATGCTGCAGGGGAATCCCATTTGTGTTTGTGTGGGGGTTAGTAGCTTGTCTGGCCCAACTCTTTGCAACCCCACGGACACTTGTAGCCTGCCAGGCTTCTCTGTCCATGGAATCCCCCAGGCAAGAATACTGGAGTGGGTAGCCATTCCCTTCTCCAGTGGATCTTTCCAACCCAGGGACCGAATCCATGTCCTTTGCATTGTAGGTGGATTCTTTATGGTCAGAGCCACCAGAGAAGCCCATTTGGCACGTCTTTAACCTAGACTTTATCAGTGATAAGGAAAATATTTTATCTCCCTTCTGCTTTATCCTTTGTCTTATTTCCTAATTAGTTCAAAACCTGGATGGGGAAATAAAACACATACATACAGTTTCTTGATAATATCAAAGGATAATGGTGGGTTTTTGTTGTTGTTTTGCAGGGGGGAGGGTTGATGTGTGTGTTTTGTTTTTACTAAAGCTATAGTAGGAAGCAGGCAGGAAGAAAGGTATTCTAAAGCATCTAAAGAAGTAAAACTAACTGACTAGGAAAGGAAAGACTAGGTTAGTGGTCAATGTGGATTCAGTTTGCATTTTTAGGACACATTAGTGCTTCTCAAACTTTAATAGTGCAAAAGAATTACCTGGGAATGTTGTTGAAATGAACAATTATTTTGCTTAATCTAATATTTACAATGTGCCTACAATTTCGAAAGCATACAGCTATCTGCATAGCATGTCGTATTTGCTCACCTGCCCCCACCTCTGAATATCTCTCATTCTCATTATCAGCAGGCTAATGCTGTTTAACAAGCCACGCCAAATGCATTGGCTTAAAACAACAACCATTAACATGCTCACAGTTCCCTGGCGTCGGCCCCACTGGGTGATTCCCTTGCTGGTGTTGACTGAGCTTGCTCTTGATCTATGGCCAGCTCTAGGGAGCTAGACTGCTGTTCCCCTGGCAGTGCTGACTGTTGACTTGGGCAAAGCAGAGTACTGGACCACGTGTTTCTCATCACCATCCAACTGTCTAAAGCAGGATTATTCACGTGGCAGCAGGGTGGATCAGCCTACACATATCAGCTCTTCTCACGTCTCTACCTCCGGTACTCTTGCCTGGAAAATCCCATGGGCAGAGGAGCCCGGTAGGCTGCAGTCCATGGGTCGCTAAGAGTTGGACACGACTGAGGGGCTTCACTTTCACTTTTCATTTTCATGCATTGGAGAAAGAACTGGCAACCCACTCCAGTGTTCTTGCCTGGAGAATCCTAGAGACAGGGAGCCTGGTGGGCTGTCGTCTATGGGGTCACAGAGTTGGACACGACTGAAGTGACTTAGCAGCAGCAGCAGCAGCAGCAGCAAGTCTCTACCTGAATCACATTTGCTGCCATCCATCCCACTGGTCAAAAAGAGCTGCATGACCAAGTCCAGTGTCAGTGTGGGATACAATTACCTAAGTTGTGGATGTTGGATGGGGAAGCATTTGTGGTTGCTTTTGCAATCCGACTGTTCAAGTTCGAGTTGGCCTTTAAGGTCCCTTCCCTACCAAAGTCCCATCAGGCTTATTTTTATCTCCATACTATTACTCTTCTACTGCCCTCCTCCTGGAACACTCCTTCTACCTATCACTGGACAGAGACCTGGTCCACTTTCAAAAAGTATGTCCTACTTAAGCTTATTGTCTAAGTTGGATGGGATCTTGAATTACACAGCACAGCTCATTCAGACATTCAGACTCATTGTTACTTATACACGGGTTGTATATATTAGATCAGATATTTCTAAAGGATTTTGATTATGGCTTGCTCATCTTTGCATTCCTGTGACATTCAGCAAATAATTTAAATTTGAAGTCCATTCATGTCACTGGGAATGGAAAAGTTTCATTCTTTTTTATGGCTGAGGTATGAGGTAATATCAAGAGGCTTTTTTAGTTCCTCTTCACTTTCTGCCATAAGGGTGGTGTCATCTGCATATCTGAGGTTATTGTTATTTTCTCCCAGCAATCTTGATTCCAGCTTGTGCTTCTTCCAGCCCAGCATTTCTCATGATGTACATTGCATATAAATTAAATAAGCAGGGTGACAATATACAGCCTTGACGTACTCCTTTTCCTATTTGGAACCACTCTGTTGTTCCATGTCCAGTTCTAACTGTTGCTTCCTGACCTGCATATAAGTTTCTCAAGAGGCAGGTCAGGTGGCCTGGTATTCCATCTCTTTCAGAATTTTCCACAGTTTATTGTGATCCACACAGTCAAAGGCTTTGGCATAGTCAATAAAGCAGAAATAGATGTTTTTCTGGAACTCTCTTGCTTTTTCTATGATCCAGCGGATGTTGGCAATTTGATCTCTGGTTCCTCTGTCTTTTCTAAAACCAGCTGGAACATCTGGAAGTTCACGGTTCACGTATTGCTGAAGCCTGGCTTGGAGAATTTTGAGCTTTACTTTACTAGCGTGTGAGATGAGTGCAATTGTGTGGTAGTTTGAGCATTCTTTGGCATTGCCTTTCTTTGGGATTGGAATGAAAACTGACCTTAACCAGTCCTGTGGCCACTGCTGAGTTTTCCAAAGTTGCTGGCATATTGAGTGCAGCACTCTCACAGCATCATCTTTCAGGATTTGAAACAGCTCCACTGGAATTCCATCACCTCCACTAGCTTTGTTCATAGTGATGCTTTCTAAGGCCCACTTGACTTCACATTTCAGGATGTCTGGCTCTAGGTCAGTGATCACACCATCGTGATTATCTGGGTCATGAAGATCTTTTTTGTACAGTTCTTCTGTGTATTCTTGCCACCTCTTCTTAATATCTTCTGCTTCTGTTAGGTCCATACCATGTCTGTCCTTTATCGAGCCCGTCTTTGCATGAAATGTTCCCTTGGTATCTCTAATTTTCTTGAAGAGATTCCTAGTCTTCCCCATTCTGTTGTTTTCCTCTATTTCCTTGCATTGATCATGCTGCATAAGATCATGGCATCTGGTCACATCACTTCATGGGAAATAGATGGGGAAACAGTGGAAACAGTGTAAGACTTTATTTCTGGGGCTCCAAAATCACTGCAGATGGTGATTGCAGCCAGGAAATTAAAAGACGCTTACTCCTTAGAAGGAAAATTATGACCAACCTAGATAGCATATTTAAAAGAAGAGATATTACTTTGCTAACAAAGGTCCATCTAGTCAAGGCTATGGTTTTTCCAGTGGTCATGTATGGATGTGAGAGTTGGACTGTGAAGAAAGCTGAGTGCCGAAGAATTGATGCTTTTGAACTGTGGTGTTGGAGAAGACTCCTGAGAGTCCCTTGGACTGCAAGGAGATCCAACCAGTCCATTCTGAAGGAGATCAGTCCTGGGTGTTCATTGGAAGGACTGATGCTGAGGCTGAAACTCCAATACTTCGACCACCTCATATGAAGAGTTTACACTGGAAAAGACCCTGATGCTGGGAGGGATTGGAGGCAGGAGGAGAAGGGGACGACAGAGGATGAGATGGCTGGATGGCATCACTGACTCGATGCACATGAGTTTGGGTGAACTCCGGGAGTTGGTGATGGACAGGGAGGCCTGGCGTGCTGCGATTCATGGGGTCGCAAAGAGTCAGACACGACTGAGCAACTGAACTGAACTGATGAGGTAATATTCCATTGTGTATATATATGGAGAGAGAGAGAGAGCACATCTTCTTTATCCATTAATCTGTTGATGGACACTTAGGTTGCTTCCATATCTTGGCACTTGTAAATAATGCTGCTATGAATATTAAGGTGCATGTATCTTTCTACTAGTGTTTCTTTAAAAAAAAAATACACCTAGGAGCGGATTTGCTGGGTCATCCAGTAGTTCTGGCTTCCCCGGTGGCTCAGACAGTAAAGAATCTGCCTGCAATGTGGGAGACCTAGGTTTGATCACTGGATTGGGAAGATCCCTGGAGAAGAGAATGGCTACCCACTCCAGTATTCTTGCCTGGAGAATTTCATGGACAGAGGAGTCTGGTGGGCTACAGTCTTTGGGGTTGCAAAGAGTCAGACATGACTGAGTGACTAACACACACACACACACGCAGTAGTTCTACTTTTAGTTTTTTTTGAAAAACCTACATAGCATTTTCCGCATAATGACTGCATCAATTTACATGCCTACCAACAATGCAGGAAGGTTCCCTTCTCTGAACATCCTTGTCATTATTTATTATTTGTATTCTTTTTGACAATAGCCATCCTGACAAGTGTTAGGTGGTATGGCATGGTGGCATTGATTTGCCTTTCTCTAATGATTAGTGATGTTGAACATCTTTTCATGCACTTGTTGCCATCTGCATTAAAAGTAGGTATTCTTACTGCTTCCTTTTACACATTCAGTTCAGTTCTGTTCAGTTCAGTTCAGTTCAGTTGTTCAGTCTTGTCTGACTCTTTGCGACCCCATGAATTTTAGCACACCAGGCCTCCCTGTCCATCACCAACTCCCGGAGTTCACTCAGACTCACATCCATCGAGTCAGTGATGCCATCCAGCCATCTCATCCTCTGCCATCCCCTTCTCCTCCTGCCCCCATCCCTCCCAGCATCAGACTCTTTTCCAATGAGTCAACTCTTCGCATGAGGTGGCCAAAGTACTGGAGTTTCAGCTTTAGCATCATTCCTTCCAAAGAAATCCCAGGGCTGATCTCCTTCAGAATGGACTGGTTGCATCTCCTTGCAGTCCAAGGGACTCTCAAGAGTCTTCTCCAACACAACAGTTCAAAAGCATCAATTCTTCGGTGCTCAGCCTTCTTCACAGTCCACCTCTCACATCCATACATGACCACTGGAAAAACCATAGCCTTGACTAGAGAGACCTTTGTTGGCAAAGTAATGTCTCTGCTTTTCAATATGCTATCTAGGTTGGTCATAACTTTTCTTCCAAGGAGAAAGCGTCTTTTAATTTCATGGCTGCAATCACCATCTGCAGTGATTTTAGAGCCCCCAAAAATAGGAAAATAAAAAACAGAGAAGTAAAGTAACTTGATCACAGAGCCAGGAAGCCTAAGATCAGGATTTGAATCCATATCTCTTGAACTCAAGAGCCTAGCCTTTTTAATTTGGAGAAGGAAATGGCAACCCACTCCAGTACTCTTGCTTAGAGAATTCCATGGTCAGAGGAGCCTGGCAGGCTACTATCCATGGGGTCACACAGAGTCGGACATGACTGAAGCGACTTAGCAGCAACTGCAGCAGCCTTTTCAATTAGTTTCCTAATGGAATGAAAATAAATGGTGTTGAGTATTCCATATGCAGGTAATTAGGAAATGAACAAAGAGAGTATGTTTGTCCACTTTGGAATGCAAGTCACGCTTTTTAGGGCTTCTCATAGAGATGAGCTCAGAGGTTTGATTCAGATCAGTAGGTTCACAAGATATTCTCACTTCTCTGTACAAAGTTTTCAGACTCTGGAAAACTGAATCATTGATAAAATGATTCCAGCTTCACAAAAAGCTGAAAAAAAGCTAGAATGCTAACTCATTAGCATCTAGGGAGAAAGAGAAGTTACAACCACACCAGCACAGGTGTCAGATGGGTAGCATGGTCTTTTATCAACAGGGAAACCAAGATGAAAAGGCTGCAGAGTGTATTTACTTCCTTCCTTCTGAAGAAGATTTGAGTCCATTGCAAAGGGAGTGGTTATTTTAAAGCAATACAGTCGCTGATGAGGCATGGTGAGTCATTCTTGATGAAAAGGCTAAATCTGCCAAGCTGACAGAAAGACTCATATTGAGTCATTAGTACTCCATCTCTTTTGAGCAGTACTGGGGAAATTCTTCTTTGTCAACAACCACACTTTCAATATTCCATAAGGACATCAGTATTGATTGGGCCCCCCTTTCTTGGTTTGGGATTGTGAAGTCTGCTCTATTCTGATTCTTCTAACTCTGATTACACCCTCCCCGGCATCACAGTAGCAATTTGGGCAGCTGTCACCAGGAGATGACAATGCCTCAGACTTAGTTACACAGGGATGGGGTAATTGGTCAATCTTCCAGGAGGTGTGAATAACTCAGGGAGGATAATGTTACCAGATAAAGTGAATGATGCTTTAAAAACACTTCTTTCTTCACATGTGAAAAATGTGACAACTGAGATTGTGAAAGAAATAAATCCAAACACCTAGTGTAGTAGACATGTGGTAGTGGACATGGCTCTAGGTATTTAACTGTGAAGGGACTTAATGTAGGGAATAAGGTGTTTACAAAATCATTGAGGGGTCAAGGGATATGGACTCTAGACTGGGCCTCTGGAAATGCATTCTAGAATACTACAGAACTGACCTACCAGGGGAGCTACCACCTCTGCGGCTACTGCTAGGGCTGCTGATGTCAAGAACCCAGAGCTGAGACTGTGTTCCTGGTATCAGGAGGCCATACCACCTCTGGATCCCGGGACGAAAAATTCCATGTCTCTACTGCCTTGTTTGCCAGTGACAATCAACAGTCAAAAAAAAAAAAAAAAAGCAGGAAATGTCTTCCACCTTCTAAGTCTCATGGAAGTACATCTAATTGGCTAAACTTAATTTGTTTCTATAGTGCTAGTTGGGAGTCCAGAGAATGTAGTTTTGTAATTGTCCAGTTTTTAGTAAGGGGGCTTCCCTGGTGGCTCAGACAGTAAAGAATCTGCCTGCAATGCAGGAGACTTGGGTTGGGAAGATACAGTGGAGAAATGAATGGCAACCCACTCCAGTATTCTTGCCTGGAGAATTCCATGGACAGAGGAGCCTGGCGTGCTACAGTCCATGAGGTTACAAAGAATTGGACAAGGCTGAGCGACGAACACTTTCACTTCTAGTAAGACCAATGAGAAGGAGGCTAAGCGAGACAGTCCACACTCTCCACACTCAGGGTCAAGTGACACACTCACTGCCATGGCCACAAATGGCTGCAACAGCAGAAACCAAGGTCTCCCACTTGCTGAGTGCTCCGTCAGTGCAAGTACTGGGCTGAGTTCTTTACACCTGTCATTCCTTCCCTGCACTATTATTAGGATCCTTTCATAGAGGAGAGAGCTGGGGTCTTTCTAGAGAGACAGGTAAATTGCACAAGTTTATGCTGGGGCTGACTTTCCTATAGCTCAAATGGTAAAGAATCTGCCTGCAATGCAGGAGAGCAGGGTTCGATTCCTGGATAGGGAAGATCCTCTGGAGAAGGGAACAGCAATCCACTCTAGTTATTCTTGCCTGTAGAATCCAATGGACAGAGAAGCCTGGTGGACTACAGTCCATGAGGTCACAAAGAGTCGGATACAACTGAGTGACTAACACACACATGCTTGAGGAAGAGGAGGAGCCAGCCTCTGAGTTCCATCTGCCTGATTCCAGAGGCTACTTTCTCACTGCTACTTGACCACCAGCCACCCAATTCTTTATCACTGCTCCCCCACCCACCATCACTCTGAGCCAAGGGCCTCTGAGCCAAGGGCGTCTTCACTCTCTGTTAAGTGCAGCGAGCCTCAGGCTCTGGGCCAGTTCACAGACTCCTGAGAAGTCTCCCACAGCTTTCTTCTTGGTCCCTGCTTTTGAAGTTGTGGCAATAATCTCAGTTTTCTTGCTTGGAAGAAGCTTTCTCTACCCACCTCTCCTTCTGGAGAAAGAATTGCTTTACTCATCCCAAGGAAGGTCTTCATTTCGCTTCTGCTACAGCCACATCTACTTTTATTTCATCTCTCTCCATCTGAAATACAGATGAAGGCAAGACCAGGCTCTCTGAATTCTGAGTCTTAGCAAAATGCAATTACTATATTTCTTTTTTCTTGTTCTAATCACAGGAGACTTTTCTGAGAAACCTAGTTACTGATTCTACCACTCCCTTACTTCCTACTTCTGACTCCTCTTTGAAGTTTGACATTGGTGTGAAAGGTATTTTGCTTCAAACTGCTTAAGAGGTCTCATTAATGAGGTTGACGACAGCCATATCCTGCCATGCTTTGTGAGACTTGTCATTTCCCCTACCCTGAACATTTAGAACACATGTGAAAGGAATGACAAAGTGATATGGTCATTATTTGTTTATTTGCATCTGTCTTTGGAAAACATCTCCTTAATTTGAAATACCCTCATCTCATGAGGTATCACTGATTTGTCCCTGGCTCTCTCCCCTCTCTTCATATCTGGGTTCATTCAGCAACCACCAAATGATAAGCAATCTCTGGGACTCATTCTAATTATTTATTCATTCAAATCTGTGAATGCTTACCATGTGCCAGACACCATGCTAACTGCTAGAAAAGTAGGTGAATAAATAGTCATAGTTTCTGTTTTCCAGGAGGTTTCTTTCTAGACATCACCAATGCAGTTTAGGCAAGAATACACAGAAGAACTGGACAAAAAAGATCTTCATGACTCAGATAATCACGATGGTGTGATCACTCACCTAGAGCCAGACATCCTGGAATGTGAAGTCAAGTGGGCCTTAGAAAGCATCACTACGAACAAAGCTAGTGGAGGTGATGGAATTCCAGTTGAGCTATTACAAATCCTGAAAGATGATGCTGTGAAAGTGCTGCACTCAATATGCCAGCAAATTTGGAAAACTCAGCAGTGGCCACAGGACTGGTAAAGGTCAGTTTTCATTCCAATCCCTAAGAAAGGCAATGCCAAAGAATGCTCAAACTACCACACAACTGTACTCATCTCACACGCTAGTAAAGTAATGTTCAAAATTCTCCAAGCCAGGCTTCAGCAATACGTGAACCGTGAACTTCCAGATGTTCCAGCTGGTTTTAGAAAAGACAGAGGAACCAGAGATCAAATTGCCAACATCCGCTGGATCATAGAAAAAGCAAGAGAGTTCCAGAAAAACATCTGTTTCTGCTTTATTGACTATGCCAAAGCCTTTGACTGTGTGGATCACAATAAACTGTGGAAAATTCTGAAAGAGACGGGAATACCAGACCACCTGATCTGCCTCTTGAGAAATTTGTATGCAGGTCAGGAAGCAACAGTTAGAACTGGACATGGAACAACAGACTGGTTCCAAATAGGAAAAGGAGTTCGTCAAGGCTGTATATTGTCACCCTGTTTATTTTACTTATATGCAGAGTACATCATGAGAAACGCTGGACTGGAAGAAACACAAACTGGAATCAAGATTGCTGGGAGAAATATCAATAACCTCAGATATGCAGATGACACCACCCTTATGGCAGAAAGTGAAGAGGAACTAAAAAGCCTCTTGATGAAAGTGAAAGTGGAGAGTGAAAAAGTTGGCTTAAAGCTGTCAACATTCAGAAAACGAAGATCATGGCATCCGGTCCCATCACTTCATGGGAAATAGATGGGGAAACAGTGGAAACAGTGTCAGACTTTATTTTTCTGGGCTCCAAAATCATTGCAGATGGTGACTGCAGCCATGAAATTAAAAGACACTTACTCCTTGGAAGAAAAGTTATGACCAACCTAGATAGCATATTCAAAAGCAGAGACATTACTTTGCCAACAAAGATCCGTCTAGTCAAGGCTATGGTTTTTCCTGTGGTCATGTATGGATGTGAGAGTTAGACTGTGAAGAAGGCTGAGCGCTGAAGAATTGATGCTTTTGAACTGTTGTGTTGGAGAAGACTCTTGAGAGTCCCTTAGATTGCAAGGAGATGCAACCAGTCCATTCTGAAGGAGATCAGCCCTGGGATTTCTTTGGAAGGAATGATGCTAAAGCTGAAACTCCAGTACTTTGGCCACGTCATGAGAAGAGTTGACTCATTGGAAAAGACTCTGATGCTGGGAGGGATTGGGGGCAGGAGGAGAAGGGGACGACAGAGGATGAGATGGCTGGATGGCATCACTGACTCGATGGATGTGGGTCTGGGTGAACTCCGGGAGTTGGTGATGGGCAGGGAGGCCTGGTGTGCTGGGATTCATGGGGTCGCAAAGAGTCGGACACGACTGAGCAACTGATCTGATCCAATCTGATCTGATAAGGAATCTGCCTGCAATGCATGAGACATGGGTTGGATCCTAGTTGGGGAAAGATCCCCTGGAGAAGGGAATTGTTACCCACTCCAGTATTCTTGCCTGGAGAATCCCATGGGCAGAGGAGCCTGGCAGGCTATAGTCCATAAGCTTGCAAAGAGTCTGACAGGACTGAAGTGACTTAGCATGCACACGTGCATGCCCTCTTCCTGCAAAGAAGTAGGAATGCATCTAAAGTTTACCAACTTGTCCATTTTTAAAATGAGACTTCCAGCACTGTGCTCAAAGTCAGGTACTACTCCAAAAGCTTACATTCAAGTATGTTTACTGTCTGGTCTTCGGTTAACTGACTAGCTCTATTAAGTGCAATAAAGTTCTGCCATTTGGGCTGATTTTTACCTCAGGCAGAGGACTGATTTCCAAAGGAGAGATTACGTTAGTGATCGTATATCCTGCTTGATAACCTCCAGATTCAGTTTTGAGGTATGAGCCATCAACAAATAATATTAGACCTCAGTTCTCAGTGGCATTCTCTAATACATTTGAGTCACGTACAGAACATCCCCTAACAAAGGCAAGACAATTGTGCTGTTCACCTTCCTCTGGCAGAGTGGCAAAATTCAGTGTTGGAGTGGTGATTAGTTAGTAATGTGAGAGTACAAGAGTAATAATGTCACAGGAGGTTAATCAGCTGGCTGAAAAGTGTTGCATGTTCTCAGCCAGCATTAATGTCTGTCCTATATGAGGAACTATGAGGTCAAATGAGGATCCTAGTTCAGTAAAACACCAACAATTACTTATTTTTTTAAGCAACAGCTACTACTATGGGGGATAAATCTTTCCAATGAGGTCAAGGGTCTAGCAATAGATTTTTGATGGTTCCCATGAAGTTGAATTAAAACCCCAAGGGTTTGTCCAGATTACTTATGCACATATAGACAAAAGGGATTTTTGTATTTAGAAATGCCAGTAAATGAAGCTATTGAAGAACTTTTTTCCTTTTTCAGAGAACCTTTCTGAAAAAGGAAAACACTTTCAATATACTGACTTATCTTTGAACACTTGAGGTGAATAAATACAGATAGTTCAACAAAAATGACAGGGTTTAATTTAGTAATAGTAGCATCCCTGTCTACCGGGAATTGATGAGGCTGACCATCTGCACATAAGCAGCAGCCATTTTTCCTGGAGGAAAAGAGACTCTAAGCTTAGACGACCTCAGGAGAGCTGGCAATAGTTGGTTAAAAGAGATGTTTGGTCTCTTTGTGTTTCAAGACCACTCTGAACATAGACCCAACAAATTTTCCACCCTTGGCAGGTGAGTGAATTTGAGTGAACGCCCTCTAGATCAAAGGCAAACTCTCAGAACAAAAATCAAGATGAAAGTTGAATCTCATCCAGTTTCACTGGTGACTCACGACAAAATTTGTCCAAGTGGATGCTGGTCTGGTAAGAACAGCCCTCATTAGATCAATACTCATCAGTCTGCGACACTGGTTCGAACAACAGTTTAGAGGACCTGTGCCTGTGTTCTACCTTATGATTCTTCTTCTTATAACAACACTTTCAAACAGCACAATACAAAATAGAAGTATTAAAGAGAACCAAAAAGCATGGAAAGGAATGGTCTGATTCCAAGGATGTCAAATATATGGGAACCAATAACAAAACCTGGGTACCAAACTTATAATAAATAGTTGAAGAACTCAACACAAAAACAGTGGAGCCCAGATTTGGCACTTACTTACCATGTTGACACAGACTTGACAGCCAGAAGCAGGGGGCACTGGGGTATCTGTGAGAATCTCATCTGGCTGAAGGCTGGGGTCCATGGTGATGGACAGTTCAGATCGTGTCTCAGTGGAGTCTCCAGGAAAACTATGGAAATGAATGAAAACCATCCAAATAATAGAAACTTCAGAACTAGCAAGTTCTAAAACAAATTCAGAACTTGCTAGTGTAAGAGATTTAGTCATCATCACTTGCATTTGGCAGACTCAAAGGCAGGCAGGGGAGTGGAAAAGCTTTATGTTAGAAAAGGGGAAGGGTTCAGGTGTGCTCTGATTGGAGACTGTTGGCAAGGGGAAGCTGTTGAACATCTATTATATAGATGTTCAGTGCTGTGCTTTGAACACAGGTGTCATACATAACCCTCATCAATAAGGAGCTCACAGTCTAGTTGAGGAAGACAGAAAATTATCAACTGAAATGCAATTTGGCAAGTATCATGGCTGATAAATGCCAGGATGGTCTGGGAACACACAGTAGGAACAGTGGTTGAGTGTGAAAGCTTTAGTCATTCAGTTGTGTCCTTTGGGACCCCATGGACTGTAGTCCACCAGGCTTCTCTGTCTATAGAATTCTCCAGGCAAGAACAGTGGAGTGGGTTGTCATTTCCTTCTCCAAGGGATCTCTCCAACCAAAGGATCAAACCTAGTTCTCCTGCATTGCAGAAAGATTCTTTACTGTCTGAGCCACCACGTTACCTGTTAAACAATGAGTCCCAGGGGAGTGGGGTGTGGTGGGGGTGGGGGATTGGGAGGGAAGGGTCTGATTTGTAAAGATTACTGATTTCAGTGGATTTCCATGGTGTAAATACTCCCACCCTGGCCAGTTTTAATTTACCAGTAGGATGCCACTAAACAGGTAGTTGGAAAGAGATGTGAAGTAAGGTGCCATTATATCCTGTTTCCACCATACAGTACAGTGGATGCAAATAATCTCAAGAGCACAGATAATAGTAAAATGTAGAAAAATAATTAGGAAATTACGAGTTTGAGTGTTTACCATATTTTGCTTTTAAAACAATTGGCTTAATTGTAAACTTACAATTAAGAGCCACTGTATTTAAAAACCAACTCACAAAATTATTGAACATTTGACAATCACCTCTTGAAAGAGAATATGAACTATTGTAAACAGACCCCAGCATACCACTAGATAAGAGTAATTTCAAGAATTATTGTAGGCTCACCTAGAGTGAAGACTGCAAGGAAATCAATGGGAGGGATCCTGCCTTTTCATCTCCATCTCAAGCACCTAGTGCTAGGTTGTTGAAAAGTCAAAAGTAACTCATTAATTCAATATTTTTTTTTTTAATTTGAGCCCCTACTATATTCTGGGCACTTTTCCAGGCATTTGGGGAGTACCACAGCAAATACCAAGGCCCTGCCCTTTAGAGGGTTTACATTCTTTTGGGTGTAGGTGTGTGTATGTGTATGTTTGTTATAAACGTCTCATCAGGAGGTGGATGATAAGTGTTATGGCCAAAAATTTTGTGGTACAAAGGAGAAAAGGAGTGGGGGCATTGCTATTTCAAATGGGGTTTCCAGACAACTGTCAATGTTGAGATCTATGAAGGAAGGGATGAACGGGTCTGGAATCTGAGAAACATGGCTTGAGTAAGGCTGAAGAGCAGACTCAGATATCTCACCATTCAACAGGACTGGAATAAAGCGTAACCTAGGAAATTTTTTCTTCAGGGAAGATACTCACTTGGCCCTGACTCTCCTCAGCCGCTGCTCTCAGGTGCAAAGTCGTTTCTTCAAATCTATGGGCAGGGCTAATTTTCTGTACTGGTTGAAGCCTGACAAACGACCTGACACCCTTGCGCAGGCGCAAATGCTTCGTCTTCAGGCACACTATTAGGAGCGGTTCGCGCATGTGCGAGAGCGAGACGGACGTTTTTGTCCCAAGGCCCTCCCGTACCGTCCAGGAGGTGAGTCGCCTCCTGGTTCCGGGGTGTATTTGTTGTGTGTCAGTTGTTCTCCGGTCTCCGACAGCTGTCGCCACTACGGACATGAACCGCGAGCTCTTCGCGGCGGGCGAGCGGCTGGTGTCGCCGGCTTACGTGCGGCAGGGCTGTGAGGCCCGCCGCTCGCACGAGCACCTCATGCGGCTACTTCTGGAGAAGGTACTGGGCTCTGGGGTCCCTCCCCAACCGCCGCGCCCCCCAGGCTCCGGCTCCGCCCAGCGCCCCTGTTAGTTCCAGGATATGCCCCACCCGCTCGTATTTGCTGTCTGAACCCTGTCCCCAGACCCTGTCGCAGATTGGCATTGCCCTGTACCGGCTTGCACCGCTCAGGTCCTTCTCAGCTTCGCCAGTGCCGCAAAACCCAGCGTTTTTAGGGGATACGAGGTTTTCGGGATTTTGAGCTCCCCCCCTCCCCCCCCCCCCAACTTCGGGTTGGAGAAGCGAGGGGGAGAGGCCACATGATTTAGTTTTTTGTTTGCGGGTAGGGCAAAGTTCGCCTCTTCCAACTTTCACTACTCCCAGGAAACACGTGATGTTTAAATAAACTTAGGTTTATTAACTGGAAGGACTTACCTGGTGGCAAAGAATCCGCCCGCCAATGCGGGAGACGTGGATTCCATTCCTGGGTCGGGAAGACCTCCTGGGGAAGGAAATGCCAACCCACTCCCAATTTTCTAGCCTGGAGAATCCAGGCTCCATGGACAAAGGAGCCTGGCGGACTACTGCAGTCCGTGGGGTCTCAAAGAGTCAGACAGGACTTAGCAACAAAACAACAAGGCACTTAAAATCAGTCAATCCTAAGGGAAATCAACCCTGAATATTCACTGAAAGGACTGATGCTGAAACCCAAATGCTTTGGCCACCTGATGCAGGGAGCCGACTCATTGGAAAAGACCGCGAAGCTGGGAACGATTGAAGGCAAAAGGAGAAGGGGGCGGCAGAGGATGAGATGGTTAGGTAACACCCCGGGATGGACAGGAATTTGAGCAAAGTCTGGAAGATAGTCGAGGACCGAGGAGCCTGGGGTGCTGCAGTCCTTGGGGTCTCAAAAGAGTCGGACCCGTTAGTGACTGAACAACATGCTAACTCACGGCAAGTATTGCTGAGGAACTTCACAGTTCTCCTGGTTCTTGCCAGCATCCTGAATTTTAATCTCAGTAGTTTGGCAACCCCAGTTTTAACACCCTGGTTTGAAAAATCCTAGTTGAAGATAAGGTTTATTTGTCTTCAGTTACTTTTGTTACAGCTTTAAACCTGAGTAAATCTCATTGTATGCATTTATCATCACTTCTTGGACCAGTCTGTAGATAACTGTAATGGATTGTAACAAACATTTTGCCTCCTGAGAGTTTCTTCATAGTGTTGAATTCATGTCTGAATTTTAAAAAGCAAGGAGCATGGCAGAATGTGCATTGAAAAGTTTTAAAGTTCGTTGAAGTAGAGTTCTAGGGAATGATGTGTGTTTTTTTTTTAATATAGTCATAAGCTTTTTTTCCCCTCCTTTTTTAAGGGCAAGTGTCCAGAGGATGGTTGGGATGAAAGTACACTTGAACTCTTTTTACATGAACTTGCAATTATGGACAGCAACAATTTCCTGGGCAATTGTGGTGTGGGAGAAAGGGAAGGAAGAGTGGCATCTGCATTAGTTGCTCGGCGACATTACAGGTATGTTTTTTTTTTAAGTACAAAGCATTTCTTTTTTCTTTGTTAAAAACCATGGTGGCAGTATTAATAATATTAAATTATAAAATGTTCATTTGTAACCTACTTGTTTAAATGGACATGTGAACTAGCTGCAACAGGGAGACGGAAACAATTTATCTGAGTAGGTGTTTTTTAAGACAGTAGGGTAAAAGTTCTAGTATGTGGTGGTTATCCTGTCAGGTCTGGGTTGTTAAAAATACTGGCTGTATGTTGTGTTAACAGTGTTTAACCTAACCTATTTGGTTATAAGAGTTTTAAAAGTGTTAGGGTTGTTTATAATTTTCCATGTTTCTTTTCTAACATTGCAAATTTTTTTAATAGAATGCTATATGGATAGAACTTTCCATCATTCACTCACATCTAAATTGAATCCCATTATATGAGTATCCTGCTTTGTTGCACATAGGTGTAGGAAAGGTATATTTTATTTAATTTCAGGTCATTAAATCACTTTTTTCTTTTGTATTATTTCAGAAACATTATTCCATCAATTCTGACAATGATTTAGTTGTCAGTGGTTCGAAATATGATTTCTCTGTTCTCCAACCTTTCCTTGAAAAATAGGTAAACTCTTTAAAACTCATGTGTTCCGTGATTTTAAATCATGATGAAATTTTCCTCGGGATAGTAGAATTTTATTTCAGCCCAAACTATTGTCAAAGCTAATGATAATAAATGTATGAGCTAGATGAAAAATTCATGGTTAAAAATAAGCTGATAACACGGTTGATAATATATGTTAAAAAAAAAGCTTTGTACCTGAGGTTGCAGAGGTAATGGAGTATGACACTAGTGTTCTGTGATAATTCCTATGTGCAGAGTTTCTAATCTAGGCAACTATAAATGATAAATAAATCAAATTTAAAATGAATAGTTTGTACACTAGTTTTCAAGGAGCATATAATTCTTCTAAACTTAAGGCAATGTTTGAAACATCAGTTCATCTCTGTTGGAACTTAGCTCACTGCTCTGATTAGGGAAATGGAAAGAAAGAAGATAATTTAGTATTGCATATATTCTGGTTTTCCATTGCTGTATAACAAACCACCTCAAAACATAGTGGCTTAAAGCAGTCACTTATTGTTATCTCTCACAGTTCTATAGGTTACCTGGACTCAGCAGGTAATTATTGCTTCAGGTCTCTCACGTATACAGTCCGGCTGAGAGTTTAGTCATCTGAAGGTTCAACTGGGCAGTTTATCCAAGTTCAGTCACTTAGATGGCTGGGAATTGAGATGGCCTCTCCAAGTGGCTTGACTTGGGTTTCCACCAGCATGGCAACTGAATTTGAAGAGAGAAACCCTCTCCTCCTCTCCCCAGCCTCCCCCTGAGCAAACCCTTCAAGAGGCCAGGTAGAAGCTTTAAGACTTGTTATGACCTAGCTCAGAAGTTCCACACCATCATGTCTGCTTGATTCTTCCAGACCAAACAAATCACTGAGGCCAGCCCAGATTCAATCTGGGGAATTAGATTCCATCTCTTGGTCTGGCAGTGGCATATGGGCATAGAGAGAAAAGAAATCAATAGTGGCCATCTTTGAAGACTAGCAACCACAGCATAATTGATGAATTTGTTTTGATTTAACTAGATATTTCCACATTATTAATAGTCAAATATAGTGTTTATTTGGTTATTTGTATTTGTATACTTATACAGTGGATTACTTAACACTGAACATTTTTGTCCAGTTGTTGGCCCATTTTTTGCTTAGGTTCATTCATGGAATTGGACGATCAGGTGATATTTCTGCTGTGCAACCCAAAGCTGCAGGTTCTAGCCTTTTGAACAAAATTACCAATTCTTTGGTCCTGGACATCATAAAATTGGCTGGTATGTACTGTGTTAATCATAATACTTTTGGCTGACCAGTCACACAAACCTTTGCCTAATTTCTTTTATTAATGCTTCTTTCTAAAAGGAGTATAAATGGCTTTTGAAAAGATATATATAAAACCTTTAGAATAAGATGGAGAATAAGAGCCATAAGCCTGAAGGATGAATTTAGCAGTGAGCTTCCTGAGCAGGAATACAGAAGAAGTATTAAGTCTATAACTCTTTTTATTTGATAGAAGTATATAATTTCTTTAAGAAGGATGCTAGTTTTTCAATGGAATAACTAATTTCTGTTTTTCTTCTTATTTGTAGGTGTCCATACAGTGACCAGCTGCTTTGTAGTTCCAATGGCAACTGGTATGAGTCTAACCCTGTGTTTCTTAACATTGCGACACAGAAGACCAAAGGCAAAGTATATTATATGGCCACGAATAGACCAGAAGTCTTGCTTTAAATCCATGATCACTGCAGGTAAAAAAAGAGAAGTGGCATATGTCTTCAATACCACAGAAAATTCAAACATTTTATATAGAGGCAAATAAGTGAAAAAGAAACTAAAGTGAAGTCACTCAGTCATGTCTGTCTCTGTGACCCCATGGACTGTAGCCTGCCAGGTTCCTCCATCCATGGGATTTTCCAGGCAAGAATACTGGAGTGGGTTGCTGTTTCCTTCTCTAGGGGATCTTCCCAACCCAGGGATTGAACCTGGATCTCCTGCACTGCAGGCAGACTCTTTACCATCTGAGCTACCAAATAAACCTGTTCCTATTCCATTTTTTTAATTGTGGTAAAACATACATAACAAAATTTATTATTTTAACTGATTTTAAATATATAGTTTCTTGATATTGAGTACATTCATCATGTTTGAACCATCACTGTCATCTCTCTACAGAACTTTTTCATCCTCTTAAACTGAAACTCTACCTATTAAACAATAACTCTCCCCTGCCCTCCACCCCAGGTCCGTAGAAATCACTATTCTACTTTCTATGAATTTGTCCTTCATATAGGTGGAATTATAGACTGTTTGTCCTTTCATGACTGGCTTATTTGACTTAGCATTATATCTTTTAAGGTTCATCCATGTTATAGCATGTACCAGAATTTCCTTCTTCTTTTAAGACTCCCGTTGTGTGTGTGTGTGTGTGCGCGCATGCATGCATATTACGTATATATATATATATATCTCATTTTGTTTATTCATTTATTCGTTTACTGGTGGACACTTGGGTTGCTTCCACCTTTTGGCTATGGTGAATAATGCTGCTAAGAACATGGGTATACATATCCTGTTTGAGTCCCTGCTGTGAATTCTGAAAAGTATACACTCAAGAAGTGGAAGTGTTGCATTTTATGCCCCCATTCTTTAAAATGGGGATATGATTACCTACTTCAGAAGATTGTTTTCAGGATTAAATGGGATAACATATGAAATGCCGGCAATAATCCCTGGAGCATACAAGGTGCTTCAGGAATGTTTGTTGTATGTACATGAGTGGAATACCCATAAATAATTACCATGAATCAAAGTACAGGAATACAGACATCACTGAATATAGATGAGAAGAAACTTTAAATGGGCATTTTAGTATTTGGCTTTGTGATTAGGTCAAGTCAAATTTAAGAATTTAAAGTTATTTTTGAATGACCTCAGTCTGTTGTATGAAATGAACCATATTGGACTATAATTAAACTGCTTAAATAATTCTAAAGAAACTCGGGTAAAGGGATTCATAATAAGGTCATATAGCAGAAATAGACTTTTAACTGGCATAAATCTGTCAAGTCTGTTAATTTTCAAACTATTAACCAAAAATCTGATAACCAAACTTATGGAAAGATTGATATATTGAGAAACTGGAAACTTTTTCCAAAAGGTGTTATGATTTGGACTACATTATGTTCTTAGGAAGCAAGATGGTTGTATTCATAGAAAAACAACACAAACTTGCATTGTAGTTGTTTGAAAGCAAAAATAGGGTTGAATCTAGAGAATTTGATAATAGAAAATTAGCTATCCTTAGGATGTTATTTATTTAAAGTTTTGTTTTAGTAGCTGCTTAGATATGAAATCTAGACTTCTGTGGACCAGCATATGTGAATTGATGATTTTATAGTGGCTGAAGTTTTATATTTCTGTAGGTAGAATGCAGACAACTTGTTGTGGATTCTAAAACAGAAATGAAAACTACTTGCACTTAACTCTGCTTTAAATTGCTGTGTGACCTTGGGGAAGCCACTTAATCTTCCTAAACTTTGGCTCCCTTATCTTTGAAATGAGTAAGTTGAGTTAAATGGTTTCTAAATCCCTTATAGCTTTTAAATCCATGAATCTAGCCTACTGCTAGATCTGGTATTTGGGAAGACTTAAGATGTGAGTACATAATAACTTTATGTGCAAAACAATTTTTATATTTAAATTATAGAAGGCTGTTATAAGCTATGAGATGGGTCTCCTAAAATGTGTTTTATTTTTCTTTAGAGGTAAAACATTAAATGCATGATTGTGATTTGTTCCAGTACTTGAATTATATTATTTTTGTTCATCTCTGAAATAAAGTGAACTTTAAAATAAAACTTGTGTTGCCAGAGATTGAGTAGATTTACTTCTCGGTCGACTGAAATTGAACAGAGCTCAGTGACCTCTTTTGTCATCAATGACTGTGTTATTACTTTCCTAGGCATCTATTCAACACTTGTTTTCGTTTCTTCCCAAAATTAGTCTTTCTTGTCATATCAAAATATTAAATGGATTTGTGATCCTAACTGTCCTTTACATTGTTTTGACCTGCCTTTGCTTCATGCCAGTATTAAGCCAGGTCTTTATATTAGAGAAGGGTCCATTGACCAAAATAAATATTTAAGAGTTCTGTATAGAATAGGACTGCTTCCTAGAGTGCAGGATCTCCCCTTATTCTAACATTTTGGTTTCTGGTTGACTTGGTTAGGTTTTGAGCCTGTGGTGATAGAGAACATTTTAGAAGGTGACGAGCTGCGCACAGACCTGAAAGCAGTGGAGGCTAAAGTCCAGGAACTTGGGCCTGATCACGTTCTGTGTGTTCATTCTACCACGTCCTGTTTTGCTCCAAGGGTGCCTGATAGGTAAATGATTTGTGAACTTTGTCTTTCACTGTTCATCAGTCTTTAAAATGCACTTACACTAATTCTGAGAGATGTCTAAGTAACATTTGGCAGTTAATGCTACTTGAATGGACTGTTGAAGAAACAACATAATGGCTTCAGAAAATAAAAATATGATATAGAAGAAGGAAAAGCAACTAGTACCAAGTGGAGACCCTTTTTATCACCTGAAAAAACGCAGAGCATCTCTGTTTTCTTGCTCTTCATTATGTTTCTGGCTTTCTAGCATCCTTTTTGTCATTATTTAATAGAAGTTTCTAAGCTAAATTTTGTATTTACATATTTGGTTTTATTGCCATCTCCACTTACTTGATCTTACAGTTAGTTTTCATATATAGAAACTATCAGTATTATAATAACAGATTTTAAATAGAAAATTTTAGGATTATTTATTGTCCACTGATGCATGTTGATGTATGGCAAAACCAATACAATATTGTAAAGTAAGAAATAATAATAATAATAATAAAATAAATAAATAAATAAATTGGAAGACTAACCCAGATATACAGTTAGGTATATAATTATCCTTGCATTTAGAGAAAATGCAAATGTTTAAAAATGGCAACTGTTTCCTTTACTAAAGGACGGCCACAAGCTTTTGCTCTGAAAATGTGGTAGGCTTAGGTATAGTAATATATATTTCTAGTTTTGACAGCAACTGTTTGTTTCATTTTAACATTTTTAATAGAAGTACTAATAATTTATAAAAACTACATTGACTTTGGACTATTTTCATAGCATCAAGTTACACTTTGATTTTAGTTCATGAAGTCACGTGATTTGACAATAATGAATGCATGTTAGCTTTCTTTATAGGCAGATTTTAAGACTTTTTAAGGCACTTGCTTCATTCATGAGCTTGAGTGCTGTTTTCAGATTATGTTACATATGCTTGAGTTGTTTATTCATTACTTATCAAATTTTAAATTTGTACTGAAATATTAAATAAACATCTTTATTTCTTCATTGATGTTTTTGCTATATAGAAAAATTTTAATGTGATGGAAATAAATTACATTTCTAAAAACAGCATATGGATATTTGTATTATTATAGATTATTTATCCTTGAGGATATTTTTGTGAGGATATTTTTGTTTTTGTTTCATTTTGACTTTTTTTTAAATTGACATAAGGTTGATTTGCAGTGTTGTGTTAGTTTCTGGTGTACAGAAAAGTGATTCAGTTATACATATACATATAAAAACAATATACATGTTATTTTTTTATATCTTTTCCATTAGGATTTATTAAAGGATATTGAATATAGCTCCCTGTGCTATACAGTATGACCTTGTGGTTTATCTATTTTACATATAGTAGTTTGTATCTGCTGATCCCAAACTCCTGATTTATCCTTCCCCCACCCCCTATCCCTTTTGGTAATCATAAATTTCTTCTCTGTGTCTGTGAGTTGTTTCTGTTTTGTAAGTTTGTTCATTTGTATCATATTTTAAATTCTGCATATAAGTGATATCAAATTGTAATTTTCTTTCTCTGACTTGCTTCACTTAGTATGCTAATCTCTAGGTCAGTCTATATTGCTGCAATTGGTGTTATTTTGTTCTTTTTTTATGGCTGAGTAGTATTCCATTATATATATAGGCCACATCTTTATCCATTCACCTATAGGTAGGCATTCAGGTTGCTTCCATGTTTTGGCTATTGTAGATAGGGCCATTATGAATATAGCTCAGTCACTGAATCGTGTCTGAATCTTTGCGGCCCCATGGACTGTGTAGTCTGCCAGGCTCCTCTGTCCATGGGATTATCCAAGAAGAATACTGGAGTGGGTGTCATTTCACACTCCAGGGGATCTTCCCACCTCAGACACTGAACCTGTGTCTCCTGCGTTGGCAGGGAGATTTTTTTACCACTAATGCCACCTGGGGAAGCCCTCGTTATGAATGTAGGGATGCACGTGTTTGTTTGAATTAAGAGTTTTGTCTGCATGCATGTCCAGAAGTGGGAATGCTGGATCCTATGGCAACTCTAGTTTTTTTAAGGAATCGCCATTCTCTTTTTCCATAGTGGCTGCATCAGTTTACATTCCCGCAAACAATGAAGGAGGGTTTCCTTTTCTCCACACCCTCTCCAGCACTTATTGTTTGTAGATTTTTTTAATGATGGCCATTCTGAGTGGTGTGAGGTGATACCTCATTGAAGTTTTGATTTGCATCTCTATAATAATTAGTGATGTTGAGCATCTTTTCATGTGCCTCTTGGCCATCTGTATCATTTTGAATAACTTTATTACCTGGTATAGGATAAGTACATTTTGTGTGTATTATTCTTTAGAAAAAAATCAGGTTTTTTTTTTTCAGTCAGAATTCTCATGTTTATTCTTATGTTAAATGCTACTGTTATTGGTGTTATATAATGAATGTTCCTGATTAGAGTGAACTTTAGGAACATGATGATGCTCAGTTATTAGTAATATGTTTGAATTTCTGATTTTATTAAATTTAAAAATACATTTTGATTTCCTTACATTAAGTTTAATTCCTTTATAGTTTTAATTTGAATGTATATATTATCTTTATTAATTAATTGGACAGTATTATGGGGCAGAATCAAAGAAAATGTTTTTTAAAAGTATCATTTCTTAAATTGATAACTTAAATTGGATTCTGAGTTAGAATACAATCCGATTCACATCAAAAATATTTTTTTGTTTCTCCTTGCCCTCTTAATACACATTGTAAATATTAGCAATTTGATCAATTCAGAATATTTAAAACTACTCACAAGTCCTTTTTTTAAAGTACTTTGTTATTATGATGCTTTATTCTAAAAGAAGTTTGTTCCATTATTAAGAAATACTTTCATTAAAATACAAACATGTGAAAGTGTCTTTTATAAAAAAAATACTTGTGTGTATTCCAGAAGGTCTGTTTTTGTTAAAAACAACATCTGATTAGTTTTCTGCCTTGATTTGTGAGGTTTATGAAAATGAGTGATAAAATAAAACAAAACTTTAGGGATATAAATTGAAAACTTCTGATGTTGAATAATGTTATTTCTGTTTGTAGTTTAAAAACATATTAGTGTACATCTACTGTAAAAGGAAAATGTGCTATGGATAAATAGATAATTAAGCTATTATATATTTATGATACATTCTTATGGGGAAGAATTTTTTACTTTTCACATGCTTTGTTTTCAATTTTATATTGTAGAGAGCATTTTTTAATAATTTTATCAAGCCATAAGGTTTTGTTTTAGCTTCATAGCATGAAGACATTTCTGTTAGAGATGACCTCAGTCACAAGTAGTATTTAGTTTTACAAAAGAGCATTATTTATTACACTCCAATTGAAATTTATTACCTTACTTTGCATAAAGTTAGACTCTCAGATTGTCTTAATATGAGAAGTGTCAAATGAAAAAGTAAGAGTGAATTTTAAACCAGCAGCTATTTAAAAGATTCTTTAGTATCCAAGTTGTTGGAAAACGTTATTTTGGTACTCAAGTAGT